>NW_027256886.1:97227907-97827907 GCF_029215685.1 Pituophis catenifer annectens | reverse complement strand
AACTAGATTTTCAGGAGTCTGAAGAAGGTCAGCTTGACTCAATTGTTGTTGAGCTTGGTATGTTGTGGCCTTCACTTGCTCCCATGTGATTAGTGAAGGTCGTTACTCAGGATTAGGAGCAAGATGATACTTTACTAGCGGTCTTGTCAGTGGTTCTATTGCATGAAAATGAACATTAACAGGAATATCTGAAAAAGAATCTACAAGAGTTAAATAATTCCAAGTAAATAAGGCAACAGATAATAAATGTTCTCCATTTCCCATTTTTCTTGTTAATAAAAAAACAGGAGTATGACTGCGTATATGCTCCACATATAAGGGATGTTGTTGATTCTCCAAATGATGCTTAAGAGACAAAAACAAAGGTAGCAAATTTATATCTAATGACAATGCACAATAAGAAAATGGCAAAGATTGCATAGCTAAATAAACATATTGTGTGTCAACTACAAGATTAATGGGTTGCATTGGGAAAAGTTGTAAGGCTAATATCACAGCAGCTAATTCATCCCGCTGAGCAGAAGTCTGAGGTGATGTGAATTTAGAATGCCATTGGGAGTCAGTGTGCCCGACCACCACCCCTCTTTTTGGTGAACCATCTGTAAAAATTGTCAGAGCATCAATAAAAGAAGTACGGACAAAAATAGTAGAAAAAGATGGGTTTAGAGTAGTAGTAACCACAATTCTAGGATCTTTTGGTACTGAATATAAAACTTCTCCAAGATAATTGGAGAAGGCAATCTGATGACTTTCAGATATCATCATAAGATGATCATGCTCAATCTTTGTATGTGTGAACGCAATGCCTATCAAATCCTGTCCAATCAGTTGCAAAGCACGCTTTCAGCCTTTTATAATCAATTCTTCTAAGGCAGACTGGTAAGGATAAATGTTTCTAGGTGGAGTAGCAGATAAATTTAACCACTCATGAATAGCTATTTTTAATGTGCTCTTAATGGTATATAAACACCCAGTAGGCAATGGAGAAGTAGGAAGAATAGTTACTTCTACTGACTCAATTTGGTCAACATATTGTTGCTTAACTTTGTCCAAGATGAGCTGTAAGCACCTTTTTTTATCATTCAGCAAATGAACTGTATCACCAGGGGATTGTGTTCCTTTTAAAGGTTGGAATAGAGGTAACATATCACCAATTGTTATGCAGAAGAAAGGCCTAGCCCAGTTAATAATGCCTAGCAACTTTTGCCATTGAACTAAAGTATAAGACTTTTGTACCTTTAAGTCAGGCAATACTGGAATGGAAGAAGCTTTCAGTAACCTATGACCCAAGTATAGGTAAGGTTCAGTTTTCTGAATTTTATCATCTGCAATAAACAACCCCTTCTGTGCTACAATAGTTTTTAATTCCTGCAGAAGGGTTATAGAATCAAACTGAGGAGCAGCTATTAAGATATCATCCATGTAATGATAAACCAAATAAGATGGAAATTTCTCACAAAATGGCTGAAGTGCATTGTCCACAAAATACTAGGCAAAGTAGGAGAATTAAGCATGCCCTGTGGTAAAACATGCCAATGATATTGTTTAGTTGGCATGCTATTATTAAAAACACCTCACGGGGACAGTAGAGAGCAACTTAAGGAGAAGAGCCATCATCCAAAATCAATTTTGTATTTAAAAAAGAAAGGAGGTCCTGACCCCAAATATTAGTATGAATAACAAAATATAAGGTTGCAGGGCAAAGGATTTACCAGCTGCTGTGGAGAATTGAATCTCTTGTATGCTTCAGCAAGCTTCAGTATCAAGCAACCCTTGAAAAGGTTGCTTATTCAAATAGAGAGTTAAGAAAGGAAGTAACAGAGAGGATTGAACAATAGAGGATTGATCAGAAAGAGTTTGAAGAATAGACACCCAAGCCTGAATTAAAAGAGTTCCAGTGTAATCAGAATCAATAACACCAGGGACACAAAGCACCCCTTTTTATGAGAAGGTAGCGGGAGGAAGCACAGTTTGGGCAGGAATTGAAGCAAATTTTTCTTTATCCTGTAGTTGAAATGGAATAGTAAAGAAACAATCTTTTAAATCAACCGCCAATAATTGATAAAAATTAGAAATTAAATTAGGATTAGGAAGACCACATTGCAAAGGACCCACTAAACCAGAGGGAAGAGGGCCCTTAAATTGAGAAGGAATCAATTTAACCTCCAAAGGAAATTTAAATTCCACAGATTCCTGAGTTATTAAATCAAGCCCAGCATTACCTGCTGTGGCTGGAACTGCGGAAGAGAGACTAGGGGAGGAGACATGGCTACGGGGAAGGCACTCTTTTGTCCCCTCTACCAAGCCTCTGGCAAAATTACCACTAATGCCATACTCTGTATCAGCCTTTTTTAGTTCTCTTAAAATTTGATAAGGTAACCCTTCCCATTCTGCTATCTGCTGTCCTGCCAATTGGCTCTGGCCCTGATGATATTCTACTGGACATACAGACAACAATTCAGCAATTTACTGGGCTGGGAAAAAACCCAGAATAAAGATGAAAATTATACAAGATACACGTGAAAGGGGGGGGGGTCTCAAAATGCCTAATTTAAGATTATATTACGAAGCAGCAGTCTTATCACAAATTAGTGATTGGTTTAACTTAACTGAGGGGAGAATTTTGAATCTAGAAGGTTATGATTTATTATATGGATGGCATGCCTATTTGTTATATGACAAAAAAGTGGATAAAGTATTTAAGGGTTTGGAAAAAATATCAATATAAGTTAAATTATAAGATACCTGTATGGGCAAATCCTAGACATGCAATAGAAAATATAAGTATAGAACAAAAACAGGAGGTGATTACTTATAAAGAGCTTCTTATTATGGAAAGGGGGGTTATGTATTTGAAATCTTTAGATACATTGAGAGAAGAAGGTATAATTTACACATGGTTTCAGTACGGTCAGCTTCAAGTTAGATGGAAAGAAGATCAAAAAACTGGCTTCGTGCAAAATGAGGAGAATTTGGTAAAACAAATTAGAGATCAAAAACAAATGCATATTAAAAGATTGTATAATGCTTTATTGGAAATAGACTCTGAGAAGGAACTGGTTAAAGATTGCATGATTAAATGGGCGCAAAATTTTCAAGAGCCAGTGATGATGGAGACTTGGGAAAAGATTTGGACTAGAAATGTGAAATTTACACAAGCACAAAATTTAAGAGAAAACTTTTATAAAATGTTTTATAGATGGCATTTAGATCCCAAAAAATTATCATGTATGTATCCTAATGTGCAAGCTAAATGTTGGAGATGTGACTGTGATGATGCAACTTATTATCATATATGGTGGACTTGTAAAAAAATCAAAGCATTTTGGATAAAGATTTGGTGGGTGATGCAGAATATTTTTTAAAAAAGACTGAAATTTACTCCGCAGTTGTTTTTACTGGGTATAACTACGGACTGTACAGTTGCAGAGACTAAACTGATTTTGAACTTGATAACAGCAGCAAGATTGTTGATAGCACAACATTGGAAGAAGGACTTTTTGCCTACTATTGATGACTGGATATTGAAAGTAACTAATTTAGCTGAAATGGCTAAAATTTCAGCATATTTGAAGGATCACACACAAGAAAGGTATATACAGGACTGGAGAAGATGGATTGATTATATTCAAAATAAGTATCAGACTAAAAAATATCAAATAGCTTATGAATGATCTTTTTCTAATTGTATAAGCGCTATATAAGTGATATTAGAAATATTATGTCTAAGAAGTAGGATTTTATCTATGGGGGGTTAAGATTTTTTTTTAGGGGGTGTTAGTTTAATGGTTGGTTAAGCAATTTAGTTTATTGTTAAAAGTTAATAGAAATACCTTGTGTTCTGCTCTGGGAAGTCGGGGAGGGGGAGGGGGGTTGGGTGGGAGGGTTGTGGGGAAACTGTGTTTGTTTCACCAATAAAACTTTTTCAAAAAAAAAAAACAATTCAGCAATTTCTTCCCCAGGCATTTCACCATTTTTTGAAAAGAAGATTGAACAACAGAGTTAGAAGGTTTAGCAATCTGACCTGTGTCAGTAGGAGCTGAAGGAGGCAGAATCACATATTCTGGAGAGGAAGGAGGACAGACAACAGCATTGGAATAACTTGGAGGTGAAGGAGTTAAAAGAGACAGTTCAGCAATTCCAAATATTTCCAATAAATGCCATACCGGCAAAATCTCTACCTTAGCTCTTGGTTCAGTATGTAAAACTTTCCCAATTTTTTCCCAATCAGATAATCTTAAAGATCCCTTTTCTGGGTACCATAAACACTTATTTGCAATCTCCTGGACCAGCCTTAAGAGACTGCATTGTGGCACATCAATGTGATTTTTCTTAAATAAATAGCTTAATTCTTCCACATGCTTTCTTTGTCCCTCAGAAAGCGAAGCCCCCATTACTTACAGAAACCTTTAGAAGGTTGAAGAAGCCATGAAGGCTGTCTGGTGCACCAAAGTCCTTGCCAGACGAAGTAAGGGTCCCTGTTCAGGCGCCACTTGTAGAGACCACACACACACAAAGGTTGAGGATGTATGTGGTAACTTTATTGTCTTACATAGTGACATTATATAGTTTGTTACTTTCAAGTTACAGTGTACTTGGCAGCATCTCATTGGCTACAGAATCTTCCAGGTAACTAGAGTCTTTGGTTAACCATTACTGCTTTGCTTAAGCACTTATAATGTTAGACTTTAATTAAAGTCTAATACACATATATCCCATTTCCTCTCCTGCTGTTCCTCTTATTTACAGAGTTAGGGTCTTAATGCCTACGTGCAAATAACCTTCCTTATCTGAGGTTTGCCATCCAATATAGGAAAATCCCTGCACATATGCAAACTGCAGATCCCTACATTTCCATGCAATCCAATTTCTTACAAATCAATTAATTATATTTACCAATAATAATAAACCAAATAATTTCCCCCATATATTCCTCCAAAGCACAACTTAACCATTTCTGCTTTCAACACAATATACAATTAATAGTATCTCAATTATTACAATTCCCTAGTTAAATAGAGCTTTTTTTCTTTTGTGTTTTAAAATCTTGAACTCTCCTCTTTTGCCCTAAATTTCCCATTGTTTGCAGTTTTACACCTACCTTTTTTGGTGAGGAAAAAGAAAAAGAAATCTCTCTCTGCCTCATTTTGCCACATTGCAGCAAAGACCCTGCTTTACTTTCAGTTTCGCTTTTAAAGCATAGTTAGGGGGAAAAAATCTCCAGCACTCTGCAGCTAGCAACTACAGAGCCCTGAGCAAAACAGCTGAGAGCAAATCAGCTGAGAGTCGGGAAGCCGACTTGTGCTAATTAACCTATGCTGAAGCTTTAAGGGGCTGTTTTTTTCTATTTTTGCAGGCATTGGTTTACTCATTTGTTTTCTTTTAACACTGATCAGCTGCAGGGCGGCCCTTTGAAGCCCCGCGGCAAGATTTTAAACAGTTTTTTTCCCTCTAGCCATCAGCTGGAACTCAGGAGGCAGCCGAGAGCAACCCACCACTGCGCCGTGCATTCTTTCCAAAAATCGGGACTTTTTTAAAATGCCGCAGGACGCGGGACAAATTGTTCAAAAGCGGGACTGTCCCACCAAAAGCGGGACGTCTGGTCACCTTAATCTAAGTATACTGACATTCGTTATTTGAATGTTTTTCAGAGTATTCAAAGTAATATGGTTCAGTTAGAATATTGTATGTCTGAAAACAATATTGCTGATAACTTCACCAAAGCGCAGGGTGCAATTAAACATAAAATATGTTGCGAAAGGTATGGCTTGAGAATTTGAACAGGTATATATTAGCCTGTCCAAAGGGGAGAATGTTAGGATATGGTGTAAGTCTAACAAGTTGTCCAGGCAATATATGTGTTCTATAACTTTAAATGTATTCTGTAACTTTAAATGTAATGCTGAGTAATTGTACTGCTGAGTCATTGTAATGACTAATGACTGCTAACTGAATGCTGACTGCAATTATCATAATTGTAATGTTGAGTCATTGCACTGCTGACTTCACTTATCTTAAGTGGATAATTACTAGTGTAAACTGTATATAAGAAGGAAGCCGAGCTATAGTCATTGTTGGACCTGCTCTCATCGTTGCTTAACTTGCTGCTTGGCTTGTTGGTTTGAACTGTTACTGTCATGTGTGAAGAAGTGGATGGATCTGCTACCATCGTGATTTGTTACCAGCGTGAATTGCTGTTTATTACCGACTGCTGTTTGTCTGATAAGAAGATATCTGTAACTTTGGACTGATTTGAATGGCTAAAGACTTGGATTGATTAAAAGACTATGCAATTGTTTTTCACTACTAAGTAAAAGCTTTGTTAAACCAGTTTGTATGTACTGTATTCATTGCTCTCAGTACCGTTTCTCTGTGGACTTACTCTGCTGGTTGGTAACACAACAATATCCTTAACAATTTTGATTCCTTGATTTGACACCCTGTATCCCAGGTAGTTCAAGGACTCCTTATGGAACTCGCATTTTGACAGCTTTGCATAAAGTTTGGCCGCTAGGAGTTTTTTCAGCACTTGCCTGACTAATTTAACATGTTCTTCCATATTTTTGCTCAATATAAGAATGTCATTCAGGTAAACAAGGACCCCCTTATACAGGTGCTCATGCAGAACTTCATTGATCAGTTGCATGAAGACTGCAGGTGGCCCTTAGAGTCCAAAAGGCATGACCAGGAATTGGAAGTTGCCTAGCGGGCAGTTAAAAGCAGTCTTCCATTCGTCTCCCTTCTTTATACGAACCCGGTAGTAGGCTTCCCTTAGATCTAACTTGGTGAAAATCTTGCCTTTTGACAAGTCTTTCATTAGTGGTAGGGGGTAGGTATTTTGTATGCAAATGCAGTTTACTTTCCTAAAGTCGACACATAATCTCAGCCCCCCATCTTTCTTTTCTTTAAACTATATGGGGGTGGCCATCCTGGATTTCGCAGGCTTGATGAACCCTCTGGCTAGGTTGGTGTCAATGTACTTCCTCAACTCAGTCATTTCAGCAGGTGTCATGGAGTACATCCTGGGTTTTGGCAACTTGGCTCCCGGTTCTAATTCGATGGCACAATCCATGGGCCGATGAGGGGGGAGGAGGTTACATTCCTCCTCACTGAATGCTTCGACTAAGTCTGCATATACCTTAGGAATCTGGGGTTCACCTGGAGGCCTGTCTGAACAAGCCGCTGCTGTTTCTGGCAGCTGGCCCTTATGGGTAGCCTGTTCCTGGGGAGGAGGGGCAGGGGGTAATGGGCTGACCCCCATTATGATTTTCCGGTATCCATCTTCCCATTTGATGGTGGGGGCCCATTTGTCCAGCCAAGCCAGGCCCAGTATGACAGATTCTGAAATCTTTGGGGTTACTATAAATCGTTTAAGTTCATGATGTCTTCCGATTTCTAATCTAACCAGTTCTGTTATATGGGTGGTGGGGACCCCTCCAATTAATGTCCCATCCACCTGGTGAAATTTAATTGGGTGCTTTAAGACTGTTGTTTTGATCCCCAATTGTTCAACAATTGGAAGTCCAATTAAACATCTGGTGCAGCTGGTATCTATTATTGCTGGCAGTTCTCCTTGCTTCCCTGTCTCAGGCATCACCAGTTTCACTTTAATTGAAAAGGGGGGGAATGGGTGAATTCACCATCGGGTCTTCATCTCTGCTAGCCTTGCCGGGAGGGGCTTCTTTGGCCGGAGGCTCCTCGCACTCTTCAGTGGGGAGGGAACCTCTATGGCTTGTCTGGCGAATCGACTGGTGTCTGGGGCCTTCCTTTGAGCCCTTCTGCCTCGTACAGCTGTGGCAGGACATTGCTGTGGAACTGAGGTAGGGGCCAGGCACTCAGAAGCTCGATGTCCCAGTTGTCCACACTGATAGCATTTAATCACCCCTGCTGGTTGAGGGGGGGGTGAATTCAGCAGGCTTTGAAAAGGGCCGTCTAGCTGAATCTCTCCGAGGAGGTTTCTCTGCTGGAGTTTTGCAGTGGGGGTGGATTTCTCTGTCTAGAGCTATGGACATGGTATACCAGTCATGCAGTCGGACCCCACAGGCTGTTCTGACTTCAATGGTCTCTTTAAAATAGTGTAGGACTTTGTGGTCTGGCCAATGCCTCAGGTTCTCTGTGACCTGTCTAAAGTCCCATACAAAGTCTTTTATGGGTCGATTACCTTGCTTCATCATCTTTAGTGTGGCTTCATTTTCATTTATTCAATCTGGGTCTTCAAATCTGGCCCAGAGCAGTGCAACAAACCCATCGGCATCATTTAGTTCCACAGCGCCCTCATTGTGCAGCTGGGCCCCTCATTCATCCCATCAGAAATCGTCGATACCAAGTCCCAGTCTGACTCATATTGGTCTCCATATTCATCTACATGAGCCCAGACCCTGCTGAGGAAGTAAGCCAGTTTGGCAGGTGTACCATCAAAGGTTGCTCTGAAGCGGGGTGGCGTTAGCCTGATGTGTTGAGGAGGCCCGGCAATGGGTGGCTGAGCTGGAATCTGTGGTGGAGCTGCTGGTGGTTGTTGGACTCCAGTTGGCTGCTGGGGGAGGGGGGCCAGCTGCTGAGCTGCTTGCCAGGCTGCAGGGGGGGGGACTCCAGCCGGTTGCTGGATTAGTCCCCCCTGTGGTGCTGGGATCGTTGGTCCATACTGGGGCCATGGGGATCCCTGGAAACTTAGATCAGACGGTGCTGGATACAATTGGCACTGGACCCACCCCTGGCCAGGATAAAATCCCCAGCCTGGGGGTATGCATTCAGCAAAAGGTAGCACAAAGGCAGGCCGGCGAGGGGCCCCAAAAAGGGGTTTTTTGCATTACACATGCTGACTGCATCTGATGTCTTCCTGCTGCAAGATGGCCATGCTGCGCTAATCCGCTCATTTCACCCCTGGCCAGGTAGAGAGGTGTCTGCACCCCGCTAATTCCTCCGCCAGGTCCTGGTCAGGGAAGGTGAATGTAGGTTGCACTAATCTCCATCTCACTTGAGGAGGTTGGGAGGGGTGCATAACTTCCCACTTCCATCCATTCAAAATGCTCAGGGAGTCCAGTTAAGGATTGGCTTTGCATTGGGGGCAACAGGTCACAGTCCCAGGAGTCTCCAGATCCCATAACTGTCCCTCTTCTCCACTTTGGCTTATGGGGCAACTTCATTGGGCTGGGAGCAGCCCTATATCCAGGCGGTCTCTCCTCTGGTTTCTGGAGTTGGGTCAGACTGGCAACTTTTCCAGGAATCCAATTCCTTGGGCCGAGCGCCTAGCCATTGGGCTTCCTCTGCCGCCTCAATGGCTTGCACCACTTCTTCAGAAGGATAAAGCAGGGTGTTGGTAAATCCTTGAGTATCTGTCTCCATGGCGCCCTCTACAATCTCTCCTTTCTCCTCCATTTTCACTTACACACCACCCGAGGTTTAGGTAGATGCTGGGGGCTCAGCACCCCTGACAGCCCCCTTTCGGGATGCCATTATGCTTTAAGAGGGATTTGGATTAATATCAGCATTCCAGAACGCCCCCCCCCCCAGCTCCAAATAAAGACTCTGAAGCAAGCATTTTCAAAGTTCTATTTACTAGATAGGTAAACTGGCACATCTGGGAAAACCTGAATCTGAGAGGTCCGGGTTTTCCCTCAGTAAATCAAAAACCCCCAAATCATCCCCCAGTCCTCAGTCGATCACATGCTCCAATCAATCACTGTCCCATCTCGAGACATCACTCTGACTACTCCTCCAGATGCAGGATCGCCCTGACCTTGACCGACAGGAAGAATGCTATTATGTCTACAGACAACCCCTCTACTAAATCCCCGCTCCTACTTTCCCACACATGAGAAGGTGGCAGCATGGAAGCTTCCAGCCTAATATGGCTTCCAAAGCTGATAGCTAGCCTATTTTCTCAACTGGATTTGGTCCCACATTGACTGTTATGGGGACCAATATCAGACCAATCGAGACATAGTGTCAACAATTGCTGACAACATGAATGAGGGGGATGCAGGGGACTCGATAGCCCAGCTACACAATGAAGGAGCCCCGGAGATAAAGGACACTGACGAATTTGTGCAGCTACTCTGGGCCCGATTTGAGGATATGGCCCACAGGGAGGAAGCCACAGGCCAAATCAAAGCCATGAAGCAAGCGGGTCAACCCCCCAAAATAACTCATCTGGGAATTCCGTAGGCTGGCCAGAAAATTGAGAGATTGGCCTGAATACATCTTCATTTACCACTTCAAAGAGGCACTAGACCAGGCAAGCTTGTGGTTACAGGGGAGTTCCGGACCGCATACAGGACTGGTACTGGATGGCCATAGCCATGGACCTAGAGACCCACCTGAACCGGAAGCCCACCCCTGAGAAGCCAGCTAAGAGGGCTCTGGGTCACTGAGCCCCTGCAAAACCAGCTGAAGCACCACAACCGGCATGATCAAGTGCTTCCAATGTGGCCAGCAAGGCCACTGAGCTTCTGAGTGCCTGGCTCCAGCTCCAGCCCCTCAACTCCGAACTCCATCTCGGGCATCTCGGGGAAGGAAAACCCCAAGGAAGCCACCAGACAAGTGAAGGATCACCCGGCAAGCTGTTGAAGTTCCTCCCCTTCCCATAGGAGAAACCCCTTCTTCAGAAACCCCTCTGGGCTCCACTAATGGGAGCAGTGGGGAAGAGGATCCAATGGTGAGTGAAGCCTTCCACCCCTTCTCCATCAAGTCCCAGAAAATAGTACCAAGAACTGGGGCCCAAGGGAACATAGAGGCCATCATAGACACTGGCTACACCAGGTGCCTGATCAGCCTCCCCACTGTCCAACAGTTAGGGATTAGCATGAAAACCCTGGCCCCCAAAATGACTGAATCAATCATACTAGGTCTTGCTTGGCTGGACAAGTGGGGCCTGACCATCACATGGGAAGTGGCTATCGAAAGCTAAAAATAGGCATTGGGCAACTGTCGCCAATCACGCCAGATAAATGCCAACAGGCATCGAACCCCAGCAGCCCCAACCAGCTTAAAAACTCTGCAGCCACTACAGATGGGCTCCCTGGCTGTCCCCAGGTACCCAAAGAATATCAGGATTTGACGACTGCATTTAGTGAGCAGGACAGCAACTTCCTCCCTCCCCACTGCCCGACAGACTGCGCGATTGAGTTTGTACCAGGAGCCAAGTTGCCAAAGCCAAAAATGTACTCCATGACCCCAAAAAAGAAATGCCTGAACTGAGAAAATACATTGGCATCTAACTAGGGGCTTCATCCAACCCACCAAATCTAAAGTGGTGGCCCGCTTGTTGTTCAAAGAGAAAAAAGATGGGGGGGGGATGAGGCTTTGTATTGATTTTCATGGAATTAGTGCTGTGTGCATGGAGAAAACCTACTCCCTATCCTTAATGAAGGACATGCTAAGCCACCTGGCGAAGGTCAGGGTGTTCACCAAGCTGGATCTAAGAGAAGCCTACTACTGGATAAGGATTAGGGAAGGGACAAATGGAAGACTGCATTCAACTGCCCGCTAGGCAGCTTCCAATTTAAGGTCATGCCATTTGGGCTCCAGGGAGCCCCTGCCATATTCATGCAGTTAATCAATGAGGTGCTGCAAGGGGGTCCTAGTTTACCTGAATGACATTCTTTTATTTAGTGAAACGCTGGAAAAACACATTAAATTAGTGTGGCAAGTACTGAAAAAATTCCTCACTGCGAAGCTCTATGTGAAGCTCTCTAAATGTGAATTCCATAAGACTTCCCTACACTACCTGGGCTACTGAGTGTCAAGTGAGGGGATAGAGATGGATCCAGCGAAAGTGAAAGTGGTGCTGGACTGGCAACCCTCATGCAATCACAAGCAGCTCAAGACCTTCCTAGGTTTCACAAATTTCTATAGGCAATTCATTCAGGCATTTGCAGAAGTTGCCCTACCCCTAATGGAGCTACTGAAAACAAGGGCCTCCCCTTCAAAGCTGTGTCCACCCCAACCGCTGGTCTGGTCACTAGCATGTCAAAAAGCGTTCAACAAATTAAAAAAGACACTTCACCAAGGAACTGATCCTCCAGCAACCTGACCCTGAGCAGCAGTTCATTGTTCAAGCTGATGCCAGTGACACAGCCGTAGCAGCAGTGCTTCTGCAAATGATCCCCAGGGTCAGCTTTTGCCTGGCATGTATGTGTCCAAAAAACTCACTGACACTGAGAGATGGTGGGCAATATGAAAGAAGGGGACTTATGCAGTCTGCTGGGCTCTCCTCTCCTGGAGGCATTTCTTAGAAGGGAGCAAAGTGCTATTTGAGGTCTGGACTGATCACAAAAACCTCAAGGCCCTAAAAAAAAAAAACCCAAAACTCTCTCCCAAACAAGTCTACTGGGCACAGTATTTCAAACGGTTTAACTTTGAGCTAAAATACATCCTGGGGGGAAAAACCTGCTAGCAGAAGTGCTATCCAGAAAGGCACAATTCAAGAGTAGGATGGAGGGGCTTCCGGTCTGGCTTCCGTCGCCGCCAGACGGTCCTCTGAGACCGCCAGCCCCGTTGCCTGTAAAGAGCCGCCTTTACATCTAAAAGGCGGCTCGAAAAATTCCATTTCCTGAAGGAAATGTGAGACAGAGCAGGCGAGGGCAGGTAGAGCCCTCTGCGAAGTCCCCAGAGTTCTTTTTTTACTCTTGGGGACGAGCAGGTTGTGGCTCCCTATTTCCGCTCGCCGCTGCTCCGGGCTTCGGGAGAACTCTGCCTTTTTGCAGAGCCAGGCGCTAGGACTGGACCAATCAATGAAATTAACAGATGGTTTAATTAAAGAGGACGAGATTTGGACTTGGGACCCTAAATCGCAAGTATTTTTAATGATTTTACAAGCGTTTTTAAGTGAAGGAAAAAAAAGTTTAAAATGGCAACTGCTGAGGCTTGAGAAGAAGAAGAAAGCTGAAAGCAAAAGTCCTTCCATAACAAGCTACAAAGTAGCGGAATAAACAGTGCTGGCTAGAATCTAGAAGAAAAATATCCATTTTAAGTTTCTTTTTTCTTGGAGATTTGTACTTGATCTTGTTTGGGGAAAAGTTTTCTTTCTTTAAAAAGAGTTTGTTTGTGTGGCAGGATGGTGTTAAAACTAATAAAGCCTGACAAACAAGCAGTGGGGGGGTGTTCCCCCATTTACAATTATGTGAACAAGTTTTGAGCTTACAGACTCAGTAGAATGGCTTTAATTTAAAAGAATTTGTCCTGGAGGAAATGGCAAGATATCACAAGACTGTGAACCAGAAACTTGAAAAATTTAGGCAGGAAATTAAAGAAATGATACAACTAAAGTATGATAATCTGCAATGAAAGATTGTAATAGTGACTAATGCTTTTTCAGAAATTGTTATAAAGATGGATACAAATATCAAGTTATTAGAGTCCAAAATGGAGGAAGTTGATGATAAGATTTATAATCTGGACAATAAAATACAAAGAATTGAAAATGATTTGATAAATATTCAAGACAATAGTTTAGAAGTAAAGTCTAAAAAGGAAGCTGGTCACGAGACTTACAATGCAGAAGATATAAAGCAAGGGATTGAAAAAGAAGTTACAATGATGCAATACAGGCTCACGGAATTTGCGGTTAGAATGAGAGGGTTACAGGAAAATAATAGAGATGATTTAAGAAAAATATCTGCTCAAGTTCTGGCCGGGATTTTAAAGGTTCATCCTAAGGAGGTATCTTGTAAGATTGACAAGGCCTATAGAGTAAATTCTTGGATTGCAAAGCAAAGGCAATTGCCTAGAGATGTGGTGATTTACTTCACAGATAAAGAAATAAGAAATGATATTGTGCAAAAATCCTTTAATTCTACTCTACAATTGTATGGAAGAAAGATCTGGATATATAAAGAGTTGCCGCCTTGAATTTTTGGTGACTGAGCTAAAGAAACAAAATATCTCATTCAGGTGGGACGTTCCAGCTGGAATAATATTGAGATATCAAGGAGAAAGATATCAGCTAAATGCTGTTGAAAAAGCGGAAGAATTCTACTACAAGGTTCTCAAAAAGCAAAATCAACAAGAGATAGAAATTCAAGATAAGCAGAAGGAGGTGGAAGTAATGGAAAAACAACAAGTTACAGAGGTCTTTGTAGATGAGCCGCTTCTGGATTCTCCCTCAGAGGTCTCAGCTGGACTATTTATAAATACAAGAGAGGCGGCTCTGGATTTTAATGTTATCAAGTTACAGACCAGCATGGAAATCAATCAGTTGATATACTACTCATAGAACCAGAATGGAGATTTAAGCCACAAAAGCAAAACCAACAAGATCAAGTTATAGATCAGCATGAAAACCAAACAGTTGATATACAATTTATAGAAAGGAAATCAGGATGGAGATCTAACCCACAAAAAGTCAAGAAAAGAAGAAGCAGGTCTCACAAAAACAAAAACTGATGGGTGATTACACCCAGCGCTGACTTTGAACCAAAACACCGACTTGTACTTTACTTTTGACTGCAAGCTTATCATTGCCAAAGTAAACCCTGATTCTCTGTGTGTTACTGGTGATTATTTCCTATCGCAGTTCTGAACGAACGACAAGCCGAGAGGGGGTTAGGGAGGGGGGAAAGGGGGGAAAAATTTGTATTTGAAAAACTTTTTCAATAAAAAAAAAAAGTAGGATGGAGGAAGTCATCCATGCGATCATCCCCCATCCTCAACCAGCAGCACAAGCCACCACCAGGGGCCAAACCAAATGCCAAAGCGATTCCAAAGCAGGTCAACTGACAGCTGTGCTAAAAGCCACACTTCCAGCTGATCAGTGGTTTAATGAAAACTGGGACACCCTGACCATAAGAGAGGAACTGGCTTGGAAGGGGTCCAAGCTATATGTCCCCACCAGCTTGAGGCTGCAGGTCTTGCAGCGTAGCCATGACTCCTGACTGGCTGGTCACTTCAGCTTCCTAAAAACCCTCCACTTAGCCCAGAGGCAGTTCTGGTGGCCAAAAATGGAAGCCGATGTGGAGGACTATGTAAAAAGTTGTGCTACCTGCACCACCATGAAAATGAAACCAGGAAAGCCCCCCCAGGTTTCTCCAACAAGTAGCTGGCCCCAGAGACTGCGATGGACTTTATAGTTGAACTCCCAGAAAGTGGGGGAAACACAGTCATCTGGACTGTGGTGGATTTATTCTCTAAACAAGCCCACTTTGTTGCCTGCTCTGGATTGCTCTCTACTAGGAAGCTGGCTAAGATGTTTATCAAGCAGATTTACTGGCTGCACAGAGTGCCCTGCCAAGTAATCTCAGGCAGGGGAGTTCAATTCACTGCTAAATTCTGGAGAGAATTTCTGAGGTCCATCAAGTCAACTCAGGGATTCAGCTTGGCTTTTCATCTGAGCACGAATGGAGCCATGGAACATATGAACACCATGGTGCAAAAGATGCTATGTGGATTACCAGCAAGAAAATTGGGCAGATCTGCTGCCTTTCACAGAAGTAGCTTACAACAATGCAGTGCATAGCAGCACCAGACTAAACCCCCCTTTCAAGTCACAAGTGGCATGGAGTTTGTTCCCATGCCTGAACTGCCGAGAAAGCTGCCTTCCTCCATGACTCTAGCTGAATGGATGGAGTCATTCAAGAGGGGTTGGGAAAACCAAGAAAGTGCTAGCGGAGGCAGCAGAAGCATACAAAAAGCAAGTAGATAAATGTCGATCTCTGCAGCCCCCCCTTTCATGTGGGAGATCGAGTTTACCTGTCTACCAAATACATCAAGTTGAAATTGCCCAGCAAAAAGCTAGGATCTTAGAGCTGTTCCCAATAGTGAAAGTAACTAACCCAATAATGGTTCAACTTAGCCCCCCACACCTGTTAGGGAAAGTGCATCCAGTCTTTCACAGCAGCTTGCTGAAGCCTGCTGTTAGTTCAAGACTGAGACCACTACTGGGAGCCTGGGAAACTACTCCAGTTAGGATGGTGACCCGATTGGACCATGTGATGGACATTTGGGTGCAGGAGAAGGGGCCTTGATTTTTGGGTGGGGAAAACCCAAGAGACTTCAGATTTGGGTTTTCCCAGATGTGCCAATATGACATCTCTAATAACATGGAACTTTAAGGAAATGCCTGCCTTGGAGTCTTACTTGATTGAGGGGGAACCCTGACACTATCTTTGTCAGAAATAATGTCTTGAAGCCGGAAAGAGAAACGCACATGACAGTATGAGTACATTTCATTAGACATTATAGTGGGAGGCAATATTTGACATTCTGTTGCCAGTCTTAATTAGCAATCGGATAATTATTGTGATGTGAAGTTTGGCTTTAGTTAAGTCATATTATGATTGGGTGGAAATGTTGCCCTGATACACCAACAACATTTTTAAACAATGAAAGGGCTCTCCCATCTAAAGCAATAGCACTTAGACTTATATATCACTTCACAGTGCTTTCCAGCCCTCTCTAAGCGGTTAACAGTGTCAGCATATTGCCCCCAGCAAGCTGGGTCCTCATTTTACTGACCTCGGAAGGAGGGAAGACTGAATCAACCTTGAGCCTGGTGAGATTCGAACTGACAATTGCAGGCAGGCAGCAGGCAGCAGAAATAGCCTGCAGTACTGCACTCTAACCACTGCACCACCGCAGCTCTTAATAGAAACTGATCAGTGGTGGGTTTCAACAATTTTTACTACCGGTTCAGTGGGTGTGGCTTGGTGGGTGTGGCATGGCTTGGTGGGCATGGCTTGGTGGCGTGGCTTGGTGGGCGTGGCAGGGGAAGGATACTGTAAAATCTCCATTCCCACCATACTCCAGGAGAAGGAAACTGTAAAATCTCCATTCCCACCCCACTCCAGGGGAAGGTTACTGCAAAATCCCCATTTTCTCCCGATCAGCTGGGACTTGGGAGGCAGAGAATAGATGGGGGCGGGGCCAGTCAGAATTTTTACTACCGGTTCTCCGAACTACTCAAAATTTCCGCTACCTGTTCTCCAGAACTGGTCAGAATATGCTGCAACCCACCTCTGAAACTGATGTTGATTGTGACCAAGTCATACTTGAGAGTCAGCTTGGTGTAGAGGTTAAGACCCTTCACTAGAAACTGGAACATGAAGCCAGCTGGGTTATCTTGAGCCAGTCACTTTTTTTCATCCCTAGAAAGGAGGCAATGGCAAATGACTTCTGGAATCTTGTTAAGAAAAATGCAGGGACTTGTCCAGGCAATGACCAGGAATCAGTATTGACTCAAAGGCACATACACACTTATACACAAACAGAGTCATATGAAACCCAATAGAGGTATTCTAGCAATGGGCAACTGGCAAATTTTAGATGACCCCAGAAACCTCCTTTAACCATAACTATAACAAAATAACAGAGTTGGATCTTGGAGGTCTTTTAGTTCAACCCTCTGTTCAAGCAGGAGACCTTATACCATTCCAGATAAATGGCTGTCCTATCTCTTCTTAAAAAATCTCCAGTGTTGGAGCACCCACAATTTCTGGAGGGAAACTCTTCCATTGATTAATTCTTCTTGTTGTCATAAAATTCCTCCATGGTTCCAGGTTGGATCTCTCTCTGTCAAGCCATTGCTTCTTGTCCTGCCTCAGGTGCTATGGAGAGAAAATCGACACCCTCTTCCCTTTGGCAGCCCTATATATTGAAAGGCTGCAGTTTGGCTGAACTGAACCCCAAACCATCTTGGTTGCTGTATTTCAGCCAAGGCTGAATATTTCAGGTTAAATATGGCAAGGCAGATGTGCCTTTCTTCTCCTCTACCAAACCATCCCAGGCACCACATCTTTCTGGTGTTTTCCTCTTGCTTGAAAGTGCCACTGTGCTGAAATGTTATCTACCAGGCTTCCCAAACTTATGTTCCCTTAGCTACACCCACTTATAGCTTTGCTTTTGTCCCTGCAGTCTCCCACTCCAGAACAATTAGGACTGGAACTTCTGTCCTCCAGGTCCACCCCTGGATATTTTGATCAAGGTAGTGCCCACTTCTATCTGGTTATTTGCACATCTGAACTATTTTAGATGTAGACGGAGAAGATGATTACCATATTTTTCAGTGTATAAGATGCAGTGGGTAGAAATCAGGGATTAAATCCAGCAGGTTCTAACAGGTTCTGGAGAACCGGTAGCGGAAATTTTGAGTAGTTCAGAGAACCGGCAAATACCACCTCTGTCTGGCCCCAGAGTGGGGTGGGAATGGAGAGTTTGCAATATCCTTCCCCCAGGAGGGGAGGGAATGGAAATTTTGCAATATCCTTCCCCTGCCACGCCCACCAAGCCACACCCACAGAACCATATAAATTAAAAAGCAAAAGTAAAAAAAAAACCAGTAGGGAAAAATTTTGGATTTCATCCCTGGTAGAAATGTCTGTGCATCTTATAGAGCGAATGTTGCCGAAGCCCCACCCACCTGCCAACCCCCACCCTTTGGCCTCTGCCTCCCAGCAATTTGCCTCCTTGCAGCAAACAGTAAATAGCCTGGTCAGCTTCAGCACAGCCTGATTTAGCATGAGTAGCTGATTGGCAGTTGGATCTGCCTCCCGGAATACCACCTATCAGCTGTTCCAGGCTGCAGGGATTGCCACCACCCTTCACTGACGTCACCGCCCATCACCACCTCCGTCTATTGCTACCTCCATGCAGCCCAATTTCAGCCTCTGCGCATCCCGTTTTCGGCTCCACATGCTCCATTTTCAGTCCTTGTGTACCCCATTTTTGGCTTCTGTGCACCCCATTTCCAGCCCATTCCAGGTGGTGGTGATATCCACCACCTGGAACAGACCAGAAACGGGACATGCGGAGGTCAAAAATGGGGCGCATGGAGGCAGTGATAGGTGGTGGTTGTGGCAACAGCAGCGATGGGTGGTGGTGATTCCCGCAGCCTGGAACAGCTGATAGGCAGTATTCCAGGAGGCCATTCCAACCGCTGATCATTGCTGGAAGGCGGAGGCAGATTTTTTTTTTCTTGTTTTCCTCTCCAAAAGCTAGATGCATCTTATAGTCCGGAGCATCTTATAGTCCGAAAAATACGGTAAATGCATGGACATAGAATTGCCTGCTATGTGCAGGCAATGGAATTATAGGCAGTGCAATGGCTCAGCGGTTAAAAATGCTGAGCTTGCCATCTGAAAAGCTGACAAGCCATGTTCAAGGCCTGGATGCCACACCACAGAGTGAGCTCCCATTCCTTGCCCCAGCTGCTGCCCACCTAGCATTTTGAAAGCATTTAAATGCGAGTAGATACCACTTTAGCGGGATGGTAAAAGCATTCCATGTGTCTTTGACATATAATCATGACAATCACAGGATCACAGAAAGTTTGTTGGACAATACTGGCACCCTTGGTTAAGAAACAGAGACATGTCTGGAAAACAGAGGGAAAACCTTTACCTTGATAATGAAATTTATAGTACCTTTAGGAAAGTATAAGGGAGCCATAAGAATAAGTGAGATACAATTTTTGCAGCTCAAATCTGGTAGCCCAAGGCTAGTTGATCAGTTGTGTACATGCACAATCGCACGCACACAGCTCTGGAAAGCAAATCCCTTCTGAATTTCAAAAGTAATCTATCCTGCTTTAGTTCTAGGCCCTCAAAGGTTTAGAAGCTGGATGGTCTCCCTTTGAGGTCAAATGCCTTTAAAAGATTTTCCTATACTGAATTTTCCATTCTTGGGGCATGTTAGTGCATGTTAATGTCATGTGGAACCCATGACCTTTCTAGTGCTACAGTGACTGAGATAGGATTTGAGTGACTGGCAACTTGTGATAGAACAATCATAAATTTTGGGGTATACATGTGGGTGCAGAATAAACACAAGAGCATGGGAGAGTAAAATTGTACCATGTCTGCTTTTCAAAATTGCAGACAGTTTATTGCAAGTCCATAACTGCACATCCAACAAAACCATTCCCAAGAATGCAATCACTCCCCCCACCACCCCCCGCAAAATGTGAAGCCACTGTCAGGTATGCTTCCTTCAAAGTCCAAGAAAGAATGACCCGAACTCCATTGTTTATAGAAGCAGGTACTTTTACTGGAAAATGAAATGATCGCAACCAAGGAAAAGTAGAATCTGAGGCAAGAGCGCGAAAATTACAGATAGGAAGCATCCCTTCCCACTGTCCAACATAAATCATCCAATCCAAAGGTCTCTCAGGGGTCAGGTGGAAGCACACATCTGGCGGTGTCATCAATCAGGAATGCTGTGGCCGTTGACCCGATAGCAGCTTCAAAGATGCAGCATTATATCTTTTTCAGCTCGTGGAACTCTTGGGTGTATTCTGCCACCAATCTCCGGCCCTGCTGGATATCCTTCATTTGGAGTCTTGCCTTCCGCTCAGCTAGGTGGTCTTCAAACTGCCTCCTAAGAGCCCCCATGAATAGGTTGTAGTTTCTCAGCAAGGGGGAATTGTTATTGTGGAGGACCACCATCCATTCAGCTGCCATTCCCTCTAGGGCTTCGTGATGCATCTCACTTGTGCCGCATCTGACAAGTAGTCCTCCCCCCAGTCCTGCATGTGGTTCCACACTTGGGTCAGGAAAAGCCCCAAGGGCCTTCGGATTCCCTCCATACTTTTCGGTTGGGGGGGGGATTTTTGGTTTTTTGTGTCTCCGGGCTGAGGCCTGCAAGGCTGGGGGTCCCTGGGCTGCTGCATCCCTTGCTTGGGTCCCAGAAGCCTGAGATGTTCCTTCCCCAGCTTCCTCTTCCTCTCCCCCACAAGCAGTTTCCTCTGGATCCACACTAGGGTAGTCTCCTCCCTTCCCCACAGGAAATACATAAGACCCACGGTTTTTTCGGCTTTCTTCGGCATCGTGGAGGAGTTGCATAGCTTGAGCAATCATGAGGCTCTCCTTTTGCTCTTGCAGCCACACTGCCTCTCCCCTATGGGGTCTGGAGCTGGTTACTCCTTGGGGGGTCCTCGCCAGGTCCGGCAGCTTTCCTACTCCCCTCGATCATCTGGCTTCCTCTAGCTCCTCTCTCAGTCAATTTTTTTCCATCCACTCCGCAGCTTTCTTTTCTGCTTGAAGTGAAGTTATCGTAGAGCCAAAAGCCCCTATCTGATCTCCATCACTCTCTTGATCAGACATATTTTGGGTTCAGCCCCTTGGTAGTTATCTGGGATGGCTGGAGAAATGAGATTCTGCTTAATGTCAGGTATGTTTCCTTCAAAGTCCAAGAAAGAATGACCTGAACTCCATTGTTTATAGAAGCAGGTACTTTTACTGGAAAATGAAGTGATTGCAACCAAGAAAAAGCAGAATCTGAGGCAAGAGCGCGAAAATTACAGATAGAAAGCATCCCCTCCCACTGTCCAACATAAATCATCCAATCCAAAGGTCTCTCAGGGGTCAGGTGGAAGCACACATCTGACGGTGTCATCAATTAGGAGGATGGATAGCTCAACAGACAGAGCACTGTAATTTAACACCAGCTGTCTGCAATTAAAGTAAGATTGAATCTCGCCAGGCTCAAGGTTGACTCAGCCTTCCATCCTTTCTAAGGTAGGTAAATTGAGGACCCAGTTTGTGGGGGCAATAAGCTGACTTTGTATAAATATACAAAAGTATGAAGGCTATTGCTTAACGCACTGTAAGCCACCCTGAGTCTCGGGAGAAGACCGGCATATAAATCAAATAAATAAATAAATAATAAATAATCAGGAATGCCATGGCCATTGACCCGATAGCAGCTTCAAAGATGCAGCACTATATCTTAGGATTCACTTTTGTTTCTCTCTCCAGCATGTTTATAACTCTCCCTCCTCCTGTTACCATGGCAGCCAAAGCAGTAAAAAGCGGAGGCTGACAGCCACCTAAATAGAATTAGAACAGGCCATGCCAGAACTAAGGCAAAGCTTTCTAAATGGGGAATGGCTGTGACTGTGGTGCACTAGAACAAACAATAATACACATAGCTTGAGAAGGTCCACTCAGGAAATTCCAAGGCATCTGACATGAGTTCATCGTAGCCACACCAGAAGCAGTTAGACGGCAGTTAGCTTCCTTAAATCAGTGCCCCCCCAACCTTTTGGGCAATTCCATGGAGTGGATTTTCCATGGACCAGAGGGAAGTGGTTTTGTACAATGCCTACATCCCATGTGGATAGGGTTTCACTGCTTATGCAGCACAGTGTGCTGCCCCACTTCACCATTTATTCAACCCTTCCCCCCAAAAAAGGTCTTTGGAAAGCACCCCCATTCCACAGGTCCAGATTCCAAGCTCAGTACAGCAAGACTCACTCTGCAACAGTCCAACAGACACACTGTCAGGGCATTTATTAATCCCATGTTTGGCTCTGGGACTAATTACCCTGGTTTAGAGGAGATGGGTCGTGGCTTAATCCAAGTTGTCAATAATTTGAAAAGAAACGCGAGGAAGGTTTCTAATTGTTGCAATATTTTTAGGATCAGACTCAATAAGATTAGTGAGAGTTAGAGGTTTTAATATATTTTCTTTTATTTACAGCAGGCATTCTATATTCACTGAATATTCACAGATAGAAGCAAGGAAGAAGATGCAGGCAGCTCCTTATATATACAATGGGAGGAGCTAGATGTGGGAGTGGTGAATTATGAATACAATAGGGAATGAAGAATAAATTAACCCCTGATACCCCGTTCATATACTATTTACACATTGGAGAATAAGGCATTTACATCTGACAAATCCCCCTCTAAATGCCGATTCGTTATGCAACACCAATTACATTCAGATTCAGGACAATACAAAACATACAATTTAGAAGTTAAATATTTGTGCTGCTTAGAAGGTAAAGGCTTTGTCAATATGTCAGCTAATTGTTCTGAAGTATCACAATGCACTGCTTTAATAAATCCATCTTGAGATAATTGTCTCACATGTTTAAATTTTATATCTATGTGTCTGGACCTTTGTCCAATGGCGTCAGATCTAGATATTTCAATGGCTGCTTTGTTGTCTTCATACATAACAAAAGGCAAAGCAGGTTTTTTCCAAACATCTGAAATTAAATCATTAAACCATACAAGGTTATTTGCAGCTTTGGATAAACAAACATATTCTGCTTCTGTTGTTGAAGTGGCCACTAGTTCTTGTTTACCAGTGTACCAGTAAACTGGACAGTCATTTAAGAGGAATATATAGCCAGATGTGCTTTTTCTACATGAGGTGTCTCCAGCCCAGTCCACATCTGCGTAACATGTAAGCTTTGGTTCTTTATTATCGTTAGGTTCTAACATTAAACAAAAGTCTAGTGTACTTTTCAGATATCTTAAAATTCTTTTAACAGCTTCCCAGTGATACATTGTTGGCTTGCTGACATGTCTGGATAATAAATTGAGTGGTAAAGCGATATCTGGTCTTGTCCAATTAGATATATAAAGAAGTGAACCTATGATTGATCTATAAAATGTGTTATCTTTGAATTCGGGAGAAGATTCATCAGTATTTCTTAGAAAGTCAGTTTGCATAGGAGTATCACAAGGTTTGGCATTATTTAGATTGCATTTATTTAAAAGTTCTATGATCTTATCTCTCTGAGTAAGTTTGAATCCTCTTTTAGTCTTATTAATTTGAACACCAAGATATTTGTTTACTTTGCCTAGAGATTTTAACGAGAAATGTTCATTTAGCTTAGTTACAAAAGTTTCTCTTCTCTCTTTATGTTTTCCTATGTATAAAATGTCATCCACATAAATCAATACAAATTCTATGTAATCATCACCCTTTTTGACAAAGAAACAGTTATCAGCAGTGGTAGCATTGAAGTCCATGGTTTTAAGTACTTTTACTAAACAATCATACCATTGTTTACCAGATTGTTTTAACCCGTATAAACTCTTGTTTAACAACCAAATCTCATTTTTGTTTGTGTATTGACTGTGAGGTGCTCTTACATATATTTCCTTATCTAGTTTTGCGTGTAGATACGCAGTCTGTATGTCATATTGGAATACATCAAGATTGAGTGCTGATGCTACCACTAGAGCTGTTTTGACACTCTCTGTTCTTACTGTGGGGGAATACGTGTCAGTATAGTCCTCCGGATATTTCTGTGCATAACCTTGTGCAACTAGTCTAGCTTTGTATAGGGTATTGCCTCCCTCTAAGTTCTTAATTTTATATATCCACCTGGTACCAATAATTGTTTTATCTTTAGGTGCAATTGCAGGTGTAAATACATTTAGTCCTTGTAAACTTTCCATCTCTTTTTTCATCGCTAATTCCCATTTTTCTTTTTCTTTACTAGGGAGTTTTAACACTTCCTCATATGTATTAGGTGTTGTTGGCTCACCATCCATATGCATTATATAATCCTTGTATTTATTTGGTATTTGATTTCTGGTGTTCCTAATAGCTTTTTTAGGTTTACTATCGTTATCATGCAAATATCTTGCTTCCTTTTTTGTTAGTGTATCTGTTTTTATTTTGTGTTGGCTATTTGTCCATGTTTTGGTTTTGGTTTTATATTTGTTGATATCTTGCTTTTCTATAGTCTCTTCCTCATGAGGTTTTGTATCTTTGTTGTTATTTGGAAATATTTCATTAAGATGTATTTTAGACCAGTTGGCCTGTTCATGGAACACAGCTGTTCTGGAGACTATAAATTTGTTATTATTATCAATGAATCTGTATCCTTTAGTGCCTGTCTCGTAACCCATAAATCTGAGTCTTCTGGATACGTTTTCTCCCTTTCTTCTTAATTGCTTAGGTATGTGTACGTCTGCAGTGACTCCAAAAATGTGCATGTGTGCTAATTTTGGTTTCCTATTATACATCACTTCATATGGTGTCTTATTTACAATGCTGGACCAGGTTCTATTCTGTGTGTAATTTGAATAATGTAAGGCTTCTGACCAGAATTGTTTGCTTAAGCCAGCATCTTCCAATGTGCATCTAATCATGGTTTGTAATGTTGAGTTCTTCCTCTCCGCAATCCCGTTCTGGAACGCAGAAAATGGGCTAGATGTGTAATGTAACATTCCTTTGTCTTTTAACCATTGGGAGAATTCTTTAGACATGAATTCACATCCCCTCTGTCATAATTTGTTTTATTTTGATATTGTGTTGTGTTTCTATGCGTTTGTAAAATTCTTTAAATTTTTGAAAGGTTTCATCTTTGTGTTTTAATGTATAAACAAATCCATAGCGGCTATAATCGTCTACTATTGTCAAGAAGTAACGTTTTCTATAAGTGATTGATGGAGTTAATGGACCAACTAAGTCCATGTGTACTAAATCAAAAATTTTGTTAGTTGATCTAGTAGATTTTCTTGGTCTGGGACTAGTTTTTAGTTTTGTAGATTTACATACTGAGCATTCCAAATAGTTTTCACAATTTTTTATTTTAACACCTTCTGCGTGTTCAGTCATTTTTTGTACTACAGGAAAACTGGCATGTCCTAACTTCCTATGTAAGATGTGAGCACACTCATCATGAATTGGCTTACCTATTTTTGGTTTTTTTTCATTGTGTGTATCTATGTGATCATGAGATATTTTACATTCATCATTGTCACTGTTGCTAATATTTTCATTATCTACTTCAATACAATCTTCCATATTTGAATCAATGTTATGCAACCATTTTTCCTTTGTTATCAGATAAGGTAGGCCTCCTTTAATCATCACAGTGCCTATATTTATTTTATTCTCCAAAGTCGCTTTTCCTTTAGAAAAAACAATGTTAATGTCAGAATCTCTACTTAGTTTTATGGCACTTAGTATGTTATGAGGTATTTCAGGTATTAACAATACCCCCTCTATTTTTCCTAGACCAGGCAGGGTTACATTCCCTCTACCTAATACTTGAACCTTTTCTTGGTTAGCTACCTTTATTACAAATTTATCTTCTATAAATGAAGACAATATATTTTTGTTATTAGTGGTGTGATTAGTTGCTCCAGAATCAATAAGCCAATTATTGTTCTCATTTTGCTGTATGTTAGTGTTGTCTTGTTTATTTAATCCATTTAGTGAACCAGATTTTCTATCCTTTGAATTATCTCTGCCCCCTCTATTCTCTTTGTAATTTGGTGGGCTTCTATATCTATGTCTATCTATGGAAGACTGTCTATAATTGTATTTGTTTCTATATTCTGATCTATGTCTTTCTTTTGAAATCTTGGGGCAATCTCTCCTATTGTGTTCCCTGGATCCACAGTTATGACATTTAAATGTTTCATTATATTTTTCTTGGAAAGCTACTTTCCTATATGGTTTGTGTTCTATGTGATTGTTAGAACGATTCCTTCTTGAATTGTCTTCTGTTATTAATTTATTGGATAGACTTTCTATGGATAAGTATCCTAGATTGATTGTGTCTAAATGTGTTATATAATTGTCCCATGATGGATCAAGTGAGTTGATAATAACACTTTTCATTGTTTGGTCTGAAATCACCTCCCCCCTCAAATGCAGCTCAGCTCTTATTTTGTTTAAAGATATTAAGTGCTCACTTATGGAAACCCCTGGTTTTATCCTAGATGAAAAGAAATCTTTAGACATCCTTGTGGTGGTAGCTACACTGTCACTGTGAAACAAATTAAACATGCATTGAATAATTTCTGAAACAGTCAGATTTTGCTTAATGCTGTGATACATTGCAGGAGACACACTAGATATTAATAAGAAAAATGCTCTATGGTGTAAACAATCTATTTTTAGAGTCCAAGGTCTTTTTGGGGGACTAGTGATAAAAAACAGTAAGTTTTCCTTCATAAAGACAACCTGGAGCTGTTGATACCATTCTTGCAAATTAATGCCATCTACCCTTAGCTTTGGGAAGTCACTGGGTAAATTTCCGACATTATTAGGTCCATTACTTACAACCTGAGGTAGTCCGTGGTCTCGTAATTGCAGAAAGTTACAAAACGGCATGGGGATGCTCGCAACGAGCCTGCACGGTCTCCTCGCCAGTTCATGTCTTCCCGGGCCGTCTGCGTAGTCTTGCGCATGCGCGTTGTCCATTTCTTCCTTGGAGTCGTCGTGAAAGGTTCTCCTCACCGCGGCTCGCTCGTTCCGCTCCTCCTCAGATGAATCGGTCTCTGGTTCGATTTTGGGAGTCCTGACGACGGCGGCTGTTCTTCCTTTTCTTCTGAGGGCGTTGGTGCTTGCTTCGGTCTGTGGCGTGGGGCGGTATCGGCAGGGCTCTCTGGGTTCGGGCGTCGGCGCTCTCGTAGTCAGGATGGGAGCGGGCAGGTCTTGAGGCATTGGCTTGCTCGCTCGCTTCTTCGTTAGCTTTTTAGTAATTTTTAGTTTTGGCCCAAATGCAGCAAAAAGCGTTTTCATTGCTGATTTTATTTGGTAGTTTGTTGAATCACCTTCACTTTCTGATTCTGATTCTTCTGAGGAGTTTGAATCTTCTTTTTCATTTTCGTTGTCTGATAACGTTTTTCGCGCCAGAAATTTTGAATTGAGCTTTTTGATTGGCTCTGCTTCGCTCACCTTGGAGGCCTGTTGAAACCAAGATGGCTGCCATTCAAAATTTCGCGCTGGATCACCGTTTTTCTTCTTCACAATATTTTTTTCTGCAGTCATATCACTCACTGTTTTTGGGTCTTTAGACTTTTCATTAGTGATGTTTTTCTCTCTCGCTGCTCCGCTGTTCTTCAGCATATCTTGGAGGTTCGCGATGAGGCTTTCATCGTTCTTCTGGCTCTTTAATAGTTTTAATATTTCTGACCTGAGTTCGTTATTCTCTATTTCGATTTCCTCCTGGTCATCATTTTCATCTATAATTTCTTCGTCTTCAGTGGTGTATTCTTCGGATTCTCTCGAAATTGCGTTTGTGGATTCGTTGATTATTTCTTGTTCTGTTTCCATTTCTTTGCTGTATGCCCTGGTGTTGGGCCTATCTTTCTTAGACATTTTTAAGTTTTTATTGAGTCAATTAACCATCCTCTGCTACCAGCTTGTTGCAATATTTTTAGGATCAGACTCAATAAGATTAGTGAGAGTTAGAGGTTTGAATATATTTTCTTTTATTTACAGCAGGCATTCTATATTCACTGAATATTCACAGATAGAAGCAAGGAAGAAGATGCAGGCAGCTCCTTATATATACAATGGGAGGAGCTAGATGTGGGAGTGGTGAATTATGAATACAATAGGGAATGAAGAATAAATTAACCCCTGATACCCCGTTCATATACTATTTACACATTGGAGAATAAGGCATTTACATCTGACACTAATAAAACTCATTTATTTTGTTATAAAGAAAATAAAACACCTCACTAACTAAGAAAAGTTAATTGTTACATTTTTGAAAAGTATTTTCCTGCCGGTCCAAAGACGGACCTTGCTGGCAGGAGAACAAAGGAAAGAGAGTGAGAAGCAAGTGAAGGAATGTGGGTGGATGCGGAAACACGTAGCTTACTGATAACAATTCTTGGCAAGCTACGGAGGGTCAGATAGTCCAGAAATAATGAGCTCAGCTGGTAAATAAAATAACGCAGTGACACACACAAAGTCCAGGACAGCAGTGCAGGAGTCAGACAAACCAGGATACACAGCACGAGTACACAAGGAACAGAACTGAGTACATTATTCCAATAACTGTCAGCGTTCCAAATTAGGCTTTCTTCCAGCGCTGACATAACAAGTTGAAGCAGAAAGAGCGGAAGCTTGATTTATTGCTGAGATGAACTTTTACCTAGTTTTGTATATACAGATAGGGTGTCCTGGGAGACGAGGGTGGGGGGCTGCATTCCTGTGAAAAGAACGTGCCGGGATGTAGAGATGGATTTGTATGATGGCCAATGGGACGTTGGGGCTGGAGAGCGGAAGAGGAGGGGGTTGGAAGGAGGGGCCAGTTTGGCTGCAAATTTGAGTCAGAAATGTCGGATTCTGCTATGCTTAAAAATAAAATGTTTCATTAGACAGCTTGTGCTTGAGAATGAAGTTTATTCAAGATAGCACCGAAACCTGACAGACAGCCAAACTCTCCTCCAAATCCAGGCTGGCTGAGTTTAAATCATCCCGTTCCCTCCCAGACATCTGGTCGGACGGACTATGGCTGAAGCCAAGCTCTCGGAGGAAAGCCTGCTTCAAGAAACGGGAGGAGCAGAAGCGGCCGTGATTCCAGCCAACTTGGAAAATACAAAGGTAAAAGATAAAGAAAAACCCCTAAGTGAATTGGGAAGGGCGAGCTGGGGATGGGAATGGCAGCGAAGCCCAGACAAGGCAGCACCTCCCCACCCCAGGATGAGAGACGAGGCAGAGGACTACCAACACCAAGGCTGGCCCTCCAGAGCTCAGCACAGAGAGGAGAGGGCAGAGAGGGAGGAACCACCCCAGTTCAGAGGGAAATTCGATGGTGACCCAGACAACCTCGCCCAATTCCTCGATTCAGCTGAGATATACATAGAGCGGTTCGGACACCTCTTCCCTTTCCCCAGAGCCCTAGTGAATGCTATCTCGGAAGGGCTGGAGGGAGAAGCAAAGAGGTGGTCAGCATCACTCTACAAATACAGGGCCCCCCAGCTACAAAATGCGGATGGGTTCTTGCAACTATTGAGAGCCCGTTATGAGGAGGAGGAGGAGGACCCCTATGTGGAAGACGAGCTCAGAAACCTAATGCAGAGGGGGAAGCCTATCAGAGAGCATATCCGTGAATTCAGGAGAGTCATTGGGACACTGCCTCCCCTACCAGAGCGATTGCTGGTGTATTTTTTTAGAACAAGCCTAGATAAAAGAATTTCCCAAGTGACTGCCTATCGTGACATCCCAAACCGACTCGCTGAATGGTTCCGGGTAGCGATAAAAGTCGACAGAGGGCTGCGGGCGAGTGACACGTCAAAACCACCAGAGGAAAAGGAGAAAGGCCGACCAGACCAGGGGCCACTCAACAGACGAGAAACCCCAACATCACAGCCCTCCTACAGACCAACTGCCCCACGGAGCCCACTGAAATGCTACAGATGTGGAGGAAGCGGCCACATAGCAGCAAGATGTGGAACGCCTAGACCGGCACCGGCTCCACCGCCCAAAGCACGACCGGAACGAGGGCCCAAGCGCGTCATCCACGTACCACGGGAAGCTACCCAAATCCCTGAGTTTTTCGCTCATCTGACCGAAACCAGAGGAATCCCAGTGGAGGGAGATCAGTCCCCCGAACCCTATGACACGGAAGACGAAGGCGAGGATGACCCGATGGTGAGTGGACCCGTCCATCCTTTTCTTTTCCCCATACGCCTAACAGCCCCCAAAACAGGGGCCCAAGAGACTTTCCAAGCCCTAATAGACTCGGGTAGCACACGGTGCCTAATCAACCTACCCACAGTTCTAAAATTGGGAATCCGGGCTAAACAGCTCAAACAACCAATTCGCTTCGAGCAAGTTGATGGGTCCCTAGTGGGAGGAACGTACGCCACACACTTGACTGAACCCGTGAGACTAGAACTCGCAGATCACTGGGAGACGATCCGCTTCATAATAGCCCCCAAGATGACAGAACCAGTCATATTGGGACTCTCATGGCTCGACAAATGGGGCCCAATCATTTGGTGGCAAGAGGGAACCCGCAGGCTGAGAATAGCAAAGGGGCCCCAACCCCTGCCGCCCCGACCAGAAGAATTCCCTCCCACGCTGAGACCCCAAAGCAGCCCTCCACTACAGAATAAAACACCACCAACACAAGGGTCCCTCCCAGAAGGTGCAGCAAAGCAATTGGCAGCCGCACCCACCACCGCTTGTAACGCAAACCAGATCCCAAGGGAGTACCAAGACCTTGCGGGGGTATTCAGCGAAGCCGAGTGTGACATTCTGCCCCCCCACCGCGAGACCGATTGTGCCATCGAGATTATCCCAGGAGCGAAACTACCCAAACCTAAAATGTATGCCATGACGCCCCGAGAAATGCAGGAAATGCGGGACTACATAGACAAAAACTTACAAAGGGGATTTATTGAGCCAGTGAAACCAAGGGTAGCGGCGCCGGTCATGTTTAAAGAGAAAAAGGACGGCTCCATGAGACTGGTAGTCGACTTTCGAAGTATCAATGCTGTTTGCGTACACAACTTGTACCCCCTCCCCCTCATGAAAGACATGTTAGCCCACCTAGCTAAAGGGAAGGTTTTCACCAAACTAGACCTTCGAGAAGCTTATTACCGAGTACGCATAAAGGCAGGAGATGAATGGAAAACAGCATTCAACTGCCCCCTGGGTAGTTTCCAGTTTAAAGTAATGCCTTTTGGATTGCAAGGAGCCCCAGCAGTATTCATGCAGTTAATAAACGAAGTCTTACATGAACACCTTTACAAAGGGGTCCTCGTCTACCTGGACGATATTCTTATCTACACGGAGACCATAGACGAACATATACCCCTCGTCCGCCAAGTGCTGAAAAAACTGCTACGGGCAAACCTATATGTCAAGCTGCCAAAATGCGATTTCCACCAATCACGGCTAGACTACCTGGGCTACCGAGTATCAAATGAGGGGATAGAGATGGACCCAGCCAAGGTCCAATCAGTTCTACAATGGCAGCCCCCTCGCACCCGCAGACAACTGCAAAGTTTTCTAGGCTTTGCGAATTTCTACAGACAATTCATCCCCTCGTTCGCGAAGATTGCCAAACCTTTGACAGATCTCCTAAAGACAGGAAGCCCAGCGATGAAACCTCGCCCGGGACAACCCCTACAGTGGGACCTGACCTGCCAACAGGCATTTGAGACGCTAAAAGGACTGTTCGCGAAAGAACCTGTCTTAAGACACCCGGATCCAGAACAGCCTTTTGTCATCCAAGCAGATGCAAGTGATGTGGCAGTAGGAGCCGTGTTACTCCAAAAGAACAACCAAGGTGATCTACAACCCTGCGCCTACACCTCCCGCAAACTCACCGATACGGAGAGGCGATGGGCGGCGTGGGAGAAGGAAGCGTTTGCAGTAAGGTGGGCCTTGTTGACCTGGCGGCACCTTCTAGAGGGAGGCCAGAAACCATTTGAAGTCTGGACTGATCATAAAAACCTAGAGGCCCTAAAAACCCCACGAAAACTGTCGCCCAGGCAAGTGCGGTGGGCACAATACTTCAATCGTTTCAATTTCGAGCTTAGGCACATCCCAGGTGGGAGAAATTTCCTGGCTGATGCCCTCTCCCGGATGCCCCAATACAACAGTGAGCGGGAGCAGGTAGTGAATGCCATCATCCCCTCCACCCAAGCTGCGGCCCAAGTGGTAACCAGACGGCAACGACGTGACCAGCAAGGCCAACTTGCAAGTGACTTAACTGCGAAATTAAAAAATGAAATGCTGACAGACCCCTGGTATCGGGACAATCAACATCTCTTGACAAAAAGAGATGAACTAGCATGGAGGGGGACAAAGCTCTATGTCCCACAGAGTTTACGCATCCTGATTCTCAAGAGGAGCCACGATGTTAAACCAGCAGGACACTTCGGGTTCCTAAAGACTCTGCACCTAGTACGAAGGCAGTTCTGGTGGCCACATATGAGAAAGGACGTAGACAGTTATGTAAAAAGCTGCACCATTTGTGCCACGATGAAGACAAGGCCAGGGTGCCCGCCTGGGTTGTTGCAACCAGTAGCTGAGCCAACAAGACCATGGGAGGAGATTGCAATGGACTTTATAGTAGACCTACCGAGGAGCAGTGGAAATACAGTGATCTGGACTGTAATAGACTTATTCTCCAAACAGGCACACTTCATTCCTTGTAGTGGACTGCCTTCAGCCCGTCAGTTATCCAAACTGTTCCTGAAACACATTTACCGCCTACATGGAGTCCCCAGGAGAATCATTTCCGACAGAGGGGTCCAGTTCACAGCAAAGTTCTGGAGGGAGTTTCTACGGTCCATAGGTTCATCCCAAGGGCTCAGCTCAGCATTTCACCCGAGCACCAATGGGGGGGCAGAAAGACTGAACGCTATGATAGAACAGTATTTAAGATGCTACGTCGACTACCAGCAGTCCAATTGGGCAGACCTCCTATCTTTTGCGGAGGTTGCATATAATAATGCTGTCCACAGCAGCACGGGGCTAACCCCGTTCAAAATAGTGAGTGGCATGGATTTTGTTCCCATGCCAGAATACCCGAGGGAGCCCCCTTCCTCAGTCAGTTTGACCGACTGGATGGCAATGTTGAGACAAACGTGGGAAAATGTTAAGAGGGCGCTGGCAAAGGCGGCTCAATCTTATAAGGAACAAGCAGACAAGCACCGAACTCCCCAAAGACCATTTCAGCTAGGAGAGAAAGTTTACCTCTCCACCAAGTACTTGAGACTTAGACTCCCGAGCAGGAAATTGGGCCCAAAATTTATAGGACCATTTCCTATAATAAAAATAATCAACCCCGTTACAGTGCAATTGCAGTTGCCACGGCTTTTGGGGAAAATTCACCCCGTTTTTCACAGTAGCCTTCTAAAACCTGTAGTGGGGTCTACTTTAAGGCCAACGCCACGTGAACCCCCTGGGCCCCTGGTTGTTGGGGGCCAAACGCACTACGAAGTGCAGCGGATTCTTGATTCAAGATGGCACAGGGGGCGCCTTCAGTACTTAATTAAATGGAAAGGTTACCCATTGTCAGAGGCTTCCTGGGTGAAGAGCGCAAACATCCAAGCTGATCGCCTTATAGCAAAATTCCATGCAGACCACCCGGGAAAGCCGGGAGGGGGGGTTGCACAGCCAGGGAGGGGCTGATGAGACTAATCTTGTTGTGTTTTCCCTATGGGATAGGTGATGTCGCAGAAGTGAAGGGAGAGGGGCCGGATGTCAGCGTTCCAAATTAGGCTTTCTTCCAGCGCTGACATAACAAGTTGAAGCAGAAAGAGCGGAAGCTTGATTTATTGCTGAGATGAACTTTTACCTAGTTTTGTATATACAGATAGGGTGTCCTGGGAGACGAGGGTGGGGGGCTGCATTCCTGTGAAAAGAACGTGCCGGGATGTAGAGATGGATTTGTATGATGGCCAATGGGACGTTGGGGCTGGAGAGCGGAAGAGGAGGGGGTTGGAAGGAGGGGCCAGTTTGGCTGCAAATTTGAGTCAGAAATGTCGGATTCTGCTATGCTTAAAAATAAAATGTTTCATTAGACAGCTTGTGCTTGAGAATGAAGTTTATTCAAGATAGCACCGAAACCTGACAATAACACTCAAGTCCTCGGAGCAGGATTAAGTAGACATTGCCAGCATAGCCCTTCATGAAATGAAAGGTTGCCTCCTCATGAGTAGTCTAGCTGTTTGAGGTTTTGAAAGATACAAATTTTTTAGAGAACTTTATAAAATGGGTAAGATCAATTTACATTTTACAGAAGACACGAAGAATTGTTCATGGAGATCTAACAAAATCCAAAGAGATACAAAAAGAAACAGGACAGCAATGCCTGTTATCCCTCTCCTGTTCATTTTATCATGTATTGTATATAATCTTATATTGTACATCTACAATAAAGATGTAAAACAAGATGAAAGAATTCTGGGAATAAAGGTTTAAAAATAAATGTATAAATTAAAGGCTTTTGCAGATGATGTATTGGTTTTGGAAGATTAATGGGCAAATTAAAAGAATTTGATGCATTAGCAGATTTCATGATTAATAAACAGTAGATTTATTTATTTATTTTATTTATTTATTTTATTTTTCAGATTTCTATACCGCCCTTCTCCTTTCGGACTCAGGGCGGTGAACAGCCAAAGTAAAACACTTTATACACAAAAGTTAAAATAGATTTTAAATAATTAAATAATTTGGCCCATAATTTAAAACATTTCAATTTAAAACCAGATGAGGATGTTAACAACAATATGATGAACACACTTGTTGAGTTAAACAGGTTTTGAAATTGAGATAAAGGTAAAATATCTGGGTATCACTACGATAAATATGAATTATATGTTATTCCAAAATAACTATGTTAAGACACAGGGTGAAGTTAAAAATATATCTATAATGGGAGAAATTACAACTGTCACTTGGGGCAGAATTTCTGTGATCAAAGTGGAAGACAATACCTTTTTTTAAAAAAACTGATGCATTTTTTAAACAGTGACAGAAGAATACGTCTAAATGTATGTGGCGGGGGGAAAAACAAGAGTTAAATGTAAAATTTTACAAGATGGAAAGGAAAGAGGAGGATTTATTTATTTTCCTTGGTTTGAAATTGTATTTTTTGCTTGCTGATGGGAAAAAATTAATGGAATTTTGTTTTAGAGATGACAACCGTAACAAAATTATTGTATGCAGAAAGATAGAAAGATTTACATTATACACAATGTAGAAATGGCTGGTGATGGAACTCGCTAAAATGGCTTAGCTGGTTTCTTTGATTAGAAAAAAGACAATATCTAGATTTATTGCTGAGTGGAAATCCCTTATGGACTTTTGGTATAAAATAGAAAAAAGTGAATGTGATTTATGGTTTTCATGATCAGGGAGGTATCTTTTTTTCTTTATTAATTTTGGTTTAGTTTTTTCCTATCTTGCACTTTTGGCTTTTGTTTTGATTTCTTTCTTTTTACTTTATATTAATTTGCATCTGTTTTTACAAAAAATATGTTGAGACTCTAGAAAGAGTGCAGAGAAGACCAACAAAGATGATTAGGGGGTCTGAACAGCTGCAGGAACTGGGTCTGTCTAGTCTAATAAAAAAAAGAACAATCAGTCTTCCAATATTTGAAAGAAGAAGAGGGGGTCCACCTATTTTCCAAAGCACCCAAAGGCAGGACTAGAAGCAACCAGTGGAACCTAATCAAGGAGAGAAGCAACCTGGAATTAAGGAGAAACTTCCTAACAGTGAGGACAATTAACCAGTGGAACAGCTTGCCTCCAGAAGTTGTGGGTGCTCCATCACTGGAGGTTTTTAAGAAGAGACTGGACAGCCACTTGTCTGGAATGGTGTAGAGTGTCCTGCTTGAGCACCAGCTCTGTTATTCCATTATTCTGTTATCTTCCATGGATGGATGGATGGATGGATGGATGGATGGATGGATGGATGGACGGATATAGAAAGATGTGTGTGAGAGAAAATAGGATAGGATAGGATATGATAGGATAGGATAGAATAGAATAGAATAGAATAGAATAGAATAGAATAGAATAGAATAGAATAGAATAGAATAGAATAGAATAGAATAGAATAGAATAGAATAGAATAGTTGGAAGGGACCATGGAGGTCTTCTACTCCAGCCCCCTGCTCAAGAAGGAAACCGTATACCATTTCTTACAAGTGACTGTCCAATCTCTCCTTGAAAGCCTCCAGTCCCACAACATCTGAAGGCAAGCTGTTCCATTGGTTGATTGTTCTCACTGTCAGAAAATTCGTCCTTATTTCTAGGTCTGGTGAAACATGCAGCAAAGGAAAAGCTAGAAAAGATGTTAATGAATTGCCCACAAAACATTTCCCCAGCTAGATGTGTGTTTCTCTTCTAATCAGGCAGAATGTTTTTTAGAAGTTGAGACAATGAGGGCGAACTGCAATCTGAGCCAAGCTGACCTGGAAGATGCCACCTGTCTGAAAGACTAAAGGAGCATCCATTAACACCGGCTGCCCTCAGCCTGTCAGAGCAGTTCGTTTTCCATCCATCACACCAAATGAGATTTGCAGGGCAGCAATCTGGCCACGTTTCAAAGCAGGCAGTCCCTCATTTTCCACCATCCTAGGAATCCCTGTTTCTCTGTCCTTTTTGGGTCAGCCTGTCCATCTGTTCTTGAGTCACTTCTTGTGGCGGAATTCTGAGGCTCCACAGACACTTTGTTGTAAGGAACGTTCGGCCTGATCTGCGCAAAATCTTCATGTACTAAAGGGAGGTCAGGAGGATCAAAAATAGTTTGTGGTCCTGTTCTGGAGGAGAAGAATGGATTGATCAAAACTCTTGAACCTCTCCAAGGTCACCATCTGTTCATTAGCACCAAACTCTGAAGTTTCCTACTGTTTTTCAAAGAAGACAGCTTGCAATTAAAAGGAATTACAGGCTCCCTGTTTATTTATTAATGGGTCACATGTTCTAGCTCTTCTTTTTGGAGAAGAGCTTCAGCCAGAGTTTGGCCTCTAGGTCCACCAGAACCTGAAACAAATTATTTCCTGATTCCCTGGTGGAGAAGAAATACCTGAGGAATTAAGTCCAGTTTTCTCAGATTAATTAAACACTGAGTTCATTAATGGCATAATTTGCACATTGTGATATGCATAATCAGAATTCCATAAGCTGAATAGCACACAGAAGGATAATCGTCTATTCAACTTAAAGCATTAAGGTTTGGGGGGGGGGTGTTAATGGTTATATTCAGTGGTGGGATTCAAGTAATTTAACAACCGGTTCTCTGCCCTAATGATTTCTCCCAACAACCAGTGTGACAAACTGCTCAGAAAGTTAACAACCGGTTCTTCCGAAGTGGTGTGAACTGGCTGAATCCCACCACTGGTTATATTTTTATGTTTATGTTTATTATATATGTATACCGCCCTTCTCCCGAAGGACTCAGGGCAGTGAACAGCCAGCAGATAAAATACAGAAAATACAAAAATTAAAACAATATTAAAATCCAATTAAATTAATTTGGCCCACAGTTAAAACACCCCCATTTTTTTTTATTGAAAAGTTTTAAAATGTTTTACAAACAAATTCCCCCCCTTCCCCCACTCTTTCCCCTCTCCCCCCCCCCCCGACTTCCCAGAGCAAAATACTGGGTATTGCATTTAACAAACATAATCTAACATAAGCAAAGTAACTATAAACTCTTAACTTCCCCTTACTCTTTAACTCCGCCATAGATACTAAGATATCAAAGTAGAAGAAAGAAAAAAGAAATCCCCTTACAAAAGGAAGAATTGGAAGATTTATTAGGCCTCCAGACAGTTAGGAAAATAAAATACTTGGGAATATGGATCACTGCGAGATTCTCCTCATTAAAAGATGATAATTATATCCCCCTTCTGCAGAAAACACACCAAGACCTTGAAAGATGGAAAAAGCTCAAACTGTCTCTGATTGGTAAAATTGCAGCGATTAAAATGAATATCCTACCAAAAATTTTGTTCCTATTCCAAAACATTCCGTTATCTTTAGACAAAAAATTCTTTTTGGACTTGAACAAATATATCAGAAACTTTCTGTGGGAGGGCAAGAAATCGCGGATTTCTTTTAAGATACTCCAAGGGAAAAGGAATTTGGGAGGTTTTGGGCTCCCTGACTGGGAACTATATCAAAAGGCGGCAAAAATAATCTGGATCAAGGAGTGGATCAAGTTACAAGATAGGAGAACCCTGATCTTGGAAGGACATGACCTCCTAGAAGGATGGCACTCCTACCTTTGGGATATAAAGAATAAGAAAAAATCCTATTTTCATAAACATAAAATTAGGGAGACCCTTATTCGCACGTGGGTCGAAATTAGACAGAAGATCTATACGAAAGTACCCAACTGGCTTTCCATCATGGAAGCGTTGGCGGCACCAAACAGGAGAGATGAGTACAAATGGGGTACATACAAGGACATCCTCGATGAAGAAGGGAAACTTAAATCGCTGGATCTATTGAGAGATCAGGGCCTATACTTGGATTGGTGGAACTATTTTCAGATCAACTCAAGATTCCAAAAAGACAGAGACAAACTTGGTATAGCAGCGAAATATGGGAACTTTGACAAAATTATTTGGGGAACAGATAAGAAAATGTTATCAAAAATTTATAACTTTCTATTAGATGAAGATAGGGCAGAGTCCATAGCAAGAAATCAACTGAACATCTGGGAAAAAAATCTAGGACATAGACTAAATTTTAATGATTGGGAGATAGCTTGGAATAGAAACTACAAAATAACTAAATCGACAACGTTTAGGGAAAATCATTACAAATTGTTACACAGGTGGTATCTAGCCCCAGCGAGGCTAGCCAAGATGTTTCCAAATCTCTCTCCCACATGTTGGAAATGTGGAAAAACGGTCGGCACCTTCTATCACCTATGGTGGACTTGCCCTGAGACTAAAAAGTTCTGGTCCAAAATCCGACACTGGCTCTGTGAAATAACGGGACAGGAGGTAGTCCTAGCCCCAGAGCTTTTCCTCCTAGGCATAACCGAAGAAGGCTTTAACAACAATAAAACCCAACTGATAATCCAGATTATAACTGCGGCTAGGTTAGCCTTCACAAAATGCTGGAAAAACAAACTTATGCCCTCAGAAGAAACTCTAATAAATAAGATCCTAGAGTGCGCAGAAATGGCGAAACTGACAAGTGAGTTAAAAAACGAGGACAACTCAAAATATTATGACGTATGGGGTATTTGGTATCACTGGTTGAACAATAAGATGAAAACATGACCTTAGAATTTGACTTGGCACATGAATTATAGTTATATTGTATAAAATAATTTAGAGTTAAGGATGAAGTCTTTTTTTAACTTTTGTTTCACTATATTGTATAAACACTGCACCTCCGAAAGGAGAGATAGATTGTATATTTTCTTTTTTTGTTTTGGAAAACTTAATAAAGTATTTTAAAAAAAAAAAGAAAAAGAAAAAGAAAAAAGAAATCATCTGAATATTTCATTCATAAGCTATTTGCAACTTTTTAGTCCCGTATTTGTTTTGTATATAGTCAATCCATTTTCTCCATTCCAATACATATCTTTCATTCGAACAGTCCTTCAAATATGCAGAAATTTTAGCCATCTCCGCCAGATTGGCTACTTTTAATGTCCATTCTTCAATAGTAGGTATTTCTTCCTTCTTCCAGTATTGCGCCACCAAAAGTCTGGCTGCCGTTATTAAATTCAAAATCAAATCAGTCTCTATGACTGTACATCCTTCAATTATACCCAATAAAAACAACTATGGAGTAAATTTTATCTTCCTTTTAAGAATATTTTGTATAATCCACCATATCTTAATCCAAAATGCCTTAATTTTCTTACATGTCCACCATACATGAAAATATGTTGCATCATCACATTTACATCTCCAACATGTAGGTTGTAAATTTGGGTACATAGAGGCTAACTTTTGGGGATCTAAGTGCCATCTATAAAATATTCTATAAAAATTTTCTCTTAAATTTTGGGCTTGAGTAAACTTCACATTTCTAACCCATATTTTTTCCCATACATCCATAGATATTGATTCCCCAAAGTTTTGTGCCCATTTTATCATACAATCCTACACTAACTCAGTTTCTGAATCTATTTCTATCAGTGCATTATACAACATTTTAATATGCATTGGGCTTTGATCTCTGATTTGTTTTATTAAATTTTCTTCATTTTGCACAATACCAATTTTCTGACCTTCTTTCCACCTAGTATACAATTGCCCATATTGAAACCAAGTTTGAATTTTCCTTTCTTCCTTTAATAACTCTAAAGATTTTAATTGCGATATACCTCTTTCCAAAATAAGAAGCTCTTTATAGGTATTCACATCTTGTTTCTGCTCCACACTTATATTTTCTATCATATGTCTAGGTATTGTCCAAACAGGTAATTTGTTATTTAATTTATATTGATACTTTTTCCATACACGTAACAATTCATTTCTTAATATATGACTTTTAAAATTCTTATCCACCTTTTTATCATATAGTAAATATGCATGCCATCCATATAACAAATCATACCCTTCAATATTCAATATTCTCTCTTCTGTTAAATTAATCCAATCACTAATTGCTGAGAGCACAGCTGCCTCATAATACAATCTTAAGTTAGGCATTTTGAGACCTCCTCTTTCACGTATATCTTGCATTATTTTCCGTTTTATCCTTGGTCTCTTTCCTGCCCACACAAAATTGGTAATACCCTTCTGCCATTCGTTCAAATTTCCATCTTTTTTTAGTATTGGTATCATTTGGAAAAGAAATAAAAATTTTGGCAAAATATTCATCTTTACTGCAGCTATCCTTCCCAGCAATGATAATTGCAATTTTTTCCAACTTTCCATCTCTTTCTGGATTTTTTGCCACAACAATTCATAATTATACTTATATAATTTCACATTTGATGTCATAATATAAACCCCTAAATATTTAACCTTCTTTACTGTTTCAAATCCCGTTATTCTTTCTATTTCTTCTTTTTGACTTGTAACCATATTTTTAGTTATTATCTTTGTTTTCCCTGCATTTATTTTAAATCCAGAAACTTGTTCACATTGGTTAATTATATCCATTAAACCTATAACCGAATGTATTGGTTGGGTCAGAGTCACAACCAGGTCGTCTGCGAATGCTCATACCCTGTAATCCTCATTCCTAATTTTAATTCCCCTTATTTTATCTGAACCACGTATTTTATTCAACAAAATTTCCAAAGTCAAAATAAACAATAATGGAGATAAAGGACATCCTTGTCTTGTTCCCTTTTCTATATTAAAGGTTTCCGTTAAACTACCATTAATTATTACTTGTGCTGTTTGTTGCTGATATATTGCCTTAATAGATTGTATAAAGTACTCTCCAAATTGCATCTTTTCAATTATTTTCAATAAAAAATTCCAGGTCAATTGATCAAACGCTTTTTCCGCATCTAAAAATATGAGCACCACAGGGACCTGGTTGTTTTTTCCCAAATACTCCAATATATTAACTATTTGTCTTATATTACTCTTCATATATCGCCTATTAATAAAACCGGTTTGGTCATTGTGAATCATTTGTTGCATAACTGGCATCAACCTATTTGCCAATATTTTAGTAAAGATCTTGTAATCTGTATTTAACAATGAAATAGGCCTATAGTCTTCCTTTGGAATCAGGGAAATAAATGCTGTTCTCCAGGAAGGAGGCTCTTGTCCTCCAGTTTGTATTTTATTAAATAATTCTTTAAGTGGTTGCACCATTTCTGCCTGCAAATTTTTATAATAAACTGCTGTCAACCCATCTGTCCCGGGGGCTTTTCCCACCTTCAATTGTTTAATTGCTAAAATTATTTCCTCCACAGTTATCAATTGATTCAATCCTTCCCTTTGTTCTTCTGAAATTGTGGAGATATTCCCCCTCTGCAAATATTTATCTATATCTATACCTTGAATCTTATCACTAGTATACAACTTGGTATAAAATTCTGAAAATGCTTTTTTAATCATATTTTGCTGGTACACCTCTTTACCCTTATATTCTATTTTCTCTATAGTACGTAGCTTTTGTTTTTTCCTAAGCAAATATGCCAACCATCTGCCTGGTTTATTCGCATTACAAAAGGAGTTATGTTTGGCATATTGCAAATTAGTTGCTACCTGATCTGCCATCAACATATTAAATTGCCGGCCTTCCGGTTTGCGAGCTTCGGCGACGGCGGTGATTTTTTAAAGACCGCCAGCCCCGCCGCCTGTAGAGCCGCCCCGCGAACGAGGAGCGGCTCGAAAACTCCGAAATCTCGAAGATTGCAGGAGCAGAGACAGCAGGGTACAGGTTGAGCCCCTGTAACCCCCCCAGGGAATTGCTTCTGGGGGTGAAAACAGGAGCGGCTCCCTTCCAACCTGCGGAGACTCCGGGCGGCGTGGGACGATTCTGCCTTCAGCAGAACAAGCCGATAGCAGCAAACTTTTAAAGTGAGAGGAACTAATTCTAACAAATAGCGGAAATATTAACTTGAATCCAGAAACCTGAAAATTGCAAGTATTAGTGCTTTATTGACTTTTTTAAATCAAAGAGAAAGTGAGCGAGTGAAAGTGATTTGAAAAAATATGGCGTCCAGCATTTGAGTTAACGAGCTAGTGAAAGTGGATTTGTGAAGCCTCCCTGCTTTGTTACAAAGTTGAAAAGTTGCTACAAAGTTGTTCTACTTAAAGAAAAAAAAATTTTTTTTTGCTAAAATTTGACTTTGCTTTACTTCAGTTTTACTTGATTAAATCTGGGGGACTTTTTTAGAAGTTTCTGTGGAAGAGGGAAAGGAAAAAGAACTTCCCTCTTCAGAAAAACTAGCTTACGTGGCACGATGGCTTCAAAGAAGCAGGAAGGGAAGGCATCAGGGGGGGGATCCCCCACACACAAACATCAAACGCAACTTCCCCCTGCTCAACAGTTACAAACTCAGAAAAAAGAATTTGATGTGGGAGATTTAAAAGAATTTATTTCTAAAACTTTGGATGACAAATTTCAAGAATCTCAACAGGAAATAGATTGTAAACTTCAAAAATCACATGAGGAATTTTTGCAGGAAATTAATGAAGTTAAAGACATGGTGAAACAGAATCAAAATATGGTGACCAAAAAAATATCAGAAGTGGCGTCTGGCCTGGCAAATTTTATTGGGAAAGTTGATTTTAAACTTGAAGAATTCAAATCAGAAGTTAATGTTAGGATGAAAGATAATGACTATAAAATTGATGAAGTTGACAATAAAATGCAGAGAATTGAAGATGAGATTGTCATGATACAATTCCGGGCGATGGAATTTGCCATACGGCTTCGGGGAATTCGAGAGGAGGAGAGACAGGACTTGAGACAAGTTTGCTCTGAAGCCCTGGCTAAGATTTTACAAGTTAATCCTGATTTGGTATTTCATAAAATAGATAAAATCTACAGAGTGAACTCTTGGGTGGCCAGACAAAGACAACTGCCTAGAGATGTGGTCATATACTTTACTGAGAGAGAAATTAGAAATGAAATCCTCCAAAAATCTTTTCACACCTCTGTACAAGTGGGGGGCTCACGACTTGTAATTTTTAAAGAATTACCTCCTAAAATGCTGAAAGCTAGAAAGGAATTTGGTTTTCTTGTTAAGGAATTGAAAGACTTACAGATACCCTTCCGGTGGGATGCACCAGCTGGGATAATTTTTAGATATAAGGGAGAAGGATATCGGTTGAATACCGTGGAGAAGGCACAACATTTTTATAGTACTATTCTTAAGGAAAGAACACCATCTCCACGTACATCTACAGTTTTGGAGATTAAGGAGAGTGAAGAGAGGCAATTGGAAGAACAGTCTAAGCAGGAATTAGAAGTGCAAGGTGCAGAAGGAGGTTTTCTGAGTGAGCCCTTGTTGGATTCTTCTCCAATTTTGGATTTGATTCAGTTGACTGAAGTTAAAGATCAACGTATAACTAGAGCTCAATCCAAGTTACTTAAACAAAAGCAACAACAACAACAGGAAAGACAAGACAAGATGGCAGCTAAGAGTACCCCACAAGAGAGTGGAGCTATGGGAGGAGCAAGATCGAAGCTCTTGGATGAACTTCAAATATTTTGCTCTGCGCTCCAGAAACAGGCTGATGACTCTTAAGTGTCTATCTTGGAATGTTAATGGGTTGAATTCAGCACAGAAAAGGAAGAAATTATTTACATATTTGAAACAATTTAATAATGATATAATATGTTTACAAGAAACGCATATTACAACTCAAGATCAAAAATATTTGATAAACTCAAAATTAGGAGCACATTATATATCTTCAACTTCGCAGAAAAAGAATGGTGTGGTTATTTATGTAAATAAAAAATTAACAGCAAAAGTTATAGAAGTAGATCAAGATGGTAGGTTTGTAGCAATTGAATTGCTCACTGCAAATGGTCAAATTCTTTTGATTGGAATTTATGCTCCCAACCAACAACAGGATTATTTTTACAAGATGTTACATACTAAAATATTGCAATGGGACTATAGATCTATTTTACTTATGGGAGATTGGAATGGAGTAATTGATTCTAAATTAGATAAAAAGAGCTTGGCAAAGTCTAGAATTAGACTACCGCAGACCTTTTTTGATATGAAAGAAGATATGGAACTAAAAGATGTTTGGAGAATACATAATCCAAATGAATTGGATTACACTTTCTTTTCCGATAGACATAGATCCTTTTCTAGGATTGATTTTATCCTGTTGTCAAATGATCTACTTGTTAAGACAAAAAGAACAAAGATTTTTCCAAGAACTTTGACGGACCATAGCCCTGTATGGATAGAAATCGAGATGGATAAGGTTGAGAGACGTTCTTGGAGATTAAATGAGAACTTGTTTAGATATGAAAAAAATACAATAGAACTTAAAAAGCATTTGAAAGAATTTTTTGAAATAAATTTGAATAAAGGTACTCCAATTGAAATTGTTTGGGACGCAAGTAAAGCTTATATGAGAGGGGTACTTATCTACATGAATTCTAAACATAGACTGTTCCGACAAAAGAAAAGATCTGAGTTGGAAATGGAAATAAAAAATAAAGAACAGTTACTTATTAAAAACCCAACAGATGAAAGAATACGAAGCGCTATAAAACTTTTGAAAGACCAATTTCAAATGCTTATGGCAGAACAAGTTGCAACAAGTTTACAATACGCGAAGCATAATACATTTTGCAACGCTAACAAACCGGGCAGATGGTTGGCTTACACACTGAGGAAAAAACAAAGTATACGGACTATTGATAGTATTGACATTGGAGGGAAAGAAATTTTTCAACAAAAATTAATTAAAGAAGCTTTTGTGGATTATTATACTAAATTATATGCCAAAGAAGAGGTGCAGAATGGACTTATAGAAAAATATTTAAAGGATAAGAGAGTTACAAAAATTACTGATCAACAAAAGGAAAGAATGAATTATCCTATAACAGAGGAGGAGATAATAGCAGCAATTAAGCAGCTAAAAACAGCCAAAGCTCCTGGCACGGATGGTTTGACTGCAGTGTATTACAAAACTTTACAAGCTGAAATGGTGGGACAACTTAGAGATTTATTTTGCAATATTCAACAAGGGGGTAGAATACCCCCATCTTGGACAACTGCTTATATATCTTTGATACCAAAGGAACAAGTTGGTCCTAAAAAACCAGAGAACTACAGACCGATATCTCTTTTGAACACAGACTATAAAATTTATGCGAAGGTGTTAGCCAACAGGTTGATGCCAGTAATCCAAAAAGTGATTCATGAGGACCAAGCGGGATTTATTGAGGGCAGATACATGAAGGACAATGTAAGGCAAGTAATAGACTTATTGGAATATCTTGATAAGAATAAACAGATTTCTGCAGTGCTGGTTTTTTTGGATGCGGAGAAGGCCTTTGATAGAGTGGATTGGAATTTTCTACTAAAGACTTTAAAAAAGATGGGCTTTGGGGACCAATTTATACAGGCGATCTCAGCAATTTATCAAGAGCAAAAAGCACAGATTATTATTAATGGAAGTTTGACGACAGAGTTTAAAATTGAAAAAGGAACAAGACAGGGATGTCCATTGTCCCCACTTTTATTTATTTTAACATTGGAAGTCTTGCTAAATACAATACGGGACTCAAAAATTCTGAAAGGCATAGTGATAAGGCAAGAGGATTATAGAATAAAGGCATTTGCAGATGATCTGGTTGTTACCCTATCACAACCAATGGAATCAACAATCCTGATGAACGACATTATACAAGACTATGGTAGAGTTTCAGGTTTTAGACTGAATTCAAAAAAGACTAAAATGATAGTTAAGAATATGACACAAGATCGTAAACATGAGCTTGAAAGGAGGGCAGGTTTTGAAATTGTACCTAAGGTAAAATATCTTGGAGTTCAGGTTGCAGAATCAAATATGAAATTGTTTCAAAATAATTATGAGGTGTTGTGGCGAGAGATTCAGAAAGACATGGAGACTTGGAAAAAGCTGCAACTGTCTTTACTTGGAAGAATAGCAGCAGTTAAGATGAATATTTTGCCAAGATTTCTGTTTTTGTTTCAAATGATTCCGGTGCTTAAAAGTGATAAACAATTGAAAGTCTGGCAGTCTGGCGTGAATAAGTTTGTCTGGAACGAGAAAAAGCCGAGAGTGAAATTGAAAATTATGCAAGATGTTCCAGAAAGAGGAGGTCTTAAACTCCCAAACCTACAGTTATATTATGATGCAGCAGCTTTAACTTTAACAAGCGATTGGTTTGGAAATAAGAAGGCTGGAATATTGAATGCAGAAAGTTTTGATCTTGAATTTGGATGGCATGCTTACTTATTTTATGATGATAAAGTTGATAAAGTATTTAAAAGTCATATACTCAGAGATTCTTTGATGAGAGTTTGGAAGAAGCACCGACTCAAATGGGATTATAAAATACCGCTATGGCTGGATCTTGGTCATACCTTGTGGAATACAAATATAATGTCACTCGGGGGGTTTTTATACAAAGAGGTTCTTTTTACAGATGCGGGCAGATGGCAGCTGAAGACATTGCAGACACTGTTGGACGAAGGGATTAATTTAACCTGGTTACAATATAATCAATTACAATTGAGATGGAAAGAGGACCAAAAAACTGGTATTATATTGCATGAGGAAGAATTAGTTAGACATATAAGAGAGAAAGGTCCAATGCATATTAAAAGGCTTTATAATGTTTTGTTAGAAAGGGACTCAGAAACTGAATTAGTTAAAGATTGTATGATTAAGTGGGCACAAAATTTTGAAGAACCAGTGATGTTGGAAACATGGGAAAAAATTTGGGTTCAGAATGTTAAGTTCACACAGTCGCAGAATTTGAGGGAAAATTTTTATAAAATGTTTTATAGATGGCATTTGGATCCTAAAAAGTTGTCATGTATGTACCCTAATGTTCAGCCAAAATGTTGGAGATGTGAATGTTTGGATGCTACGTATTATCATGTATGGTGGACCTGTAGGAAAGTTAAGGCTTTTTGGATAAAAATTTGGTGGGTCATGCAGAATGTTTTGAAGAAAAAAATTCAATTTTCTCCACAATTGTTTTTATTGGGTATAGTTAAGGGTTTTACACGGGGTGAAATAAAACTAATATTGTATATGATAACAGCAGCAAGATTGTTGATAGGTAAATATTGGAAGAATGAAGCTTTGCCTACTATCGAGGAATGGACTTTGAAGATGGCTAGTTTTGCAGAGATGGCAAAGATTTCAGCGTATTTAAAAGATTGTTCACAAGAGACTTATGAATGGGAATGGAAAAGGTGGATAGAATATGTTCAGAACAAATACCAAACTAGAAAGTATCAAATAGCTTTTATTTGAAAATAATGTATTAGAAATATTTTAATGTAAAGAGACAAAGAGGAAAAATTATATAGGGGGAGGGATGGGTTCAGGTTTATATATTAGTGTTATTAGTTATGAGTATGTAATAGGGAAGTCTGGGGGGGGAGGGTTTGGGAGGGTTAGGGAGGATGGGAAGTTTGGGGAGGGAGGTGGGGGGGTGAAAAAAGGGGTGAAAATGTAATTGTAAAACTTTTGCAATAAAAAAAAAAAAAACATATTAAATTGCCCTCGCAGTAAATTAATTGCTTCTTTTGTTTTCTTATCAGTTGGGTTAAAAATTAATACTTGCTCTTTATTTTTTATTTCTTCTTCTAACTCCTTCCATTTCCTTTCCCGTTTATGTCTATGTTTATTATTCAAATAAATTAAAATACCTCTCATATATGCCTTACTTGCATCCAAAACCATCTCCATAGGTGTACTTTTATGCAAATTCATAACAAAAAAATTCTTTCATAAATTGTTTACATTCTTTCACATTTTCCTCATATCTAAACAAATTTTCATTCAGCCTCCAGGACTTCCTGGGTGCCTTTTCATATTCTAATTCCATCCAAACATATCTTCGTTTTCTTCACTCTAGAAAGGAATTCATTGGAAATTAATATAAAATCAATCCTGAAAAATGACTGATGCCTGGCAGAAAAAAAAGTAAAATCTTTCTCTTCTCCATTCCTCTCACGCCAAATATCTCTCAGCTCCATATCCTCCATCATATCAAAAAAAGATTTAGGCAATCTAGCACGTGTTTGAATATTTTGTAGAGATCTTTTTTATCCTTTTTAATATCCAAAACTCCATTCCAGTCTCCCATCATTATATGTGTTTTAAAATTCCACTGTATTAATTTAGCATGTAAAGTCTTATAAAAACTTTCTTGTTGGATAGATTATGTGCAGAACAAATATCAAACTAGGAAGTATCAAATAGCTTTTTATTGATAGCATTATATTATATTAAGATAGAAATATTTGAACTATGTGAAGATGAAAAATGATATGGGGGTTGGGGGGGTTTAAAGCTCAAGGTTTTTTTTATATAAAGGGATAATGATGGGGTATATTCTATGGAAGTCCGGGGGGGAGGGGAGGGTTAGGGGGGGTTAGGGAGGGGGGGTTGGGGAGTTCGGGGTGGGTTAGGGGGGTGAAAATGGGGTGAAAATGTAATTGTAAAACTTTTACAATAAAAAAAAAAAACTTTCTTGTTGCTGATTTGGTGCATATAGTCCAATCAATAATGTTTTTTTTCCCTTCTATTAAGATTTCAATTGCAATATATCTTCCTTGTGGATCTGCTTCAATTAATTTAGCAATTAAGTCTTTTTTTAGGTATATAACTATACCATTTTTCTTCTCCGGTGCAGATGCTATAAAATGTGTCCCCAATCTTGCATTTGTTAAATATTTTTGATCTTGCATTCTAATATGTGTCTCTTGTAAGCATATAATATCATTCTTGTACTGCTTCAGATAATGAAATATTTTCCTCCTCTTTTGTGGTGAATTTAATCCATTGACATTCCAAGTTAGAAATTTACTTGCCATTTTTGGCACTTTGAAGCTTTTCAAGCATCAGCTGAAGGTCATCTTTCACTTTGATCTTCGGCCTAGCTCCTCCCACTGCTTCTGATTTTGTGGTTTCTTGTGTTTTGATCTGAGCTTGCTGCACCTTTAATTCCTCTTGGCGTTTCTTTGCTGCTCGAGTCTGCCTTTGATCCCTCGGCTTCTCTACTTTGCCAAATAACTCCACATCTTGGGCAGAGCTCGTAAGTTGTAGTAAATCTTCTTCAACAATCGAAACCCCTCCTTGAGCCTCTCCCAGAGCCTGGGTAATTTCTTTCACTCCCATTCTTGTTTCCTCTATTTCCTTTCTTCTTCTGGTTTCTGGGGAAGAAGAACCTCTAGCCTTCAATACATTAAAGTAGAAATCCCTTGCTTTCCATAATGTATTAAGACGAAATCTCTGTCCTGAATAATCCACCACCAATCCAGTTGGAATCTCCCATCTATACTGTATCTGATGTTTTCTGAGTTCATCCACCACAAAAGCATAGTCCTTCCTTGCTCTCAACATTTTGGGAGGAATTTCTTTTAGTGTTAGAACTTCCTGCCCTGCCACTTGAAGTTTGTTTTTGAAGGAAGCCTGCAATATCATATTTCTTAGCCTTCTTGTTGTAAAGTAAATTACAATATCTCTTGGTAAATTTCTCTGCCTGGCCACCCATGAATTAACGCGATAAATTTTATCCATTTGCCAATCCAGATCCTCCTTTCTTTCTTGAATTATCTGTGCAAAGGCTTCTGCAAAGATCTCTCTCAAATTCTCTTGGGTATTTTCTTTCAGGCCTCTTACCGTATTTTCCGGCGTATAAGACGACTTTTTAACCCAGGAAAATCATTTCAAAAGTCGGGGGTCATCTTATACGCTGGGTACCCGAATCTGAGTTGCTGGCGCTGACCGATGACACTTTGGGAGCGCCGGCAACATTGAGGGGAAGCTGTGCTCTGAATTAGTTCCAACCTACAAGAGGTGCCAGGCAGTGCGGGGCCCACGAGAAAGGAACGCGTCCCCACTCTACCCCGGAATTCGGGTCACCTTCCTTCCTTTCCCAGCAGTCCACGGTGAAAGCGGCGCCGCGGTCGACCTGGGCCAGCGCCTTGCACACCTGGCTCTGCGTCTCCATTATGAGAAACTCCATGCGACTTCGCATGTCTCCGCCCCAGTCGCGCAGCTCTCGCAATCTGCTCACCGGAGGAGCCATGAAGTGCTCGCACTGCCTTGCCAGATCTTCCTCGTCCTCCTTTCCCCACAGCTTTTCCCATTGTAATTGCTGCTGCTGCTGCCGCCGAGGCTGCTCCTTCATCTCCGCCCACCGCACCAGACCCAGCCCGGCCAGCACCACCGTGGCTCCTGCAGTCCAAGCGGATCGGCGCCCGGGCTCGCAGGCGAAGGGTGGGAGTGCGCAGCGATCGACGCCGATCGCTGCCACCCACCATTACCCCAACGGGAAGAACCGTCCAGCAGCAATTCCAAGGAGCCCGAAGCGAACATCCTGGAGCAGCGCAGGCCGGCCCGGAGGCTTAAACCCCGGGAGCCCAGGTGCCGAACCCTGCACAGCAGAAAAGACATGACAGCCGGTGCCCAGTTCCTTCTGCAGCCGTCCGGATCAGCGCCAAGCCAGGAAAGTGCGCTGCGCACTCCCACCCTTCGCCTGCGAGCCCGGGCACTGATCCGGATGGCTGCAGAAGGAACTGGGCACCGGCTGTCATGTCTTTTCTGCTGTGCAGGGTTCGGCACCTGGGCTCCCGGGGTTTAAGCCTCCGGGCCGGCCTGCGCTGCTCCAGGATGTTCGCTTCGGGCTCCTTGGAATCGCTGCTGGGCGGTTCTTCACGTTGGGGCGATGGTGAGTGGCAGCGATCGGCGTCGCTTGGACTGCGGGAGCCACGGTGGATTCCTTCCCCACGAGGTATTGCTCTGTATTTCACCACCTCTTCCAGGCTCGCAGCACCCACCATCGCCGGGCTGGCCGGGCTGGGTCTGGAGATGAAGGAGCAGCCTCGGTGGCAGCAGCAGCAGCAATTACAACAGGAAAAGCTGTGGGGAAAGGAGGACGAGGAAGATCTGGCAAGGCGGTGCGAGCACTTCATGGCTCCTCCAGTGAGCGGATTGCGAGAGCTGCGCGACTGGGGCGGAGACATGCGAAGTCGCATGGAGCTTCTCATAATGGAGACGCAGAGCCAGGTGCAAGGCGCTGGCCCAGGTTGACCGCGGCGCCGCTTTCACCATGGACCTCCTTGGAATCGCCTTGGAATGCTGGAACCAGCTGGTTGCTGAGCGGAGCTTCCCCCAGGCATCTAGGGGGATATTACCGACGCTCTGACTTCCCCAGACCGGTGGGGCTCGCCATCAGTGGGGGTCAGCTGGGGAAGTCGGAGCGTCGGTAATATCCCCCTAGATGCCTGGGGGAAGCTCCGCTCAGCAACCAGCTGGTTCCAGCATTCAGCAGCATGCAGCCTTGACTAGATCGGCACAGCTTCCTGTCAATGTTGTCGGCGCTTCCGTAGCGTCATCAGTCAGTGCCAGCAATTCAGATTCATGAAGCTGTGCAGATCTCGACAAGGCTGCATGGGTGAAGGAAAAAAACCTGGTACAAAACAGCCCTCTTGCCACTACACGTAGCGTAGCCCATTACCTTTCTCTACAGTACAGCAACAATACATACAGTACAGCAACAGTACATACAGTATAGTATACAAATATAACAGTCAAGACCCCATCATGGCTCCACCAGCAAGAAGAAAGAAATATGAAGCCAGTTTTAAACTTAAAGTTGTAAACTTTGCCATGGAACATAATAACTGTGCTGCTGCAAGACAATATGGAGTAACAGAAAAGATGGTTCGGGACTGGAAAGCAAATGTAAAAGCATTAAAGAGTATGCCAAGGGGTAAATGTGCATTAAGAAGAGGCACCCCACATTGGCCAGAACTCGAAAAACATGTAGCAGACATGGTGAATGAGCATCGCCAAAACGGTTATGTAGTTACACGAAATAAAATACGTTTGTTTGCACTTCAGTGGGCCAAATCTAACCCAGATCACAGCAACAGATTTAAGGCCACTGTATCCTGGTGTACTAGATTCTTGGAAAGGCATAATTTGGTTCTGAGGCAAAAGACAAAAATTGCACAAAAATTACCTGCAGATCTTGATGCCAAAGTAAATAGTTTCCATCGATATGTAATAAAACAGCGCAAGAAACATGGCTATGTGTTAAGTAGTATCGGAAATATGGATGAAACTCCAATGAATTTTGATATGATTGGAAATAAAACTGTCCATCCAAAAGGTGAAAAAACAATTTTAATTAAAACAACAGGACATGAGAAGTCCAGTTTTACAGTGGTACTAGCATGCACAGCTGATGGCTCCAAACTGAGACCAATGATTATTTTTAAAAGAAAAACAATGCCGAAACTAAAGTTCCCTGTTGGTTGTTTTGTACATGTGAATGAAAAAGACTGGATGGATGAAGAAGGGGTAAAGCTATGGCTTGATAATATATGGAGCAGGCGACCAGATGGACTTATTCAAAAATGTAGTCTACTGGTGTGGGATATGTTCAGGGCTCATTTAACTCCCAGCACCAAGCAAAGGCTTGCAAGAATAAACACAGATGCGGCAGTTATTCCTGCAGGATTGACATCGTTGGTACAGCCACTGGATGTGTGCCTAAACAAGCCATTTAAAGATCGCATTCGAGAACAGTGGAATGAGTGGATGGTTAGCGGTGAAAAGTCATTCACAAAAGGAGGAAACATGCGTGCTCCACAGTTGGATGTTTTGTGCAAGTTTGTCATAAAAGCCTGGAATGATATTGATGCAGAAACAGTAATCAAGTCTTTCAAGAAGTGTGGCATATCAAATTCATTAGATGGTATGGAGGACGACTACTTGTGGCAAGATGAAGAGGAAGCCGAAGCTGAGACCACACCATCTGATACGGAATTAGAGCCATATGATGACTGCCTTACAAATGTATCACAAGATGTCCTTGATGTACTTATGATATCAGATGATGAACAGGAGGATTTTGAAGGCTTTTAAAGGGAAACTGTCATGCCAGCAAAACCTGTAAAAATAGCTTGCAGTTATGATGGGCGTTACTGACTCACCAGGGACTTGCCCGGCACTGGCTCTCTATTGTTTGTTATCTTCCTCCTATCATAATCAGTTCCAGTTTGGTTGACAGCTTAGAAAACAAACAGCATGGCAGCTCCCATGGGTTTATTGTCTTATCCTTCCTTTCAGCTTTAGAGTGAATTAGGAAAAGTTTAATCCAATTGCACTGTTTTATGTTGACATGTTTGATGACAAACAGCCTTATGTTTATAAGTGACAGTTTTCCTGCTAAGTACCTGCGTGTCATAAGCATTTGAATTAAAATTACCATATTGAAATCAAATCTGATGTTTTTTAATTTTTATTTGGTGTGCGTTGGAAGAGGGGTAGTCTTATACGGCGAGTATAGCCCAAACCCTATATTTTAACAGGAAAAGTAGGGGGTCGTCTTATACGCCCAGTCGTCTTATACGCCGGAAAATACGGTACTCTTAAAGCAAATTCCATCGATCTGTATTGCATCATCATCACCTCTGAATCTGCTTTTTCTATCTGAGTCTGAACTTCTCCCATTTTATTCTCCAAATTCATATTTGATTGATTAACTTCCTCTAGTCTTTCATCTAACCCCGTGATGGCGAATCTATGGCACGCGTGCCACAGGTGGCATGCAGAGCCCTTTCCGACGGCATGCCAGCCGCTGCCCCAGCCCAGGTCCACTGCACACGCGCGCACCTCCAATTGGCCAGCTGGTCTTCTGGTCTCTGCCACGCATGAACGGAGGCAGGGCCTTCCCCGATCTCTGCAGTTTCTACCCTCTGTAGATGCCTCTCCATGGCAGGAAAGCAGGAGAAAGCTAGCACGCGATGGGGGGAGAAACTGCAAAGATCTGAGGAGGCATGGAAGGCAGGAGGCACTCAATCGGGGGAGAAACTTTGGAGATCGTGGAAGGCAGGAAAAAGCTAGGATTTTCCTGCCTAGGTAGGTCTCATATTAAAACCTACCTAGTGGTGATAAAAGTGGTGAAATCTGAGTATTTCTCCGCTCTTATTGCCTCATCAAATAATCACCCAGCCACCCTGTTTAGGGTGACCCGTTCGCTACTCCATCAGGGAGCGAGGGAAGACCCCTTACAGGGAAGAGCTGAGGACTTTGTGCAATATCTGTATGACAAAATCGCTCAGATTCGGGAAGGATTGGACTCTGACTGGGTAGCTTCAGGCGGGGTGATGGAGGCGGGCCTTGAGAATGTCATTTGGGAGGAGTTTGACCCTGTGGCTCCCAAGGACGTGGACAGGATTCTGGGCAGGCTTAGCATGGCCACATATTTACTGGACCCGTGTCCCTCCTGGTTGGTACTGGCCTCCCGGGAGGTAACATGAGGCTGGCTCCAGGGGATTATCAATGCTTCTTTGAGTGAGGGTAACTTCCCCGCCGCCTTGAAGGAGGTGGTGGTAAGGCCCTTCCTTAAGAAGCCTTTCCTGGACCCGATTGTATTAGCAAATTATCGTCCTGTCTCCAACCTTCACTTTGTGGCGAAGGTTGTTGAGAGTGTGGTGGCGTGACAGTTTCCCTGGTTCCTGGAGGAAATGGTTTATCTAGATCCATTCCAGTCGGGTTTCAGGCCTGGGCACAGCACAGAAACGGCATTGGTCGCGTTGGTGGATGTTCTCTGGAGGGCTCAGGACAGGGATTGTTCCTCTGTCCTGGTCCTATTAGATCTCTCGACGGCTTTTGATACCATCGACCATGGTATCATGCTGCGCCGACTGGAGGGGTTGGGGATAGGGGGCACCATGTTGCAGTGGTTCTCCTCCTTCCTCTCCAACCGGTCGCAGTTCGTGTTGACGGGGACAGAGATCGACCTTGAGGCGCCTTGTGTGTGGGGTGCCGCAAGGGTCGGTTCTCTCGCCCCTTCTGTTCAACATTTATGTGAAGCTGCTGGGTGAGATCATCCGTGGTTTTGGGGTGAAGTGTAATCTGTACGCTGATGATACTCAGCTGTACATTTCCACCCTGGACCACCCCTTGATGTGATGTCCCGGTGCCTGGAGGCTGTGAGGATCTGGATGGGGAGAAACAGGCTCAGGCTCAACCCGTCCAAGACCGAGTGGCTGTGGCTTCCAGCATCCCGATATAGTCAGTTGGTACCATCGCTGACTTTTGGGGGCGAGTCGTTGGCCCCCACAGAGAGGGCTCGCAACTTGGGTGTCTTCCTGGATGCACGGCTGTCTTTGGAAGAGCATATGACAGCTGTGGCCAGGGGGGCTTTTTATCAGGTTCGCCTGATCCACCAGTTGTGTCCCTTTCTGGATCGGGATGCCTTACGCACGGTCACTCATGCCCTCGTCACGTCCCGCTTGGACTACTGTAATGCTCTCTACATGGGGCTCCCCTTGAGGAGCACCCGGAGGCTCCAACTGGTCCAGAATGCAGCCACACAGGTGGTGATGGGGGTGAGGCAGATCAAATTCTGATATTGGCTAAACTTCTAATATTAATGTCCTAAAACTGTTTGAACCGTGCACAATAAACTCTTTCCTGCATTGAAGAGCTTGGCCTGGTCCCATTTCTTTTCCTGCAACAGAGGCAACTCGGCGCTCCCATGTAACATCTCTCCTGAGCGAGCTACACTGGCTCCCAGTGGTCTTCCGGGTGCATTTCAAGGTATTGGTTACCACCTTTAGAGCGCTCCATGGCTTAGGACCTGGGTATTTACGAGACTACCTTCTGCCGCCAGTATCCTCCCACCGACCAGTACGCTCCCACAGAGAGGGGCTCCTCAGAGTGCCATTGGCCAAACAATGTCAGCTGGCAGCCCCCAGGGGGAGAGCCTTCTCTGTGGGGGCACCTACCCTCTGGAACGAGTTGCCCCCGGAGGTATGGCGGATCCCGGATCTGCGCACTTTCTGCCGTGCCTTAAAGACATTTTTGTTTCATCAAGCCGGGCTGACCTGACCAAACTTTTTTAAATTGCTTTAATTTTAAATTGTTAAATTATGGGTTTTAATATGGGGGTGTTTTCCAGAAGACTTCCAGTGGCAATGCGTCGTCGAGAGCAGCTCCTTTTGGAGCGCTAGCCCCGCGATCTGTTAAAGCCGCTAAAACAGCGAAAAACAGCTGTTTAGCAGTTTGAAAGTTTTCCCAGAAACAATTCTGGGGCATGAAGGGTGAGACCTCCCTAGAAGCCTGACACAAGCTCCGGACCCGGGACGCTTCTGCATTTAGCAGAACAAGACACCGCGACCATCCCTGAAACATTTTAACACTATTTTGGATACAAAGCAGGCAGAGCAAAGACAGGAGGAACTCCAATTGCAAGTATTAAACTTTAACTCCTGTGTATTGAATACTTCCTTCTTGACTGCTGTGGGAAGAAAGTGAAAGGAAATGGCACCGAGCCTTAATTGGGTGTGGTAGTGAAAGTTAACTTCAAAGTACTCATCTGCACTGACAGTTTCTGCTGCTAATAAATGAGACTAGTCTCAAAAGAAAGAAGAATTAAATTGAACTGTAGAGAAATTTAAATTAACCGAGGACTGAAATTAATTGGAAATTGAGTTAACGTCTGGGAGTGGTTGCTGTAAAAGTTTTACTTTGGAACTGAAAATTTGAAAATGGCTTCTAAGCAAATAAAGATTGCTGGAGCTAAAATTACTGTGAGCTCCCCTATTCCACCACCCAAACCGCAATCTTTGACAGTTCCAGCAGAACCACAAGTTTTAACCCTGGAAGCCTTGCAGCAAGCCTTAAAGCTGCAAGCCTTCTCTTTAGAAGAAAAATTTACTTCTGTTCTTGATGAAAAAATAAAAGTGGTGACTGATAAAATGGATGAAGTAACTCTAGAAGTTACAGAAATCAAGGATGAAATTCAAGCTCGCAATAAGGCAATTAGAGAAGACATTATTTTTGCATTTAAAGGTCTGGCAAGTCATATTGAAGGGTTAGATCAGTGATGGCTAACCTTTTTGCCATCGCGTGCCAAAAGCTTGGGGGGGGGTCACACATGCATGTGCCCACACCCATAATTCAATGCCCCCGTGCCCCCCCCCTCCGCACATGTGCACCCCACACTCTCCTCGCTTTTGGCATGTGATGGCAAAAAGGTTACTGGTGGGCCTGGTAGGCCTGTTTTTCACCTTCCCCAGTTTCCAGAGGCTTTCTTGGAGCCTGAGGAGGGTGAAAACGGCCATCCACACACCCCCGGAAGCCCTCTAGAGGCTCCTCCACTGGGCCCGGAAGGCCCAAAAATCAGCTGGCTGGTGCACACATGCATGCTGCAACTGAGCTAGGGCAACACTCGTGTGCCCACAGATATGGCTCCCCATGCCACCTGTGGCACACATGCCATAGGCTCACCATCATGGCCCTACATCATGGATCCACGCTTGCCTACCGAGCAAATGATGATGCTGTTAATATGACTCTGCACTACATCCTACAACATCTTGAATCTCCAAAGATCTATGCAAGGGTCCTCTTTGTAGACTTCAGCTCAGCATTCAATACCATCATTCTAGACATTCTTCTAACTAAACTAAACCAGCCAGCTGTACCTGACCACACTTGTAAATGGATCATAAGCTTCCTAGCAAACAGGAAGCAATAGGTGAAGCTAGGCAAAAACACATCAGATACCTGTACAATTAGCACACACACACACACACACACACACACACACCCCAGGCTGTTTGCTTTCTCCACTCCTCTTCTCTCTATATACCAATGACCACATCTCAAACGATCCATCTGTTAAAGTACTGAAGTTTGCAGATGATACAACATTGATGGGTCTCATTCGAGACAACGACGAATCTGCATACAGACGGGAGTTTGAACAACTAGCCTTGTGGTGTGACCAGAACAATCTTGAACTAAACACACAGTAGAAATGATGGAAGATTTTAGGAGAAACCCTCCTATACTACCACCTCTTACAATACTAGACAACACAGTATCAACAGTAGAGACCTTCACACAGAGCACTGCACACCAGAACAACTAGACACAAGAACAGTTTTTCCCCAAACGCCATCACTCTGCTAAGCAAATAATTCCCTCAACACTGTCAAACTATTTACTAAGTCTGCACTATTATTAATCTTCTCATCATTCTCATCACCCATCTCCTTCCACTTATGACTGTATGACTGTAACTTTGTTGCTTGTATCCTTACAATTTATATTGACTGTTTCCTAATATGATTTGATTGCTTATTTGTACCCTATGACTATCATTAAGTGTTCTACCTTATGATTCTTGATGAACGTATCTTTTCTTTTATGTACACTGACAGCATATGCACTAAGACAAATTCCTTGTGTGTCCAATCACATTTGGCCAATAAAAAATTCTATTCTATTCTTCAAGTTTCTAGGTTCTATCATACCTCAAGACTTAAAGTGGACACCTAACATCAAATACGTCATCAAAAAAAGCACAACAAAGAATGTTCTTTCTGTGCCAACTCAGAAAGCTCAGACTGCCCAAGGAGCTGCTGATTCAGTTCTAGAGAGGAATTATTGAGTCTGTCATTTGCACCTCTATAACTGTCTGGTTTGGCTCTGCAACCCAACAAGACAGACACAGACTTCAACAGATAATTAGAACTGCAGAAAAAACAACTGCTACCAACCTGCCTTCCATTGAGGACCTGTATACTGTACGAGTCAAAAAGAGGGCTGTGAAAATACCCCTCAAATACTGGACATAAATTGTTCCAACTTCTACCATCAAAACAATGTTATAGAGCATTGCACACCAGAACAACTAGACACAAGGACAGTTTTTTCCCAATGCCATCACTCTGCTAAACAAATAATTCCCTCAACACTGTCAAACTATTACTAAGACTATTATTCTTCTCATCCTTCCTATTACCTTTCTCCTCCTACTTATGACTATAACCTTGTTGCTTGTATCCTTACGATTTATATTGCTTTGTTTAGTTTCCTAGTATGATTTGATTGCTTATTTAGTAATCTATGACTATCACTAAGTGTTTTATCTTATGATTCTTGATTAATGTATTTTTTATGTACACTGAGAGCTTATGCATTGAAGACAAATTCCTTGAGGGTCCAAACACACTTGGCCAATAAAATTCTATTCTATTCTGGACAACCTTCAGTAATGCAGCACCCACAACTTCTGAAGGCAACTTGTTCCACTGATTAATTGTCCTCACTGTCAGGAAATTCCTCCTTAGTTCTAGGTTGTTTCTCTCCTTGATTAGTTTCCACCCATTGCTTCTTGTCCTACCCTCAGGTGCTTTGGAGAATAGCTTGACTCAGTGGTGAAATCTAAGATTTGTTATTACCGGTTCTGTGTGCGTGACTTGGGGGGGGTGTAATGTGACTGGGTGGGCATGGCCAATTTTTTTTTTTACTTTTAAAACAATTTTTAAAAGAAAAAGAGGTTGTAAAAATGCTTTCAAAAGGGTCTGACAATCCCAGCTGAGTTACCTGATCGGCAGAGACTTTTTTTTCTTTTAAATGCCTCTGACAATCAGGCAACTCAGCTTGGATCGTCAGAGGCATTTAAAAGAAAAAAAACAGTTTTTTTTTCTTTTAAAAGCCTTTGCAATCCCAGCTGAGCCGTGCAATCATCAGAGGCTTTTTTTTTTTAACTTTTAAAAGCATTTTTTTGGCCGAAGAGGTTGTAGAAAAAATGCTTTTAAAAGTAAAAAAAAACCTCTGATGATTGGGCGGCTCAGCTGGGCATGTGGGGGGGGCAGGAATTTTTGCTACCAGTTCTCTGAACCACCTGCCTCCATCGCTACCAGATCAGGCAATCCAGTCCGAACTGGGAGCATTTCACCCCTGGCTTGACTCTCTCTTCTTTGTGGTAGTCCCTCAAATATTAGAACACTGTTAACAGTGTTCTCTTTGTTACAGTAAACATACGTAATTTCCCAAATCACTCATCATACACTTAGTCTCCAGTCCCCTAACCATCCTTGTTGCTCTTCTCTGCACTCTTTCTGGAGTCTCAACATTTTTTTGTATCATGGTGACCAGAGTTGTACACAGTATTCCAAGGCATTATAAAGCGGTAATATCACTTCTTGATAAAGAAGTCTGAATAAAGACTGTCTGTTGGTGCACCCTTCACTGGCTTTTTAAAAAAATCATTTTTATAAAATGTTGTATTATTGGACAGTCTCAAAAATGGACAAGAGAATTTTAAATGTTTCCTGGAAATGTAATCAAACTGAGGTATTTCTTTTCATCTTTGGAGGACATGTAAGAAAGTGAAAGAAAATATTGGGATCAAGTGTGTATTTTGATTGCTGGTATCCTTAAGATTTATATTGACTGTTTCCTTATCACTATCATTAAGTGTTGTACCTTATGATGCTTGATGAATGTATCTTTTCTTTTATGTACACTGAGAGCGAATGCACCAAGACAAATTCCTTGTGTGTCCAATCACACTTGGCCAATAAAGAATTCTATTCTATTCTATTCTATTCTATTCTATTCTATTCTATTCTATTCTATTCTATTCTATTCTATTCTATTCTATTCTATTCTATTCTATTCAGAAGATTTTAAAAGTAAATGTATAATTGAAACCAGAGACTGATTTGGAGACTGGAAGCTAAAATATATAAAGAAGGGTTGCAGGAATTGGGTGTGTCTAGTTTAATGAAAAGAAGAACTGGGATGACATGATAGCAGTCTTCCAATATTTAAGGGGCTGCCCCAAAGAAGAGGAGGTCAACCTATTATCCAAAGCATGTCCTAAAGGAAGGAGAAGAAGCAACAGATGGAAACTAATCAAGGAGAGAAGCAACCTAGAAATAATGAGACATTTCTTGACAGTGAGAACAATTAATATTGGAAAGGCTTGTCTTCAGAAGTTGTGGGTGCTCCATCCTGGAGGCTTTTAAGAAGAGATCGGACAGCCACTTGTCTGGAATAGTATAGAGCAGTGGGTTGCACTAGAAGACCTCCAAGGTTCCTTCCAACTCTGTTATTCTGTTATTCTGAACCTGTCCATCCACCTTAACCAGAGTCTTCCCCTTCTTCTAATTCTCTCAATCTTGCCAAGCATAGTTTTTGATTTTTCCCAATCCATGTCAGATGCCCAAAATAGATGAGTTTCTGTTTCCCTCTCATCACCTTGAGGGACTGGTTGTTTCTTCCTGTTTAACATTAACCCAGTTTTCCCTCTTTTTTGTTATCTAATTAGCCCTTCTGTTTCTTTTTCACTTGTAGCTAATGAAGTGACATTGTGTACATATCAAAAAATGTTAAGTGCATTTTCCTCCAACTTTTATTCTAGCTGCCAACTGTTCTGTGCCTGTCAGACGTATAACAAATTTGCTGTATGTTAGTTACATGGGTGTAGGGACAATTTGCATCCTTGTCTAATTTTGTTGATTCTCATTATGAATCACCCTGTTTCTCTTAAGCATAGTTCTTATACCAGCTTCTTATACATTGCAAAAATTCATCAGAAGAATAATCACTTATTCTGGCAAACCCTTTAGTCATAATGTATTCTGCAATCTTGCATGATCTATATAAATTGCATTGTTATAGAGTAGACAATAAAGCAAACGAAAACTTCCTTCTTAATTTCTCTTGCTCCCACCTTCCTTTTAATATTTTGGAACTTACCTATCACCTACCCATTAGTTACCATGGATTCTAGGCAGTTTATAATTTTACATTATGTACACTTAAATGTGTTCCAGAAAATATTGAGCCAGAAGGACAATCTATGTTGGCAAGTTGGCAAGCTATTTGTGGTTTGTTTAAAAAATGTATTTACATTAAGTTAATTGCCATAGGAGAAGCTTCTTCCAACTTCAGTTTCCACTACATGTGCATTGAGCTGAAGTCTAACTCATCGCAAAGCCATCATACTGGCCATAGGAGGAAAGGAAAGGAAAGGAAAGGGAAGGGAAGGGAAGGGAAGGGAAGGGAAGGGAAGGGAAGGGAAGGGAAGGGAAGGGAAGGGAAGGAAAGGAAAGGAAAGGGAAGGGAAGGGAAGGAAAGGAAAGGAAGGGAAGGGAAGGGAAGGGAAGGGAAGGGAAGGGAAGGGAAGGGAAGGGAAGGGAAGGGAAGGGAAAGGAAAGGAAAGGAAAGGAAAGGAAAGGAAAGGAAAGGAAAGGAAAGGAAAGGAAAGGAAAGGAAAGGAAAGGAAAGGAAAGGAAAGGAAAGGAAAGGAAAGGAAAGATGAAATAATGGCAAAAGCTATGGCTGGTTTCTGGAGGCAGCAAGCCATTCCACTGATTAATTGTTCTCACTGTCAGGAAATTACTTCTTAATTCTAAGATCTAGGTTGGATCTTTCTTTGATAAGCTTCCATCCTTGTCCTGCCATCAGGTGCTTTGGAGAATAAGTCAATCTCCTCTTCTTTGTAGCAGTTCCTTGAGATTGGAACACAATTATTGTATCATCCTCAGTCCTTCTCTTCATTAGAAGAGACATACCTAGTTTCCTGATTCATTCATCATACATTTTAGCCTCCAGGGCCCTAATAATCTTTGTTGCTCTTCTCTACACTCTTTCTAGAATCTTAATATCTTTTTTTATATTGTGGTAACCAAAACTGGATGCATTATTCCAAGTGTGGTCTTACCAAGACAATATAAAGTGGTGCTCAGCCATGGTGACACAGTGGTTAAAATTGCAGTATTGCATGCTGACTCTGCCTACTGCCAGGAGTTCAATCCTGATTGGCTCAAGGTTGACTCAGCCATCCATCCTTCCGAGGTCAGTAAAATGAGGACCCAGATTGTTGGGGGGAACATGCTGACTCTGTAAACTGCTTAGAGAGGGCTGTAAAGAAAGCACTGTGAAGCAGTATATAAGTGCTATTGCTATTGACTCAGCCATCCATCCTTCTGAGGTCGGTAAAATGAGGACCCAGATTGTTTGGGGGCAATAGACTGACTCTGTAAAACTGTTTAGAGAGGGCTGTAAAAGCACTCTGAAAGTGGTATATACAGTAAGTCTAAGTGCTAGTGCTGTTGCTACTAATACTTTACTTGATACTCTCTCTCTATTGATGCAGCCTAGGACTGTGTTGGCTTTTTTGGCAGCTGCAGCACACTCCTGGCTCATATTTAAGTGATTGTCCACTAGGACTCCGAGATCCCTCTCAGTTACTGCTGTAGCCATGTATCTCCTATTCTGTTCCTGTGCACTTGGTTTCTCTTACCTAAGTTTAAAACTTTACTTTTCTCTACATTAAATTTCATTTTGTTAGATAGGACCCATTCTTCAAGTCTGTCAAGTACCTTCTGGACCTTGAGCCTATCTTCCAAAATGTTGGCTATTCCCTCCCAGTTTGGTGTCATATCATTATCACATGTCATTCTTGGTTTTGGGTCTGACACCAAAGGAAGAAACCAAATCAACCCTATATGGCAGTGGTTCTCAACCTTCCTAATGCCGCGACCCTTTAATACAGTTCCTCATGTTGTGGTGACCCCCAACCAGGGGTGGGTTCTAAATTTTTTTACTACCGGTTCTGTGAGTGTGGCTTATTTTGTGGGCGTGGCTTGGAGGTCATGCGACTGGGTGGGCGTGGCTAGCTGGTCATGTGACCGGATGGCCATGGTTATGTGGGACTACTCAGAGGGCTGAAAAAAGTCATTTCTGACAGGTCCTCGCACTTTTGACTGGTCCTCACACTTATGACCATCCTCACATTTATGCCTGTGCAGCATTCTTAACAACCATGTCACTCATTTCACAACTGCTTCTCTTCAACATGGTATAAGATAGGGCAAAAAACGTAAAATGTGAGGACAGTCATAAATTTGAGGACTGGTCAAAAGTGCGAGGACCAGTCAAAAATAACTTTTTCAGCCCTCTGAGTAGTCCCTGTGCACAAAAGGACTACCCAGAGGGCTGAAAAATGTGATTTCTGGCAGGTCCTCGCACTTTTGACCGATCTTCGCAGTTATGACTGGTCATCATTTATGCCCATTGTACCATTCTTAACAACCGTGTCACTCATTTCACAACTGCTTCTCTTCACCATGGTGACAAGATAGAGCAAAAACTTATGCATGGGAGTGGAAGAAATGGATAGATTATGTGCAGAATAAATATCAAACTAGGAAGTACCAGATAGCTTTTAGCTGAATGTTGTGTAGAAATGTATAGTTTATAGGGGGCAAAATATTGCTATGCAGAAATGTATAGCGCACAGGGGGGAGAATAGAGGGGTGGTAAAGTATGATACAATATAATGTGGATGGATTTCACCTTGGGGAAGTCATGCGGGGGGGGCCTGGGGGGGTTAGGGAGGGATGGGGGGGAATGGGGGAAAATTGATGTTTGTAAAACTTTTTCAATAAAAGATAGGGCAAAAACGTAAATTGTGAGGACAGTCGTAAGTTCGAGGACTGGTCAAAAGTGCGAGGACCAGTCAAAAATAACTTTTTCAGCCCTCTGAGTAGTCCATATGCATAAAAGGATACAGCAATAGAGAGGGATGAAGGAAGGGAAGGGAAATTAGAGTAGGAGTGAAGGTTCCTCAGACGGCCGGCTGTGAATCCCTCCTTGTGAAATGGGGCCACGGGGTTCAGATGGGTTTGCTGATCACATACCTGGCTCCCTGCCATGTGGCAGCAGCCCTGCCCGAGCTACTCAGTGTCATCGCCACGGTGGCGGTTGAGACCCCTAGGCTTATGGTCATGGGGGATTTCAACTTGCCGTCCGTTGGTGAGGCATCTGAGGTGGCTCGGGAGTTCATGGCTTCCATGACAGCCATGGACCTGACCCAGTTAATTCATGGCCCTACCCACACGGGGGGAAACACGCTGGATCTGGTTTTTGTCTCTGGACAGTGGTTGAGTGATCTCGAGATAGGGGATATAGTCACCGAGCCCTTGTCATGGTCTGATCACTCTCTCCTTCGTCTCGACCTTCGAACCGCTACACCCCGCCGCAGGGAGGCGGAGCCAGTAAGATGGTTCCGCCCCAGGCGCCTGATGGAACCGGATAGGTTCCAGATGGAGCTTGGGCCATTCCCTGAGGCTCTGGCACACGCCTCGACTGGAGACCTAGTGGCCGCCTGGGATAGGGCGGCCGCTGGAGCTCTGGATCGGGTCGTGCCTTTGCGGCCTCTGACCCGGCACCGATCTCATTTAGCTCCTTGGTTCACTGAGGAGCTGAGAGAGTTGAAGCGCCGGAAAAGACGCCTAGAGAGTAGTTGGAGGGCCAGTCTTTCTGAATCTGACCGGACACTGGTAAGAGCTCATATTAGGAATTACCTAGTGGCGATAAAAGCAGCGAAATGTAGCTATTTTGCTGCTCTTATTGCGTCATCAGATAATCGCCCGGCCGCCCTGTTTAGGGTGACCCGCTCCCTGCTCCACCAGGAAGCGCGGGAGGACCCCTTGGAGGGTAGAGCCGAGGATTTTGTCCAATATCTGTATGACAAAATCGCTCAGATTCGGGAAGATCTGGACTTCGACTGGATGGTCTCAGGGGGAGGGACTGGGGCAGGTCTTGAGAATGTTATCTGGGATGAGTTTGATCCTGTGACCCCTGAGGACGTGGACAGGATTCTGGGTAGACTGAACGCGACCACTTGTTTATTGGACCCGTGTCCCTCCTGGTTAGTGCTGGCTTCTCGGGAGGTGACACGAGGCTGGTTCCAGGGGATTATAAATGCTTCGCTGGGTGAGGGTGTCTTTCCTGCCGCCTTGAAAGAGGCGGTGGTGAGGCCTCTCCTCAAGAAGCCTTCCCTGGACCCGGCAATGTTGGTAAATTATCGTCCGGTCTCCAACCTTCGTTTTGTGGCGAAGGTTGCTGAGAGTGTGGTTGCGCAACAGCTTCCCCAGTACCTGGATGAAACGATGTATCTGGATCCGTTCCAGTCGGGCTTCAGGCCTGGGTACAGCACGGAAACGGCATTGGTCGCGTTGGTTGATGATCTCTGGAGGGCTCGGGACAGGGGGTGCTCCTCTGTCCTGGTCCTGTTAGATCTCTCAGCGGCTTTTGATACCATCGACCATGGTATCATGCTGCACCGGTTGGAAGAGTTAGGGGTGGGAGGCACTGTGTTGCGGTGGTTCTCCTCCTTTCTCTCTGACCGGTCGCAGTCTGTGTTGACAGGGGGACAGAGGTCGACCCCGAGGCCCCTCATATGTGGGGTGCCGCAAGGGTCGGTCCTCTCACCTCTCCTGTTCAACATTTATGTGAAGCCGCTGGGCGAGATCATCCGTGGTTTCGGGGTGGAGTACCATCAGTACGCTGATGACACCCAGCTGTACATCTCCACCCCGGATCACCCCAACGATGCCCTTGAAGTGATGTCCCGGTGCCTGGAGGCCGTACGGATCTGGATGGGGAGGAACAGGCTCAGGCTCAACCCATCCAAGACCGAGTGGCTGTGGTTTCCATCGTCCCGATATAGCCAGTTGATGCCATCACTGACTATTGGGGGTGAATCATTGGCCCCCACGGAGAGGGCTCGCAACTTGGGCGTCCTCCTGGATTCACGGCTGTCTTTAGAAGAGCACTTGACGGCCGTGACCGGGAGGATTTTTTATCAGGTCCGCCTGATTCGCCAGTTGCGTCCCTTTCTGGATCGGGACTCGTTACGCACGGTCACTCATGCCCTCGTCACCTCCCGCCTGGACTATTGTAATGCTCTCTACATGGGGCTCCCCTTGAGGAGCACCCGGAGGCTCCAACTGGTGCAGAGTGCGGCCGCGCGGGTGGTAATGGGAGCGACATGGCGCTCCCATGTAACACCTCTCCTGCACGAGCTGCACTGGCTCCCGGTGGTCTTCCGGGTGCGCTTCAAGGTTTTGGTTACCACCTCTAAAGCACTCCATGGCTTAGGGCCTGGTTATTTACGGGAGCGCCTACTACCACCAATAGCCTCCCACCGGCCAGTACGCTCTCATAGAAAGGGACTCCTCCGGGTGCCGTCAGCCAAACAGTGTCGACTGGCGGCCCCTAGGGGGAGAGCCTTCTCTGTGGGGGCACCTACCATCTGGAATGAGCTCCCCCCGGAGATACGGAGGATCCCGGATCTGCGCTCCTTCCGCCGTGCTGTGAAGACCTTTTTATTCCATCAAGCGGGCTTGGCCTGATCTCTTCCCTTTTTAAATATGTAAATTTTAATCTGTTTTTAAATTATTGGGGTATTTTAATTTGTCTGGGCCAAAAAGTTTAATTTGATTTTATCGGGTTTTTAAATTTTGTGTATTTATGTATTTTATTGTTGGCTGTTCACCGCCCTGAGTCCTTCGGGAGTAGGGCGGTATACAAATCAAATCAAATAAATAAATAAATAAATAAATAAATAAATAAATAAATAAATAAGAGAGGGAGGAAGAGAGGAGTAGAAGGAGAAAGAAAGAGGAAGTAGGGAGAAGAAAAAGAGGGGGGGAGAAAGTAAGAAAGAAAGAAAAGACAGAGGTGGTAGGTTTGAGGAGAAAGATTGCTGTACAATAAAAAAGATGAAAGGGAAGAAAGCCAACCCCAAACAAATATTAAGATATTAAGATAAAGAATGAATTGTTAAACATTAAAGAATAAAAGAGAACAAATAGGAATAAATAGCAATAATTAGAAACACACATACAAACATACAACGTATTTTCTTTGAACAGAGTATTTGGCCGGTTCACAAATTTAAACAGTTGTAGGAGGTTAGCACCCACCCATTTCCTAGAAGAATAAAATATTATATTTTATAAATATAAATAAATATTATATTTCCCTGGATGAGAAATGGAGAAGCATATTTTACAGACACAGCAGCTCCCACCTTCCTGCCCCCCACCCTTTGTTAATGGGCCAGAGGCAGAAAGTCAATCCTTTGTCAAAGGACATTTGCAACACAATAGCAACAGAAACTAACACAATGGGCCCCATCAAGCCATGTGATCCTGTCCACCATTAAACCATCTTTCCAAGCAGTCTCCATGTTTCCAGTGTCTTTTTCCCCACTTGGAGCAGAACCCAGAAGGATATTTCTTCCAACACAGTATTTAGTCATTTCAATTAAATTTACAATTTCTATATTTCCTTTTTACCATATTTATTCCTCATCTATTTTTTTAAAAAAACAATATTATCCTTCATCCTCATCTCTAATCTTAATCAAATTCAATTTTTCCCTTCTATTCTATATTATACCCCTTCCCATTGTCATCTATTTTTATATCCATCCTCACATTGGTTAATTATGTAATATTAAATTGTTTAATATAAATTCAACATTTTAATATAAATCAATTAGTTATATAACTACCTTTTTTGTATATTAATCAATATGAACATGAATATTCCAATTATTTCCATGCAATCCAATTTCTTACAAATCAATTAATTATATTTACCAATAATAATAAACCAAATAATTTCCCCCATATATTCCTCCAAACCACAACTTAACCATTTCTGCTTTCAACACAATATACAATTAATAGTATCTCAATTATTACAATTCCCTAGTTAAATAGAGCTTTTTTTCTTTTGTGTTTTAAAATTTTGAACCTCCTCTTGCCCTAAATTTCCCATTGTTTGCAGTTTTGCACCTACCTTTTTTGGTGAGGAAAAAGAAAAAGAAATCTCTCTGCCTCATTTTGTCACGTTGCAGCAAAGACCCTTCTTTACTTTCAATTTCGCTTTTCAGCATAGCTAGGGGGAAAAAAATTTGCTCCAGGAATTTACCTCTTTGCAGCTATTTAAAGTTTTTTCCCCTCTAGCCATCAGCTGGGACTCCGGAGGCAGCAATAGATTGGGAGTGGGCGGGGTAAGCGAACGGCGACCAGGCGATCCAACAGAGGCAGAGGGTGAGGGTGAGGGTGAGGGTGAGTGAAGGCGTATCAACAGGTATATCACCCTGTTGATATGTTTAATCTTTCTCAGATCATCCAAGACAGGGGTGTCAAACTCACATCGTCACAGCAGCATCACATGACATATTGGGACTTTTTTTTCCCTCCCCTAAACTGGGCGTGGGCATGGCCAACATGTGACACATCTGGCCCGCAGGCCGCGAGTTTGACAGCCCTAATCTAAGACAAGTTGAAGAGGAAATAACCATTAAGAGACGAATTGATACATCAGTAAAAATCTAATCAAACAGCACTTGTGGTTCTGAATTAGCCTTTTTGGACCTTAAGTGGTAGTCTTGAAGAGGAGGGGAGTTTTGGATGGAATGTTCTATTTAAAATGTACCTAAAAAGTTCCATCCTTTGATCTTTTATGTCCAAGGAGCAAATCTATTGCACGAGTTGGGTTGTCAAATACCCTGAAATCAAAACTTGATTATGTGGTACTTGCACAGAATTACAAATGCCAATAATTAGAAACATGTTAATATACCGGGTGAACTGATAGAGAGAGGCAGTAAGACAATTCATCTATTAAAAAAAAAAAAAGAATAAAAAATGTTTTTTAAAAAAAAGAATCTATAACCAAAGATTCAATCCTAAGGCATGTGTGGGGCAGGGAGGAATAAAAGTGGAGGAACATTCACTTCAAGGTGATCAGATTGTGACATCTGTGGCCCTATTGATCACCAGTTGGGTATCTTTGTTGTTTGTATCTTATGATTATCTTATGATTTACAATTTATGATTATGTTATTTGTAAGTACACTGAGAGCTTATGTGTGTACACCGAGTTTGTGTTTGTATGCTTGTATGTACACTGTATGTTTATATATACAGAGCTTCTGCACCAGAGACAAATTCTTTGTGTGTTTGTTTGTCTTTGGCCAATAAAGAATTGTGTTCTGTTCTGTTGCTCTATTCTATTCTATTCTATTCTATTCTATTCTATTCTATTCTATTCTATTCTATTCTATTCTATTCTATTCTATTCTATTCTACCCTACCCTACCCTACCCTACCCTGTTTTCCATCCTAGCCTAGCCTAACCATACAGATTAATCTGGTTGTTGAGCTAAAACTCACCCACAATCTATCAAATGCTCAATATGGTTCAGCTAGCTAAGAATGTTTCCTGCAAACTAAAGCCATGTAGAACAGTTGATTGCCTTCAACAGCATGAGGCTGGAGTTCACTTTTATATCCATGTGAGTTTAAATTCCTTACTTCTTCCTGCTTTTCCCATCTTCAAAAGTCTTCTTTGCTTTATGCTCTCTGGCTTTGAATAAGAGTAGTTGTTGACATAATTGATGTGCTACCCTGAGAACTTCAGGCTGTCAGTTTCTACTTCATGGCAGGGGTTCCCTCCATCCTTCATTGCTCTACCTTCACCCCTTCCAGCTGTGCACAGAGAAGACAATACTCAGCCTTGACAGGAACATACCTGGGTTAGAACGATCCAATCAGTTCAGATGTTAGAGAAATTCTGAGTGTGAATAGATGGAAAAGATCTGAGGGCAACATCTTTCATCCCATTGATCACTGGACTTAAATTAATTGACATGATTGGCTGGTTAGGAGGTGGAGTGTTCCTACCCTTCTTCCTCATTCTCTGTGAATCTCTGCTCAAGCTTGGTACTTACTGGAAGCAGATAATGAAAAGAATTTGGATATTCTAAATCTTTCCTAAGTATCCAATGCAGCTCTGCATTTGTTGGAAAATGCAGAATAGTCAAACTGACTGTCTTATATTCCTATTTTAACAGTGTTTCTGAACTTGCTGGGTTTTTTTCTCTCATAACTGCTTCATGCAGATCTCCACAAGTGACAGCAAGCCATGGCAAACCAACTCCTTAAAGTTGCCAAGAAACCTGCATGGATAGGTGTAGGTGGTCACCAGAATCCACCTGGGAAGGAATACTTTAGCTTGCGAAGGGGTGTGTGTGTGTGTGTGTGTGTGTGTGTGTGTGTGTGTGTGAGAGAGAGAGAGAGAGAGAGAGAGAGAGAGAGAGAGAGAGAGAGAGAGAATTTCATTTTAATTCAATTCAATTCAAACCTTTATTTTCAGAGAACATGTGTACAATGAGATTGGCTGAGCCTCCCTTCGTGCATTCCCCCAACACAATACAATTCAGTGAAAGACAAAAAAAAAATCCCTAGTCCAGTGAATCCTACTAACAAACACCCAATCGTATTGCACCATGTAAACTTATTGCATGTCGTGCCGGTCCCACAAGTCAATCGTGCTATGTTCTTGTAGAGTTATTTTTCATTCAGGAGTCTGACAGCCCATGGATAAAAACTGTTCTTCAGCCTGTTTGTGCAGCTGCCTATGCTTCTATATCTCCTTCCCAATGGAAGGAGAATAAAGAAGGGCTGACCAGGGTGTGAGTCATTCCTGAGGATTTTCCTCACTCTTCTAAGGCAGCAAGCCTAAGTAAATGGAGTCTCTGTTGGTTCTTCCTGGCCACCTGGATCGTGTTGTTTTTCCAGGTGAGATCTTCACTGAGATAGACTCCCAGGAATTTAAAGGAGGAAACTCTCTCCACACAGCCCCCCTCAATATAAAGTGGGGCAGGTTACTCTCTCTTCTTCCGGAAGTCTAACACCATCTCCTTTGTCTTGCTGTTGTTCAGATGTAGGTTGTTTTGTAAGCACCATGTGGTTTTTGAACCTCCCCCTGTATGCTGTTTCTTCTCCACCTGTAATAAGGTCTAATATGGTGGTATCATCTGCGAACTTAATGTTCACAGTGGATGGGTCAGACGATACATAATCATGTGTGTACAGTGAATACAGGTAGGGACTGAGCACACAGCCCTGTGGAGAGCCGGTGCGAAGCTTCAGGGAGGTGGATATGACAGACCCAACCCTCACTGTTTGTGGCCAGTCCCTCAGAAAGTCTTTGATCCAGTCGCAAATGGAAGTGGGAAAATCCAAGTAAATCAGCTTTTCAATAAGGATGCTTGGCAGAATGGTATTGAAGACCGAGCTATAATCTATGAAAAGCACTCTGATATAGTTTCTGGGTTTCTCAAGATGGCTTGCTAATGTGTGCCATTGTGCACACACAAGTGACCATAAAGGTTATCTTCTACCTTCTATCTTATTTGGTTTTGTCCGTGGTAGTTCCTTGATTAGTCTGTTGTTTGCTGCCTGATTGTTTACCTGGTGTTAATCCCATCCAGCACTGAAGATGCTAGTAAGGGCAGCACCCCACTGAAGATTTTCCAGTCTGTGGAACATTTCAGGTGGGACTATTTTGGCTCTGAGGTCAGGGGGTTCGAGTTTTCCATTTTGTGCACCTCCCTAATGGGTGCCCTCTGCACCAGATTTTGAACACGACTAATTTCTATTAAGTAGCATGGTCAGGGAAGACAACAACAAAAACAGCAATAACAATAAAAGGTAGCATTTGGCGGTTAGGCACCACCTCTAGGAAATCAAGAATTTACTGCATGCTGTGAATTTACAACATGCCTTTTCTGTCACTATCAAAACCACAGGAAAGGTCTATCTTCAATGCGACTGTCTTTGAGGAAGAGACTCAGAAAGATATTAAACCAGCCCAGCCCAGGAATATACATGCTCCTTGCTTTCACTCAATATCCCTTTTATTTCCCCAAGATGTCTTTCTGGAAACCGTTCCTGGGGAACCTGCTTGAAATGCCTTCAGCCAAGAGGAAGGAAAAGGAAGCCTCAAGAGGATGACCCTCTGTGCAGTTCTGGAACTAATTGCTACACAGATACGAATAATGTTGAGTATTTCATCAACCGATGGATTTTCCAGCCAGTATCTTAACCTTTAGAAGCTCTGCTATAGTCACTGCTGTTGTTTCTTTGCCAGAATCCTGACACTATCCTCTGGGTGAACAATTTATCATTTTCAAGTCTCAAATATTGTTTTGTCCAATTATTCATATGGCCAACAGCTGAGTTTGGTAGAGCTGCTTGGCTGGTTGCCCCACCAATAGAACATAGCATCAAAAAGCTGGAAGGGACCTCACAGGTCTTCTAGTTGTGTCCTCTGCTCAAGGCAGGAGACCTTATATCATCTCAGTCAGATGGTTGTCCGGTCTATTTTTGAAAACCTGCAGTGATGGAGCACCCACCACTCTAGGAGGCAAGTTGTTTCATTGATTAATTGTTCTCACTGCCAGGAAGGTCCTCCTTATTTCCAGGTTGGATGTCCCTCTGACGAGCTTCCCCCCCTAATTGCTTCTTGATCTGCCCTCAGGTGCTTTGGAGAATGAGTCTTCTCTGTGACAGCCCCCCAAGTACTAGAAGACATTTCTCATGTCCCCCTTAATCCTTCTTTTCGAGGGGATAGACCTACCTACTGTAGTTCTCTCAACCCTACATCATATGATTTAGGCTCCAAATCCTTTATCATCTTTGTAGAAGAGTATGGTGGCTTGTACGATTAAACACTGGGTTGGAGGTCAGCAAGCCTGTGTTTGAGACCCGAGTGCTGCTGTGGGATAGGGTGAGCTCCCATCCTTCACTCAAGCTCCTTCGCGGGACATGAAAAAAGTTCCCAACTGGGCGTTCCCTGGGCAATGGTAATGTCATCGGCTAATCCTTTCAACCTGGAAGCACCATTGACACAAGTGTAACATGATTGTCTTTTTCTTCTCTGCACGCTAAATTCTCAGAATCTTTTTTGCATTGTGGTGACAATGAAACATTAACTGGATTTCCTAAAAACATAGAAGGGTTGGAAGGGACCTTGGAAGTCTTCAAAATGAGATAGCTCGCCCCCACCTTTTTTTTTTTTTTTTTTTTTGGTGTTCTGTAATGGATTATGGTAAATAGACACTGGAAAATGGACAGTTTCAGAAATTTGAGTTGACAAAAGAGCTATGTCAAGGGGCCAATGGCTGAAAACCAATATGTCATTCTCAGCCTAATTGCCCCAGAAATGGAGATGCTCAGAACACACTTGCGATTCAGTACTGAAAGCCATCAACACTCCTAATTCTGGTTTCAACTATGCAGCATGAAATGATGGCTGTCCCCTATTCCCCAAAAATGAATCATTTTTCACCAGTCCACATCAGAAACTGTCCTCTCTGGCCATGGATATTCAGCAAACACAACTCAGAATGATTTGTATCCAGTGAAAAAACAACTGACACATTGCAAGAACAACTTTTTTCCCCCACCTTGGCAACGTTTTTGCTTCATTAGTCCACAAAAATAGGGCTGTAAATTCTCAAGAGGCGGGTGTGTTTTAAAACCAACTTTACACAAAACAGTAGCACCCAGTGTTCCTAGCAGAGAAAAGATCTATTTTAGACATGAGAATTGTATAAACAGTGTATAAATTAAAAATAAATTAAAAATGCCCATTGGGGAATATGGACTTGTTTAACAATCACAGTGTTCACTTAATGACCACAAGGTTGACTTAATGACCATGGTGTTTGCCTAACTCAGGGGTCTGCAACCCTAAACACTCAAAGAGCCATTTTTCTATTTTCTTTTAAACAGATATCTCTCTCTCTGTCTCTCTCTTTTCTCCCTCTCCTCTCTTTCTCCCTCTCTCTCTCTCATCTTTTCTAGCAGAGAAAAGATCTATTTTAGACAAGAGAATTGTATAAACAGTGCATTTTTATGGAACTGAATAGCTTTAAAAATATATAAAATTATACAAATTGAAGCTTCATACGGTGTCAGAAAGTTGCATTCCTGAAAAACCAACCACAATGAAAAGTTGTAAAATTCAAGCCACATTATGCACTTTGGCACCCTAATAATTTTCAAAGGACACTCAAACATGCATTTTTGTAGTGGTATGCAAATACTCAACATGGAGACTTACACATAAATAGAACATAGAATAACAGAGTTGGAAGGGACCTTGGAGTCTTCTAGTCCAACCCCCCTGCAGGAGACCCTTTTCAGATACCATTTCAAATAAATGGTTGTCCATTCTTTTTTTGAAAGCCACAACTTTCAAAACCCACAACTTCCGAAGGCAAGCCTTTCCACTGGTTAATTGCTGTCACTATTAAGAAATTTATCCTTAGTTCTAGGTTGCTTCTCTCCTTGATTAGTTTCCATCCATTGTTTCTTCTCTTGCCTTCAGGTGCTTTGGTAAATAAGTTGGCCTCCTCTTCCTTGTGGCAGTTCTTCAAGTATTGAAACACTGCTATCATGTCATCCCTCGTCCTTCTTTTTACTAGACTACATACCCAGTTCCTCCAATCATTCTTTGTATGTTTCATGCATTCTCTTCTCACTGTTGCCTTGAATTACTACTTGAATTACTACTAAGGTTGTAATGATAAACAGGATCACACTTTGCTGAATTGGAGAAATCAGGATGTTGGATACAAAATATGTTATCACAAATTCATTCAGAATCATTGATGCTTGTTAAAATTTAGGGCTGAATGTACAAACAGTTCTGATGTTGATGTGAAAGGGATGTTTGTACTTTTCATTAGACTACACATATCCAATTCCTGTAACTGTTCTTCATATTTTAGCTTCCAGACCCCTAATTATCCTTGTTGCTCTTCTCTGCACTCTTTCCAAAGTCTCAACAACTTTTTTATATTGTGGTGACCACAACAGGATACAGTACTCGAGGTGTGATCTTACTAAGGCTTTGTAAAACCTTATAGTTGATTTGACCACTAGATACTGCAGTATTAAATAGTATATGGTGGTCAAATCAAATTGGAAAGGCAATGTAAATTGTTGAATTGAATGCCTCCAAATCAAGACCAGATCTACACTTAAAAGACTACATCTAATAATAAACGTAACTCAGTTTTCTAAACTGAATTAGAAACCTGAACCAATCTGAAGACATCAGTCCAATTGTAGCTAATCAGCTTTAATGCTTAGATATTTTCTTAAAGTAGTCAAAGTGTTTCATGTCCAGTGTAATCCTCTAAATGCCCATATGGAAATACATCTAGTTAATAAGACTCTCTCCCAAGTAAGTGTGTATTGGCTAAATGACGTACTGTGAAATTATTCTAATAATCCCTGAAATACATAATTGACTACATTGTCCCAAAGCTGTATTTTAGAGGAATATAAACTGAAATTACTGAAGAACCCTCTAAGGTGTAAAAGCTCCAGTCATCAATGCCCATGACAATCACAGATTAGTTTCCTGGAAAAAATAGTGCACGTTCCATAAGACTCAACTGTATTCTTCACATTTTCAGAAAACAAAATTTTTGTCTGATATGTGCCAGATCATTGTCTTCTAAATTGGATCTGCCCTTCATCTTGAACCTGCAAGTCCTCAAATTTCCAACCTGCAGGCTTTGACCATTATTAGAAGATGCCCTGTTGTTGAGCTACAAGCCCCACTGGGCTACCTTCTCCAAAGAACTTGGAAAAGCTAGTTCAGTAAAACCTGAAGGACCACAGAAAATTAAACTCCTGTTTAATTTACAATAGACTGGGCAGGATGACACTCAGCTTTCATATCTGAAGGCCTTCCAGTTTTTATAGGCAGTTCAGCTTTCAGAGAAGCAGTAAATATGAGATTAAATAAGCTGTTGAAGACATCATGCATGGTTTATGTGTTCCAAGCACCAAAGACGTGTTGTAGACCCTTTTTTCAGGTTGAGCTAATGTCCAATAAGTCTAAGTACTCCAACTATCCACAGAAGAAAAGTGGACTATACATAAGGCATTCTGTGTTGTTTTCCCCTGTCAACACATTTGAATGTTAAAATGCATCCAATTTTTCTTTAATATTTAGGAAAACCAGTTTTAAATGCTATCATAGAGAGGGAGGGAAATAGAACGTATTTCAGTTCTATGTGTGACTTTTTTTTTAGAACTATACTTCATTAAATTTAGCAATGACAGTCAGTGAATGTGATTTTGTATCATGTGTAATCACTTCCTGCAATGTTAGCTATGCTGCAGAACAATACATTCTCTTTTCCAAACCTCTATAAATAACAAGACCAATTTTACAAAAGTCTAAAATAAAGAAATGACGAGAATCCAGTCTCGACACCAGAGAATGAAAAGAATAGCATTTGTTTGTTTGTTTTTATAAATCCACTTAGGTAAAGATTTTCAATCTGATGAGAGTTCCTTCTAAAGCAAAGCCAGTGTCCTCTCCAGATCTCATACCATCTCAAATGGATTAATTGGAACTGTTCCACAAGAAGAAAACACCCATCTTCTCTATGCATGAGGTCCAACCAAAGGGTTAAGGAAGATCAGGAATTGTTCATCCCACCCATCCATACAACTCTACATACATGGCTTCCATGTAAAAACTCACAAACAATATACTTCCATTTGTCAACATGCACAATATTCCCTGAACGTGTTTTCAGTATCAGCATAATCTTACAGGCCTTTCTCTCCCATCTCCACACCCTTAAGATATAATTATTTGGCATCGTGCGACTTCTTTTTTTTTTCTAGGCACTGATCAACATTTGGAATGTAACATTCTAATTTCAAAATATTGTAAAGAAAAAGGAGGAAAAAAGAAAATAGAGACAGTGGTCCTGATACGGACATCACTAAGAGGAGGTTGGGGTTGCACGCCCTGGTCTTCACCCATCAGCATGCAGAGGAAGGCTGGAGGTGAATGTGTCTCCTTCAAACAAAACAATGTTGAAAAACAATTCACAAAAATTAGAGCAGGAGGCCATCCAGCATTTTAACCAAAGACATATAGTGGCTTTAAGTTCTAGATGAATTCAATGTTTTCTAAGCCTCCGGCTTCCTTTTGTTTCCCTTTACAATCGTGGTACAAAGAATGATGATCAATTGGTCTTTGTGGATAGTTTTTATCTTGGTAAATAAAAGCCGGACTTCACTGCATCAATATCAGAAATCAGCGTCTTAGCCAGGAAAATCCCAAATATCTAATGAAAAATGGGGGGGTGGGAGGGGGAGAGAGAGAAGTCCAATTTAGAGTAGATAAGTGATTTCACACATTTCCCCAAATAACGACAGAAACCAATATTATCTTGTTGGCTCTTTCATGTCCACAAGGCACGAATGATCAGCCTAAAATTATTGTACCTTGGAGATGTTAGTCAAAGACCTAGTTCTCTGGAGAAGGCTCTGATGCTTGGAAAGGTGGGAAGAGGAACAGGAAAAAGTAGGAAGAGGAAAAGGAGGAGGAGGAGGGGAGGGGGAGGGGGAGGGAGAAGGAGGAGGAGAAGAAGAAGAAGAAGAAGAAGAAGAAGAAGAAGAAGAAGAAGAAGAAGAAGAAGAAGAAGAAGAAGAAGAAGAAGAAGAAGAAGAAGAAGAAGAAGAAGAAGAAGAAGAAGAAGAAGTAGTAGTAGTAGTAGTAGTAGTAGTAGTAGTAGTAGTAGTAGTAGTCTCATCTGGACTATTGTAACGCTCTCTATATTGGGCTCCCCTTGGGGTGCACCCGGAGGCTCCAACTGGTGCAGAATGCGGCTGCGCGGGGGATTATGGGAGCTCCTCTCCTGCGCGAGCTGCATTGGCTTCCGGTGGACTTCCGGGTGCGCTTCAAGGTGTTGGTGATCACCTTTAAAGCGCTCCATGGCTTAGGGCCAGGGTACTTACGGGACCATCTTCTGCCACCAATTGCCTCCCACCGGCCAGTTCGTTCCCACAGAGAGGGCCTCCTCAGGGTGCCGTCGGCCAGACAATGTCGGCTGGCGACCCCCAGGGGGAGAGCCTTCTCTGTGGTGGCACCTACCCTCTGGAACAATCTACCCCCAGAGATACGAGTGATCCCAGACCTTTGGACTTTTCATCGGGCCTTAAAACCTACCTCTTTCAGTTAGCCAGGCTGTCCTGATTTTATGATGGGGTTTTTAAAATTTGAAATTGGTTTTAAATTGAAATGTTTTAATTATGGGCCAAATTATTTAATTATTTTAAATCTATTTTAACTTTTGTATATAAAGTGTTTTACTTGGCTGTTCACCGCCCTGAGTCCGAAAGGAGAAGGGCGGTATAGAAATTTGAAAAATAAATACATAAATAAATAAATAAATAAATAAAGAGGAGGAGGAGGAGGAGGAGGAGGAGGAGGAGGAGGAGGAGGAGGAGGAGGAGGAGGAGGAGGAGGAGAAGCAGCAGCAACAGCAGCAGCAGCAGCAGCAATAGGGTGGACGGACTCTGTTTCAGTGGTGATTGGTGCACCATAGAAGATTTGAAGGATCAAGCTAGGGGCAGATTGTCATGTAGAACAGGGGTCTAGGACCAGCACTGGTCCATGGTATGCCAGAAACAAGCGCAGTCCCATCCTCTCTCCACAGAACTGGTCCCTGGTGCCCAAAGGTTTGGTGATGTAAAAAATCTGTCTATGTGGTTGCTAAGTCAACACAGACATGATGGCACTTAATCAATATTTCATGTGGTTTCAGGCAGTGGTGGTATTCAAATTTTTTTTACTGCCAGTTCTGTGGGTGTGGCTTGTTTGGTGGGCGTGGCTTGGTGGTCATATGACTGGGTGGGTGTAGCTTGGTGGTCATGTGACTGGTGGGTATGGCTTGGTGGTCACGATCCTTGTTCCCCCTACGAGGATTCCTGCATTCCGGACCTTTTGCAATCCCCCAAAGGGTCAAAGGAAACCAGATTCCATACAGCTCTGAACCCTTAAGGCAAACCAAATACAAGTGGTCCTCGCTTAATGGCCAGTTGCTTAGCAAGTGTTCAAATTTACGACTGATCTCCCCACAACTACTTGATCTGTTTTTAGAGTTTTGACAGCCATGCACATACACACACACACGACCAGTTACAACATCCCACACAGTCATGTGACTGAGGTTTTCTATGTTTTTGCCAGTTTCCAACAATTCCTCCTGGTTTCCATTTAAAAATGCCCATTGGGGAAAATGGACTTGTTTAACAACAGTGTTCGCTTAATGACCACAAGGTTCACTTAACGACTATGGTGTTTGCCTAACTCAGGGGTCTGCAACCCTAAACACTCAAAGAGCTATTTTTCTATTTTCTTTTAAACAGGTATCTCTCTCTCTATCTCTCTCTTTTCTCCCTCTCTCCCTCTCCTCTTTCTCCCTCTCTGTCATCTCCTCTCTTTCTCTCTCATCTCTTTCTTTCTCCCTATCTCTCTCATCTCTCCCTCTCTATCTTTCTCTCTCCTCCTCTCCTCTCATCTCTCTCTCATCTTTCTCTGTATCTTGTCTCTCTCTTTCCCCCTTTCTCTGTGTCTGTTCTCTCTTTCCCTTCCCCTCCTCTTCTCTTTCCCTCTCCCCTCTCTGTATCTGTCTCTCTTTCCCTTTCCCCGTCTCTTCTCCCTTTCCCTCCCCCTTCTCTCTCTGTGTCTGTCTCTCTTTCCCTTCCCCCCTCTCTTCTCTCTCTTTTTCCCTCCCTCCCTCTCTCTCTCCCTCTGTCCATGGGTGGGGGGGGGCGGAGGAAGGAACCTCTGAACTGGTGCTGGGTGGTGGGAATCTGACGTCCAGAGGCTGACGAGCCATGTACTGAAGACCAGATTGGGGCAATCCTGCAGTATCCCCAAAAATAACAGATGTTTTGTCACTTGTGAGCACTTCTGGTGAGGAGAAAGAGAAACGTGGTGGGAGGAGGCTTGGCGGGTGTCAGAAGGGCAGCGAGTGCTTCACGGCTCCAAAGGGGTTCAAGCCTCCCCGCTCACTTCTTCACCTGTGCCACCTTCACTGGCAGCTGCTTCCTGCATCGGGAGGTCTGTGCTCTTCTCACTGCTGCTTGGCCTCCTCAATGCACGGAGGCAGGAGGCAGCAGATTTTTCGCTGCCTTCAAGCTGCAGGCAGCGAGCAGCACAGCAAATAAGCCAGCAATCTGCCGGCTGCATCTACTCTGCAGTTTACTCATGAGCACCATGCTCACTAGTAAATGTGCTCACAAGTAAACTGCAGATTAGAGGCATCCGGCAGATCACTGACTTATTCGCTTTGCTGCTCGCCGCCTGCAGCTCGAAGGCGGCGAAAAAAACCGCCGCGTCCTGTCTCTGCGCATCGAGGCCGAGCAGCAGCGAGAAGAGCACAGACCTCCTGACGCAGGAAGCAGCTGCCAGCAATGTCCTCAGGTGAAGATGTTGTGAGCGGTGAGGCTCGACCCCCCTTATGAGCCTCAGTTTATTCGTGAGCACCATTGGCCTTTCTTCATGCCTCTCCTGGCCAATGTTGCTCACAAGTAAACTGCAGCTAGGATCTCCCGCGTGCTTCCCTTGCAGGCCAGGCTGGGAAACACACGGGAAGAGCTCCAATGCCGCGATCTCCCACATACTCCCCTCCCTCCCCATGCCACCCACCGCTGGTATCACCCCTCCGCCAGCTCTCCCTCCCCCACCCACCCACTGGCCCATGCCCTTCAGCCTTACCTTTGCCAGCAACGGTGAGGGGTTAGATTCTGCAAGTAGTGGCTGGGCGGGGTGGGGCAGGATGGGGCAAGGTGGGCAGGCAGGCAGGGCGAGCATCAAGTGGGCGGGCAGGGTGAGCGAGCAGGGACCGGGCAAGCGGTTTGGGGGCATGACCAAACAGAGGTCAGTACCAGTTCGGCGAACTACGCCAAATTTCCACTAACGGTTCGCCTGAACCAGTGCAAATCGGCTGAATACCACCTCTGGTTTCAGGGAACATAAAGTGTTTTGAATTCAAAATGTTCCACTTTCAAATTGAAGAAACTTCTTGGATGATAAGCAAAACATTATCAAAGGAAAAAGAAACCAAGAAAGTCCAGTTGCCTTTTTGGAATAAAACACCTTTGGGACCAGGTTCTAAAGAAAGACATTCTGGCTGAACCTCTGTCCTGGTATTTCTGAAAGTGGCGATGATATTTCTCCAACTTTAAATGATATAGTGAGGTGTTTCCATACTCCTCTGCTGTCTTCTTCTCAAGCTTTTAGAGATGAAAGGAGGGACTGTGATAGGTTTGAAGAAGAATTGAAGAATTGAGAGATGCCTTCTGGACAGGCCTTGTTACAGATGTGTGCAAAACAAGCAGAATTCAGAATAACCTGTTTTCAAACCTCAAGCAGGATGTTCTAACCCCACCAGAAATATTCTGATCTCAAAACACTTCTAGTAAGATCAGAAAAACCTTGAAACCTTCTCTTCGGTTATTGAAATAATTGAAATCTGTCGATTTTCTCAGAGTCATAGCCTTAGAAAAGGTTTTAGCCTTTGCAGTCTAATATATAGAAGTTTTCCAAAGCAGCATGCAGCTCAGTTCTCTCAACCTGGCTTTTACTATGGCCAATAATTCATCGGTAGCAAAAGAAGTATAAAAAAAAGGAAGAGCTGTATACTTCCTCATTCTACATTGCACTGCACTTTAGATAAAATACAGCATCTTTGAATGACATCGTTACATCTCTAACTTGGTGTCCCTCTGTAAGAAATATACAAATTGTAGTGGCGCTCTACAATTTGGTATCAATTTGGTATCTACTGGTATCAGGCTTCAAACTCTGTTCAGGACAAAACTTCACAGCAGGTTCACTTTCCAAGGCCTCTTTTATTCTCAAAATAATGTTAGAAAATGATCCCCCCAAAGCCCATTTGGCCTACAAAACAGGACATGTTGTGAAGTTTTCAGCTCAAACTCGTTTGTAATGAAATGTGTTGCAGACCATCTCTTACAGATGATGGGAATGGGGGTCAATCCTTGACAAGTTGGGAAATGCATAAATTAAATATGTAGCCTGCAGTCACTCACCTGCAATAATGAAATCGCAACAAAGACGCCTGCAACAATATAAATATTTCTGGGCAGCCAGGTTAGCAGAGCAGTGATGCAGCCCCTCATGAAGATTCGTTCATTCCAATTCGATGAAGGCTAAAAGAAGAAATGGAGATGGGTGAGATGGAGGACCCAAAGGAAGATTAGTACTTGGATCGAGACCTACCAAAAAAATTCCAGAACAAGAGAAGTTTTTATTTTATTTATTTAGATTGTTTTTGTTGGTTGGTTGGTTGGTTGGTAGGTTGGTTGGTCGGTCAGTCAGTTGGTTGGTTAGTCGACTGGTTGGTTGGTAGGTTGGTTGGTAGGTTGGTTGGTTGGTTGGTTGGTATGTAGGTAGGTAGATTGGTTAGTTAGTAGGTTGGTTGGTTGGTTGGTTGGTTGGTAGGTTGGTTGGTTGGTTGAAAAATCCCTGAAGACAATGGCAAACCATTTCTGTGATGTTGCCAAAAATACAGGTAGTCCTTGACTTATGACCATAATTGGAACCATTGTTAAGCAAGGCACTTGTTAAGTGAGATTTCACAACCATTTTTGCTATGGCTGTTAAGGAAATCACTGCACTTAGGGAAATCTGGCTTCCCTCATTCACTTTGTTTGTCAGAAGACAGTTGGGAAGTTTGCAAATGCCAATCATGTGACCCCGGGATGCTACAACCATAATATATTCATGCCAGTTGCCATCGCCTGGATTTTGATCATGTGACCATGGGGATGCTGATACAATTTTAAGTCTGAGGACCAATTGTAAGTCACCTTTTTCAGCCATGTTGCAACTTTAAATGATCACTAAATGAATGACTGTAAGGAGAATTAGATGTGAAACAAACAACCAATGAGGTGACATTCATTTTTTTTTCCAATAAAAAGAAGACTCAAAGAACAAGAACAGGAAACAATCTGCTTTGCTTAATAAAATGCTTACAATGATTTTCCTAGAAAAGCTAGTTTCAGCCAAGCAAACCTCATATTTGGGCCCTTTGGTCAGCAAATGTCATCAATGCGATGGATATGTGCGTTACTCAGCAAAATTCCTCCAAATTGCTACCAACAATTATCAGACAGACAGAAATGAACTGAATTGAATTGAGCGGATGTGGACACGAAGAACCATTCATGCAGATGTTTTGTGGGCAACCCTGGAGGGCATCTCTTTCTTCCACCAACATCATCACCCTAAATATATTTTGACTCAACCAAACCATCCTGCAGAATCTGAACATCAGGAGGAAAATCGGTGGTTGCCAGACAGAAAACAAGGCTGAGAACAATTGGATTTTGGTGTGGGATTGAACTAGGCACCATGCCAGTTTACGGTGATAAATAAAGAGGACCTGGAGGAAAAGCTACCCATTCATCCATAAGGGACAAGACAAAAAAATATATTGTGTACTTCTCAAAATTAAACACCGGAGGGAGCAATCTGAAAGTCAACTTGATCCTTACAGGGCAGCCAAAGCTCTAAACAAAATGGCAATTTATCCATTCTGAGAAACACAAGGTTCAAGGAACAAATCTTCAGTTCACCAGCTGCACAAAGGAACCACACCAGCCTGGAGGTAAGAAGTCTTCCATGCTTTAGAGCCGCGGTGGCACAGTGTTTAGAATGCAGTACTGCAGGCTACTTCTGCTGACTGCCAGCTGCCTGTAATTCTGCAGTTCAAATCTCACTGGGCTCAAGCTTTCCATCCTTCCGAAGTAGGTAAAACGAGGACCCAGGTTGTTGGGGGCATGTTTCATTGGCTAATCATTTGCTTTATTCTTTTTTTCCACCCAAAATCCCCTATCTTCTACAGCAGGGGTTCCTAATCCGTGAACCAGCACCAATCCATGGCAGGCCAGTCTGCACAAACAAGCAAAGCCTCATCTGTGGGACGTAGGCAGAACACAAAACCATGCCCCCTCCGGTCCACGGAAAAACCCTCACTCCACGGAACTGGTCCCTGGTGCCCAAAGGTTTGTGGGCTTCTGTTCTACAGAACACTAGGATGATGAAAGGATGTGAGGAATGAGGAAAGGGAAGGAAAGGGAGAATTAGGAAATACTCACCATATTTCTGACATCATAGCCACACTGGGTATTCACCACATTTTGCTGAAGAGAGAGAAGAAAAGGAGTTGACATAACTTCTCACAACACTTCAGGGAAGAGATTTATTTCACCTTTCCACCAAGGATTCTCAATGACACCGTTTTTGCTTCAATTTTCCAACATAGCAATCATAGCAGACCAAAACTGTCTCACAATATTCCAGAACAAAAGTACACCTGAACATGAAGCTCTGTAATCCTTCACTATTAATCTAAATTCTGTAAATGGCTCAATCTGGTTAAAAGGTTAAGCGTCAAGCAGGCTTCTCTGGCACTGCACATGAGGGAACATCCACATCGGTCATTCGTAGATGGCTGCACAGTTGTTGCATTCATACATCTGCAAATGTTAACATTTTGACTAGGGAGCACTTGAACAGCAAAGCACAGAACAGGACGATGGATCAACCAATCAACATGCGGGATGTGCATCTCTACACAACGCCCAGTTGGGCCTTGAGAGGTGTTTGCATTGACCCATCTGTGGCCATCTGGAACCTATGCTAACCCTAACTCTTTGCAGCATAGATATGTGGCAAGAGCTACGGGCAGTTGTGGGCAATCCTATAAATCAGCCTTTATGCATGTGACATGATCAATTCTTATGCCAGAGACCAAAGCTGAAACATGTGAAGCATTCCTGGAAAATGATGTAGCATCAATTTATTTTCAATTTATTACTTTGTCATTTGTGGATTTTTTGATTTAAAAAATACGGTTAAGGAACCAGTAAGAGAATGTATGATAAAGGGAGCTAAAAAAAATTTGGTTGTAATATGGATATGGATATGTAATATGTAATGCATGGAATAAGGGTAAAGACTGCAGCCAAAAGAATTGAAATTTATGTTATGTTATCACCTTGAAGAGATTTTTTACAAAATGACGTACCATTGATAGGAGTAATCAGAGACATTGTCTAGAATGTATAAAGGTGCATCAAATTTATGTTGAAATATGACAATGTGGAGGGATATTTTGTCATTATTTGGTGGATGTGTAAAAAAACTGTAAAATTCTGGATTTAGATATGTATTCTGAGTCAGAGGATTTTAAAGATTAATATGCAATTGAGGCCAGAAGTCTTCCTCTTGGGACTGATGGACAATCAGTGGGGAAAAAAATAATAGAACTTTGTTTTTATATATGATAACCACAACAAAGTTACTGTATGCACAAAGATAGATTTGGTATTGTCCACAATAGAGGAATGGTTGGTGAAGATTATGGAATTTGCTGAAATAGCTAAATCGACTTCTTTGATTAGAGAAAAGATGTTGAGACTCTAGAAAAAGTGCAGAGAAGAACAACAAAGATGATTAGGGGATGGGAGGATAAATATATGAAGAATGGTTGCAGGAATTGGTTAGGTCTTGTCTAATGAAAAGAAGGACTAGGGAGGACATGATAACAGTGCTTCAATATCTGAGGGGTTGTCAGAAAGGAGAGGCCAACCTATTTTCCAAAGCACCTGAAAGCAGGACAACCACCAATGGATGGAAACTAATCAAGGAGAGAAGCAACCTAGAACTAAGGAGAAATTTCCTGACAGTGAGAACAATGAATCAGTGGAACGGGTTGCCTCCAGAAGTTGTGGATGCTCCATCACTGGAGGTTTTCAAAAAGAGATTGGACAACCTTTTGTCTGAAATGGGATAGGGTTTCCTGCCTGATCAAGGGTTCAGATTAGAATGTTGAAGGTCTTCGAGTCCAACACCCTGATCAGGCAGGAAACCCTAAACCATTCCAGAAAAACGGTTGTTCAAACTGTTTTTGAAAACTTTCAGTGATGGAGCACCCACAACTTCTGGAGGTAACCTGTTCCACTGATTCATTGTTCTGTCAGGAAATTTCTCCTTAGTTTTAGGTTGCTTCTCTCCTTGATTAGTTTCCATCCGTTGCTTCTTGTCCTGCCTTCAGGTGCTTTGGAGAATAAGTTGGGACAAGGAGACAGGAAGTAGCTCACTGCAGGATCTTGGATACAACAGGAAAAGGGGACTCCGCATCTTTCCCGACTTTTGCTCGCGCTGCTACAGTTGAAATAAATGTTGAGGTTCCAATCATCTGGATCCTGAGCACCACAACATTGGTTCTACAAGAGAGGAAACAAAAGAGAGAAAATGCATTTGAGTATCTGATATACATAACAACAGCTGAGATGGGGCATGAAGAAGGTAAGCAACATCAGACTGTTTAAGAACAGCTCTTCATTCCAGAGCAGAAACCTAGACTACAAAATTAAATAGCATCCTAGGAAAAATAATGAATCGGAATACAGCTGGAAAGATCTTCTAGTCCAGCCCCCTGCTCAAGCAGGAGACCCTGTACCATTTCAAACAGGTGGCTCTCCAATCTTTTCTTGAAAACCTCCAGTGGTGAAGCACTCACAACTTTTGAAGGCAAGGTGTTCCACTGGTTAATTGTCCTCACTGTTAGGAAGTTTCTCCTTAATTCCATGTTGCTTCTCTCTTTGGTTAGTTTCCACCCATTGTTGCTTCCTCTCCTGCCTTCAGGTGCTTTGGAGAAAAGCTTGATTCCCTCTTCTTTGTGTGGCAGGTGCTTAAATACTAGAAGGATGCTATCAAGTTCTCCCCCTAGTCCTTCTTTTCTCTAGACTAGCCATACTCAATTCCTGCAACTGTTCTTCATATGTTTTTATCTCCAGGCCTTTAATCATCTTAGTCGCTCTTCTTTGCACTTTTTCCAAAGTCTCAACATCTTTTTTGTAATGTGACCAAAACTGGATGAAGTACCCCAGCTGTGGTCTTACCAAGGATTTATAAAGTGGTACTAATACTGCATGTGATTTTGATTCTGTGCCTCTGATTATACAACCAAGGACTTGTATTAGCTTTTTTGGCTGCCACCGCATATTGCTGGCTCATGTTTCAGTGATTGTTCACTAGGACTCCAAGGTCATTCTCACAGTTACTATTTCTGAGTAATCTGTACTTGTACCTTTGTTTTTTCTTGCCTATGTGTAAAACCTTGTTTTTCTCCATTGTAAAACACAACCAGTGACTTAGTGACTGTTTCAAGTTATGACCTACCAGGAAAATGGGACTTATGACCTGGATCCAAATTTCAACAGTCACCCTGCCACCATAATAACTTCAGATATTTGGCATATAGCCATATTTTTAGTATTTGTAGTGTCTTCTGGTCACATGACCCCATGTTATAATGGTTTTGTCTTCCTTCCAGTTTTGGGACTTCCAGTTTTCAGCAAAACTGCACTTTTGCAAACAATGGGTTTTGGCTTAACCACCACAGCATTTGCTTAGCACCACTGTGTTTGCTTAATGACCGCCATAAAGATTTTTAAATCACATGACTGATCTGTTTTATGACCATCACAACTTATGACTATAATGGGTAGGCTCCATGATATTCATAACTCAAGGATTATCTGTACCTCGTTATTATTCCCTGGAAAATGACATGGATGGGACCATGAAGACCAGGAACTAAATTTAGCTTCCATGGACAAAAGTCTTCAGAGGTTAAGAGAACTAAAATGTGGCTATTTAATCTTTTTTATTATTATTCCACTGTCTCCTATGGAAGACACAAATCACTCCTAACAGAAATCTGAACAGATCGCTTGCAAAAGCTTTGGAAATTATGCTGAAGGTCACATGAAATTAAATAGGAGTCTCCAAGCTGCCCACCTCTATGTTAGGAAGAAGAAAAAGTTTTGAAAAGACAACCCAGGAGAAAAACTTGCAAACTTACACAGATGTGCTTCCCCCTCTGTGGTCACCTACCCTGCTGTTCTCCTTGATCAAGTGCTTCCTCCCTTAGAAATGAGGTCTTTTTTTCTAAGTAATGTGGATAAAACAGTTTGGAACCTAATTTCTGCATATGGTGACAGCTGCAAGGATTGCCAAATATTCGAAAGAAAAAGGAATACAGACAGTGGAAGGATGGATTTTGAAATTGAATGAGTTAGCAGAGAATGCGAAATTAATTGCATTGATTTGAGGCAAAGGTTTTGGACAGATTTATAAGAGATTGGAAGCAGTTTGTGGAGTTTCTGGGAATTAAATATAATAATGGACTCTTAACAGAAGGCTTTGAAGTTCAATTTATTTTTGAGGTTCAACAATTAACAGCTTTCTTACACTGAACAGGTATTGGATCGGCTTGATTGACAAACAATATATTTGTATATTTGGGATATTCATTAAGAGAAAGAGATGTAAAATAGTGATTTAGCAAGCACTGATGGAAAATGTATAGCAATTTGTAGATCCCTAATGCAAGGGGAGAGGGGGAACCTATTAGATTTGAGACACAGGTATCAGCATTCAACCAGAGTGGAAGTTACATGCCTACTGTAAATTTTATATTTGTAATATACAGTTTTTTTTTTCTTTTTTGTGTCTTGTTTCTTAATTCTTTTTTTAAATTTTGTATTTTTATCTTTGGGAAGAAAGAAAGAAAGAAAGAAAGAAAGAAAGAAAGAAAGAAAGAAAGAAAGAAAGAAAGAAAGAAAGAAAGAAAGAAAGAAAGAAAGAGGACAGCATTCATTACTGGCTCCACAATTTAAAACAAAATGTGATGTAGATCAGCCATGGTTAACCCAACAACTTACCATTTTTTGCAATGAATCAATGAGGTTCTGCAAGTCAATGTCATCTCTGTAGGCCTTAATGTTGTTTTTGAAGAAAGTTTCTATTCGGTCTTTCACCCAGTCCTGGAACAAGAATGCCAGAACAGCCAAGGCCAACTCCAGAATGAAAATGAGCACGATGGTCCCACAGAACTACAGCAAAGAGAGAAGGAATGGAGAGAGAGAAAGAGTCAACCGATTTTAGGAAGGGGAAGAATGCTTCCATCAAAAACAGAAGAAATCCAGTTGAGGGATCCTTGGTGCTCTCTGAATGAACCAATGTTTCGTGACCCAAACTAGGTAACATCATCAGTGCTAGTCATCATCATGTACATCAATCTAGTTTACCTAATTTGGGTCATGAAACATCTGTAAGAAAACAACCAAGCTCAGAGAGTACCAAGGATCCTTCATTTCAACTCTGAACTACAAATATTCTCCTTTACTGGGAGCCAGTTGGTTTTCAACAGTGCTCCAGAGAATTCAAGCTGATCTTTAGGAGATCATCAGCAATTTAATTGGAAGATTATTCCATGGAAATGGCCAACTGCATTGAAAAGATCAACTGCTCCAATTACACAAGGGTGTAGATAATTCCCAACTGCGATATATCTTGGCTGTTCCCCATGATTGTTTAAGAGAATTTTGAGTTTGGCTCTGGATGTTATAGATGCCAAAGGTTCCCCCAAAGACAAAAAGTCTGAAAATCCTTGAAACAAATCAAGACTTTTCCTGCAGAAAAAAGGCATCTCTCTATTTTCATAAGGAAAATAAAAACTCCCCATGACCTCCCCACCCCAGCAAAACCTCCTAGATGGTGGCATCAACTAACACCCCATGCTTTGCTTGTAACAATCTTCAAAATCTATTAAGATATCATGCCATAATTCACAGCCTTTGACAACAAGGAAAGCTAGATAGAGAAAATTGCTTCTTTGAAAAAAATGGGAGCAGGAGAACAGCAGTCTTCAATAACACATATATCAGATTGATTTGAGCCACGAGATAAACTGAATTGGTAACAAAGAGAGAAACTGAGGTCTTTGAAGCTGCTCACCATTCTTTTTTGTTTCTTCTACCTAGCGGTTCATCAGCCAATTAATGTGACTCCCAAAAAAGCAATATTGTTACAGTTAGGATTTGTATTTTGCTTCATTTTATGCTTTATCTCTGCAGAAGTTTCGTTTTCAGCAATTTGCAAGATATAAAATTGCAGTAAATAAATAAATTGATAAATACAACAGAAAAGTATTGCATCATAGGAATGGTCAGTCACCTTACCTATCAAAAAGAAGTCCTCTTCTCTGATATTCCCTACCTCGTGAAATATTCCCCTGGTTCACACGCAACTACACACATTGTGAAAATTATCTTTGTTATCCCAAAGATGAGAAACTGATGGTATATCTATCTCTGACATTTAGGGCAGGAATTCTGGGATACATCTGGAGAGCAACAGGTTGGAGAAGGTTCATTAAGGCTTTTGTCCTCCTGTATCTTGGTTGATATTGTCCCAAAGGTGCTCTTTCAAAAGGCAACTGGACTTTGTTTTTCCTTGAAGACATTTCAAGCTTCTTCAGTTCTTCCTCTTCATAGATGAGAAGTGAAACGTCTTCAGGGAAGAAGCAGAAAGTCCAATTGCCTTTTGAAAAAGCACCTTTGGGACAGCCATGAACTGGATGACTGAGAATCTCCATAGACACTTGGCTGATATTATTAGGAACATCCAAGATATGAATTCAATTGCCCTAACAAGGCAAAAGCAGACACTCATGCTTAGGTTTGATGGAAGTGTTTCTCAGTCATACTGAATTCTAAGAATTTGTTTTTATGGTAAAGAATGTAGGTTGGAACTACTTTCTCATGTAAATATGTGAGTTTGTGCTCATACTTTGGAACCTGGTTTGATTCTGTACTTTATTTTCTCCTACAGAGGCAACCACAACAAAGAGCTTAATCTCTTTTCCAGAGTAACTGGAAACAGGAACAAATCTGCATCAAAACAATGACATTAGCAGCAATCTAGTAACATATGCTTCATTATATATTTGATCACCTGGTTCTTTCCAATTGTGATGGGATTACAACCTCCAGTATTCCCAAAAGCAGGGTAGTCTGCTGAGTAGTCTGGAAACTACTTTGAGAAAGTCATGTTCAATGTAAGGTAATGAAAATGCAAATTTTCTAAGGCATTGTTCAGAACTTTCCAATTAAGTGACAGCCTTCCAGTAATGCTGTTAGAATTGGGATACAAAGAAATAGATGGTCATTAGATGGCAGGAATGTTGCTGCTTTCTAATGGTGGTTTGGATTTTTTGATAGGGTAGTCCAGTTCTGCACAAATGGCTCCCCCCCACCCCACCCCACAACAAAAATACATCAGAATCCAGCAACTTACAAATTTCAAAAGGCAAATATTTTCACGCAGGGCTCCCACGCAGCCGGCAAACCCCAGAACGAACATCACCCCTCCAACGAACAAGATAAGGAACACAGGATCAAAGCCATGCAGGCGAGTCATCTTGGATAGGTCAGACAACACACCCTAAAATGGAACACAAACAAACAAGGACGAAGTCCTGCTGAAGCTTCACGTGTGACAAACAATGCAGGCATTCCCAATGACAATCAAGTGCCATGAGTATGCCAGGGTTCTACAAAAGTACAGAAAATGTTTAGCCTTTTTTTAAAAAAAATAATTTTTATTGAAGAGTTTTGTGGGGGGTTTTAAAAATGAAAAAGAATCTTTTACAATATTCTTCTTTTCAACAATTCGGTAAACATTTCTTACATATCCATTTTTTCTCCTTTATTTCCATGTATTTATACATATAATTCTAATATTGATTTATTTACCTATATACATATAGATAACAATGTTCACAATTTCAAACCTATGATCTGCATCTTTTCTGTTTCCTCTTGTTTGTTACTGCATTTCCACTCCTATATCTTCCTCATTTACTCTTGCCTTTTATCCCTCTCCTCTAACCATTCATACCATTTCTCCCACACTGTATAATATTCTGTTTCCTCTTTTTCTTGTATTTCCTTTGTAAGTTTGTCCATTTCTGCACACACTTGTTAGAAAACTTTTATAATCAAATTAACTTCTGTTGGTATATTGTTATTTTTCCAATTTTGTGCATATATTATTCCTGCTGCTGTTATAATATGTATAATTAAATATTTTATTTTTTTTGTAAGTCCCTGGGAGGATTCCTAATAAAAATATTTCTGGCTTCATCTCTATATGCTGTTTGGTTATCTCTTCTAATTCTATTCTAATTTTACTCCAATATTGTTTTGCTTTGGGGCACATGCACCACATGTGGTAATAAGTTCCCCAATGTTGTTTACTATAAGGATTGCCTCTCCTTCCAATTTAAGAATGTAAAGACTCTTGAAACGTGGTAGTTCAAAAGGATCCTTTTATTAAGCAGAAGTGATAGCAACCAAGTTAAAGCAAGATCTGAATACCCTTAGGCAAGACAAGTAGGATTAAAGCAGTAGAGACCCCTCCCTTTAAGTCAGAATGCAGATTTTAGCCAATACACAAGTGTGAAAATTTTCACACTATTTTCTTTACTATTTTCCCTGAGAACCTGAATAGCCATGTATTCACACCATTATCCTTTAAAGTGAAACATCCCACATGGCTATCATAAACATTCCTCCACATTAAGAGGATCTCAGGGCTCTGGCGCCAAGATATAGGTTGTAAAATATCTGTTGACACAGGCAATGCTAGTAAATCGAATCCAAGTCTCCCCCTTCTCCCAATTGATTGGCAGTGTTACTTTTAGGGATCTGACATTTACATTTCCAGCACATTGATGGGGTGTTGGGGAACATTTTAACCAGCCTTGCAAGTGGAAGATGCCACCTATAGAACATTTTGTACATATTTTCTTATAGACATTGTCAGTTCGTAATTTTTATTCCATAATTTCTCCCATTTATCCAATTCAATGTTGTATCCAAAATTTTTAGCCCAAATTATCATATTTTCTTTAACTACCTCCTCATCCATTTTGTATCTTAATAAATAATTATATTTTTTTTATCAATTTGTCCTCTGTGCCTTGAAGAATTTTATCTAATTCGTGTGTCTCTTTTTGAAATCCATATTCTGTTAAATCTGTCCTATATCTAGATTGTATCTCCATGTATGGCCACCAATCAATATCTGTACCCTGTTCTTTTAATTCTTGTCTTGTTTTCAATTCTTCTTGACTGTTTAGTAAATCTTTGTATCTTTTAATTTTATCAATATCCAATACATTTGGATAAATTAGCACCTCCATTGTTGAAAACCATTCTGGAGTTTTATTGTAATGATTCTTTTTTATCCTTTGTTTATCCCATGTTTGTAATAGTGCATCTCTAATTAAGTGTCTCTGGAAGTAACTGTGTTGTCTATTTTTCTATCCCATAAAAAGGCATACCACCCTATCTGTAAATCATGTCCCTCTGATGTTAAAATTCTTTTATTCCTTAATTCCATCCAGTCTTTGATCCAAATAAGAGTTGTTGTGTTATAGTATGTTTCCCAGTCTGGGAGTCCGAAACCTCCTCTTTCCGTACTATCCTATAATGATTTTATTTTGATTCTTGATTTTTTCCCTTGCCAGATATAGTTCGTTATTAATTTGTTTAGATCTTTAAAAAATAAAAATATTTTATTTTTTTGGTTGTTTGAATGCCCATTTTATCTTCCAGTTCATTCTCCTATTTTTTGGGTGATGTTTTTCATTAATGCCTTTGTTTTGAGTTTATTAATTTTAAGTCCTGCTACTTTTCCATATTCTTCTATTTGTTGTATTAGTTTGGGTCCTGTCTGTATTGGTTGCTCTAAAATAAATACTAGATCATCAGCGAAGGCTTGAACTTTATATTCTGTTTTTTATTTTCAAGCCTTTTATTTCATTTTCACCTCTTAATTAACAATATTTTTAATATAAGTATAAATAATAAGGGAGATAGGGGACATCCTTGTCTCACTCCTTTTACTATATTAAATTTTTCGGTGGTGTCTCCATTTATTATCTTTGATGTTTGTATTGAATATATCTTTTCTACCATTTTTTTTTTAATTTGATTTATATGCTGCCCTTCTCCGGAGACTCAGGGCAGCTTACAATGCGTTAAGCAATAGCCTTCATACTTTTGTATATTTATACAAAGTCAGTTTATTGCCCCCACAAACTGGGTCCTCAATTTACCTACCTTAGAAAGGATGGAAGGCTGAGTCAACCTTGAGCCTGGTTTTAATTTTAAATAATTTCTCTCTGAATTTCATGCTTTTTAATTGCAAAATAATAAATCTCCTATTTAAATTATCGAAGGTTTTTGGGCATCCAAAAATATTAGTGCCGCTTGTTTGTCTGGGTGTGCCTCATAATATTCTAATATATCTATTATAGTTCTCATGTTGTTTTATATTTGCCTTTTTGGTAAAAATCCATTTTGGTCAGAGTGAATACTCATTTATCACTTCTTTGAGTCTTTCCAAAATTATTCATGTGAATAGTTTATAATCTGCGTTCAGTAGTGAGATGGGTCTGTAATTTTTGATTTGTTGCTGATCTGTGTCTTCTTTTGGGATAAGGGTGATGAGGGCTTCTGTCCAGGAATTAGGTGTTCTGGCCTCCATGAGTGCTTCATTAAAGATTTCTAACAATATTTCAACTAGTGGTTCTTGAATTGCCTTATATAATTCTACCAGAAGTCCATCTGGGCTTGGTGTTTTGTTATTTTTCTGCTTCTTTCTTGCCTCCACTAGTTCCATTATAGTAATTGTCCCATTTACTATCTCTCTTTGTATTTCCTCTAGTTCTAGCAGATCTTGTCTAAGTATTGTTTAATGTCTTCTTCTGATATATTTTCTTGGGAATATAGATTTTGAAAGAAATTTTTTGCTATATTTTTTTTCGTCTCTTCTATAGTGTATCTGTCCCTCCTCATCTTGTAACTGGTGTATTATTCTTTTCTCTTTTCCTTTTTTCAATCTGTATGCTAACCATCACGCTGTTTTGTTTGCATGTTCGAAGTGGTTTTGCTTTGCCAATTTAATTTTCTGTGCCATATCAACTTGTGAAACCAAATTTAACTTGTGTCTTATTAAATCTCTTCTTTCTTTAATTTTATTATTTTGGGGTTCCTTCTGTAAGTCTAGTTCTAATCTTTTAAATTCTTCTTGCAAATTATCTTGTTTTGTTTTGTTTTGCTTTGTTTTCTTTTTGCTGTGTATGCAATTGTGAGCCCTCCTATATATGCTTTTGCAGTGTCCCATAAATTTTGGAGTGATGTTTCTTCTTTTGTATTTATCCTAAAAAATATATTCATTTCTTTTTCAATCATTTGTATATATTCTTTCTCTTTTAATATTTCTTTGTTCATCATCCATCTCTTTCTTTTCTTCTGGCCTTTCTATATCACCCTTAATGGATTATGATCCGCCCAGATATTTGTCATTATTTCCACCTCTTCTGTTTCTTTTCTGAGCTCTGGTGTCATCCATACCATATCAATACTAGACCACGATTGATGTGGATTTGAATAGAATGTATATTGTTTCTTTTCCTTGTTTATTTCTCTCCATGTATCGTGTAAGCATAATTCTTGTGTCATTTCATGGAATGTATCTGGTAAAGTCCTTTTCTTTGTCTTATTTTTCTTATTGCTTTTGTAATCTTTTTTAATATCCATAATTGCATTAAGGTCTCCAATTAACCATATATTTTCATATTCTAATTCTCTTATTTTGTTCTGTATCTTTCTATAAAATTCTTTTTGATTATCATTTGGTGCGTATATTGAGACCAATAGTATTGTTTTTTGTTCTGTTTTTATCTCGATCATTAAGATTCTTCCCTCCTCATCTGTGTATAGTGGTGTCACTGCATTTTTGTATTTACCAGCAGAGCTCATTATTTCTGGACTATCAGACTTTCCGTAGCTTGCCAAGAATCCTTATCAGTAAGCTAAACTGCGCGTGTACTCCACCCACATTCCTTCACACACTTTTTTTTTTTTGTTCTCTTGCCAAAGAAAGGTCCGGCTGCTGAGAAGCAGCTGGCACGAACTTTATTTCAAAATGTAACTAATTAGATCAGTTAGATGTTTTATTTTCTTTATAACAAATAAATGAGTTTTCTTAGAAAATATCTTCGGGTTTTGTTTTCTTAAAGTATGCTTGCAAGGAAGAGTCTCGATCCACCCCTCAAAATCAAGGTGTGATTATCCCAAAGGCAGAATGGGATTAATCAGCACCCTGACATCTGGTAGCCAGAGGATGGTTGAAATTATGGCTTTTTTCCTTGCTCTTTGATAAGACCTCTAGGCTAATTAGACAGATATTTATTTTGCAACCGAAGAACGCTGACTAATTATCTGCTAAGATGCCGAAACAGAAGAAAAAGGGAAAAATGAAACTCAGAGCATTCCCTATTAATGATTTCAACCTCTCCTACGAAAAAGAGGCAGAAAGGAGGATTTCAAACTTCCAGCCCCTTGCTACAGCCACACGCCTGGAACTAGAAGCCGTGGAAGCCGTGGGAGAAGAAACAGACCAAATGCTCTTAAAAAGGCATCAGGAGAGAGATAAGAGAGAAACTGCTTTTGAAGATAACGTGCTACAACTGAGGTCAGTAGCGTCTCCTTCTGAATATGCATGCTCTCAAATAGTCCTCCCAGAGCCTTCTGATTTTGTAACGCTTGGTGCAAGGCCAAAGCATTCACAAACGGCCGAGCATTTTCACCCCCACGCAGAGAGAGAAATAATTCATTATTCTCCTCGAAGCTCTCAGCTCACCCTGGATGAGCAAACTATAAAAGCCTATCATAACCATATAAAGTTTTATGAACATGAGCTATCCCAGGCAAAAATGGCTTTATCTATGCTTGAGCAAGATAAGGGAGACTCTCGTGACTTCAAAATCTCTAAAAGCATCATTTTGGCTCCTTCTTCTTCGGAGCCAAAGACACTCCCCCTGGTGGATTTTGTGTCAGGCCAATCAGAACAGACAGCAGTGCACACGTCATATGTCTTACATAATCACTCCTACTCTAAAGTTCCAAGTGCCACGCAGGCAGAAAGATTATCTGAGCTGCCTAGAACTAAAGTTGCAGCACCATCTGCTGGCGAAAGTAATTTACTAGAAACAGCTGCGATCACACACATTGCTCCTAGAAGCACGAAGCCGAGAACACCAGCCTGAAGATGACGAATGAGACTTCGTCGAAACGTTGCCAAGACACCTCCAATTTTACGTGGGAGAAAAACCGAATAACCAAAGACATACATATATATATATATATATATATATATATATATATATATATATATATATATATATATATATATATATATATATATATATATATATATTGATCTGTCCCCGTCCCCACACACACACACACAGCCAGTCGAGGGTTAAGGAAACACTTTGGAACGCACCCAGTTCTTATCTCCGACTTGGCAGCGATAGACACACCGTCTGCCAAGTTACTTTATTTTCACAAACAGACAGATAAGATACAAACGTTCAAGAAAGTCCAAACAGAAATAATATTCCTCCCAGCAGTTCCGGACAAGGCTTTAGTGACTGTCCAAGGTTTTGCTTTGTTCGTCACAAAAGATCCTTGACTACCACTCTCTATTATATAGTCTCTGGGGTGTGGTCTCTGGGGTGTGGTCCAGTGACTCAGTTCTAATCCCTAGCACGCCTCCCAAGCTGCTGCAAACGTTTATCACGCCTTCGGAGGCGTGCGTCCAGGAATGATGTGTCATTATCACTTTGACTCGAATCAGCTGTCTCCTCTCCCTCGGCCGGCACTTGAGACAATGCCAGAGGGGAGGGGCCTGGAGAGGGAGGCCTGGCTGACTCCTCTTCCTCATGCTCGGAGCTTTCTTCCTCCGATGGGACAGGCTCAGAGGGCGGGGCCACAACATATATATATATATATATATATATATATATATATATATGATTTATATGCCGCCCTTCTCCGGAGACTCAGGGCGGCTTACAATGCGCTAAGCAATAGCCTTCATACTTTTGTATATTTATACAAAGTCAGCTTATTGCCCTCACAACTGGGTCCTCAATTTACCTACCTTAGAAAGGATGGAAGGCTGAGTCAACCTTGAGCCTGGCAAGATTCGAACCTGCAGTAATTGCAGGCAGCTGGTCTTAATAACAGGGTGCTTTAGACCACTGTACTACCAAGGCTCTTGCTTGTTCCATTGTTTCCATTTTTCTGTCTGTTTGCTCCATTTTTCTCTCCACTATTTTAATTCTTTGTTCGTTTTTGAAGATATTTTGCTGGATATTTCCTATTTTGTCATCCATTTTTTAAATATCTTCTTTCTGTCCAAAGTAGATTTTTCCAGAATATCTGTAATGCTCTCTACATGGGGCTCCCTTTGAAGAGCACTCGGACGCTCCAAGTGGTCCAGAATGCAGCCGCGCAGGTGATTATGGGTGCAACCTGTTGCGCTCATGTAACACCTCTCCTGTGCGAGCTGTACTGGCTCCCAGTGGTCTTCCGGGTGCAATTCAAGGTGTTGGTTACCACCTTTAAAGTGCTCCATGGCTCAGGGCCTGGGTACTTACGAGACCGCCTTCTGCCATAGATAGCCTCCCACCGACCAGTTCGCTCCCACAGAGAGGGACTCTTCAGGATGCCATCGGCCAAACTATGTCAGCTGGTGACACCCAGGGGGAGAGCCTTCTCTGTGGGAGCTCCTGCCCTTTGGAACGAACTGCCCCCGGAAATACGCACAATCTCTGACCTTCGAGTTTTTTGTTGTGCCCTCAAGACCCTGCTCTTCCAACAGGCAGGGCTATCTTTGTAAAGGAGTTTTAAATTCAGAGTTTTAAATTTTTGGGTTTTTAATGAATCTTGGCCGTAAATGTAATAATTTTAATAATTTTTAAATTTAATTGGGATTTGTATTGTGTTTTTTACTTGGCTGTGCACCGCCCCGAGTCCTTCAGGAGAGGGGCAGTATAGAAATAAAATTATCTATCTATCTATCTATCGATCGATCGATCGATCGATCTATCTATCTAATATATTAGCTCTAGAGATATTAGCTATAAAAATACTACTGGTATAGCTATAAGTGTGTAGATATAGAAGTATGTATATTTTACTATAGTTCTAAAATCCTTATTCTCTATACTCTATATATTTATTTAAGTCTATGCATAGCTTTATCTATATAAAATTATATGAAGAATTTATACACTTATTACTTAAGATTTAACATAAAAAATAACATAATATATACGTATAGTTGTGTCTTTTTCTTTTTTCATAGGCTTTTATGTGCATATTCTTTCTAGCCAGGTTCCACCTATGTAAGCTAAGTTGTTCTTCAGCCCTAGTTCTGTGAAATCCCAGAAACTTGTGAATGAGATTTCACAGAACTAGGGCTGAAGAACAACTTAGCTTACATAGGTGGAACCTGGCTAGAAAGAATATGCATACGTATAGTTATATAAATATACTATTATATAGATATATGTATTTTATTATGAATATAAACTCCTTAGTTTGAATACACACACACACACACAATTTATATACCTTATTTTTTATTACTTAAAGCTAATCTAAAATACCCAAAATTAATTTTCAGATGTGAACCTTCAAATATATCTCATTAATTGCTTAAATATACAAAACTTTATAGACTTATTATAAATATTCCACAATCTTATCTTAACTACTTTCAATTGGGCAGTTATTTCATCTCTCACAAATGAGTCTATTTCTTAGATTTCTTATATTATTTGTATTTTTGTTTATTTATATTTGTCTTTTATTTTTCTTATTTATTCAATTATCCTCCAGTCCAGTATTCTTCCACATGCTTATGTCTCTTATATCATTTTAGTAAATCTGTACAATCTCCACTCAGTCTTGCATCATTCTTTATATATCCTGCTTCTTTTATCCTGTCAGTCCTTTAGCCTCCAGATGGCGTTTTCTTTTTCCTTCTTTGTTCAGTACCAATGTTCTTTTATAATTCTAATTTATAAAGTTATAGCAACTCTTCAGTTCTCTCCAATTATAAAGTTTTTATCTTTCTCCAGATTATCCGATTGTGACAGCTTTAATCACCAATCTTTTTGTTTTCTGCTTCTATTCCTTCTAGACAGCCAGTAAATTCACCGCGTCCTGAGTCACCACTCAATTTACACAGTTAACTATATCAACCCTTTCAATCCTTAAGATCTTCAGTAAATTTTACAGTCTTGTTAATAATAAAGAAATGGATAAATGCAGTTTCTAGTCACCAATCCACTCTGTCTCAGGATGTATCTAATCAGAGTTTCTTTCCTCTTTTCATCTGCTACTTCTCCTTTTTGTGCTGTCACTGCTTGTCAGTTTGTTTCCTTTGCTCCTCTCCATCCTCCTAGTCGCCATGTCTATTTGGCAGTGTCCCTGCCTCAATTCTTAGAGTCTCAATATTTCAATTCCACCATTCAACAGTATAATTGTATCTCCTTTTTGGGGTTTTCTCTCCTACCGATGCCATTATGTTGCTTTCTTAATCTTCACTTCCTACTCCGCGACTGTCAGTGCTTTGGGCCAGCCAAAATGGCTGGTTTCTTCCCTGCCAGAATCAAGGGGTTTCTCCTGAACCTTCGGGGGAATTGCCTCCCCCCCCCAAGGTCCTCAAAGTTTCCCCTCTTTTTTTCTATCAATCTCTCCAGATTGATAGTGCCTTTTTAGGCTTCCTGGCTGGGAAAGTCGGGCTTCAGGAATGGAGCCCCCTTCCTTCGCTCCATTCATGCTGGCGTCATGACCAGAAGTCCCTCCAGAAAATGTTTATCCTTTACACCACAAGTGCAAAGTCCTATTTTCCGTGAGTCTCATTTAATTTACTCTCTTTAAATAGGTTTATGGGGATATAGCAGAGGATACAAATTGGTTCAATGGGGGGTAGGGGGGAGATGGCAGGATGGGTGGCCAAAAATCATATAGTTAGATGAATGAATGAACAAACAAACGTATGAATCAATCAATCAATCAATCCACCATCAATCTCATGAATTGCCTCCTTCAAAAAAAAAATCATTAATTTCTTTGTAACATGTATCAGCTTTCTATAATCAAACAGTCTGCATATACATTACACTGCAATGTCAAATTCACACTAGCTAGGAAATAGCTTGCTGAGAATTTGGTTAGTTGGGAATGAAAAAATGGTGGAATCAGATTAGGAAGGTTACCTTTCTGGAGAGACCAGTTTGAATCCCAAATACTGAACTACTGGGCTAAAAAATAAAATCCACAAAAGGATATTTGTATATATCATTCTGACCTTAAGTCAGCCTAAGAAAAGACCAAATGAAATTTTCCTTCCTTCCTTCCTTCCTTCCTTCCTTCCTTCCTTCCTTCCTTCCTTTTTCCTCCTCCTCCTGCTCCTCTTCCATCATTTTCCATTTTGCAAACATTTCTTAGCAAACTAGTGTTGCAAATCCAAGGAAACTTTTCTATTTGCAGGATTGTATTAGTGGTATGACAGAATTCTTATTACACTAAACAGTTCATTTGTATTTATTAATCAAATTTGTATAGCCATCGGGAGAGGCGTGGCCAACATCACGGCAGCACAACGCTTTTCTCAGATGCTCCCGAGAAAACATTTTTTTTTTAATTTGATTTATATGCCGCCCTTCTCCGGAGACTCAGGGCGGCTTACAATGCGTTAAGCAATAGCCTTCATTCTTTTGTATATTTTATACAAAGTCAGCTTATTGCCCCCACAAACTGGGTCCTCATTTCACCTACCTTAGAAAGGATGGAAGGCTGAGTCAACCTTGAGCCTTGGCGAGATTCGAACCAGCAGGAATTGCAGGCAGCTGAGTTAATAACAGGGTGCACTAAACCACTGTACTATCAACATACTCTTAACATTGATATTGAAGTAGTTTGGGGTCTTTACTGACCGAAAACTGTCTCGGAGGGACAGTGAGCAAGAAGGGCATGGACTGGCTAACACAGGGAAATTGCAATTCCCTGGTTAGTCAGAAGTAGCTTTTCAACCAAACGATCTAGAAAGCGGCCATTGAGTGAGCTGCAACAAAGCCGGGGCGGTTACAGCGGGACCGGAGAGGCAACAGATGTGGATTCATCTGGGTGAGAAGCCGATCTTTCTTTTTGCTTTCTGATTTGAAGTTCTTTTTATAAAAACCCTGGGAAATAATTTAAAGGAAAGTGAAGTGCGCAAAGAGAAGAGGGGAGAGCTGGGCATGTGTCAGCTCTCTACCTTCAGCTGTGTAGTGACGAAGAAAGTGGATTGGTCCAAGCGGAAGAAATGAATTGAATGAAGTAACAAAATTAATTTTGGAGAGAAAAAAAATAAAAACAGGAAGCCTGATTGAATATTTGTAAACTTTGGACTTGCGGATTTATGCTAAACCAATGAGACTGGGTGGAAATTATTTACAGTTATAAAACTTTTCTTAAATTTTCTTTTTCCTCATTTTCTTTTTTTTCTGAGTGAAAGTGATTTACAGTGCCATCTAGAGACACAAATAAAAAGACTTTGTTTCAAATAAAATTGACTGAGAGGACTGACCTTGAGATGGTAAGATGTAAGCTGATAAGTAACAGCTGTGTCTGGGAAGAATTGCATATTGAGATAGATAGCTTTAACAGAAGTCGAAACAGTGTGCCTTTTGAAGTTTTTGGAAATAGAAATAAGAGTAAGACAATTGAAGAAACAATTCTTTTTCCCTTTCCTTTTTGTATACCCTCTTTTTTTTCTTTTTTTGGCTTGGGAATTGACCATTTTTAGTGATTTTTTTTCTTTTTTTTCTCTTGAATTATTTCATTGATTGGATTGAGATTTACCACCTCTTTTTTTTTTTTACCTTTTATGTTTTGTCCCTCCTTTTTGACTGGTTGGTTTTTGAGTAGTTGAATTTTGATGGCAAATAAAAATTGGATTAAGGTAAGAAGAACCTGAAGAATTTGAAGTTTTTGGTCTTTTCTTTTTCAATTTTTTTTTCTCTTCTTTTATTTTTTTCGTGTTTTATTCTCTTTTGTACTTTTGCTATGTGGTTTTGGGTGTGATGGAGTTTTTTTATTTTTATTTTTAACCAATCCATTCAACGGGGTGGATTGGGTATTTGGATTACAAAACCAAACTTGATTTTGATTACAAATTCAGTGGATTATAATAGACAAGACAGGACAAGATGAAGAAGACAACAACACAACACCTTCCACAACACCAGCTTCAAGTCCTGCAGTGCAGAGGACACTGGACACCATGGCCATCCAACTAGAACTAAAAAATATGATACAGGTCTTTCATGAAGACTTTAAAGAAAGAATGGAGAAAGTAGAAGGAGAACTCAAAGAAGTAAAGGTGATGATTGGAAAGAATGAAGAAAGAATACAGAAAGTGGAGGAAAAGGCAGATTCAACATAAAAAAAAGCGGAGGAAATGGATGACAGACTTACAATGGCTGACAAGAACCAGGAGAAAAAAATTATCTCCCTTGAAATGGACAGAGCGGAGTACTATTTAAGATTTCAAAATATAGAAGAAGAGAAGAGAGAGAATCTGGCAGAAGTGGTGGCGGAGATACTGGCGGAAGTGGTGGAGGAAACCAAGGAAAAGATATTAAATGAGATTGACGAGATATACAGAGTGCATACTTGATATGCAATGAGAAATGAATTGCCAAGAGAGGTGCATATAAGATTCCCTAGGAAAACAATAAAAACAGAAATAATACAAGTAGCCAGAAACACTCCAATAAAATACAAAGACAGAGAGATTGTAGTATTGAAACAGATTTATTTATTTCTTTATTTATGTAATGTATATGCCGCCCTTCTCCCAAAGGACTCAAGGCGGCTTACAAAAGAATGGAACAAAAATTACATAAACATTAAAAATCCAATTAAAATTGATTAAAATAATTTAAAAATCACCCCTGCGGATCAGCCCATTTGATGAAAGAGCCACGTCTTCAATCCGCGGCGAAAGGAGAGGAGGTCAGGGGCCGTCCTAAGGCTGGTGGGCAGCCCATTCCAGAGGATCGGCGCTCCCACAGAGAACGCTCTCTCCCTGGGGGTCGCCAGCCGACATTGTCTGGCTGACAGCATCCTGGGGAGGCCCGCTCTATGGGAGCGCACAGGACGATGGGAGGATGGCAGGAGATGATTCTGCAGCCATGTAGGTGAGCACCAGCACCTTGAAACGGACCCAAAGGACCACCGGTAGCCAGTGCAACTCACGCAGGAGAGGTGTCACACAGGAGTAATGAGAAGCCCCCGTAACAACCTGCGCAGCTGCGTTCTGGACTAGCTGCAGCCTCCGGGTGCATCCCAAGGACAGCCCCATGTAGAGGGCGTTACAGTAGCCCAACCGAGAAGTAACAAGGGCGTGAGTGACCGTGGCAAGGGTCTAGGAAAGGGCGCAACTGGCGCACAAGGCATACTTGTGTGAAGGCCCCCCTGGTCATGGCCGTCAGATGATCTTCTAAGGAAAGCCGTGAATCCAGGAGGACACCCAGATTGCGGGCCCTTTCTGAGGGAGTGAGCACCTCCCCTCCTATCACAAGTGACGGGGCCACTAGATCACAAGATGCCAGTATCCACAGCCACTCAGTCTTGGATGGGTTGAGTCTGAGTCTGTTTCTTCCCATCCAGGCCCGCATCGCTTCCAGGCAGCGGGACATCACAGAAAGGACATCCCCAGGGTGGTCCGGGGTGGAGATATAAAGCTGAGTGTCATCAGCATATTGATGGTACTTCACCCCAAAACCACGAATCATTCACCCAGCGGCTTCATATAGATGTTAAAGAGCAGGGGGGAGAGAATCGACCCCTGAGGTACCCCATATGTGAGGGGCCTTGGGGTGGATCCCTCTCCCGTCCATACAAACTGCACGCGGCAGAGGTAGGAGGAGAACCACCATAAAACGGTGCCTCCAACCCCCAACCCCCCTGCAGTAGGATACCATGGTCGATGGTATCAAAAGCTGCTGAGAGGTCAAGAAGGACAAGGATGGAGGACCAATCCCCATCCTGGGCCCGCCAGAGATCATTCACTAGGGCGACCAATGCCGTTTCCATGCTGTAGCCGCACCTGAAACCCGATTGGTATGGGTCTAGGTAGTCAGTTTCCTCCAGGAACTGCGGGAGCTGCTGTGCCACCACGGACTCAACAACCTTCGCTATGAAGTGAAGGTTGGAGACTGGACGATAGTTGTTAAGGGTTGTCTGGATCAAGGGTGGGCTTCTTAAGGAGGGGTCGAACCACCACCTCTTTAAGTGAGACGGGGAAGACCCCTTCCTTTAAAGAAGCGTTGACAACCGCTTGAATCCAGCCTCCAGTCACCTCTCTGGCCGCAGAGACAAGCCAGGAGGGACAAGGGTCCAATAAACACATGGAGGCACCCAGTTGACCCATAATCCTGTCCACTTCATCCATTGAAACAGGCTCAAACCCAACCCAGACGTTACCTTCAAGACAGACCCTTGTCTCCTCGATGGACTCTGCCCAGTCAGAGTCCAACCCAGTCCGCGATTTTATCTTGCAGAAACTGTACAAAATCCTTAGCTCTGCCCTGCAAGGGGTCCCCTCTCACTCCATGATTGAGAAGAGAGCGGGTCACTCTAAACAGGGCAGCTGGGCGGTTTTCTGCAGATGCAATGAGAGTGGCAAAATAATTATGTTTCGCCGTTTCCATCGCCACAAGATAAGACCTAATATGGGTTCTTAACTGTGCTCGGTCGGATTCAGACCGGGAGGATCTCCAACCGTCCTCCAGGCGTCTTTTCCGACGTTTCATTTCCCTGAGCTCCGTAGTAAACCATGGAGCCACCTGGGATCTGCGTCGGGTCAGAGGCCGCAAAGGCACAATTCGATCCAAGGCCCCCACCGCAGCCTGTTCCCAGGCTGCCACCAGGGCCTCAGACGAATCGTGGGTTAAGAAGGCGGAAAATGGCCCAAGCTCCATCAGGAACCTTTCCGGGTCCATCAGGCGCCTGGGGCAGAACCATCTCACTGGTTCTACCTCCCAGCGGCAGGGTGTGATGGAGAGAAAGTCCAGCCTGAGGAGGGAATGATCGGTCCATGACAGGGGGTAGATGGACAAGTCCCCCCTACCCCGATCATTTATCCACTGTCCAGAGAGAAAAATTAGGTCGAGTGTGTGTCCTCCTTTATGAATTGGGCCCTGTACAACCTGAGTTAAGTCCATGGCCGTCATGGAGGTCATGAACTCCCAGACTAACTCAGATGATTCCCCAGCCGATGGCAAATTGAAGTCTCCTACAACCAAAAGGTTGGGGAGTTCAACCGCCAACTCGGCCAGGCAATCTATAGTGCGGGCAGGGCTGAGGCTACGCAGCTGGGAGATAGGTACGTAACCAACAGACCCGACTGAACTCCAGGGTCCCACTTCAAAAGGAGCAATTCATACCCGCCTATCTGAGGAACAGTGACCTCCCTGGGACTGAGGCTTTCTTTAATATAGACCTAGGAGAGTGAGGGATTTGAGGAGAGAATATCAATTTTTGACAAAACTTTAAATTCAAAAAGGAATAAATTTCAGCTGGTTAATCCCAGAAGGAGTATTGGTCTATTGGCAAGCGCAAAGACATAGACTGGACTCGATAGAGAAAGTGGAATTATTTTATGACCAATATTTGGGGCCCCAAGAAGAACAAAGATTGATAGAGGAAAAAGAAACTAAAGTCCAAGATGAAGCAGTGAAAGAAAAAGATCAAAAAAGAGAGACGATAAAAGAACAAGAAGAAAAGGCAATGAGAGAGGGCGCAAAGCCAAATATCAATAAATATTAATGGTTTGAATTTGGTGATAAAAAGGAACAGAACTTTTAATAAATTAGGGAAACTAAAAATGGATATCGTATGCTTACAAGAAAACATATTAGAAAACAACATAAAAAATTATTGGAACATCCAAAATTGGGCGAGTTGTTTATCGCATTGACACATCAGAGAGGCATAGCATTATATATTAAAAAAAAGACTAGAACCTAAACAAATATATGCGGATGAAGAAGGGAGGACTCTAATGGTGGAAGTGACAATGAATTATAAACAAATATTGTTGGTGGTGATATATGCACCAAATGATAAACAAGAAAAAATTTATGGGAAATTGCACAGGAAAATAATAGAATTTGAATATGACAATATATGTATAATGGGAGACTTCAACGCAATAAAGGAAACAGACTGGGACTATAAGATGACAAAAGTTAGTAAGAAACCTAGAAAACGCTCCCCAAAGCCTTCTTGACAGTGATAGAGGAAATGGGTATCAAAGATGTTTGGAGAGAAAGACATTTGAAAGAAAAACAATATACTTTTTATTCAAACAGATACAAATCATGGCCCAAAATAGACATGATGTGGATGTCAACTGATTTACTAGCAAATGTACAAGATATAAGCATTGAAACAAGTATTTGGGCGGACCACAATCCGATTATAACTATATGGAAGGGACAAAGAAAGAGACTAAGATGGACATTGAATCAAACAATATTAAACAATTTTATATGTTCTGTTTTTTACTTTGGCTGTTCACCGCCCTGAGTCCTATTTGGAGAAGGGCGGTATAGAAATGGAAACAAATTAAATTAAAATTAAATGAAAAAGAGTTTCAACAATCTGTAGAGAAAGAATTAGTTTCTTTTTTAAAGAAAACAGAAAAGACACCTCACTGCAAAATGTGTGGGATACACTTAAAGCATATATTCGAGGGCTGGCAGTGACCTATTTGGGAAAAAGAAATAAAAAGAAAAGACAAACAGAGAGAAAATTGGAAGAAGAATACAAAGAATTAGAGATGGAATTACAAAAAAATACGCAAAATAGGAGGATTAAAAATCAAATGGATTTGAAAAAACATGAAATGAATCTAATTGAAAAAGAAGACTTGGCCTATCAAATAAAAATGCCCAAACAAAACTTTTTTGAAAATGCTAATAAACCAGATAGATGGTTGGCATACAAAATGAAAAAGGAGAAGGAGAAAAAATCAATTAATCAACTAATAGATGAGAGAGGACAGACATGTTACCGAAACGAGGAAAAGAAAAAAGTGGTACAGAAATACTATAAGAAACTCTATGAGCAAGAGATAGTATCAGAAGAGAAGATTATACAATACTTAGAAAAGTCTAATCTACCAAAAATACCAGAAGAATATAAGGAGGTCCTGGATGGAAGAATGATGATGGAAGTGATAGAGAGCATCAAAAGACAGAAGAATGGCAAAACACCAGGTCCAGATGGATTACCAGCAGAATTGTATAAAACTTTTCAGGATGTGCTAAGTAATATAATGCTGGAAGTGTTTGATGAACTTTTAGTAAATGCAGAAATACCTGATTCATGGAGGGAGGCGTATATTACTCTCATACCGAAAGAGGATACAGATCTACAACAAATTAAAAACTATAGGCCGATCTCTTTGTTAAATGTAGACTATAAAATATTTGCATCAATAATGGTGAATAGATATGAGGGATGAGTTGGGTCTTACGGATATATGGCGAGCGCTTCACCCTCAGACAAATCAATATACCTTCTTCTCTCCCAGGCATATAAATCTTAGTCGAGGCTGGATATGATGTGGGCAACTACAGATTTAAAGACCAGAATTGTAGCGACAGAGATAGAACCTAATACCTGGGCAGACCATAGTCCATTATTGGTTAGGTGGAAGAGGGATACAATCAAAAGAAATAAGAGGTGGATGTTGAGAGCAAGTATTTTAACAGAGATGGAATTTCAACAAATGGTAGAGAGAGAAATGGAAGCCTTTTTTAGGGTCAATGATAATAAGGAAACCTCGATACATATTTTGTGGGATACGGCGAAAGCCTATATGAGAGGGTTAGCTATTAAATATATAGTGGGGAAGAAAAGACAGAAATTTAAGGAGAGGGAAATGTGAACAGCGAAGTTGCGGACTGCAGAGAGGAATTTACAGATTAACCCACTAGATGTTAAAGCTAAGGAAGCAGTAGACGCAAGTAAACATCAACTCATACTTCTAGACCAGAAGGAAATAGCACATAATCTTAGAATGGCCAGATAGCACCACTTTGAACATGCTAATAGGGCGGGCCGATGGCTTACTTATAAACTAAAGAAGGAAAGGAAAAGTAGGTAGATAGATCAATTACAGGACAAGACGGGAGTCATATGAGTAGATAATGAACAGAAAAAAGGGATCGCACAGGAATTCTTTTCACAACTTTATGCTAATGAGCAAGTGCCGGATGAGAAAATCAAGGTATACTTGGAACATTTGGATCTTCCCAAATTTCCAGATTCAGTCAAGGACCTGTTGAATAAGGAGATTATGGAAGGAGAGATGGAAATTGCGATCAAGAGGCAGAAGGCCGGTAAAACCCCTGGTACTGATGGCTTGCCTATAAAACCTTTACAGATCTGTATATAAAATATATGAAGGAAATTTTTAATATGGTACTGATGGAGTCTAGGGCTCCCAAATCATGACTAGAGGCCTATATTTCTTTAATACCGAAGGAAGGGGTAGACCACACTCTGATACATAATTATAGGCCTATCTCACTTTTAAATGCCGACTATAAAATTTTTGCAACTGTAATGGCAGCTAGATTTAAGAGATACCTTAGCGAATTTATCCATATAGATCAAAATGGTTTTCTAATGGCCAGACAGTTGAAAGATATGTACGGATCATAATGGATGCCCTGGAATATTACGAGGCCCACCCTGAGAAGCAGCCATATATTTCACAATTGAAATATATGGAGGCGGGCGATCATTTCATGAATGCAATCCAGGCAATTTATAGTCAACAGAAGGCCAAGATTTTGGTAAATGGAGAAGAGTTGGAGGAGGTGACGATAGCGAAGGAAACGAGACAAGTCTGCCCACTCTCCCCATTGTTGTTTATATTCACGCTAGAACCTTTACTTAGGTCAATAAGACAAGAGGTGAGCATAAGAGGACTAAAGATCAAAGAACAAGAATACAAGGTCCAGGCGTTTGCGGACGACCTGGTCTTTGTTCTGGAAGAGCCACTAACCTCCGGAGGGCGACTTATTGACATAATATAGAAATTTGGTGAAGTAGCTGGATTACAAATAAATAGGAAAAAAACAAATATCATAGTTAAAAAGATGACGGAAACACAAAAATTAGAACTACAAAACATTTTGGGCCTCCAAGTAGTTCGTAAAGTTAAATATTTAGGGATTTGGCTGTCTGATAAATGCTCCTCAATAAAGGCGGATAACGATTTAAAATTAACTGAGCAACTAGACAAAGATTTGGAGAAATGGGGCAAGATACAATTGTTATTAATGGGGCGGATAGCCTTAATTAAGACTCACATAGTGCCCAGAATGGTATTTCTCTTTCAAACGGCCCCAGTTAGACTGGATAAAACCATTTTTAGGAACTTGGACAGGGCTACAAATAGATTTATTTGGCAGGGCAAAAAGCCTCAAATTAAGTTGAAAATGATGCAGAAACCGAAAGAACAAGGCGGGTTGGGGGTCCCAAATTGGAAGTATTACTATAATTTGGCGGTATTGGTTTGGATCCATAAATGGATTACACTACAAGGGAGACGTCTGTTAGCAATCGAAGGTCACGATCTCCAACAGGAGTGGCATGCCCACCTATGGTGGGAAAGAGGCAAACCCCCAGCATATTTTACAAAACATCACATGCAAGGAGTCCTGATTGAGAGTTGGATGGAAATTAGGAAAACATATTATAATAAGGTACCACTCTGGGTTTCACCTGTGGAAGCTATGATCTATCCGATTCTGTATAATCCAGAGAAAAAATTGACCTACAAAGAAATATTAGATATGAATGTGAAGTTAAAAACAAAATTGTCACTTCAGGAACAAGGAGTGAACCTAGACTGGTGGAAGTACATGCAAATTAGTAGTAAGTATATGAGAGATAGACAGAGATTTGGGATTAGCCGAGAGGTGCAGATTCTAGATAGGATACTATTGGGGGTAGATGAAAAGGTGTTATCTAGATGCTATAAATTCTTTATGGCTATGGAGGTAGGTGAGGAAGGTGCGAAGACTTCGGTTCATGCCTGGGAGAAGAATCTAGGTTATTCAATAGAGCCTGAGAGGTGGAACGAAATCTGAACTAAGAATATTAAACTAACCTGGTCAATAGGATATAAAGAAAATATATATAAAATGGCATATCGATGGCATTTACCACCGGCCAGACTCGCCAAATTGAACACCCTCAGTCAGTTGGAAATGTGGCGTTAAAGAAGGCACATATTTCCACCAATGGTGGACCTGTCGAGAGGCAATTAAATTTTGAAAGAATATTCAGAAGTGGCTTAATGAGATGTTGGGGCAGCGTATACAATTGCATCCTGAGGTATTTTTATTAGGGATAAGATCCGAAAATGTTAATAGAACGGCATGGTACCTGCTGCTACATTTAACAACAACTGCAAGATTGGCATGGGCCCAATACTGGAAGATGGATGTTAGCCCACCCGAACAAGTAGTAATTCAGAAAATAATGAATTGTGCGGAATCAGATCGGCTTACTATGATACTGAAAGGATGAGGGAACACAGATTACTATATACCTTGGAGTCAATGGTATAATTGGATGTCAAATCGATCTGCAAATAGAGGTACTGGATAAGCATGTCACTTGGTATATGTAATAGACTTTTGTAGGTTACCCTATGTATGTAATGGGACAATTTTATTCCCTTCTCGCGTTGTGATGTAGACCACTATAGATTTAATGTTTGTTGGATGTATAAGATAAAAGAACAGAAAAAAGAAAAGAAAAGAAAAGAAAAAAATAATGGCAAATAGACTGAAGAGATTTTGTACATGTAGATCAAAATGGTTTTTTACCAAAAAGACAAATTAGAGATAATATGAGAATAATTTTGAATATTTTGGAATACTATGAAACACACCCAGGAAAACAAATGGCATTCATGTTTTTAGATGCACAAAAAGCTTTTGATAACGTGAATTGGAAATTTATGACAAAACAATTACAGATTATGGACTTCGGGGGAAGATTTATAAAAATGATTGAGAAAATCTATAATAAACAATTTGAAAAAATAATAATAAATGGAGATATGACGGAAAAAGTTGATATTATGAAAGGAACAAGGCAAGGATGTCCTCTATCACCATTATTATTTGTGTTGACATTAGAAATGTTAAATAGAAATATAAGACAAAATGAGGAGATAAAAGGGACACGGATTAAGAAAGAACGAACGTTGCTTACCTGAACATTCCTTCTTGGCGCGCTGATGGAAAATCCAAAGCGTGGGTAATGTTCACGTTGAGCTTGTCAGAGACTTAGTGTATCACTTTAAATCTTCTGCCTTGGTTCCGCCTCTTCTGCTCGACTGATGTCAGTTTAGTTCACGAAGAACACGTAAGAAGACGACGGTAGTCCTCAGTCAAAGCGCCGGACCTGAATCCTTAAGGTAGGGAGGGTTGAATTCTCCATCAGCGCGCCAAGAAGGAACGTTCAGGTAAGCAACGTTCGTTCTCCAGCGCGCTGCTTGGAGAATCCAAAGCGCGGGATATACCCAAGCAAGTCAATTGGGGGGGCCATCAGGCAGGTCTGGGGCAGGCACTGGAGTAGCGACCGACTGCAGAACACGGCGGCCAAAGGAAGCATCAGCAGCCGCAAAATAATCAATCTTATAGTGCCTAATGAAGGGGGATAAGGTGGTCCAGGTGGCTGCAAGGAGGCTTGTGTCGCCCACGCAGCTGATGTACATTTTCCCCAAAAGAGTCGACAGGAGCAGCAACGGCACCTGGGTCAGCGACAGAACCTGGAGGACCAGGGAACGAATGCTGAGGCGACGATCCTCCGACAGAAAAACCATGCCCAGCTGAGAGTCCAGGATCACCTCTAGATGTATAATCCGAGTAGTGGGATGAAGATGGCTCTTTTTCTCGTTCAGGGTGAAGCCATGCGACCAAAGAGTGGAAATCACCAACTCGAGATCCCTCAGGGCGAGGTCGGGTGTCAACGAAAGGATGAGGATGTCATCGAGGTAACAATAAACCCGGATGGGTATCAGTCGGAGGGAGGCTGCCACGACAGCCAACACCTTCGTGAAGACCCGCGGGGCCGACGACAGGCCGAAAGGCATTGCCCAGTATTGGAAATGCTGGCCGTTGTAGGTGAAGCGGAGGAAGCGACGATGCGCCGCACGGATTGGAATGTGCAGGTACGCTTCCTTCAAGTCGATGGAAGTCATCAGATCCCCGGGGCGAATACAGTCCACAATCGACCGTAGCATCTGCATTTTGAATTGACGAACTGGTTGAGCGCCTTCAGATCCAGGATTCCTCTCCATCCTCCAGAATTTTTGGCCACCAGGAAAAAGATGGAGTAGAAGCCAGTCCCGTGATGACAAGGGGGGGGCCCTCTCTATTGCCCGAATGTCCAGGAGATGTTGAATTTCCATCTCGAACAAGTCCCGTTTCGTCGAGTTGGATAGGACGGGACACCTGATAAATCGTGGAGGAGGGAGAGAACTGAATTCTAGGGTGAGGCCCAAGCTGATGGTCTGGCGGACCCACGCATCTGTGGTGGTACGCTCCCATTGTTCCGCGAAAAGGTGAAGGCGGCCGCCAATGGGAGCTGAATGGTGGGCGTCACTTTCTCCTCCGGAAGGGGCGGTTGCCCGAGCCCCTGGAGGGTTTCCTGAAGGGAGGCTGTCGATGGCCGCGGTCCCGAAAGCTAGACCTGTCAGGCGGTCTGTAGAATCCCTGAGAAGATGATCGGAACTGGTAGGACCCAATGGTCCCAGATGCCTTCCGAAAAGGCGGCCTCTGAGGGTATGGCAAATAGCGACGATCTCCCCGCCGGAAGGAGGTCGGCATCACCTTTCGCTTGTCTTTATCCTCAACGAGGATGGGGTCAAGCGCATCACCAAATAAATTCGACCCTTTGAAGGGGACGGAAGTCAGCTGCCATTTGGACTTGTTATCCGCCTTCCATTGTTGTAGCCACAGGAGGCGGCGCGAGGCAACAGTCGTGGCAAGAGATCGAGAGGCGAACTTGGCGGCGTCCAGAGATGCATCAGCGGAGAATTCCGCAGCCGCAATGATTTTATTGATATCTTGGTGTAAACGCTTATCGTCCTGAGGAAGGCGGTCCTGTAACTGTCAGAGCCATATGATAGAGGCCCGATTGAAAAAGGATGCTGATGTTGCCGCCCTGATCGCCCAAGCTGCCGCCTGATGATTCTTGCATTGGAGGACCTCTGCCCGCCGGTCCTCAGTCCTCAGTCCGTCTGCCACATCGCCAGTGAGAACCGAGGACGCCGTTAGGTGAGCGACTGGGGCGTCCACAGATGGCAGTTGTAGCATCTCCTCCAGGTTAGGAGCAGCACAGTATAACTTCCGTTCCAGGCCGTTAGGAGCCGGCAAGGAAGCTGGCAGGACCCATGGTCTTTTGATGACTTCCGAAAATAGTTGAGGACATGGAATCATATCCTGAGCTGTCGTCTGAACATTGAATAGACCGTCAGAAGGGAGCGACGACGAAGATGCTACTTGTTGTTCGGGAGGAACTGCCAAATTAGTGGAGACCTTTGCTTTGTGCAATAGTGATTTGAACAAAGCCGGGCGAAAAAGTCGTGTGACTGGGGTTTTATCCAGCAGGAGACTGTCATCCTCTGAAAAGTCCGAATCTCGAAGTTCATCGTCCTCCCAGGTGGAGTCCTCACTGTGGACAGAATCCTGATAGGAGTCGTAATCAAGGTAACGACTGGACACATTTGCCGTTGGATTCCAGGTATGATGGTGTGAACCCACGACAGGGGCGGAAGGCCAGGCGCCCGAAGCCATAAGGTTAGAGATGGTAGCCGCCACAATGGACTGAACATCCAATGGTGCATCAGGACGGGAGTCCTCACCATTTCTGAGACCAGCCACTGTCGGAGTATAAGTAGACAACGGAGCGGCCCGGGGGAGGGATCGAAGAGTAGTTGATCCTGATGGAGGATGGGAGGTCACGGAAGTGGCCCCGCTCGAAACAGAAGATAAACCAGGCCTCCCCGAATTGGGTTGGGTCCCAGTGACTATCTGGGGTTGCGAGTCGGAACCAGTGGCGAAATCTGCTGGAGATGAATTGAGGTCAGCGGCCAAGGTCTTCTGCTGTGCAACCAGGAATTGACGTTCTAGGGCCCGATGACGCCTCTGTTCCTCCTTGCTTGACGAAGGCCCGCAAGCGGAGGGTTGGTTTGAAGAAGATGGAGGGGCAGAAGCTGCCCGTGGAGGACATTTTGATCTTGACTTAGCCACTTTTTTTACAGGCACCGGATCAACAGCAGGTTGAACATTGGAGGCATCTGAGTCGGAGGACGGCTCGAGATCCGCCATGGAAGGTTCAGCGTGGAATGAGGTAAGTCGGAAAAGAGGATAGTAATAAAATGAAGGCAAAAAAATTGTTAAGTAATTGTTTTTTTTTTTAAACAGGGACGAGAAAGGGGAGGAGCTTAAGTACAGGTGGTCAATGTACTTGGAGGGATGAAGGCCCTGTCACCAGCCAATGTAGACCTAAGGAGAGTTACTGCAGCAGTCTGGAATGGCAGAAAAAAACTCCTGAAAAAAATGCCCCAAAGTCAGGTAGCAGACAATACCCTGCGCTGCCCCTGATCCAATGCGATGAATCCTTTACTTGGGGCTATAGAAGAAATGGAGTCTGGCTTAGATCTAAAATGGCGGTCGGTTCAGATTCCAAAATGGCGGCCGGTTTCTGTTCCAAAATGGCGGCCGTTTGTAGTTCCAAAGGAGGCCGGTTGTAGTCCACAATGGCGGTGAGCGTAATGTAACGGTAGCATTTAGGAAGAGAACAGGCGGGGCAGTAATGAACAGCCGGGGCGATGCCACACAGGGTCGATCAGCTGCCGGATGATAACGGAGCTGCAGTTAGGGCGCAAACAAGGCGGCACAAGCCTCGCTGTCCAGGAAGTAGGTAGGCCCGAAAAAAACAAAGATGGCGGCAGGCGGGAATCAGACAGCCTCCCCTCCTGTGCCTGCTGAGGAGGTGGATTGACAGCTAGCGATTTTGGGGCGATGCCACGGAGGGTCGATCGGCCAATTTCAATAAGGCAGGGCACAATCTGGCGGTCGCTCAGGCAATTCCGCTCCAGAAGCCCGGGATCGATGTGACAGGCGGCAAGGATCGCAGGCAAGACGAAGGCGGCAAGCGAGGCGCGGGAAACAAAGGGCAGCCACTATAGACGCTAGCAAGGCAGCAAGCTTCAGGCTAAGCGTTTTGGCCAGAATTCTGAAATAATTTTTTTCTTTTTGGTGAAGTATTTTGATAGGAAAAAAATGCCAAGTAGTTAAGCAGGAGAGGCAAACGGCCTCCAAGGAGGGCAGGGAGCCCAGGGAAGACTCACCCAACCCTCACAAGTCCAGAACATTCCAAATTAAGAGCACTGAATTGAGTCAATAGGTCAAATAGGATAATGGAAGAAATCCAAAGCGTGGAGAATGATTAACGATGAGGTTGTCAGAGCAAGCCAAATTTCAGTCTCTTCCACTCGACTGAGTGAACTAAACTGACATCAGTTGAGCAGAAGGGGCGGAACCGAGGCAGAAGATTTAAAGTGATACACTCAGTCTCTGACAAGCTCAACGTGAACATTACCCACACTTTGGATTCTCCAAGCAGCGCACTGGAGAAGAATATAAACTACAAGCATTTGCCGATGATTTAGTGTTTATTCTAGAGGAGCCATTAGAAGTAGGATCCAAACTGATAGAACAAATAGAGGAATATGGAGAAGTGGCAGGACTGAAAATAAACAAAGATAAAACCAAGATATTGGTGGAAAACATTATAGAGAAGCAGAAAAGAGAATTAATGGAGAAATTATTTATTTATTTATTTATTTATTTATTTATTTATTTATTTATTTATTTATTTTCAATTTATATACCGCCCTTCTCCCTGAGGACTCAGGGCGGTGCACAGCCAGAATTAAAAACATGAAATACAAATATTAAAAACAATTAAAATCTATATAAATTTGGCCCAAAAATTTAAAAAAAACACAAAGCAATTAAACATTTAAAACATTTAAAAAATTTCTTCCTAAGCCAGCCCGGCCATTCAAAAGTGTTGAGGTGTCACAAGGAGTGGACTGAGGCTGGAGTCAGTGCATCAAGAGCCACCACACACAGACGGATCCTGGACATGGGCTTCAAATGTCATATTCCTCTTGTCAAGCCACTCCTGAACAACAAACAATGTCAGAAGTATCTTACCTGGGCTAAAGACAAAAAGAACTGGTCTGTTGCTCAGTAGTCCAAAGTCCTCTTTTCTGATGAGAGCAACTTTTTGCATCTCATTTGGAAACCAAGGACCCAGAGTCTGAAGGAAGAATGGAGAGACACAAACTGCAAGATGCTTGAAGTCCAGTGTGAAGTTTCCACAGTCTGTGTTGATTTGGGGAGCCATCTGCTGGTGTTGGTCCACTGTGCTTCATTAAGTCCAGGGTCAACGCAGCCATCTACCAGGAGATTTTGGAGCACTTCATGCTTCCTTCCGCAGACGAGCTTTATGGGGATGCTGACTTTATTTTCCAGCAGGACTTGGCACCTACCCACACTGCCAAAAGTACCAAAACCTGGTTCAATGACCATGGGTTTACTGTGCTTGATTGGCCAGCAAACTCGCCTGACCTGAACCTCATAGAGAATCTATGCGGCATTGCCAAGAGAAAGATGAGAGACATGAGACCGAATAATGCAGAAGAGCTGAAGGCTGCTATTGAAGCATCCTGGTCTTTCATAACACCTCAGCAGTGCCACAGGCTGATAGCATCCATGCCACACCACATTGAGGCAGTAATTGATGCAAAAGGGGCCCAAACCAAGTACTGAGTACATATGCATGCTTATACTTTTCAGAGGTCCGATATTGTTCTATGTACAATCCTTGTTTTATTGATTTCATGTAATATTCTAATTTTCTGAGATTGTGAATTTGGGGTTTTCATGAGCTGTAAGCCATAATCATCAAAATTATGACAAATCAAAGCTTGAACTATCTCACTTTGCATGTAATGAGTCTATCTCATATATTAGTTTCACCTTTTAAGTTGCATTACTGAAATAAATGAACTTTTGCACGATATTCTAATTTTTCGAGTTTCACCTGTATTACCTAGATTGCTGTTCTTATTTCAGGCAATACCAATGAAATTGGAAAAGAACTATTTTAATGTAGAGGTAGGTCAAAGGTCACGGTGCCAAGCTTTGAGCAGCACACTGCCTTAGCTCATGCGCTGTAGGTCTTTCCTGCTTCTATGATCTCATTCTTGGTTTTGATCTACATTATCTCACCTTCAGAGGATGGCATCTTGAGAGAAGGGTGAATAAGTTATCCAATTAGAACACTGTTACTGTCCTGTCTTTGATCTGCCTGTGTAAAAGTGTATAAAAATAAAGCTCTCTACGAAAGCGGGAGAGACATCTTGGAACAGAGCAAAAGCCTGGACCTCTGATTTATAACATTTTGAAAACTTGAATAAAATGATATTGAAATTTATATGGCAGGGCGGAAAAGCAAGAATTAATATGAAAATGCTACAAGATGCAAGATTAAGAGGGGGATTTGGATTACCAAACTGAGAACTATATTATCAAGTAGCAGCACTATCTTGGATAAAAGAATGGATTGTGGTGAGAAACACAAGATTATTAACTTTAGAGGAGCATGATCTACAACTGGGTTGGCGTGCTTTTTTATGGTATGGGAAGAACAAGATGCATAGCTATTTTCAAAAGCACTATATGAGAAATGTATTATTATTAGTATGGGAAAAAAATAGAGAGAAACATTATTTGAAAATACCAATATGGCTTTCAACAATGGGAGCGTTTGTGCATCCAAATCTTATTAACATGAGAAATATTATAAGATATAAAGATATGTTATCAGCAACAGAGGAATTGAAAACAAAACAAGAATTAGACGAACAAGGGATTGAAATGGAATGGTATACTCAGCTGCAAATACAATTGAGATATGAAAAAGATGCAAAGTTATACGGTTTTTACTTGGAAATGACAGTATTAGATGAGATACTCACAGGAACTGAGGAAAAAATGATTAGGAAACTATAATTATTTACTGGAAGTGAAGTTAGAAGAACAAGTCAAAGAAACAATGATAGCATGGGCAAAAAAAAATGGATATTCAATTGAGTTAGATAAATGGTAGCAACTATGGGAAAGGAATTATAAATTAACAATGGCCACAGCATACAAAGAGAACTTGTATAAAATGTTTTATAGATGGCACATGCCACCAGAAAGATTAGCAAAAATGTTTAAATCAGCTGAATCAGCTAAATGTTGGAAATGCCATCAGGAACCAGGATCATATTAGCATATGTGGTGGACATGTCCAGAAGCGAGAAATTATTGGACAAAGATTAGAATATGGCTTGAGAAAATGACACAGTAACATATTGACTTAAAACCAGAATTGTTCCTGTTGGGTATTCTTTCAGAGAAATACAGTAAAGAACACATATATCTGATAATACATGTAATAGCGGCGGCGAGAATTGTATTTGCACAAAACTGGAAAGCAGAAAAAATTCCTACAAAGGGAGAGGTAATTAAGAAAATATTGGTCTGTGCAGAAATGAGTAGGTTGACATTGGCAATTAAAGGGAAAGAAGAGTCAAAGTATTACAACATATGGGGGAAATTTTATCAATGGATAGAAAGTGAGTATAGACAATAACTGTGGCAGAGATAAGAATTTTGGGATAAGTAAAGTGTAGTATATTAGAATTAAATGAAAAAAGAAAGATAAATGTACAGTATGTATTAAGACATGATGATAAATTATAAAGATGGAGGCACAAAAATGTTATACCCAGATGATACATGGATTGATTAATAATGTACAGGGGAGATATATAATTATAAAATGGAAAAGAAATTTGAAATGAAGATATATGTGAATAGAAATTGGGGCTGCTCGAATACCATCTCAGACTAAATTGGAAAAGGGAACTCTTAGGAAATGGTTATTTGTCTAACTAGTTGGTCAGGCAATATATATGTTTGCAGTCAGAAAGATATTATACTGCTTTAAGACTGTATTGCATCATCCTATATCCTGATTGGCTAAGCTCTGTAGCCAAAGTACTTAAGGGAAGTCAGGTTCATGGTTTGTGTGAATACTACACCATTTTACCTGCTTATTTGCTGTAACTCTCTACCTGATCTCTCTGCATGATCACTGTTTGATCATAGCTACATGTTGCTTTCTACTATTTATTGAATGTTTTATATTGAACTTGTTCCTGTTTTGAAACTCAAGAACTGTTTTATTGTGTATGACTACAACTGGTAAGAAGACTTTGTACTTGGAATTTCCCTGGATTGATCTTTTAACTCTCGTCTTATCTGTGTATAACTTGGATTGTTTTTGGACTTTGCTTTATTTTTTTCTAAAAGTAAAAGATTACAACAACTCAGTGTGTTTGTATGTTAACTGTGATTGTTCACAACGACTCCCAGTCGCTTTTCATGCATTTACTCAAAGGGTACTCTGCTCAATAACCCACAACATCGGTTATGAGCCAGGAATAGCCTTAACAGGAACAATAAAGGAGTGGAAAAGGAGAGAGGAGTAGAGAGGGGAAAGGAAGAGAATTGGGAGATGAGAAGAGAAGAAAAGAAGAACGGGAAAAGGAGGGGAAGAAAGAAGGGGGAAAAGAGGAGGAGAGAGGGTAAGCTAGGGAGGAGGAAGAGAGGAGAGGAGAGGAAGTAGAAAAGGGAAGGAGAGGAGGAATGAAGAATAACGATTAATGATGAATAAAAAACTGCACATTTGAATATGTTGATAAAAAATAAAAATAAAAAACTTTATACCAAAAAAAAATTATATAGCCATCCATCTCACCCAAAGCAACCGATTGTGAATGAATCCAATTCTGTAATGGACAAATAGAACTCTGAATAAGAATACTCAAATGAAGGGATAATACAAGATTTTATTTTTTTTTATTTGATTTATATGCCGCCCTTCTCCGGAGACTCAGGGCGGCTTACAATGCGCTAAGCAATAGCCTTCATCCTTTTGTATATTTATACAAAGTCAGCTTATTGCCCCCACAAACTGGGTCCTCAATTTACCTACCTTGGAAAGGATAGAAGGCTGAGTCAACCTTGAGCCTGGCGAGATTCGAACCTGCAGTAATTGCAGGCAGCTGGTCTTAATAACAGGGTGCTTTAGACCACTGTACTACCAAGACTCTAGATTTTTAAATGGGCAAATGGATTTTCAGAATAAATGAAAAGAGAAAAGCAAATGTTGCTTGCCAATGCTGTTCCCAAACGGAATGTGTTTTAACATTTTCCTTTGGCAAGGGGGCAGATCTCATTTGCTTCAATATTTTAAACCATTGGTCCAACAAAATGCAACTTAATATTTACTTTGGATTTTGAAGGGAGGCCTTTTAACAGATAATAATTATTTGCCGTGCACCCAGAAAGCACAGTGCAATTCTATTTCTACTGAGATGTTTTTAAAAATACTTTCAGTCACTTTCTAAAAAGACACAAAAGAGGGCCATCTCTCACATAATTCTCTTGAGTTCTGCACAATGATGTTTTCCAAGAAATAAATTTATTGGAAACCGGGGCATTGTTCAACTAATAAATCCAGAGAACCCGAACAGGCTTCATGTTTTTGATCAGTGTGTCCTTGATGACAAACCAAGTTTATCGCTGGCCAAGGAGCCTCAGAAAGCCAGTCCATCTGAGAACAAGTAGTCCCGCCTGGACTACTGTAATGCTCTCTACATGGGGCTCCCCTTGAAGAGCACCCGGAGGCTCCAACTGGTCCAGAATGAGGCTGTGCGGGTGATTGTGGGAGCGTCATGGCGCTCCCATGTAACACCTCTCCTGAGCGAGCTGCACTGGCTTCCGGTGGTCCTCCAGGTGCGATTCAAGATGTTGGTGACCACCTTTAGAGCGCTCCATGGCTTAGGACCTGGATACCTACGAGACCGCCTTCTGCCACCGAGCCTCCCACCAGCCAGTACGCTCTCACAGAGAGGGGCTCCTCGGGGTGCCGTTGGTCAAACAATGTCAACTGGCGGCCCCCAGGGAGATAGCTTTCTCTGTGGGAGCACCTGCCCTCTGGAACGAGCTCCCCCCAGAGATACGGAGGATTCCGGATTTACGTACTTTCCGCCGGGTCCTCAAGACTTTTTTATTTCAACAAGCCGGGCTGGCCTAATTTCTCCAATTGCTTAATTTTAATTTTAATTTTAAAAGGGGTATTTTAATTGTTGGGCCAAAATTGTTTAATATGTTTTTTAAACTGTTCTTAAATTTTTGTACTCTATGTGTTTAGCTTTGGCTGTTCACCACCCTGAGTCCTTCGGGAGAAGGGCGGTATATAAATTTAAATAAATAAATAAATAAACAAGGAAACATAAGAAGCCTCCATTAGATGGAACAAATGAGCTGAAGATGGCACAGAGTGATTTTATTGCTGTTTGGGGCAGGGTTTGCTGGTGTTCTGCAGTGGTTTCCTGCTTCTGTGACAACAAAGCCACATAGCTATTCATTTGATGGCTGTTCATTAACTAGCACTTCTCAACAAAGAAGCCATCAATTCTCTAGAGTTGCTTCTTGTTTTTAGACACCTGGGCATTCAGCATAAAAGCAATCATAAAATACTTGGTTAGAAAGAGCTGCTTAAGCTAAGACTGCAGAAACAACAGAGGAAAGAATTGTGAAGATGGCAGAATTGCTGAAATGGCTGAATTGACTTCCTTGATCCGGGAGGGAACAGTCCTTTTATAAAGGACTGCAAACCTTTTATGGAGTTTCTGCTGAACAGGGATACGAATCAATTTCTGAATTTATTGATTAATAAGGGTTGAATATGAGGAGAAGGGAACCATGTTATTTAGAAGTGGCAAAACAGTTTCAAGTATATTTATAACTGCCATTAAGAAGATGAGAAGTCACTTTTTAAAGTTTCTTTTCTTTCTCTTCATTTTCTATTGTTTCCAACTCCTTCCTTCCTTCCTTCCTTCCTTCCTTCCTTCCTTCCTTCCTTCCCTTCTTTTCCTTTCCTTTCCCATATTTTCCTGTTAATCTTTTAACTTTGTGTGTTTATACATCTGTGTGTGTGTCTGTATGTAAAAGAATAGCTGTTTGAGTACACTACTCAGTGCAAAAACTACGGTGCAGGAAACAACCTAGACCAGTGTTGGCTAACCTTTTTGCCATCGTGTGCCAGGAGAGGGGGAGGCGGGGGAGGATTGTGGGCGCATGTGCCCACGCGTATGCGCGCGCAACCCCCCCCCCCCCCGCTCCTGGCACATCATGGCCTGGTAGGCCCGTTTTTCTTTCTTACCTGGTTCCAAATCCTCTCTATTTATCTGGGAAGGGTGAAAACAGCCTTTCTCACTCCCTCGGTGGCCTTCCAAAGGCCTGAAATGGCCCATTTCTCAACTCCCGGTGGGACAGGAAGTGACATTTTTTGCTGTCCCCAGCCCCCAGAGCCTCTCTAGGAGTCTCTGGAGGCTGGGGACAGCAAAAAAACATCACTTCCTGTCCCACCGGGAGTTGGGAAATGGGGCCTTTCAGGTCTCCGAGGGAGTGGCAAAAGCTGTTTTTGCCCTTCCTAGATAAATAGAGAGGATCTGGAGCCAGGTAAGAAAGAAAAACAGGCCTTCCCCACCCCCCCCATCCCCACCCCCAGCCCTCCAGAGGCAGGAAACAGGCTGTTTCCCTACTTCTGGTGGGCCCAGAAGGCCCAAAAATCAGCTGGGATGCGCCCCAGAGCTGAGCTGGTGTGCCCACTAATATGGCTTCGCGTGCCATAGGTTCGCCATCACGGACCTAGACAGACTAAGATAGGCAAGCTAGTCTACTTTCAGCTTGAACACACCCAATGAATAGAGACTACCACCTGAGAAGCTTTTGGTAACATCCAAGTGGTGTCGCCTTCTTCTGTATATGTCCTTTTAAGTGTTTGAAGACTATGACCATGTTCTTCCTTAGTCTTCTCAAAGTTAAATATTCCCAATTCTTAAGTACAGTATCTTTAGAGAACTTGGTTTCTAGTTCTCTGATGAACCAAACTGTTCACTCTATATTGGCCTGCACATCCACCAGAGAACATTCAGAAATTATTCATTTGCTTGCTAAGATAAACAAACTTTGGAAGAAAGTATATTGCAGCGTCCAGATGAAAGGCAAAGACCCTAGAAATTGTTTTAACTGCTTTGTAGGAATGTTAGTCATAAAGGACATACTCTTGGTAACTGGTTGTTTTTGGTTACCATTGTTGTTGCTGTTTGTTTGCTTAAATAATGGCACCAGCTATACAAACGGGGAAAGTGTTGGCAAATCAAAAAGGAAATATGAATTGCAGAGTCGAACCTGAACAAACATGGAATTCTGCGACAACTTCAGAAGTCAAACTGTTCCATTGATTATGCCAAACTTTTATTGCCTTTTTGATGAAGTGATTATGGATATGGTTTCCTTGGACTTCAGTATAAAGTAATGGCTCTTTGGCATTCTAGAGATGCTGAAATACCTACCTATTTTTTCAAACGGATGGTTTTGAAAACATTTTTCAAAAACTATCTTCAGCGCCTACGAAGTACTGTACTTCAGCCAAGGCATTTTCATTTAGATTCTATTGGCCTCAGATTTACATCACAACTGATATCCTTTGTGAATGCAGTGGTTCAATGAAGGACACAAATTGGCACAAAAACATACTTCTGAATTTAATGGAGAAGTTCTTCTTACGAAGTAAGAAGTTATATATGCAAAGAACATTGGCTTGAAAACACAAGCTACTCCAGTTTACTCAGAGGTAGGCCTAGTCATGTTTAATGAAACCTACTCCTAGGAAAACATGAAGTTAAAACTCTTACTTAGCTAGGTTTCATTTTGAGACATTGATAGGATTAAGACTAAACTTTTCATTCCTGAATGAAGAACTGATTTCACACCAATGAATAAAATCAGCATGGAGACACATTTTGTCATGTATTCCTTTATTTACTAGTCTTTCTAATCTAGCTCTCTAAAGATAGACGTGTCATATTTCTGCACTGGGAAGAGTCTAGATCCTATGATGGTTAAAAGGAATTCATTTCCTTACCTTTTCACTCCATGCCCAAAGACCAGCTCCAAGAAAGACAACACCAGCTAACTAAAAAAAAAGAAAAAAGAAAAAAATAGATATTATTTTGTGCAACCGATACAAAACAGTCAGCAAACACCAGATACAGAAAGTTCAGAAAATTCATGTGTAAAAGCTTCTCCATGTGATTTCCCTGTAAATGTTTTAGGTCTATGATGCATGTTGTTGGGGGGGGGGGGGCAAAAAGAACATGCCTTAGCAAATTTGCACCAACAAGATCCACACTGGATGTGAGTTGTCTAATAAAGAGATAATGCAATCATTGTATGCTGGATAACTTGGCTCAAACCTTTTCATTTCCAACAGTGGTAACAAATAACCAATATCCATTCTGGGGGTTAGAAGGAAAAGAATGGAAATAAAACTCACCAGGTTATAAAGATTGTACAAAGCTAGGGTGTGGAATATTCTGGGCAACCAATCTCAGAAAGGCTACTCAGCTGTATGGAAACAAGCAAGAGAAGTGAAGTCACAGAAGTGAAGCAAGAGAAGAGGAGCAAGAGAAGAGAAGCAAGAGAAGAGAAGCAAGTGAAGTGAGTAGTAGGGCTGTATTACTATTATCCTTCTCATCTTTCCTATTACCTTCTCCTATTAGTATCTTACGGTATATCATTTTGTTGCTTGTATGTACACTGGGAGCTTCTGCACTGGAGACAAATTTCTTGTGTGCCCAATCACACTTGGCCAATAAAAAATATTCTATCCAAAGGAGAGTGAAGCTTACTAATTGAAAATATGTGGGAAGGAAGAAAGAGAGGCCAGGTTTCTTGCATCCAATGGGAGTCCTGAAAGGAAATGGTGACATTAAAAAAAAGAAACATTGAATTAGTTAAAAAAACAAAGGAGAATAAGGACTCCATCTGGTAGTTGAAGGCACAGGAAGAGAAGAAAATCTCCAGGATGAGTTAACAGATGGTACCAAGTCAATTCTTCTGCTATCTTTTTTTTTAACAAAGGCCATTCTCACTTTCCAAAGGCCAGGGAGACAGCTGAGCTAGCAAGTTAACATGGCCTTCCTGAGCCCCCTTATTTGCTGACTCCACAAGTCTATTGGAAAAGAGAAACTCTGCAAGTAAATTATCAGCATGGCTTGTCCAAGCCTGCATCTGGCCAAGCAGCCTGCATGCAGGCAGAAGGCATAATCTTCACCTACAATTCTCTGGAGCAATAAAATGGGGGGAAAGACAAAACAGAAGTCTAGGGTTGTGCTGAAACAGTTGAAAGCATTCAGATACCATCTCAACATTCCCAAAGTCTTCTGAGACCCAAGCAACACTTTCAACTTCAAAAAAAAAAAATTCCTTGAGCAAAAAAAAAAAAGGTTGTGCTGAAACAGTTGAAAGCATTCAGATACCATCTCAACATTCCCAAAGTCTTCTGAGACCCAAGCAACACTTTCAACTTCAAAAAAAAAAAAAAAAAGACTCTTCCAAGCTAATAACATTTCTGAAAGAGTCAGAACACTTCATGCACGACGAAGCAACTGATTCAAGCTTGAATATTACAAGGTCAACATGCCATGGCAATCCCAACAGATGACTTTTGTCCTTTCTCCAGTAATCACTTTTTTTGAAAGTAACCGAAGGGGGGACATATTAATCCACAATATGAAGAGAGAACTTTGAGTAACTGGTGGCAAAATTGTGTGGACCAGTCAAAGAACTAATCTATACTTTTACCCCCCAAAAAATAAAAATAATAATACATCCTTTGATTCCAAAATCTATTTGTTGAGGAGTGTGTTAAATTGGACCATTCTACCTCACATCCTTGTTTTCTGTAGAAGAAAATTTTCTTATCTATTCCCCATATAAAAGGAATAAATATGAGTCTACGGAAGAGAAAGCAACACAGTAGAAACAGCAAATGGGGGGAGAGGAATACAGACAGATAGGTAAATTGGTAGGTAGGTGAGTAGGTAAGTAGACAGACAGTCATACAGAGAGACAAACAGTCATACAGAGAGACAAACAGGCAGGCAGGCAGGCAGACTTTCAGATAGGACTGGCAACTTTTGCATTAGAACCAATTTCCCCTGTTAACCAGAGTAGACATTGAGATGTGATATATCTTTTATTTTTCCATCACACTAGTACACGTTCCACCCCGTCTGTTCAAAGGAAGTTTATTCTGAGCTCAAAACAATCAACACAGCTGGGCACCATTTCTGCTAATTCACTGTTGCATAAAGTCAGAGAGGAAAACAGAATTTTCATGCGAAAAAAAATATTGAAGAGTAATTTGAGAGAGAGAGAAAGAAATATTCAGAGTTCTAGCTAAGATTAGGGAAATTTGAGGTCGAATAGAATATTAAAATTATAAATCATTATTGTGGCTATTTTGGAATCAAAAACACACCAGAGGAAGACCTTCATAAATTAAATATCAGTTTTTTTAATGTTCCTATTGTGTTTCTATATAAAATAAACTGTTGGATTGGGCGAGTGAAGAGCCAGTAGCCAGGTCAAAGTGAACAACTACTCTTTAATAGATAGTGAGAATCCAGCAACTTTGCAGTTCAACAGCTCTCCTTATATAGCTACTATCCAAGTGTCTTAACCAATGAGCATTGAGATTTTTCCTGCTCTAATTTCCCTCCAAAATTAGATACATAACACTACTCCCCTCCCAGAAGGCATTTTACCGAACTATTTACATACATAATCATGCAGGTGACTAGGGCGTTCCCTGATTCTAGTTGACCTGCGCAATTCAGTCTGAGGCAGGGATTTGGGCTGGTCTGAGGGACCCTTTGTGTCTCCCAGCCCAGCCAATGGGACCTCCTGGAATTTTTTATGGATGTTGCACATTTCGGATGGGCCTGGCTTTTTGAGGAGGCGGCGGTGGACAGCCAAGTCATCAGGTAAGTCTTCCGGCCACTTCGGGTTTGAGTTAGCTGTTGGAGGAATGATTGGTGAGTCAGGGACTGGTTTGTCTATTTTGCTTTCCGGCTTGTCAGGCATTGTTTGGGCCAGACATTTCCTTAACTGGTCAATGTGTCTTCGCCATACCCTTCCATTACTGACTTCTACAACATATGACCTGGGCCCAGTAATATCAGTGATCCACCCAGCCACCCAGAGGAGACCTTCCACGTAATTTCTCGCAAAGACAGCAGACCCCATAGAGAAACTTCTAGTCTTACTTTCGGCTTCCTCAGGGGAGTAATTGGGGTGTAGCCTATCTAGGGTGCAATGGAGTCTCCGGCCCATTAAGAGCTCTGCCGGACTTTGTCCCGTTGCCATGCATGGGATAACATGCTGGGCTGCTAAAAAAGTATCAATCTAGCTTGCCAGTCTCCCGGTCCAAGTCTGGCCAAGGCCTCTTTGGCCAATCTAACAAATCTTTCAGCTTGACCATTACTGGCCGGATGGAAAGGTGCTGTGAGTGCGTGACGGACTCCTATCTCCGCTAGGTACCCCTCGAATTGAGTAGCCGTAAGTTGAGGTCCATTATCTGACACCAGGGTGTCAGGTAACCCATGTGTGGCAAATAGTTTCCGGAGCGCTTTAATTACAGCCTCCGCAGTGGTGGAGTGCATTAGAATGATCTCCAGTCACTTAGAATAAGTGTACACCACAATCAGAAAGGCTTGACCATGGAATGGGCCAGCAAAATCAATATGAATGCGGGACCATGGTCCCGGGGTCTCTCCCACTTTTTGGACTGGGCAACCAGGGGAGCGGGGTGAGACTCTTGACAGGGAGTACACTTGGCCACCCAATCAGCAATACAATTGTCCACATTAGGCCACCATACATAGCTCTGAGCCAGCCTCTTCATTCTCACAATACTTGGGTGTCCAATATGCAATGTTGTTAAAATCTCCTTCCTTAGGCTGGGTGGAATCACCACCTGGTCACCCCATAGCAAACAACCCCCTTGCGTAGACAGCTCATGTTGTTTACATGCAAACGGTTTGAATTCCCCGCCGACCAGATTGATAGGCCACCCCCTATGCACCCAGCTCATAACGGTTCGCAATACAGAATCTTTAGCAGAGGCCCTTGCGACTTCAGCAGAAGTGACAGGGCTAGAGTCCGAAGCGTCAATAAGCAGGACAGGGATGTCCAGGGTTGGGTGCTTCAGCAGGTCAGGCACCTGCTGAGGGTATCGGCGTGTCCTAGGTGCTGGCCAGGCCAATGGATGATACGGTACGAGTAGACAGTCAGAAAAATGGCCCACCTAGTGAAACGGGGGAACACAGCCGCAGGAGTGGGTCTATCCCTGGCCAAAAGTCCGAGCAGGGGTCGGTGGTCTGTGACCAGTTCAAAAGTTCACCCAAACAGGTATTCATGAAATTTCTTGACCCCGGCAACAGCTGCCAGGGCTTCCCTGTCCAGCTGGCTGTAGTTCCGTTCAGCTCTGGACAGGGTGTGAGAGAAGTATGTGATGGGGGCTTCTAGACACGTCGGCAGTCTGTGGCTCAGAACTGCCCCCACTCCGAAAGGGGAGGCATCACAAACGAGGCCAAGGGCCATTTCATTATATTGGATCAGGAGGCTGTCAGCCGAGAGGAGTTTTTTGACAGCCGCAAACGCCGTGGCTTCCCTCCGTCCCCAAACCCAAGTAGACTGTGGAGTCTATGGATTGGTTCGGCCACTGTGGCCTTGTCTTTTAGAAATATTGCATAAAAGTTTAAAAGTCCCAGGAATGCCTGTAGTTCCGCCCGGTTTGTTGGGGTTGGCGTGCTGTGGATAGCCCACATTTTACTTTCATCGCTATCGGTCAGGGCTGATTCCCTGTGGATAGAGGTAGACTTTTGTGCGCCTGAGGTGGCGCCGGTTGCTGAAAGGATTCTGCTGCCTTAGTAGATGATTCATGAGCCCTGGCTTCATCTAGGGCAATGTGAAGGGTGAGGTTTGTCTTGGCCAGTAGTCGCCTCTGGAGGCGAATGTCCCAGGCTCCGCAAATTAGTTGCTCTAGAACAGTGGTTCTCAACCTTCCTAATGCCGCGACCCTTTAATACAGTTCCTCAAGTTGTGGTGACCCCCAACCAGGGGTGGGTTCTAAATTTTTTTACTACCGGTTCTGTGGGTGTGGCTTATTTTGTGGGCGTGACTTGGAGGTCATGTGACTGGGTAGGCGTGGCTAGCTGGTCATGTGACCAGGTGGCCATGGCTATGTGTATAGGGACTACTCAGAGGGCTGAAAAAAGTCATTTCTGACAGGTCCTCGCACTTTTGACTGGTCCTCACACTTATGACCATCTTCACATTTATGCCCATGCAGCTTTCTTAACAACCATGTCACTCATTTCACAACTGCTTCTTTTCACCATGGCGATAAAATAGGGCAAAAAACGTAAAATGTGAGGACAGTCGTAAATTCGAGGACTGGTCAAAAGTGCGAGGACCAGTCAAAAATAACTTTTTCAGCCCTCTGAGTAGTCCATGTGCACAAAAACACTACCCAGAGGGCTGAAAAAAGTGATTTATGACAGGTCCTTGCACTTTTGACCGGTCTTCGCACTTATGACTGGTCATCATTTATGCCCATTGTAGCATTCTTAACAACCGTGTCACTCATTTCACAACTGCTTCTCTTCACCATGGTGACAAGATAGGGCAAAAACGTAAAATGTGAGGACAGTCGTAAGTTCGAGGACTGGTCAAAAGTGCGAGGACCAGTCAAAAATAACTTTTTCAGCCCTCTGAGTAGTCCATATGCACAAAAGGATACAGCAATAGAGAGGGATGAAGGAAGGGAAGGGAAATTAGAGTAGGAGTGAGGGTAAGAGAGGGAGGAAGAGAGGAGGAGAAGGAGAAAGGAAGAGGAAGTAGGGAGGAGAAGAAGAGGGGGAGGAAGAGAAAGTAAGAAGGAAAGAAAAGAGAGAGGTGGTAGGTTTGAGGAGAAAGATTGCTGTACAATAAAAAAGATGAAAGGAAAGAAAGCCAACCCCAAACAAATATAAAGATATTAAGATAAAGAATGAATTGTTAAACTTTAAGGAATAAAAGAGAATAAATATGAATAAATAACAATAATTAGAAACACACATACAAACATACAATGTATTTTCTTTTGTAGGAAGTTAGCACCCACCCCTTTCCTGGAAGAGTGAAATATTTTAGGAAATATGAAAAAGGCAGAATATTATCCCTGGGATAAGCATGTTTTGAAGCAGCTCCCATCTTCCTGCCCCCACCCTTTGTCAATGGGCTATTAAGGCCTGGGCCAGTCTATTCTACATAACAAAGATCTACCTCCTTCAGGCAGAGCCATAATAGGAATTGCCCAAGATCCAATAAAGATAGGATTAGCTCTCTACCCATCTAGCAACAGAAACTCACCACATTTGACCTGGGAAGCACATGTGACCATCAGCCAGCAAGGCTAGCTAAGATCCCCACCCCCTGGGAGTCTGACAACCAATCAGGATATCCTTTCGTGGCCCCAAGAAATGCAGAGCCAGAGAGAGCATAAAAACCCGAGGATTTACTGTATCTGCCCCTTTTCTGTTCAGGAACTCAAGCCATGTGATCCTGTCCACCATTAAACCATCTTTCCAAGCAGTCTCCATGTTTCCAGTGTCTTTTTCCCCACTTGGAGCAGAACCTAGAAGGAGATTTCTTCCAACACTTTGAACAGAGTATTTGGCCGGTTCACAAATTTAAACAGTGTTTAGTCATTTCAATTAAATTTACAATTTCTATATTTCCTTTTTTGCCATATTTATTCCTCATCTATTTTTGTAAAAAAAACCAATATTACCCTTCATCCTCATCTCTAATCTTAATCAAATTCAATTTTTCCCTTCTATTCTATATTATACCCCTTCCCATTGTCATCTATTTTTATATCCATCCTCACATTGGTTAATTATGTAATATTAAATTGTTTAATATAAATTCAACATTTTAATATAAATCAATTAGTTATATAACTACCTTTTTTGTATATTAATCAATATGAACATGAATATTCCAATTATTTCCATGCAATCCAATTTCTTACAAATCAATTAATTATATTTACCAATAATAATAAACCAAATAATTTCCCCCATATATTCCTCCAAACCACAACTTAACCATTTCTGCTTTCAACACAATATACAATTAATAGTATCTCAATTATTACAATTCCCTAGTTAAATAGAGCTTTTTTTCTTTTGTGTTTTAAAATCTTGAACTCTCCTCTTTTTCCCTAAATTTCCCATTGTTTGCACCTACCTTTTTTGGTGAGGAAAAAGAAAAGAAATCTGCCTGCCTAATTTTCCAATTTGCAGCAACAGCAAAGCCAGCAGCCTCTTTACTTTCAGTTTTGTTTTTCAGCATAGCTAAGGGGAAAAAAATCTGCTCGAGCAAACAGCAGAGACCTGAGCAAAACAGCTGAGAGCAAATCAGCTGAGAGCCGGGAGCCGATCTAATCAAGGGCTAATTAGCCTATGCTGAAGCTCTGCAGGCCAATAAAATTACAAAAAAACACCAAACCATTTGTTAAATTGCTGGCGCCCCCGCCCCTCACCCACCACTATTTATTGGCAATAAATAGTGGTGCGGAGGGGTGGGGCAAGCCAGCAATTTAACAAATGGTTCGGTTGCACCACTGGCTATAGGGCAGCCCTTTGAAGCCCAGCGGCAAGAATTTAAACAGTTTTTTTTCCTCTAGCCATCAGCTGGGACTCAGGAAGCAGCAATAGATTGGGAGTGGGCGGGGTAAGCGAATGGCCGGCGATCCAACAGAGCAGAGAGTGAGGGTGAGTGAAGGCGTGGGGGGCGAGAGAGGGCTTTGGCGACCCCTGTGAAATGGCCGTTTGACCCCCAAAGGGGTCACGACCCCCAGGTTGAGAACTGCTGCTCTAGAAGGACATCATCTAGATCACGGTACTTGCAATGCATGGCGGCCTTGCATAGCACTGCCACGTATGTATTTATCGACTTGCTGTCCCTCTGGAGTCTTTGCCGGAACTCATAGCACTGAACGAATTTGGAAGGCACTGGGGCATAGTGCGTCCTCAGCGTGGTCTGCAGGACCTGCCATGGCACTGACTGCACCGGTGTTGGCTCTGACAGTGATTCGGCTGTGTCAAACACGTCGGGGCCGCAGTGGCTCAAAAAGAGGGCTTGCTTCCAATTGTCGGACAGCCCTTGAAGGTCATTTGCTTCAAGGAAGCATTCAAACCGCATCATGTACGATCCCCACTTCTCTTTCGCGGGATCGAACGGCGTTGGCAGTGCGAAGGCAGACATTTCTCTGCTGTGCTCGGCTCATGCAGATTTTCCCGCCTGGCTGGATTCAGTTGTCAGCTCTTATTTGCGCAACCTGTCTACCTCAATCCCACCTTCGTCGCCAATGTTAGGTCGGGCAAGTGAGGACCCAGGAGCCAGGTCAATGTGAACAACAACTCTTTAATATACAGTGAAAATCCAGCAACTTTGCAGTTCAACAGTTCTCCTTATATAGCTACTATCCAAGTGTCTTAGCCAATGAGCATTGAGATTTCTCCTGCTCTAATTTCCCTCCAAAATTAGATACATAACAGAAACTAACCAAGGAGAGAAGCAAGCTAGAACTAAGAAGACATTTCTTAATGGTGAGAGCAATCAACCAATGGAATAGCTTGCCTTCAGAAGTTGTGGTTGCTCCTTCATTGAAGGCTTTCAAGAAAAGACTGGTGGACAGCCATTTGTTTGGAATCAGATAGAATCTCCTGCTTGAGCAGGGGGTTGAATTAGAAGACCTCCAAGGTCCCTTCCAACTCTATTATTTTATGTTATATGTTCTAAGAATGAAATATGACCCTTAAAAGCCGTTTTGCTGCTTTGCCAGATTTCTTACTTGCTATGTATTTCCCAGTTTTGAGCAAGTATGTCTAGATATGGAACCAATTTATATTTAGCTCTGAAGAGTATCTTAGTTTATATGACATGATCCAAATCATCCCTAACCTGTTTGAGGAACATCGTTTCTATCTTCCTTAAGGAGGACCTCTTCTTCTGTCATCAACTCCTTTTGTGCATCTTGTACAAAATGCTACCAGATTACTAAGACTTCAAAACGGTCCAAATTTCAGACCTTTTATTTTCCACTTTTTTCCTGACAACTTGCAGATTAGTCAGGACATCATGAACATGTGGAAGAGAGAGGGAAAAATGGGATTCTAATTAGGTATAGTTTCCAAACAAGGAAATCAATTTTTCTATTTACTACCAAGCGAGAAATGGGATGGAGAGGATACAATAAATTCTGGCCTATTTTTTTTTGGTCTAATTATAGTCTCTCATCAACTGAAAGGATCCCTTCTCAAGATCCAGCTGGCAAAGGATCAGAATGGATTCAATGTTTCTGCTTTGACAAATGGACACAGCTGCTGTTTTTCTGCTAACAGATGTTTCTTGAGAGTACATGCATAATCGTTTGGTTTTGCTTTGCCTGTGAGGATACAACATTCTTCCTATTCTGTCTAGAAAGAGTGCAGAGAAGAGCAACAAAGATGATTAGGGGCTTGGAGCTAAAACATACAAAGAATGGTTGCAGGAATTGGGTATGTCTAGTCTAATGAAAAAGTCACATGAAGTATGAGTACTACTTTATAAATACTTAGTAAGGCCACACCTGGAATACTGCATCCAGTTTTCTAGTAGGTCATAACTTGAAACAGTCACTAAGTCACTGGTTGTGTTTTACAATGGAGAAAAACAAGGTTTTACACATAGGCAAGAAAAAACAAAGATACAAGTACAGATTACTCAAAAATAGTAACTGTGAGAATGACCTTGGAGTCCTAGCGAACAATCAGTGAAACATGAGCCAGCAATGTGCGGTGGCAGCCAAAAAAGCTAATACAAGTCCTTGGTTGTATAATCAGAGGCACAGAATCAAAATCACATGCAGTATTAGTACCACTTTATAAATCCTTAGTAAGACTACAGCTGGGGTACTTCATCCAGTTTTGGTCACCACATTACAAAAAAAGATGTTGAGACTTTGGAAAGAGTGCAAAGAACAGCAACTAAGATGTTTAAAGGCCTGAAGATAAAAACATATGAAGAACGGTTGCAGAAATTGGGTATGGCTAATCTAGAGAAAAGAAGGACTGGAGGGACATGATAGCAGTGTTTCAATATTTGAAGGGCTGCCACCAAGAAGAGGGGGTCCACCTATTCTCCAAAGCACCCGGAGAGCAGGATAAGAAGCGACTGATGGAAAATGATCAAGGAGAGATTCAACCTAGAAATAAGGAGAATTTTTTTAACAGTGAAAACAGTCAACGAGTGGAACAGCTTGCCTTCAGAAGTTGTGGGTGGTCCATCACTGGAGGCTGCACAGCCACTTGTCAGAAATGGTATAAGGTCTCCTGCTTGAACACGGTCTAGAAGACTATAAGGCCTCCAAGGTCCCTTCAAACTCTGCTATTCTGCATCTCGTTCTGTCCTGAAGTCTCAGAGATGTTTTCAGGAGGATCTTCCAGGTTATTGAACAGCAGAAAAAGGTTCATTGCTGAATCAAACTCACAGCCACTCAGATGTATGTGATTCATATGTGGACAATGCTGCGTGCCTCAGCTATTTTTTAAGGATAGCAATTTTTTGAAAGGATGGAGCAACCCTTCCCTATGGAGCTCTGTTCAAATCATGCACCTTGGTCTAGGAGTTTTTTTTTTTTAATTGAAAAAGTTTTATTGATGAAAAAAAAACCATAGTTTTCCCACAACCCTCCCACCCAACCCCCCCTCCCCCTCCCCAACTTCCCAGAGCAGAACACAAGGTATTTCTATTAACTTTTAACAATAAACTAAATTGCTTAACCAACCATTAAACTAACACCCCCTAAAAAAAAAATTCTTAACCCCCCATAGATAAAATCCTACTTCTTAAACATAATACTTCTAATATCACTCATATAGCGCTTGCACAGTTAAAAAAAAAATCATTCATAAACTATTTGATATTTTTTAGTCTGATACTTATTTTGAATATAATCAATCCATCTTCTCCAGTCCTGTATATACCTTTCTTGTGTGTGATCCTTCAAATATGCTGAAATTTTCGCCATTTCAGCTAAATTAGTTACTTTCAATATCCAGTCATCAATAGTAGGCAAAAAATCCTTCTTCCAATGTTGTGCTATCAACAATCTTGCTGCTGTTATCAAGTTCAAAATCAGTTTAGTCTCTACAACTGTACAGTCCGTAGTTATACCCAGTAGAAACAAATGCGGAGTAAATTTCAATCTTTTTTTTAAAATATTCTGCATCACCCACCAAATCTTTATCCAAAATGCTTTGATTTTTTTACAAGTCCACCATATATGATAATAAGTTGCATCATCACAGTCACATCTCCAACATTTAGCTTGCACATTAGGATACATACATGATAATTTTTTGGGATCTAAATGCCATCTATAAAACATTTTATAAAAGTTTTCTCTTAAATTTTGTGCTTGTGTAAATTTCACATTTCTAGTCCAAATCTTTTCCCAAGTCTCCATCATCACTGGCTCTTGAAAATTTTGCGCCCATTTAATCATGCAATCTTTAACCAGTTCCGTCTCAGAGTCTATTTCCAATAAGGCATTATACAGCCTTTTGATATGCATTTGTTTTTGATCTCTAATTTGTTTTACCAAATTTTCCTCATTTTGCACAAAGCCAGTTTTTTGATCTTCCTTCCATCTAGCTTGAAGCTGACCGTACTGAAACCATGTGTAAATTATATCTTCTTCTCTCAATATATCTAAAGATTTCAAATACATTACCCCCCTTTCCATAATAAGAAGCTCTTTATAAGTAATCACCTCCTGTTTTTGTTCTATACTTATATTTTCTATTGCATGTCTAGGATTTGCCCATACAGGTATCTTATAATTTAACTTATATTGATATTTTTTCCAAACCCTCAACAAAGCATTTCTAAGTATATGGGCCTTAAATACTTTATCCACTTTTTTGTCATATAACAAATAGGCATGCCATCCATATAGTAAATCATAACCTTCCAGATTCAAAATTCTCCCCTCAGTTAAGTTAAACTAGTCACTAATTTGTGATAAGACCGCTGCTTCGTAATATAATCTTATATTAGGCATTTTGAGACCCCCCCCCCTTTCACGTGTATCTTGTATAATTTTCATCTTTATTCTGGGTTTTTTCCCAGCCCAAATAAAAGTATTAACACCTTTCTGCCATTCTCTCAAATTTTCATCTTTCTTAAGCACAGGTATCATTTGGAACAAAAATAAGAATCTAGGTAACACATTCATTTTAATTGCTACAATTCTTCCCAATAAAGACAACTGTAATTTTTTGCAATTCTCCATATCCTTCTGTACCTTCTGCCAGAGATCCTCATAGTTATTTTTGTATAATTTTGTATTTGAAGCTGCTATATACACTCCTAGATATTTAACCTTTTTAGCTATTTCAAACCCTGTTATTCTTGCTAGTTCATCTCTTTCAAGTACAGACATATTTTTAGTTATCATCTTTGTCTTATGTGAATTAACTTTAAATCCTGATACTTTCCCGTATTGATCAATTATATCCAATATATATGGAGCCGACTCTATAGGTTGAGATAAGGTAACAACCAAGTCATCTGCAAATGCTCTTAATCTATAATCTTGATGTCTAATTACAATACCCTTCAATTTTTCTGAGTCACGTATCTTATTCAATAGCATTTCCAAAGTCAAAATAAACAACAATGAGGACAGAGGACACCCCTGCCTTGTTCCTTTCTCGATTCTAAAAACCTCTGTTAAACCTCCATTGACTATTATCTGTGCTGCTGGTATATCGCTCTAATTGATTGTGTAAAATACTCTCCAAAATGCATTTTCTCTATTATTTTAAACAAAAATTGCCAGTTCAAGCGATCAAATGCCTTCTCTGCATCCAAAAATATAAACGCTGCGGGGACTTGATTATTTTTTTCCAAATATTCCAGTAGGTTTACAATCTGTCTAACATTATATTTCATTTGTCTCCCTTTTATAAACCCTGATTGGTCATTATGAATTATTTGTTGCATAACTGGCATTAATCTATTGGCTAATATCTTAGCAAAAATCTTATAGTCAGTATTCAAAAGTGACATTGGCCTAACATTCTCAGGTTTGATGGAGTTTTGATCCTCCTTTGGAATTAGTGAGACAAAAGCTGTTTTCCAAGAAGGTGGTACTCCTCCTCCTACCTGTATTTTATTAAATAAAATTTTAAGTGGTTCTAGCATTTCAGATTGTAAAAGTTTATAATAAACAGCTGTTAGTCCATCTGTTCCCGGAGCCTTACCTATTTTTAATTGTTTAATTACCCCAACAATTTCCTCGGAAGTTATTGGCTGGTTCAATCTTTCTCTCTGTTCCAGCGTTAATTCGGGAATGTCTATCTTTAAATATCTATCAATATCAACATCTTGAATTGAATCTTTAGCATATAGCTTTGTATAGAAATCCAAAAAAGCCTTTTTTATTAAATTCTGTTGGTAAATCTCCTTACCTCTAAATTCTATCTTGTCTATAGTACGTGATTTTTGCTTTTTTCTCATCATGTAAGCCAGCCATCTCCCAGGTTTATTGGCATTACAGAATGTATTATGTCTGGCATATTGTATGCTGATTGCTACTTGTCCAGCCATTAACATATTAAATTGCTCTCTTAGAATGTTTATCATATCTTTTGCCTTTTTATCTCCCGGATTAATTATAAGCAATTGTTCTTTCTTTTTAATTTCCTCCTCTATCTCTTTCCGTCTGTTTTGTTGTTTTGATCTATATTTATTATTCAAAAAAATTAATGTTCCCCTCATATATGCCTTACTTGCATCCCATACCATTTCCATCAAGGTACCTTTATTCATATTGTTAACAAAAAATTCTTTCATTTGTTTTTTAAGTTCATTCAAGTTATCTTCATATCTAAATAAATTCTCATTTAACCTCCAAGACCTCCTTTCCCCTCTTTCCTGTTCTAATTCCACCCAAACTGGGCTATGATCAGTTAAAGTTCTTGGACATATCTTCGTTTTCTTCACCCTAGAAAAAAGATCATTTGTGGTTAATATAAAATCAATCCTAGAAAAAGATTGATGCCTATCTGAAAAAAAAGTAAAATCACTTTCCAATATGTTCCTTTCTCTCCAAATGTCTCTTAGCTCCATATCCTCCAAAATATCAAAAAAAGATTTAGGCAACTTAGCACGCATGGATATCTTGGATAAACTTTTTTTATCTTTCTGGGTATTTATTACCCCATTCCAATCACCCATTAAAAGTAAAGATCTGTAATCCCATTGTAGTATTTTAGTATGTAAAAATTTAAAAAATTTGTCTTGCTGTTGGTTAGGTGCATATATTCCAATTACAAGCAGCTTCCCGCTCTGTGTTGTTAATTCAATTGCGATATATCTACCTTGAGTGTCAGCCTCAATTAAATTGGCCGGTAGGCCTCTTTTAACATATATAACTAGGCCATTTTTCTTTTCTGGTGCTGATGCCACAAAGTGTGTACCTAATTTTGAATTTATCAAGTACTTTTGATCTGAAAATTTAATATGCGTTTCTTGCAAACAAATAACATCATTCTGAAATTGCTTCAAGTAGTGAAATATTTTCTTTCTTTTTTGTGGAGAATTTAAACCATTGACATTCCAAGATAAAAATTTATTTGCCATCTCTAGGCCCTCCAAGCTTTGAAAGCATCAACCGAACCTCCTCCGCCATTTTGGACTTCGGTCTAGCTCCTCCCACTGCTTGTGTTTTTTGGGCTTGTTGGGTTGAATCTTGAGATTGTTGTGCCAGATGCTGTTTGTAAGTGGCTCTTGTCAATCATTGTTCTCTTGGCATCTCTATCTTCTTTAATGGCTCAAGGGTTGGTGGTGGACCCCCACTCAGCAATAAGTCTTCTTCCAAATTAGCTCCTCCAGCTAAAGCTTGAGCATAGGTTTGTACTTGCCCTCCATCTTTCTCTTGTTGTATCATTTCCAATTGCTTGCTAGCACCCCCTGGTGAGGGTGGCCGTCCAGCCTTTAAGACATTGGCATAAAAGTCTTTTGCCTTTCCAACTGTGTTTAAACGATGTCTTTGCCCAGCATATGTCACTATTATCCCAAATGGGACATCCCATCTGTACTGGAGCTGTTGGTTTCTTAATTCATTCACCAAAAAACCAAACTGCTTTCTGTCTCTTAACATTTTAGGAGGAAGCTCCTTCAAAACCATCAACTCTTGTCCATCCACTTGAATCTTGTTTTTATAAGAAGCTTGCAGGATATCATTTCTAATTCTCCTTGTTGTGAAATAAATCACCACATCTCTTGGTAGCTGCCTTTGTTTTGCCAGCCAAGAGTTAACCCTATAGATTTTGTCTATTTGAATTGCCACATCTTCTGGCCTTTCTGAAATCAACTCTGCTAAAGCATTGGAGCAAATATCCTTTAAATTTTCACCATTCTTTTCTTTCAAGCCTCTCAGTCTCAGGGCAAATTCCATTGATCTGTATTGTAGCATGACCATTTCATCATCCACTTTCTCTGTTTGTATCATAACCTCTCCTAATTTAGTTGCTAGCTCCAAATTAGCTTCATCAACTTCCCGTACTCTCTCCTCAATCTTTAACATATGATTAGCCAGACCTGAAACTGCAAAAACAATGTCATCTCTTATTGCATCATATTTTTCCTCCACCACATCTTTAATTTTCTTTAACTCCTCCGAAAATTCTTTCATCATTTCTGCCTGATTGTTCAGGGCACCCATTATAAATTCTTTAAGGTCTTGTGACTGTGTATCAGCCGGAAGTTGTTGCTTTTGAGTCACTACAGGGGAACCTCCTCCCCCTTTAGAAGTTGGTGGCTTTAATTGTTTAGCAGCCATTTTATTTTAAAATGAGTTTTTTCTTTTACAGCCACAAAGTCTTATAAACAGTCTTGCAATATTTATTTCAAAGTTTTTCAGAATAAACAATCCTCTCTCCAGTCTTTTCTCAGTCCCCAGCAATTTTCTCTTCAAGCGGAAGACTCTTAACAAGCAGTTTCTCTTTAACTTTCACTTTCCCTTCTGCCCATAACAAAGGCTTCCTCTCCAGCCTCCAGCTCAAGAAAGTTCCGTTTGCAACAATGTATTCACGGAGTTAAGCTCTGTTTCTTTTAAAAAGCTTGCACTCTTGCTTCCGCTCTGTCTGCCTTGTTAGAAATCATTGAAACTCACTGTTTGCCGGCAGAATTGGAAGCGACGTCTGGCTCTGGCTAGCAGAGGCACCAGTGATCCGGAGCAATGGGAGGGGTGAACTGGCGAGCTCTCACCCTCCGAGTCCCTGGGATTAATCCAGGGACTTTCGGGGAGCTCTACCCACCCCCTCCGACTCTCCTCTCCTTCTTTGCCTGGAGGAGAGTTTTTTCAAACCGCCGGACAGCAGTTTAACGCTGTCAGGGCGGTTTTTACAGATTGGGTGGCTAGCGGTCAATGGAGACTGTCCTCGACGTCCGCAGAGCCACCGGAAGTCCGGTCTAGGAGTTTTTGATGTTTCAGTAAGGCACATGAAAATAACAAAGTTCTCCACTTCTCCTTTCATGCAACTCATTGGTGCAAATCATGAGGCTGGTTTACAGAGACGTAAAAAGCCATCCACCCAGCCCTACCTAGTTACAGAGGGATAGGAAAACCTGCTTCTGTCTCCCAGTGCAATAGATCTTACAACTGATCAGGTTCTTGGCTGATCTAGAGTGACAGCAACTTGTTCTCAAAAATCCTTCTGATCACCTGCTGTCCAGTTATTAAAGTAGGAGAGATCATCCACAAGTATAAGGTTTGGGATCATCAATACTCCAATGATATCCAATATATCTGTTAATTCAGATCAACCAATGAGGCTGTCAAGATTCTGTCTCAGTTTGGAGGCGTGAGAGCCTTAATTCTACCAAGGCTGAGTGGGGGTAAATATTATGGCATTCTGGATCTGGGAATATTCCATCTTTAACCTTGGATTGGGTTCCTGTTTCTCATTCAATGTGTATAATCTGGGAGAGTCTTCCTGGACTCACAACTCCTGATCAATGAGCAGAGGGCATCTGTGGCCAAAAGTACCTGTGCATAACTTTATTTGGTGCACCAGCAGTACAATTTCCTGAATCAGGAGCCCATCATTCAATCACCCATGCCCTGATCCCCTTCACCTATTGCAATGCACTCTACACTGGGATTCCCTTGAAGACCCCTCAGAAGCTGAGCAGGTTCAACAGAATGCAACAGCAAACACTAAAAACTAAAAATTATCAAGCAATTTGAAGATGACTGTGATGTAGGCTGAAGATCCAAGGTTATGCACATAAATTTATCTTTTCAGATTACAGAAGGCTTGAAGATAAAGACCCAGTTCCAGCATTAAATTTGGAAACTCTACTGAGATATGCAGAGACAGTCTATTCCTCTGGATATCATTAATCAAGTTCCACATATGGGGATTACAGGCAATGAACTTAGTCAGATCAAGGCGCTGAAAGATATTTAGGCTAACAAAAAGCTAACAGTTTACTAGATTGGTCTGATTTATGAGATGGACATTTTTTTTTTTATCATTCAGCAATTGCTCCCTGATAAAACACAAATATTTGTTGCAACAATTGATCACCCAAATTTTACATCAGATGATAAACCAAGATTGAAAAATGCTTCTCATAGCAGAGATTTAGACAGCTACTGTGGCATCCACCTTCACTAGGAATTGACCAGAATTTCCTAACAGTGACAAAAGTTTTCACAGCTGCACTGAAATGTCATCCACATAACATTAGACCCACAGACAGATGTGTTGATACACATTGCATTACCCAGAAACCATTTCACCAAATACTTCTCTCCAGTGGTGAAATCTGAACTGGTTTGCATGTGCAGTTCAAACCAAACGCGCATTGTGTGCGCATGCGCAATACGCGCCAAAAGGAGGTTTGGGAAGGTAAATAGAACAGCAAGGGGGGAGGAATCAGCTGTGCCATGCGATCATCAGAACCTCTTGTTTTTACTTTTTTAAAGCATTTTTTACTATCGGTTTGGGCAAATAGGTAGTAAAAAAATGCTTTTAAAAAGTAAAAAAAAGGCTCAGACAATCACAGCTGTGCCGCGCGATCGTCCAAGCCTTTTTTTAAACTTTTTTTAAAGCATTTTTTTTTTGCTACCTATTTGTCTGAACCAGTAATAAAAAAAATGCTTAAAATGTAAAAAAAAAAAGTTCCGATGATCAGCTGAGCAACGCGTGATCGTCGGAACTTTTGTTTTTACTTTTTAAAGGATTTTTAACTACCAGTTCCGGAGAACTGGTAGTAAAAAATGCTTAAAAAGTTTTTTTTAAAAAGTTCCAACGATCAGGTATTGCTCAGCTGATCGTTGGAACTTTGTTTTTACATTTTTTTACTACCGGTTTGGTGAACCTGTACCATTTTTTACTACCAGTTTAGGCAAACCAGCCCGAACCAGTAGCATTTCACCCCTGCTTCTCTCCTTTCCATACCTCTCCTTTCTCTTATTCCCAGTATTAGGAACGAGAAGAAGAGGATAAGCACCAGCAAGATGGATAGACTTGGTTATAGTAGCAATGAGTGCATCATTGGAAGACCTGAAAGGTCAGGTTAGGAACAGGTCATCATAGAGAAAATGGAACTATGTGGTTGCTTAAAGCCATAATCTTAATTCTAATTCTTGTCCAAACACCCAACACAATGAAGATCCTTTGAGTTGAATTTGACTTGTGGATTCATAAAGGATTCTTAGAACAATGTGGAAGGGATTTCCTGTACACCAATAGCTGAGCTCCAGATATAATCTTTATATCTGGAGCTCAGCTGTTATGCAAACTTTCTTGAGAACTCTATAATACTGGGAAAGATGGAAAGAAAAGAGAAAATGATGATGACCAGCAACAAGATGGACTCCATTACAAAAGTTGATAGGTGCACCTTTGGAAGACTTGAAGGACCAGGTCCAGATCATCCTGGAGAAGATCCATCTGTGTGATCACCAGAATGATCTGGCTTGATAGAGCACAACCAACCAACAACCAACCAAGTTATACTGTGCCATCAAGTCTCAGTCAATTGGAGTGTTTATAAAAAAAGAAACATTCCCACTATTCAATGGGTGGTTATTTTATTATTCAATTATTTCCTCTTAGCTACCATGAGGGGCAGCCAAAAAAAGCTCTGCTTTTAACAGCTCCTTCTTCCTTTTTAAAAAAATCATTATTATTATACATTTTCCTTTGTTGTACATAACGTTTCTACTGTCTGTATCAAATCTCTTTTAAACAGACATAGTTTTATACACACCATAATTATAACCATTATTCTCATAATACATACAATATAATCTTCCCTTCCAATCGCCCTATACAATTTAATCTATAATCAAATATAATCCAGTGATAATATTGCTTATGGTATTATTGCTTATATATATATATTCTTACTTCTTCGTAGGATTTATGTGTGTTTTTCCTCTAGCCAGGTTTTTCCTACGTAACCTTGGTTACGTAGGAAAAACCTGGCTAGAGGAAAAACACACATAAATCCAGACATAAACCAAGGTTACGTAGGAAAAACCTGGCTAGAGGAAAAACACACACACACATATATATATATATAAACATACATACATACATACACACTTTTATTTTATTAATCATCCTTAATTATAAATTACTAACGTCTGCTTCTATTTTCTAACCATTTATAGAATAGGTCCCAAGTTAAATAGTACTCTGTTCCTCTTTATCCTTGATTTCCTCTTTATCCTTGATCCTACATGGCTCAGGGCCAGGTTATCTTCGAGACTGCCTTCTACCACATAGCTCCCAGTGACCGGTAAGATCCCACAGAGGAGGACCTTCTCTGTGGCTGCCCCAGCTCTCTGGAACCAATGGTGTGAATGGGTATTTATTTATTTATTTATTTATTTTAATTTATATGCCGCCCTTCTCCCGAAGGACTCAGGGTGGCTTACAAAGAAAACATTCAACAAATTCGAAAATTACATAAAAATTAAAATCCAATTAAAAATTAATTAAAATTATTTCAATGTAAAAGTCCCCAACGGGTCAGCCCATTTGATGAAAGAGCCACGTCTTCAGTTCGCAGCGGAAGGAGAGGAGGTCAGGGGCTGTCCTAAGCCCGGTGGGCAATCCATTCCAGAGGGTCAGCGCTCCCACAGAGAACGCTCTCCCCATGGGGACCGCCAATCGACATTGTCTGGCTGATGGCACCCTGAGGAGGCCCGCTCTGTGGGAGCGCACAGGACGATGGGAGGATGGCAGGAGATGATCCTGCAAGTACCCCGGGCCTAACCATGTAGGGCTTTATAGGTGAGCACCAGCACCTTGAAACGGACCCAAAGGACCACTGGCAGCCAGTGCAGCTCGCGCAGGAGAGGTGTCACACGGGAGTAATGAGAAGCCCCTGTAACAACCCGCGCGGCCACATTCTGGACTAGCTGTAGCCTCCGGGTGCATCCCAAGGGCAGCCCCATGTAGAGGGCGTTACAGTAGTCCAACCGAGAAGTAACAAGGGCGTGGGTGACCATGGCACCGTTTTAATTTTTAAATGTTTTTATTATGGATTTTTAAATGCATTGTAAGCCGCCCTGAGTCTCTGGAGAAAGGCAGCATATAAATCGAACTAAATAAATAAAATATATAAATTTTCATTGTTAACCTGTCCATTTAAGCACAGTCTAATATTTTCTTTATTACATTTTCATCTATAGGTATATTTTCATATTTCCAATTTTCTGCGTACATAATTCTCACTGCCATTATCACATGTAATATTAAATATATAATTCTTTTATTATATTTTCCTGGTAATATACCTAGTAAGAACAATTCTGGTTTGAAATCTATTTGTTGTGTTGTCATTTCTTCTAACCACCTTTTTATTTTTAACCAATATTTTATCACCATTGGACAGGTCCACCAGATATGGTAATAGGAACCCGGTATCTGTTTACATTTCCAGCACTCTGGCGATATGTTTTGGAACATCTTCGCCATTCTTGCCAGTGGCAAATGCCATCTGTAGAACATTTTGTAAAGGTTTTCTTTATATGTTGTTGACATCATTAGTTTGTAGTTTCTTTCCCAGAGTTTTTGCCAATTGTCTAATTCTATAGTATATCCAAACTTTTTGGCTCATACTATCATAGTTTCTTTTAGACTCTCTTTTTCCATTTTAAAATTCAATAAGTAGCTTTATATTTTCTTTATTAATTTATCATCTGTCCCTAGAAATATCTCATCTAATTCTAGGGGTTCTTTATAGAATCCATATATTTCTACACCTTTCTTGTATCTCATTTGTATTTGGATATATGGCCACCAGTCCAAATCGATTCCTTGATTTTTTTAGTTCCTGTCTTGATTTTAAGTCTCCTTGTTCATTTAGGATATCTTTATACCTTATGATTTTTTCCAGTTTAAGAGCATTTGGATTTATTAGCGCTTCTTTATTCTTCACACACAGCTGTGACTTGTGCGGCTTTCCTTTAGAAGCTGTGTCTCCAGGTCTATGATAATTTGCTGCAGTCAATATGCCACAGCCAACTTGCCACAGCCCACTCACCATGGCCAACTCACCATGGTCAACTTGCCATGGCCAACTCACTGCGAGATAACTTGCCACAGCAGAACTTGTTGCGGGACAAGAGTTACACTAATATCAAAGAAATGGTGGAATACAGTCATTAAAGAAAGGATGCAAAAGAAGGGACAGAATGAAATGTGAATGATAAAAATTAAATTATTTTATTTATTTTAAATCATTGAATTGAATTATTAAATTATCCCACTGCAAGTTGGCCCACGATGAGTTGGCCATGGTGACTTGTGCCATGGTGAGTTGGTCATGGCAAGTTGTCCTATTCTGGTGTCCTCAATGCTATTGATGACACGCACAGAAGAGACTTCAGTTCAGTCTGAAACCCCAGATCTGAAGTGTCTCTTATTGCACAGACAAAGATTAAACTGTATCATTCTGAAAATCAAAGAACAATGCCGTAACCCTTTGAACTCTCTCTACGGAAATCAAGTAGCTATTCAAAAAGGCCAGACTGCTGCACTTGGGAGACAGGAAGTAACTGTAGATCTGCATACTCATAAAAGTGGAAGCAAGCTGGAATTGCTCAAATAGGTGGATGAAGGGACGGGATCCAAATCCATTGGCCACAACTTGTTCTTTCCACTTAGGTGTTAAACAAGCCTTTTAAAGTACCAAGGGAACAAGATCCATCCTTCGATTGGTGCACTGAATATATATAGAAAAACAGTAGAGTGGAATTCCTTTAGAGATGCGGTTTTTACAATACATTATGTGAGGATTTTAGCTCTTTGGAAAAGCCTCCAAAGCTGAGAAAGTAAAAGTAAGAAAGATCATGTGTAGGAGATGATTAGGCTGAGCACGAGGAATGGAGGGGTCAAATGCATCATCAGTCTTGAATCTCTTCATGCACATAAATCCAGCCCACCTTGAATTCCATTGACTCTTGTCTACCACCTATTTGCTTTGAGCGTTAGTAATTCAGATTCTTGTACAGATTATAAATTAGCAATAAACCTATATATTCATTTGAATTGCTTGGACTCCTGATTTCCTGTATTTGACATGATGAACTATCAAGGTGGGAGCTACATAGTTCTCAGGGGGAACCTTATTTCAGAGGGTAAAGAATTAGACAGTTCAAAGTCTTAGTTATGGCATTGTTCTTTGTTCTTTAATTTGCAGAAGGATACGGTTTAATCTGTACAATTGCCATGGTGATGAATACACTTTGGGAAGACCTGAAGGGACAGTTCATCTTGGAGATCTATCTATGTGATTGCTAAGAGTTGACACTGACATGATGGCAATTGAATAATTCAATCAATCAATTCAATATTTTCTCCCAGCTGGAAACCTGCAGCCTCTATCCTTAAGGATCATAATTCAAAACTAATAAAGGCACTGTTTTCAGCAAACTGTCCTTCACCAAGTATTGGAGGCTCCTGATCTGCTGGACTCCAACTTCATGAGGACTTTGTCAGTCAACAAAACAAATCAGCAGAGATTCTCTTAAGAATGATAATTTCCTTAGCGAAAGTCAGGAAAGAAGCTAGCGAAACTCATAACCCTGATGTAGAAACATGATTTAATGGACACAGGGTTCTTACACTATGCACAACGCTTCAGAGGTGATTCCCAAAAATGCCTTCGGGGCACGCTCAAACTTAACACCTGTCCACAACTCTTCAAAACAGCTTTATCTTTCCTTGGAAAGTGCATGTTTCTCTTTGTCCTTGGCAGCTGTTGTGCAATCCTAAAAAAGCTAAGGTTGCCCAAGTTTAGCCAAGAAAATGTGCCATAAAACAAACACTAAGACTGTCATAAGAGATCTCCAGGACTTCCTAATTCTGCTCCCAGAAATATCAGATCTGGATTATATCAGCAAAGTTCTTCCGAAGCGATGACCGTCTGGATGGAACGCCGTATTGAAAGCTATGTCACACAGTTTCCGATTCTCTCCTTCCTCCCTTTACACTTTACAATGGAAGTGTGGGCTTTCTAAACTGCTTTTAAATCTATTTTAGGGCACTGGCTAGCATTTGTGAATTTCCTGTCTGAAAACGAGAACCTTTTGCTGCTGATTTTCAATGATGATGCCCTTGAAATTCGAATTTACAGATGCAGGAGGCCGACAGAAACAAAAAAGCATCTCGTCTGACAAGATTGCCCATCTTTTAAACCAGTGGTCTGGTTTAAAAGGGTCAGGACCCTTTTGGGGGTCGAACAACCCTTTCACAGGGGTTGCCTAAGACCATTGGAAAACACATATTTTCAATGGTTTTAGGAATAATTTTATGGTTGGGGGTCACTACAACATGAGGAACTGTATTAAAGGGTCGCGGCATTAGGAAGGTTGAGACCCACTGTTTTAAACAAACCATTCCCATTGCAGGGAGTCCTCGACTTACGACCACAATCAGGAGCCAAAAAATTCCATTCTTAAGCAAGGCAGCTGTTCAGTGAGTTTTGCCCCATTTTATGACCTTTTTGCAGTCATTGTTAAGTGAAATTGGGCAACTGTTAAGCCAACCTGGCTTCCTGCATCGACTCTGCTTGTCAGAAGCCGGCTAGAAAGGGTTACAAACGGCAATCACATAGAGACCACGCAACTGTCATAAGTACATGCCAGTTGCCAAATTTTGATCACATGACCATGGGGATGTTGCAACGGTCGTAGGTGTGAAAACGATCAAAAGTCACTTTTTTCAGTGCCATTGTAACTTCAAACAGTCACTAAACAAACGGTTGTAAGTCAAGGAACTACTTATGTGCTTTCCTAGGGCTATTGACCTTTAACAGCATAGGTCTATTATTTAAGAAAAAGATCTCTCCATTAACAGTCATATTCCTATATTCTGAATATAGGAATATTCTAGTACTCTGAATCAAAGTGACAATAAAGTTATTCTACATTCTCTTCTAATGTAGAATGACAAACCTTTTCATTGTTACAGCCATCTTTACTATTAAATTACATTTAGCAAAATATTATTAATTAGAATCTACGGCTAACATCTCCAAAACACTACTATCTTCTTAACTGCAACTCAGGAAATTATTTCAATGTACCCAAGAGAGCTGTTGTTAAGGCTCATATTTCTGCAACCATCTTAAAAAAGAAGGAAAATTCAATGCAATCTGTAAAGCATTTATATTCATGAAGAAGACCACTAGGTAGGACCATGGCACAAGTTATTTTTTGGCTGAGTGCATCTTTTTCTGTGTCCGCAGAATGACAGCAATAATAATATGATTTCAGAACAATGTTCTTGCAAGTTCAGGTATTTATCATGGAACCATAGTAACCCAGTTGGCCAACCTCAGATGATTTCAAAAAAGCTAAGCGGAGTCAGCTCTGCTTAGTAGATAGAAATACCATTCGCTTATTTCTTTACTAGGAACAAGCTATAAAAAAAGAAATACCCAGGGCCAAAATATACTGGAAATCATATATTGTAATGGTGAGGCATCTGAATAGGGGCTTCAGTTGGTTGACCTTGTCTGTTCCCAGAAGTAAAGAAAAGTCAGAGACGGTTCTTACTTGGATGAGACACCAGCTAGGAAATCCCAGGGCTGGAACTCAGACTGAGAAGTGTTTTCTTTTCCTTGAAAATATTTCACTTCTCATCCAAGAAGCTTCTTCAGTTCAGAACTTCCTGTGGATGATCTCACAAGAAGGCAAGGTCAACCATGGCTGAGAAAATGAAATTAGCATCTTCATGAAATCATAAGGAAGCAGACTCAATTTAGGTGAGTCTTTACCTTCTCAGTGGCCAAAGTCAAACACACACACAAACACAGACACAGACACACAGACTTGGGACTTACCCAGAAGATGATGTTGTAGCTGAAGAGGAGATATTTATACCAACAGCTGATTTCAGCAGAAGGATACCGGTAGTAGTGCATCTTTTAGAGGGCAGCAACTGTGCAGAACCAGGGAGAGAGAATTGCTGGTTAGCAAGAGAGAAGTTATTGGATTCAGCTAATGTAGCTATCCAAATAAGACGGTGTGGTGGCCTAGTGGTGAAGACGCTCACCTCCCACTTGGAAGGTTGAGAGTTTACTCCTAGGTAGCAGCAGATATTTCTCTCCTAGATGCAAAGAAAAAAAAATCTGCTGTGAACTCCAGGTAGATGTCAGGACAGGCAGCCAGCCAGTAAATGCTCAGATACATCCAGTCGCCTTGACTCTACTCCAGATTAAGGGATTACAGAGTCATAAAAGGGAGTTTTATGTAGCTATCCAAAAAGGTTCAAATTAGGAGAATGTGCCCCAAAGAAATCTTTAGAGCACTGCATTCTAAAGCAAATTTCCAAGGGGTCAAATTTATATATGAAGTTTGAATGGTGTTCAAGAGATCTCTTTGCCCTTGTTCTAGTTTTTTTTGGGGGGGAGGGGGGAGTCTATATTCTCTTTTTGGGAACATTGATTGAAGATGTCAGTAAGAAAAAAAGAAAGAAAAGCTGAAGTGGTGAAACAAAAACCTAGAAATAAACATGACTCAGACATCAGCAGCTGTTAAGTTCTTATTTTTTAATAACTGTAATTATTCACTACTATAATGAAAATTTATTGTGCAAAACCCAACATCATGTACTTTTTCATCCTTTGCCAAGATTGCAACGATCGTTCCCTGCCCTAATGAAACCAAAAAAAAAATTAAGAATAAATCTTTCAGAATAAAGAAATGACTTTGGTTAAGAGAAGTATGGATTAAAACACTTTTGCTGTTATCTGTCCCAAGGTAACAAATCCTTGCAAACAAACATGACTGTAAGATCAGATTTAAGGCAGTCTTCAACTGGGTTTCTCCCTCCAGAATGCAAGGAAGCTGAAGACTGAGATTAATGCTTTTGCAAATGTTTCTGATAATTAAGAATTATGTGCAATTTTATCAAACTTCAGCTGTTAACATTTCCCCTACTTGCAACCATATCTGCCTTGCTTTCTCATGCCAAATTCCAGATGGAAAGGATAATGTGCCAACAGCTTTTCTCAAAAAAATCTATATACTTACTAAAACTCTGATTCCTGAAACCTTTAATTGGCCGAAACATTATACCATTGGGCAAAATATTTTGAACCCAGGGACTTCAAATGGGCCAAAAATCCATGTGGAATTGAAATTTGGCAAATTTTACCCAACATTTGATGACAAACATGATTATCATTTATGGCATAATGTACAGAATGTCCTAAAATGTTTTGTGCTGTGATGTTTGACAGTTCAACCTGTCATTTTTAAGGCAGAAACATCTCTGAACGTAGTCCAGCTTTTCGAGAGAAGGCAGCATATTGTAAGTTCTGTCACTGTTGAAAGCCTTGAAGCATCCAATAAGGAAATATCTCTGAAAGGATGACTCAAGAGGTCACCGGTTGTCTAGCAACAAACTAAAATGGTAGCCAAGTTAAATGGATTACCTTGCAAAATTTCTGTTAGCTTATCTCCCAGTGGCACACTCAGCTATGGGAAGCTAATAAATAAATAGTATGCAATACATACGCAACAGCTTCCAGGCATGGGTGAAAGCTCAGGAATTTTTATGACTTCCTCGCTTTTAAGGTTCACCATATTTCCTGCCTTAATTTCTGTGCATTTTTATTTTAAATTAGGATTTGTCATGAATCACATTGAGTGGTGATGTTATTGGAAAACAGAGAGTTAATGTCAAGCGCAGGAAATCAGGAGTCAAGATGGTTCAAATGAATGCAAGTTTGTTGCATGCTAAACATTCTCTACAAGAATCTGAACAACTAACAGTCAAAGCAAGTTGGCAGTACATAAGAGTCAATGGAATTCAAGGTGAGCTGGACGTGCATCTCTTGTGGGCACAAAAGGACTCAAGACTAATGATATGCTTGAACCCTCTTTCAGGCTCAGCTTGTCATTTTCTAGTTATCTTTTTTATCTATTGGCAACTGTCTGGGAAGGTTGCAAATGGTGATCACATGATCCTAGGATGTTGCAACCATTATCAATACATGATGATTGCCAAGCACCCAAATTTTGACCATGTGATTGCAGAGATGCTTCATCTATCATAAGTGCAAGGCCATGTCACCTTTTTTTTTAGTGCCATTGTTAATTTCCAACAGTCACTGAACAAATAGTTTTAAATCAAGAACTACCTTTATAGTAAGAAACATAACACATACTAAAATGTCATGGAAGAGTCAGCCTCTATGATGCTTGCTTGCTATCGGCTGCCATAGCAATGGGGGGGGGGAAATGTATAGGTATTTGGGTGGGGGAAGCGAGCTGGTGGAGATGTCTCGTGATGTGACCGAAAAGGGAAGAAAAGGGAGGGATACTCTCATCATCTTCTGAGCAGCTGAATGGACTTGTTGATAGTCAAGGTCAACTGTTCTGGCATACCAAATGGATGGGGCCATCTGAAGATGCACCTCACATGATACCTTGGGGAGCTGGGGATTGGACATTCAGCCAGGGTCCTTGTGGGGAGGGGTTTGGGGAATACTTTCAATATGTAATTTTCAAGCCTTTAGACTCCGATCTTACTTTTCTTTCATTACTATCAGTTCATACTCAGTAAAAGTATCTTTCTCTACAGATATGGAGTTGGGTTTTTTCTTTCTTAAGTTTTGAACGGAGGCACATCTGACAGTGTTCAAAGGGGTACAAATTTATTCCGTGCTAGTTCTGTACAAGAATCTGGACTACTCACAGTCAAAGCAAGTTGGCAGAGGATAAATTTAGAATTTAGAATAACGGAATTGGAAAGGATCTTGTAGGTCATTTAATCCAACCCCCCCCATCCAAGCAGAGACCCTACACCACTTCTGACAAATGGCTGTCAGCCTCTTCTTGAAAGCTTCCAGTGATGAAGATCCCACAATTTCTGAAGACAACTTCTGTTCCATGGGTTGATTGTTCTGTCAGAAAATTTCTGCTTATTTCCAGGTTGAATCTCTCCTTGATCAGTTTCCATCCATTGTTCCTTGTCTGACCTTCAGGTGCTTTGATCCCGTCTTCTCTGTGGCAGCCCCTCAAATATTGGAACACTGCTATCATGTCTCCCCTGGTCCTTCTCTTCTCTTCACTAGACTAGACATGCCCAGTTCCTGCAACCGTTCATCGTATGTTTGAGCCTTTAGTCCCTTAATAATCTTTGTTGCTCTTCTCTGCACTCTTTCTAGAGTCTCAACGTCATTTTTATAGTGTGGTGACCAAAACTGGATATAGTATTCTAGGTGTGGTCTTACTAAAGTTTTACAGAGTGGTATTAGTACCTCACATGATCTTGATTCAATCCCTCTGTTAATGCAATTTAGGATTGCATTGGATAAGAGTCAACAGAATGCAAGGAGGGCTGGACTTAAATCTCTTGTGGGTGCAAAGGGAATCAAGACTGATGACATCCTTGACCCCTCCCTCACTCTCAGACTGGGTGTCTTCTACAGTTATCTTTCTGTACATTATGTTTCTTACTATAAAGATAGTTCTTGATTTACAACTATTTGTTTAGTGACTGTTCAAAGTTAACAATGGCACTGGAAAAAAAGTGACTTATGACCTTACACTTATGACACTGAAGCATCTCTACAATCATGTGATCAAAATCCAGGCACTTGGCAATCGATGAAGGCTGCAACATCCCAGGGTCATGTGATCACCAACCTTCCCAGACAGTTGCCGACAAGCCAAAACAATAGGGGAAGGTGAATTCACTTTACAACTGCAATGTTTCACCTAACAACCAGGGCAAAAAAGGTCATAAAATCAGATACAATTCAGTTAATCCCCACCTAATGTAGCAATGGAAATTCTATTCCCAACTGTGGTTGTAAGTTGAGATCTGCATAATGATAGCAACAACTATTAAGTGTAGTAATTTGTAAAGTCCCAATCAGTCTTTAACAAAAAAACCTGGGAGCTACCTGCAATGTAATTTCACAATAATACTTGAGTTTCAAGATAGTTTATAGCTAAAATAACAACAGTTTCAGTGGGTATGTATTATGGTCCCTGTGAAAGGCCAGTAATCAAATTCTGTGCAGGATAGAAATGTATTCATTTCCAGCACCAAAGGACCATAAAAGAGAATGTCCTGGAAATCTCTATTTTTATTATATTCCTTTCTTTCAGTCAGGAAGTAAAAGCAAGCACATGTTTAATTATTATTATTTTTCTTTTCATGATAAAGTAGAGAAATGGGTTCTTTACCAGACCATGAATTGTACAGGTAGTTCTCAATTTACAAGAGTTCATTTAGTGACAACAACCATTTTGTTGTAAATCAAGCTTACAACACCACTGAAAAAGGTTCTCTTATGACCATTTTTCACATTTACGACCATTCCAGCATCCCTGTGGTCACATGATCAAAATTCAGATGCTTGGCAACTGACTCATATTTATGATGGTTGCAGTGTCCCAGGATCACATGATCCCCTTTTGCGACCTTCTAAGAAGGAAAATAAATGGGGAATCCAGATTCAAGTTACAACCTTCACAAATGCAACAATTCACTTAACAACTGCGTACAGAAAAGTCGTAAAAGGGGGCAAAACTCACCACTTAGCAACATAAATTGGACGTTGACTTACCTGAACGTCCTTTTTCAGAACACTGCGTATACACTCCAGCATTGGGTTCAATCCTCTTTTCTGACAGCAACTGAGAGAACCTTTTATTGATTTAACTTCCTACTCTGTGCTCTCACCACGCCCCCTTTTGCACTCGGATCCCCAGTCTTGAACGAAGACACCACAGGTGAACCACAACAAGCTTTATTAACACAAAAACCACAGTAACTCCAAACTTCTCAGAACAAACAGAACAACTAAAGGGAGGGAAATGGAGTGTATACGCAGCATTCCGAAAAAGGACATTCAGGTAAGTCAACATCCATTTTCCAGAACGCTGCTACTACACTCCAGCATTGGGACATACCCAAGCCTAATTCCCAGGGTCAGGCAAAACACTGCTCCCTTCAGAAGAACCAGAAACCACACTCTGCAACACCCTTCGCCCAAAGGACGCCTCTGCAGAAGCGTAAGCATCAATCCGATAGTGTCTAATGAAAGGTGATAAAGATGTCCAAGTAGCCGCCCTACAGATGTCCAACACTGAAGCCTGGGTAGCCCAGGCCGCCGAGGTAGCTGCACTCCAAGTAGAATGTGGTAGAATTCTCGCCAGAACAGGGCGGGCCTGCTTCTTATAAGCAGACGAAATACAGACTTTAATCCAACGACCAATCGTTGTCGATGACACCTTACGACCCATTGAAGCTGGATGGAACGAAACAAAGAGTGCCTCCGTCTTCCGAAACGACGCAGTCCTACGTATGTAGCGCCTCAGGGCCCTGCGAACATCGAGAGTGTGCCAAAGAACCTCGCGATGATGTCTGGGAGAAGGACAAAAATCCGGGAGAACCAGTTCCTGTGAACGATGAAACCATGAATTAACTTTGGGTGTAAACGCAGGGTCAAGCCGAAGTACCACAGTATTAGCGTGAAAAATGCACAAGTCCTTCCAGATGGACAACGCCGCTAGCTCAGAAATGCGCCTGGCCGATGTGATCGCTAGCAGGAAAGCAACCTTGAATGACAGAAACTTGAGAGAAACAGAACCAAGGGGCTCGAACGGTGGAACCGTGAGGGCCTGCAAAACCAGAGACAAATCCCAAGAAGGGTAACGATGAACCGTAGGCGGCCTCAGGTTTGTAGCTCCATGAAGAAACCCTCTCACCCACGGATGATGAGACAAGGAAGTGTACGGAGGAAAGGACAATACTGTGGCTAAAGCCGCCACTTGACATCTGAGGGTAGCAGGGGTCAGACCTTTGTCCAACCCTGACTGGAGAAAACCCAGAACATCCTGAATCGTCACGGACGTCGGATCCACATGAGCAACCGCACACCATCGGCAAAAAGCCCTCCACGAAGCTTCGTAGATTCTCGTCGTGGATGATCTACGGGCTGCCTGAGTAGTCCCAATCACGGTGTCTGGCAAATGGCCTTTCTTCAGGATGACGCGCTCAAATGCCAAACGGCCAACTGTAGCCATTGGGGCTCAGGATGGCGGATTGCCCCCTGACACAGCACAATCCGGTGAGGAGGAATCACCCACGGCTCCGTCACCGAGAACTCCACTAAGTCTGTGAACCACGGTCTGCGAGGCCAATTTGGCACCACCAGCAACATCTCCGCCTTTTCTTTTTTTTTTTATTGAAAAAGTTTTACAATTACATTTTCACCCCATTTCCCCCCCACCCTCCCTAACCCCCCCTAACCCCCCTAGCCCACCCCTCCCCCCCGGACTTCCACAGAGTATAATCCAAATCCAAATCCCCTTTTTATAAAACTTGAACCCCTCCAACCCCAATATATTTTCCATCTTAACAAAATCCACATATTTCTATCTCTATTTCTATCTCTATATAACACTTTCAATTAAAAGCTATCTGATACTTCCTAGTTTGATATTTGTTCTGCACATAATCTATCCACTTTTTCCATTCCCATACATAAGTCTCTTGTGAGCGATCTTTTAAATATGCTGAAATCTTCGCCATCTCTGCAAAATTGGCCATCTTCAAAGTCCATTCATCAATAGTGGGCATAGCTTCATTTTTCCAAAATTGACCTATCAGTAATCTCGCAGCTGTTATCATATACAATATCAATTTTGTTTCACCCAATGTAAAACCCTTAACTATACCCAATAAAAACAATTGTGGAGAAAACTGAATTTTTTTCTTCAAAACATTCTGCATAACCCACCAAATTTTTATCCAAAAAGCCTTCACTTTCTTACAGGTCCACCAAACATGGTAATATGTAGCATCTAAGCAATCACACCTCCAACATTTTGGTTGAACATTAGGGTACATACATGACAATTTCTTAGGATCTAAATGCCATCTGTAAAACATTTTATAAAAATTCTCCCTCAAATTCTGCGACTGTGTAAATTTAACGTTCTGAATCCAGATTTTTTCCCATGTTTCCAACATCACTGGTTCTGCAAAATTTTGTGCCCACTTAATCATACAATCTTTAACCAATTCAGTTTCTGAATCCCTTTCTAACAAAACATTATAAAGCCTTTTAATATGCATTGGACCTTTTTCTTTTATTTGTCTAACCAATTCTTCCTCATGCAACATTATACCAATTTTTTGGTCCTCTTTCCATCTCAGTTGAAGTTGATTATACTGTAACCAAGTTAGATTAATCCCTTCATCCAACAGAGACTCTCGTGTCTTCAGTTGCCATCTGCCCGCATCTGTAAAAAGAACTTCTTTATATAACAACCCCCCGAGTGACATTATATTTGTATTCCACATAATATGACCAAGATCCAGCCATAGCGGTATTTTGTAATCCCATTTGAGTCGATGCTTCTTCCAAACTCTCATCAAGGAATCTCTAAGTATATGGCTTTTAAATACTTTATCCACTTTGTTATCATAAAATAAGTAAGCATGCCATCCAAATTCAAGATCAAAGCTTTCTATATTCAATATTCCAGTCTTTTTCCTTCCAAACCAATCACTTGCTTGAGTCAAAGCTGCTGCTTCATAATATAATTGTATGTTTGGAAGTTTAAGACCTCCCCTTTCTGGAACATCTTGCAGAATTTTCAATTTCACTCTCGGTTTTTTCTCATTCCAGACAAATTTATTTAGTCCACTTTGCCATTCTTTCAAATATTTATCACTTTTAAGCACCGGAATCATTTGGAACAAAAAAAGAAATCTTGGCAAAATGTTCATCTTAACTGCTGCTATTCTTCCAAGTAAAGACAGCTGCAGTTTTTTCCAAGAGTCCATATCTTTCTGTACTTCTGTACTTCTCGCCACAACACCTCATAGTTATTTTGATACAATTTCATATTCGATTCTGCAACCTGAACTCCTAGATATTTGACCTTTGGTACAATCTCAAAACCTGCCCTCCTTTCAAGTTCGTGTTTTCGATCTTGTGTCATATTTTTGACTATCATCTTAGTTTTTTTCTGGTTCAGTCTAAATCCTGATACTGTACCATAGTCTTTTATAATGTCTTTCATCTGGATTATTGATTCCATCGGCTGTGTAAGGTTAACAACCAGATCATCTGCAAATGCCCTTATTCTATAGTCCTCTTGCCTTATCACTATACCTTTCAAGGTACTCGAGTCCCGTATTATATTCAGCAAAACTTCTAATGTTAAAATGAATAACAGTGGGGATAACGGACAACCTTGTCTTGTTCCTTTTTCAATTTTAAAATCTGTTGTCAAACTTCCATTAATAATAATCTGTGCCTTTTGTTCTTGATAAATTGCTGAAACCGCTTGTATAAATTGATCCCCAAAGTCCATCTTTTTTAACGTCTTTAATAGAAAATTCCAGTCCACCCTATCAAAGGCCTTCTCCGCATCCAAGAAAACCAGCACTGCAGGGATCTGTTTATTCTTCTCAAGATATTCCAATATGTCTATGACTTGCCTTACGTTGTCCTTCATATATCTGCCCTCTATAAATCCCGCTTGATCATCATGAATCAGCTCTTGAATAACTGGCATCAATCTGTTGGCTAATACTTTTGCATATATTTTATAATCGTTATTCAGAAGAGATATTGGTCTATAATTCTGAGGTTTTTTAGGACCTGCTTGCTCTTTTGGTATCAGGGAGATATAAGCTGTTTTCCATGATGGGGGTATTTTACCCCCTTGTTGTATATTACAGAATAAGTCTCTAAGATACTCAACCATTTCTGCTTGCAAAGTTTTATAATACACCGCAGTTAAACCATCCGTTCCAGGAGCTTTAGCTGTTTTCAGTTGCTTTATTGCTGCAATAATCTCCTCAACTGTTATAGGATAATTCGTTCTTTCCTTTTGTTGGTTGGTAATTTTTGTGACTCTCTTATTTTCTAGATATTTTTCTGTAAGTCCATTCTGCACGTCATCTTTAGCATATAGTTTAGTATAATAATCTACAAAAGCCTCTTTGATTAATTTTTGTTGAAAGATTTCTTTCCCTCCAATATCAATACTATCAATAGTCCATATACTCTTCTTCTTCCTTAATGTGTAGGCCAACCATCTGCCTGGTTTATTAACGTTACAAAATGTATTGTGTTTCGCATATTGTAAATTTGTTGCAGTTCGTTCCGCCACAAGCATTTGAAATTGGTCTTTCAAAAGTTTTATAGCACCACGTATTCTTTCATCTGTTGGATTTTTAATAAGTAACTGTTCTTTATTCTTTATTTCTGCTTCCATTTCAGATCTTTTCTTTTGTCAGTTCAGTTTGTGCTTAGAGTTCATATGAATGAGTACCCCTCTCATATATGCTTTACTCGCATCCCACACTATTTCAATTGGGTACCCTTATTTGAATTTATTTCAAAAAATTCTTTCATCTGCTTTTTAAGTTCTATTATATTTTTTTCATACCTAAACAAATTTTCATTTAGTCTCCATGATCTTCTTTCAGTCTTTCCAATCTCAATTTCTATCCATACTGGGCTATGGTCGGTTAGAGTTCTTGGAAAAATCTTTGTTCTTTTTGTCTTAACCAGTAAGTCATCTGATAATAAAATAAAATCAATCCTAGAGAAAGATCTATGTCTATCAGAAAAAAAGGTATAGTCCAATTCTTTTGGATTATGTATTCTCCAAATATCTTTTAATTCCAAATCTTCTTTCATGTCAAAAAAAGTCTGTGGTAAACTAATCCTTGACTTCGCCAGGCTCTTTTTGTCTAATTTGGAATCAATTACTCCATTCCAGTCTCCCATAATTAAAATAGATCTATAATCCCATTGCAATATTTTAGCGTGCAAAGTTTTGTAAAACTGGTCCTGTTGTTGGTTGGGAGCATAAATTCCGATCAAAAGAATTTGGCCGTTTACCGTATGCAGTTCAATTGCTATAAACCTGCCGCTTTCATCTGCTTCTATAATTTTAGCTGACAGTCTTTTATTTACATAAATAACCACACCATTCTTTTTTTCCGAAGTTGAAGCTATAAAATGTGTTCCTAATTTTGAATTTATCAAGTATTTCTGATCTTGTGTTCTGACATGAGTTTCTTGTAAACAGACTATATCATTATTAAATTGTCTCAAATATGTAAATAACTTCTTCCTTTTCTGTGGTGAATTCAATCCATTCGCATTCCAAGATAAAAGCTTAATTGTCATCTGAATCTTTTTGAAGCGACGAGCAGAATTGCCGAATATCTTCCGAAATCTTCAGTTTTGCTCCCCCCATGGCTTCACTTTCTTTTGTAGACCTCTTAGCTCCCTTTTTGTATTGTCTTTCCTGTTGTTGCTTTTCTTTAAGTTGCTTAGAAATTGCACGAGTTATACGCTGGTCTTTGGCTTCAGCCATCTAAGCCAGGTCCAAGGCCACATCTCTTGTAGTCACAATCAGAGAAGGCTCTAACAGGGGCTCCTCCAGAAAACCTCCTGTAGCACCCTGTACTTCCACTGGCTCCACCTGCTTAAGCTGCTCTTCCATCTCTTGCTGAGGTTGCTTCTCCTTATCACTCTCCTTTATCTCCAACACTGTAGATGTACGTGGGGATGGTGATTTCTCTAAAACAGTAGAATAAAAGTGTTCCGCCTTCTCAACAGTATGCAATCGGTATCTTTCTCCATTATACTTCAAAATTATGCCAGTTGGGGCGTCCCACCGAAATGGTATTTGTTGTTTTTTCAATTCATTCACTAAAAAACCAAAATCTTTTCTGTCTTTTAACATCTTAGGTGGTAGTTCTTTATAAATTCCAATTTGAGCTCCCTCAACTTGCACAGAGGAGAGAAAAGATTTTTGCAAAATATCATTTCTTATTCTTCTATCTGTAAAATATATCACCACATCTCTAGGCAATTGTCTTTGTCTGGCCACCCATGAGTTCACTCTGTAAATTTTATCTATTTTGTAAAAAAATCTCTTCAGGATTGATTTTTAATAACACAGCCAGAGCATCAGCACAAATCTGTCTCAAGTCTTGTCTATCATTCTCTCTAATACCTCTAAGCCTTATAGCGAATTCCATGGACCTGAATTGAATCATTGTAATTTCGTTCTCAACTCTCTGCATTTTATTATCAACATCAAAAATTTTATAGTCAGTGTCCTTTATTTTAGCATTAACTTCTGATTTAAATTCTTCCAGTTTGGAATCCACTTTAATAATAATTTCTGACAAGCCAGACACCACATTCGATATTTTGTTAGTCACCTTGCCATAATTCTCTTTCACCACATTTTTAATTTCATTAATTTCTTGCTTAATTTCCTGTTGAGATTTTTGAAATTTATCATCCAAAGCCTGAGTAATAAATTCTTTTAAACTTTCAATATCAAAATCTTTTTTCTGACTCTGCTGACCAGAAGGAGGCTGCAATTCAGGTTTGTGTGTGGGGGATCCCCCCCCCTGCTGCCTTTCCTTCCTGTTTCTTTGAAGCCATACTGCCACGTAGGTTAGCTTTTCTGAAAAAGGAAATCCTTTTCCTTTTTTCTTTTCCACCACCACAAAGTCCTCTAAAAAAATCCCCCAGGTTTAATCAAATTGGACATAGAATTAAACTGAAGCAAGCTCAAGCTTATTTTAAAAAGAATTTCTTCTCTTCTCCTGTTCCTCCTTGTTACAAGCAGCGCAACTTTGTAGCTGGTTAAAATAACTTTGAAAATCCACTCTCACTCTCAGCTTGTTAACGCTGAAGCGGGCGCCATTTTTTCAAGCCACTTTCACTCGCTCGTATTTTCTACTTAAAATGGAAAGTCACAAAGATACTTGCAATTTCCGGATTGAGGGTTCAAGTTATTATTTGCAGTAAATATTGAAGTTAATTTCGCTTAGTTTGAATGGTTGCTGCAGCCGACTTGCTCTGCAAAAAGCAGAGTCGTCCCACGCCGTCCGGAGTCTCCGCAAGTTAAAAGGGAGCCGCACCTGCTTCCTCCCCAGTAGCAATTTTCTGGGGGCTCGCAGGGGCTCAACCTGCTTCTTGCTCACTCTTCTCCTCCAATCCTACAGATTTCGGAGTTTTCAAGCCGCTTCTTGAAACCGCTCTACAGGCGGCGGGGCTGGCGGTCCTAAAAAAAGGACCGTCTTTCACCGATGGCAGACAAACCGGAAGTCAACATCTCCGCCTTTTCCGTAATCATCTTTCGGATCACCTGTTGAATCAACGTGACAGGAGGGAAGGCGTACAGCAGACCGGCCGGCCAGCAACACCGCAGAGCGTTTGTGGCCTCCTCCAGTGGAGTCGGGTAGCGCGAGATGAACTGGGGAAGCTGGGCGTTGGCAGGGCTGGCAAACAGATCGACCACCGGTTGTCCGAAGTGAAGCGAGGCCTCTTGAAACAGACTGGGAAGCAGTTGCCACTTGGCCTGATCGATCACTTCCCTGCTGAGTCAATCCGCCTGGATGTTGGCCGTCCCGGAAATGTGGTCTGCCTGGAGTGACCTTAGATGTCGTTCGACCCAGCTGAACAGACGGTCCGACTCGAGCATCAAGTTCTGCGACCTCGTCCCCCCCTTCTCGGTTTATGTGTGCCTTGGCGGATGTGTTGTCTGTGAGAATTAGCACATGACAACCTTGTATCAGCGACCGGAAATGTAACAGGGCAAGCCGAACCGCTCGCAGCTCTAGAAAATTGATACTGTGGGTACACTCCCCCGGAGTCCATTGCCCCTGGGCTACCTGGACGTCCATGTGGGCCCCCCACCCGTGAAAACTGGCATTGGTGGTGATCACGATCCGGTCCAGTTCCAGGAAGTAGCAGCCCTTCAGAATGGCAGGGGACTTCCACCAAAGCAGCGACAGACGGATCTGTGGCGGCCCGAGCACCTTCCTTACAGAATTGGAACAGCCTTTCCGCTGGAACAGGAGGAGTAGCCATTGTAGTGGACGGGAATGTCTGCGAGCCCACGGCACGATGCGGAAGCACGAGACCATCTTCCCCAACAGTTGCGACAGAGTCAACAGAGGAACTGACCTCCGGGCCAAGACCTGGTCCAGGAGCGACTTGATGCTCCTCACCCTTTCCGATGACAGGAAAACCTGACCCTTCCCAGAGTCTATCACCGACCCGAGGGGTAGAATTGAGGTCGAGGGGACGAGATGGCTCTTGTCCAAGTTGATGGTGAAACCGTGCTCCCGGAAGGCCAAAAGCACCCGATCTATGTCTCTCCTCGCTTGCACCCTGGAGGAAGAGAGGACCAGAACATCGTCCAGATAACAAAGGACTCGCACCAGAACGGCACTGAGGGTCGCAGCCACCACTGCTACCAACTTGGTAAAAGTCCTGGGGCCGAAGAAAGTCCGAATGGCATTGCACAGTACTGGTAATGCCTGCCCGCATATTCGAAGCGTAGAAACTGCCGATGCGAAGGAAGCACTGGTACATGCAGATAGGCCTCTCGTAAGTCCACCGACTGCATCAGATCCCCTCGACGAACTGATGCAAGAATTGAGCGAAGAGAGTGCATCTTGAAACGATGGTAACGTACCGCCCGATTTAAGTCCTTGAGGTTGAGGATCCCCCGGACGCCTCCAGAGTTTTTCAGCACTAAAAACAGAATCGAATAGAAACCGGTCCCTTGTTGGTCTAACAGAATCAGTTCTATCGCTTTGATCTCCAGTAAATGTGATATCTCGTCCACCATCAGATTGCAACAGTCTGTCAAGAGAGGAACAGGACACCGGATGAACCGCCTTGGAGGGCGATCCGTGAATTCGATTGACAGGCCCTCCGAAATCGTGTGACGCACCCACTCGTCCAGTGTGGAACTTTCCCATTGGCGGTGAAAGGATCGGAGGCGACCGCCCACGGGACCAGGAGTCGGTGAGTCATTTGCCCCTTCAAAATGGCCTGGAACTTGACCCACGGTAGGGACGCTTTGAAGCGGTCTGGGGTCTGCCACGGTCCCTGAACCTCTGTCTGTCAGCGAAACGGTCAGATGGCTGGAACGACTGTCGGTAAGTAGAGGGGCCTCCCTGCCCCGAAAAGGGATGAAAGGGCTGACGCTGTGTATATGGGGTATAACGTCTATCCTGTTTGCGAAAAGAGGTTGGCATAACCTTCCGCTTGTCTTTGTCCTCCACAAGTACTGGCTCTAATGCTGCCCCAAATAAATTAGAGGCTTTATACAGGGCCGCCGCCAACTTCCACTTGGTTTTAACATCTGTCTTCCACGGACGTAGCCAAAAGAGGCTACACGTGATGGAAGCCGCCAGCACCCTAGAGGCAAACTTGACAGAATTCAGCGAGGCATCCGCCGAGTATTCAGTGGCCGCAATGATCTTGTTTATATCGTGATGTAAACGAGTTTCTTCAGTACAGACGGGTGCAGACACGGACTGTTGAGCAGGTTCCGTGACCCGGTTGGAAGACGAGGCCGTGGCCTGCCTGGCTTTCTCGCATTGCCCCTCCAAGGCTTTATGGCGTCTGAGTGCGTCCTTGTCGGCCAAAAAGGAGGACTTAGAGAGCCGAGACTTGTGACCGCCAGAGGCGGAACGTTTACCTGACTGTTTCTTGCGGGATTTGGCAGATCTGACAGGGCTGGCCTCCTGATCACTATCTGAAGAGAATGAACAATCCGCCATGTTGTAAGCCCCTTCACCAAGCCTTTATGCAAATGAGGCGCGGCGGGGTTTTTTTTATTATTATTTATTTAATTAATTAATTATATATTTGGAGTTGTGCAAATCTTCGCACCGGAAAGAGATCACGCACAAATCAAAACCTGATTACAATACCAAACTTTGCAATCTGAGTTGCTGTGGGCCCTGCGCTCTACCCAGATGTGTAGGTAGGCTTCACGCACAAATAATGGTATGAATAAATCGTCACAGCCCACAGGGAGGTGAAAGGGGTGGCGAGAGCCTTTGAATACCCCCCCTTCTTTTCTTTTAGAATCTCTGCTCAGTAAGGGAAGTCCACAAACCACAAGCTACGGCCCTTTGAACTGGGGCTCGCGCTCGAGCGGGGTGAGTAAAATGGCGGCCGCCCGAAGATTCAAAATGGCGGCTGCGCTGTGATGATGCAGGTAGAAATGGCGCCCTGCCACACGGTCTCTGTGTTGCCTCCGAGCTTCCCCTAGCTCCCCTGCCACGGGCGCTACGCGGGGAGAGATCCTCGGACCACTTACACATAGCGGGAGGGTGGCGAGCAACCAACAGCCACGCCACACACCCCCCAAACGGCTACTTGTGAATCGGCTGCCTGGTCCCTATCGAGCCGATCTTCGCAGCGCCGCCTGCAGAAGCCTGACGGGACGGTCGCTGGCCACGGCGGTAGCAAGCACCACTAACCATCGGCTCCTCTGAAGTGCCGCCGCCTTGCGCTCATCAGCAGTGAAAACAGCAGTCGGGGAGCGAATCTCCCAGCCCCGAACCTGCCGATCGTAGGAATTCAGCCGGATCCGCCCCGCAGGGACAGAAACCGGCGGCTGGTAGCGCAATGGCGCGAGAGGTCGGCATGACCCGGATCCCCGGGCATGAAACTGACAGCCAGCTGATAGGTGGGGCAGCGAGAACGGCCAAAACAAAGAAAACAGGATTCCTAAACTCCACCGGGAAACAAAAGAAAGGGGCTAATCAAAAATAAACAAAAGCCTAACGCAACTCTCAGAGCACAGAGAAAAACCCTCTCAGTCTGTCAGCAACTGAGAGAAAGACTGGGGATCCGAGTGCAAAAGGGGGCGTGGTGAGAGCACAGAGTAGGAAGTTAAATCAATAAAAGGTTCTCTCAGTTGCTGTCAGAAAAGAGGATTGAACCCAATGCTGGAGTGTAGTAGCAGCGTTCTGGAAAATTTGAGCTTAATTGTGGTAGTAATTCGAGGTCTACCTTTACAGCAAAGTAGCTTACTAAGGGGCTTAACTACATTCCTGAACTGAAGAAGAAAAATAGGGATGTTCAGTTTCAAAGAGTTTTGCAATGCTCTCTTAATCCAAAGCAAATGATCACATGAAGTATTAGTACCGGTGGTGGGTTGCTACCGGTTCGCACCGGTTCAGGAGAACCGGTAGCGATAAATTGGCGAGGGTCGCAGAACCGGTATTAATTGCTGGCTGGCCACGCCCCTGAACCGGTTTCCCCCCCAGTCACTTCCTTTTCCTCCTTACCACCTGGGCGGCTTGCCTGCCTAAGCTGCCTTCCCACGTGGTGCTGGCCCTGCGCCCCAACTGAGCTGCCGCCTCCTGCCTATAGGTAAGTCGTGCTACCCCACTCCCACCGGGCTCACGACCTTCCCTTCCCCGCCCCTTACAGGAGTCCCCCCCGCACCCCGTTTTGGCTCCCTGGGGATGCAGGGAGGCTTGCTAAGACCAAAATGGGGCATGAGGGGGGGTGCCTAGCAAGACTCCCTGCAGCCCCCTGGAAGCAAAAACGGGCTGCGGGGGGGGGCTTCAAGGGAGAAAGAAACAAAGAAATCCTCACTGTTTAGGGAGATCCCCAGGTGCCCTGAGCTTGAGTTGAGAGCTTATTGTTAAGTGGCTGCTAGCTATCCTTGCTCAGGCTAAGATAATCAATAGTGGAGCTCTAAGAATGCCAGATTATCAATGCGCATGTTCTGAGTTTCAAAACGTTTGGCTTTTCTTCCTCCTACCAAAGATCTTCTGGGGTTCTTCACAGAAAGGGAGAAAGGAGAAAGGGAGGGAGAAAGAAATAAATAAAGAAAGAGAGAGAGAGAGAGAGAGAGAGAGAGAGAGAGAGAGAGAGAGAGAGAGAGAGAGAGAGAGAGAAAAGAAAGAGGCAAAGAAAGAAAAAGAAGAAGAAAAAAGAAGGGAGAGAGAGAGAATGCAGGTATTTCTTAACAGAGGCTTGAACTTGCCTGAAATTAGATCAAGCCCTACATCACTTAACCCAATGTATCAGATTAAATTGTTATTGAATTATTTTTGGTATATATACTACATTCTCTTGTGTAATTTAGTTATAGTGTAAAACTAGCCGATTATGTCTCAAAATAAAAGGGAGATCAAAAATCCAATTAGTGCCATGTAAATTCCGGAATCCCCAAAGACTTTTCCCACTGTATTTATTAAACAAATTTATATAGCTACCCAACTCATATACAGTGACTTTATCACTATCGTGTTCCTTTCATGTAGTTCTCAATGTGTCAATCTCCTTGCTACTCTATTTCCTCCACCAAAATTCTATTATAAATAATATTACCACATTACAGCTCTAATTTTGTGTATTTGCGCCAGTAATTTTCAAAAAAAGATTTATTCCTCTCTCACATAGTTATTTAGAGGTAGCTTCAGATGTCAGTTTACTTTTACCATTAAAAATGTTTTGTTGCATTATATGACTGCAAAAGCCTTTTAGCAGTTTCATGTAACAGGAAATATCCAGTAACAATTTTGAAAGTAGTTGTCATAGCCACAAACACTCTCCCCCCAAAAAGACAGAGAAAGAGAGAAAAAAAGAGGAAGGGAGAGAGAGAGAAAAAAAACCTCTGTGCTATTATTTTTAATTGTTCCCTTATTTATCATGTGTTAATATTTTACACTGTCCCTACACCTAGAATGATGTTACTGCCTGATGTTAATACCACTTTATAAAACCCTTGTAAGGCCACACCTGGAATCCTGCAACCAATTTTGATCACCATACTACAAAAAAGATGTTGAGACTTTGAAAAAACTTCAGAAAAGAGCAACTAAGATGATCAAAGGCCTGGAGACTAAAACACATGAAGAACGGCTGCAGGATTTGGGTTTGGATGGTCTAGAGCCATGATGGCGAACCTATGGCACACGTGCCACAGGTGGCACGCGGAGGCATATTAGTGGGCACGCCAGCTCAGCTCTGGGGCGCATGCGCATACCGGCCAGCTGATTTTCTGGCCTTCTGGGCCCACCAGAAGTAGGGAAACAGGCTGTTTCCTGCCTCTGGAGGGCCTGGGGGCGGGGTGGGGAAGGCCCGTTTTTCTTTCCTACCTGGCTCCAGATCCTCTCTGTGTATCTGGGAAGGGCAAAAACAGCCTTTTTCACTCCCTTGGAGGCCCTACGGAGGCTGAAAGGGCCCATTTCCTGACTCCCGGTGGGACAGGAAGTGACATTTTTTCCTGTCCCCAGCCTCCAGAGACTCCTAGAGAGGCTCCTAGAGACTCCTAGAGAAGCTCCTAGAGACTCCTAGAGAGGTTCTGGAGGCTGGGGACAGCAAAAAATGTCACTTCCTGTCCCACCGAGAGTTGGGAAATGGGCCTTCAGCCTCCATAGGGCCTCCAAGGGAGTGGGAAAGGCTGTTTTCGCCCTTCCCAGATACACAGAGAGGATCTGGAACCAGGTAAGAAAGAAAAATGGGCCTACCAGGCCATCATGTGCCAGGAGCGGGGGGGGAGAGGGGAGGGGGCTGCGCACACATGCGCGTGGGCACGTGCACGCGCTACCCTCCCCCGCCCCCCTCTCCTGGCACGCGATGGCAAAAAGGTTAGCCATCACTGGTCTAGAGAATCCCTAGTGCCGCGTAACAGGGTGAGCTCCTGTTACTTGTCCCAGCTTCTGCCAACCTAGCAGTTCGAAAACACATAAAAAATGCAAGTAGAAAAATAGGGACCACCTTTGGTGGGAAGGTAACAGCATTTCGTGCGCCTTTGGTGTTAAGTCATGCCAGCCACATGACCACGGAAACGTCTTCGGACAGCACTGGCTCTTTGGCTTTGAAATGGAGATGAGCACCACTCCCTAGAGTCGGGAATGATTAGCACATATCTGCAAGGGAAACCTTTACCTTTACCTTTAGTCTAGAGAAAAGAATAATTAGGGGAGACATGATAGCAGGATTCCAGTATTTGAGGTGCTGCCACAAAGAGGGAGTCAAATTATTCTCCAAAGCACCTGAAGGCAGGAGAAGAAGCAATGGGTGGAAACTAATCAAGGAGAGAAGCAACCTGGAATTAAGGAGAAACTTCCTAACAGTGAAGACAATTAACCAGTGGAACAGCTTCGGAAGTTGTAGGTGCTCCATCACTGGAGGTTTTTAAGAATAGACTGGACAGTCACTTGTCTGAAATGGTATACGTTCTCCTGCTTGAGCAGGGGGCTGGACTAGAAGACCTCCAAGATCCCTTCCAGCTCATTCAATATTGCCCACTAGGGCTCTGCCTTCAGCAGTGCAGTTGGTCCTACTTTTTGACCTACTTTGGTCCTACCGTTTTCTTTCAATCAAATTTAGTAATCCAGCATTTGTTCAATTGGAGGAATCAGAAGATTCACATGAAAGGAGGAGACCTTACAGGGTGACACTGCCTTTGATTCTGGGTGGTCATGGTGGGCTTTCTGTTATGTATCTAATTTTGGAGGGAAAATTAAGCGGGAAAAAGCTCGATGATTATTGGCTAGCACCCTGGGTAAGAAGCTATATAAGGAGAACTGTTCTACTGTACATTTGCTGGATTTTCACTGTGTATTAAAGAGCTGTTGTTCACATAGACCTGTCTCCTGTCTCCTCACTCGCCCGATCTAACACTGGCGATGAGGGTGGGATCGAGGTAGACAGGTTGCACAAAAAGAGCTGACAACCAACGAATCCAGCCAGGCGGGAAAGTCTTCACGAGCTGAGCACGACAGAACGATGTCCGCTGTCGCACCACCAATGTCATTCAATCCCGTGAAAGAGAAGTGGGGATTGTACATGACGTGGTTTGAATGCTTCCTTGAAGCAAATGATCTCCAAGGGCTGTCCGACAATCGGAAGTGTGCCCTCTTCTTGAGCCACTGCGGCCCTGAAGTGTTTGACACAGCCAAGTCGCTGTTGGAGCCAACACTGGTACAGTCTGTACCATGGCAGGTCTTACAGACCACATTGAGGACACACTATGCCCCGGTACCATCCAAATGTGTTCAGCGCTCTGAGTTCTGGCAAAGACTACAAAGGGACGGAGAGCCGATAAATGCCTACATGTCAGCGCTGCGTAAGGCCGCCACACTCTGTGAGTACCGAGACCTCGATGATGTGCTTCTAGAGCAACTAATCTGCGGTGTTAGAGATATTCACCTCCAGAGACAACTGTTGGCTAAGACAAACCTTACCCTTCACATCGCACTAGATGAAGCCAGGGCACACGAATCATCCAACAAGGTAGCAGAGACCTTGATAACGAGGAAGAGGGCGATGTGGACGTTTTCAAGATGGACAGAAATAAGTGTAATGAGGGTGACCAGAAAGAGAGCTGTGCTAGCTGTGGGGGATTCCACCAGAGGCAGACATGCCAGTTCAAAGATGCCATTTGCAGGCGCTGTGACAAAAAGGGACACTTGGCATGGGTGTGCAGGGCAAGTCAGCCATCCAGCCACAAACAAAGAGCATTCACCAGTCAAGCCAGCCAGCAGCGGCCGCAAAAGAAGGACAGAAACATCCAGCAAAAACGAAGTGCCTACTCCAAAACTCCTGAGACATTTCAGACCCGCATCAGCCAAGCTACCATGTCTCCGCATGTAACCGTCGAAATTGAGGGATCTCCATGTCAAATGGAAATAGACACTGGCTCATCCATCACTATCATGTCATGGGCCAAGCTTAAAGCTGCAATCCCGAATTTCAAAAAACACCAGCTGAAGCACCAGTGCCTGAGACTAAATGACTACCAGGGGAATCGCATTCCCGTTGAAGGCTGCGGGACATTCCAGGTAAAATTCGGCCAGTTCAACAAGCAGCTGCCCATCACAGTGGTCAGCAGATGTCTACCGAGTCTTCTAGGCCTTGACTGGTTCAAAGCCCTGGGCATGGGGGTCACTGGAATCCACTCTACCAGCAGCAGCTTGATGGACAACCTACTATGTGAATTCCAGGACATTTTTGACGACCGTCTTGGCAAGTATATGGGGACCCCTATTTCTTTTAACCTGGACCCTAATGTAGCCCCCATCAGAATGAACGCAAGGAGGGTGCCCTTTGTGCTCAAGTCTAAAGCAGATCAGGAGCTGAACAAGCTCATACCGCAGGGCATCCTAATACTGGTTGACCATGCAAAATGGGAAACACTGATAGTCACCCCGCTTAAGTCTGACGGGTCAGTGTGCATCTGCGCCGACTATAAGTGCACCCTAAACAAAGCCCTCCAACAAAGCGCCTATCCTGTCCCCATTGTGCAGCACCTATTACATTCCTTGGGCCCTGGCAAGGTTTTCGCTAAACTCGATCTTGCGCAGGCGTACCAGCAACTGCCAGTAGATAGCGCTACCGCAGAGGCACAAACTATAGTAACACATAGAGGTGCCTTCAAATGCACAAGACTACAGTTCAGGGTTAGTGTAGCCCCCGGACTATTCCAAAGTGTGATGGAGCGTCTGCTGCAAGGACTACCAGGGTTCGTCCCCTATTTTGACGATGTCCTTGTCACCACAGCAGATAAGCAACAACTAGGGGTCCGTTTAAGGAAGGTGCTGACTATTTTTCGAAATGCAGGACTATGAGTTAAGCGAAACAAATGTCAAATTGCAGTGCCTGCCGTTGAATTTTAGGGTACAAAGTAGATGGGACTGGCATTCACCCCACGGAAAGTAAAATAAGAGCTATCCACAACGTGCCAACTCCAAAGAACAAAGCGGAGCTACAGGCGTTCCTGGGATTTCTATTCAATTTTCTTAAAGGACAAAGCCACAGTGGCTGAACCCCTCCACAAATTGTTAGTGAAAAAATCCCTGTGGGTTTGGGATAAGGTGGAAGCCAAGGTGTTTGCAGCTGTCAAGGGACTTCTATCTGCCAACAGCCTCCTTATCCAACATAATGAACTACTTCCCCTTGTCTTAGTCTGTGACACATCCCCTTTTGGCGTGGGGGCTGTCTTGAGTCATAGACTGCTGAACGGACTAGAAGCCCCCATCGCCTATTTCTCCTACACCCTGTCTAGCACTGAGCGAAACTACAGAAAGCTGGACAGGGAGGCCCTGGAAGCTATGGCACGGGTTAAAAAGTTTCACGAATACCTGTTCGGATGGACCTTTGAACTCGTTACCGACCCCTGCTAGGACTTTTGGCTGGAGATCGCCCCACTCCGGCAGCCATGTCTCCCCGTCTGACTAGGTGGGCTATTTTTCTGGCTGCCTACTCCTACCGCCTCATCCATCGCCCCGGTCAGAGCCTTGGGCATGCCGATGCCCTCAGCAGGTGTTCATTGCCAGAATTGCTGGAAGACCCGACCCCGGGCATTCCTGTTCTGCTTATTGACTCTATGGACTCGGGGCCTCTCACTTCTGCTGAAGTTGCACGAGTCTCTGCTAAAGACTCTGTGTTGCGAACTGTTATTGGCTGGGTACATAGGGGATGGCCAGCTGGCTCTATGGGTGGGGAATTTAAACCGTTTATCAGCAAACAGCATGAGCTGTCTACTCAAGGGGGTTGTTTGCTGTGGGGTGACCGAGTGGTTGTGCCGATGTGTCTAGGGGAACAAGTGTTGGCTACATTGCATGTTGGGCACCTGGGAATTGTGAGGATGAAGGGGTTGGCAAGGAGCTATGTATGGTGTCCCAACATGGACGACAGCATTGCCGAATGGTTGGCCAAGTGTACCCATTAGGAGTCTCGCTCTGCTCCCCCAACGGCCCCAACTAAAGAATGGGAAAGACCCCGGGGACCCTGGTCGCGTATTCCTATCGATTTTGCAGGTCCATTCCATGGTCAAACTTTTCTTATTTTTTAATTTTTTTAATTTTTTTTTATTTATATGCCGCCCTTCTCCGGAGACTCAGGGCGGTTTACAATGCGTTAAGCAATAGCCTTCATACTTTTGTATATTTATACAAAGTCAGCTTATTGCCCCCACAAACTGGGTCCTCATTTAACCTACCTTAGAAAGGATGGAAGGCTGAGTCAACCTTGAGCCTGGTAAGATTCGAACCTGCAGTAATTGCAGGCAGCTGTGTTAATAACAGGGTGCTTTAAACCACTGTACTACCAAGGCTCCTCTTATAATGGTGGACGCTTATTCTAAGTGGCTAGAGATATTATTATTATTATTATTATTATTATTATTATTATTATTATTATTATTATTATTATTATTATTTATTAGATTTCTATACCGCCCTACTCCCGAAGGACTCAGGGCGGTGCACAGCCAGACAATAAAAACACATACAATACAAAATTTAAAAAATAGAATAAAATCAAATTAAATAATTTTGGCCCCGACAAATTTAAAACCCCAAACTTTTAAAACCAATTTAAAATTGAATATATAAATACTAAAAGATATTTAAAATTTTAAAAATCTTTTATAAAAGAGGGGGAAAATTAGGCCAGGCCGGCCTGGTGAAATAGCGGCGGAAGGTGCGCAGATCCGGGATCCTCCGTATCTCTGGGGGGAGCTCGTTCCAGATAGTAGGTGCCCCCACAGAGAAGGCTCTCCCCCTGGGGGCCGCCAGTCAGCATTGCTTGGCTGACGGCACCCGGAGGAGCCCCTCTCTATGGGAGCGTACCGGCCGGTGGGAGGCTATTGGTGGTAGTAGGCGGTCCCGCAAGTACCCGGGTCCTAAGCCATGGAGCGCTTTAAAGGTGGTAACCAATTAATGGTAACGCTTTAAAGGTGGTAACCATATTAATGCACTCTACCACTGTGGAGGCTATAATTAAAGCGCTCCGGAAACTATTCGCCACACATGGGCTACCGGACACACTGGTATCCAATAATGGGCTTCAACTCACGGCTACACAATTCAAAGGATACTTTGCAGGGATTGGGGTCCGACATGCACTCACAGCACCTTTTCATCCAGCCAGTAATGGTCAAGCTGAAAGATTTGTGAGATCGGCCAAAGAGGCATTGGCCAGATTCGGCCCGGGAGACTGGCAGGCCATACTTTCCTGACTGCCCAACATGTTACTCTATACATGGCTATGGGACAAAGTCCGGCAGAGCTCTTAATGGGCTGGAGACTCCACTGTACTCTAGATAGGCTGCATCCCAATTACTCCCCTGACGGGTATATGGAAGCCAAGAGTAAGGCTAGAAGTTTCTCCATTGGGTCCCCGGTGTTCATAAGGAACTACGTGGACGGTCCCCTCTGGGTGGCGGGGCACATCTCTGACATTACTGGACCCAGGTCTCATCTTGTTGAAATGGGAAACGGAAGGGTATGACGCAGACACATAGACCAGTTAAGGAAACGCCGGGGCCAAACAATCCTCACTGAGCCAGACTACCAAACAGATAAACCAGTCCCTGACTCACCAACCATTCCTCCAACAGCTAACTCAAACCCGAAGTGGCCGGAAGACTTACCTGATGACTTCGGTGTCCAGCGCTGCCCTCTCGAGAAGCCAGGCCCATCCGGAGGGTGCAACGCCCATAAGAAAATCCAGGAGGTTCCGTTGGCTGGGCTGGGAGAGACAAAGAGTCCCTCCGACCAGCCCAAATCCCCGCCTCAGACTGAATTACGCAGGTCAATTAGAATCAAGGAACACCCTAGTCACCTGCATGATTATGTATGTAAATAGCTGCCTAAGTGTCTTCTGGGAGGGGAGGAGTGTTATGTATCTAATTTTGGAGGGAAAATTAAGCGGGAAAAAGCTCGATGATTATTGGCTAGCACCCTGGGTAAGAAGCTATATAAGGAGAACTGTTCTACTGTACATTTGCTGGATTCTCACTGTGTATTAAAGAACTGTTGTTCACATAGACCTGACTCCTGTCTCCTCACTCGCCCGATCTAACATTTTCCATATTCTGATCTTGATCTGGTCCAACAAGGCTTCATCTCTTAAATTTGTAGTTTACAACCATTTGTTTAGTGACAATTCAAATTTACAATGGTACTAAGAAAAGTGACTTAGGATATTTACCACTGCAGCAGCCCCATGGCGATCAAAATTCAGACGCTTGACAACTGCCTCGTATTTATGACGGTTGCAGTATCCCAGGATTACGCGATCATCTTTTGTGACCCTCGGACAAGCCAAGTCAACAGGGGAAGTCAGGTTTGCTTAACAATCATATTACGAACTTAAGAACTGCAGAGATTCGCTTAACATCTCCAGCAAGAAAGGTCATAAAAGGGGGCAAAACCTCACTTAACAACTGTCTCATTTATCAATGGAAATGTTGGGCTCAAATTGTGGTCATAAAATCCAGGATTACCCGTGCAAGATATATTAATGACATGCTCTTTACTACCCTGTAGGAACAGAGGCTATTTCTACAGAGACCATGTATTAAAACAAAGTCCATCACAACGCACGAAAGTTCAATGAAGCCAGGCTGAATTGACAAATAAAATATTGAAAAGAGAAGTCTGGGTACAGTCTCAGTTCTGCATTTTGGATCCCAGCCTTTTCCTCTACAGAGAAATTATACCCAGCCACCAAACTAGAACTCACATCTAGAAAAAGGGCAAAGCTGACGCTGAATATGATAGGAAAACGAAGATCTAGAAAAGGGGGGGGTAAGCACCCTGCCCTGCTCGCTTTCTGGCAGATATAGAAACCAACTGCCATCAAGTTTGCACAAAGGAAACATTGGGGATGACATGGAAAGGGGACAGATGTGTTTGAACACCACACCCACCCACAACAGTTTTGGTTGTAATGAAATCTCCATTGTGGGTGGCTTTTACAGTTGGGATCCAAATCTGGTTTTCTTTCCCAACAGTAGATCTCTAGATAGAAGATCCATCAGGATTCCATCAGTGGCAACAGATAACCAGGGAATATAAACATACACAGAGATATACAGTCCCTTTGATGTTTCTCTCAAATGGCTGTCCTTGAGCAAACTAATTCAGTTGGGAATTTGTGTCCTATTAGAAACTTTTTAAAAAAAAAACCTCACAAGTGAGAAAGGACCTAATTCTTTAATTAGTCCTTGACTTACAATCATTCCCTTAGTGACCTTTTTGAAGTTACAACGGCAGCATCCCGAGGGTCACGTGATCAAAATTCAGATGCATGGCAACTGGCATGGATTTAGGATGGTTGCAGCATCTTGGGGTCATGCAACCAACTCTTGCAACCTTCTGAAAAGCAAAGTCAATGGGGAAGCCAGATTCACTCAACAACTGCAGTGATTAACACTTAACAATGGCAAGGAAGTTCACAAAATGGAGCAAAGCCCACTTAATAACCATCTTGGTTAGCATTGGAAATGTTGAGCTTAATTGTGCTTGTAAATTGAGGGCTAGACTCTGCGTTTCCTGCCCTTTTGTGACTCATCCCACTTAAATATTTAGGGAAAGATTGCCCAAAATTTAGCCTAACAATGAAGTAACTCAACTGGAGTTGGAGAGATGGGTCAGGAAAAACCATAGTCTTTTTTGTGACACAATGGGCTTTTGAACATTTCAGAAGAATCTGTTGAATGTCACTCAGGGCCCCAAGCTAAGGCTGAGAAAGGAATGGCATAGCAGCCAAGTTCTCCCACTCAACTTCTGATAGCACACAAGTGTTGAAGGAAACATTTCCCTCCTTGATTTATAAAGGCCTAGACTGCAGTTACTTTCAAAACAGGAAAGAAACAAAAGGTCTATTTTGTGGGCACATCCCAACTCCCAAACTGCCAGCTGGCAAGATCTCCTGGACCTTAAAATACAGGTTGTCCTTCACCTACGATGACAATTCAGCCCCAAATGTCTGTTGCTCGGCAAAATATTTGTTCAGTGAGTTTGGCCCCATTTTACGACTTTTCTTGCCACTGTTAAGTGAATCATTGTGGTTGTTAAGTTAGGAACATGATTGTTCAGTGAATCTGGCTTCCCCATTTGACTTTGCTTATCAGAAGGTCACAAAAGAGGATCAGGTGACCCCTAGGATTCTGCGACCATCATAAATATGAATCAGTTGCCAAGTGTCTGAATTTTGATCACATGGGAATGCTGCAATGATTCTAAATGTGAAAAACAGTTGTAAGTCGTTTTTTTTTCAGTGCTGTTGTAACGTCAAACAGTCAGTGAATGAACTGCTGTAAATCAAGGATTATCCGTACTGCTTCGAAAGCATGAAATAAAACCCAACTGGCAACTGCCAGCACTTGGAAAGTCAACATGCTTTCACAACGTGGTTGTATAATGCAAGCACTAAATCTTATTTCCCTTCTTCCTCTTCAGATGTTTGCATCCTATCTATGTTTCCTGATAATCAAGTTTCTCTGAGTTCAGCAAAATTGCATCACATCGCATTGGGCCCCATCTTCTCATCCTCCCTTCCGCACGTTTCCTCACTGACTCCAACTGACTGGATCAGGCTCCTGTCCACTCTTCTCTGGCTCTTTTAGCCCTGCTTAGGAGCATCTCTCCAAGAACCAGACACGCTTAGCGTGGAATGATGAAATTGTGTAGATGAGGAAGGAAGCCGCCCAGGAGACAAACAGCATTGTGCCTCACTTCTCGGCAAAGTGATTTCCTCCAATTGAGGAGGCAGATGGGACAATGGAGCTGTTGGCCATTGGAGAGGAGGAAGAGGATGCGTAAGACAAATGTGGCAAAACAAGAGATATATACCGTACTTTTCAGAATATAAAACACACTTTTTTCCCTCTAAAAGAGGGTGGAAATGTTGATGCATCTTATAGACCAAATACAGCCATTTTTGACCTCCCAAAGCCCCACCCGTGTCCCGTTTTTGCGAACAACGGGCCCTTTTTTTTTGCAAAAATGGGGTGTGCAGAGGCTCTGGGAGGCCTGCAGAGTGGTCCTGTGGGCTGGGAAGGGCAAAAACTTTTATTTCCTTGTTTACCTCTTCAAAATCTTGGTGTGTCTTATAGTCCAAAAAATACGGTATATATTTTTTTTCTTGGTTGCAAAAATTGTTCTTGTTCAAAATCTATCTGCAATCTCAAAAAGGGATTCCACACCTCAACTATGTTCATAGTGAAAGGTAGCTCCACTTGAAAAAACAAAAAGGACTATGGATGACATCATAGCAGTCTTCCAATATTTGAGCGGCTGCCACAAAGAAGTGGGAGTCAACCTATTCTCCAAAGCACCCTGAAGGCAGGACAAGAAGCAACGGATGAAAACTAATCAAAGAGAGAAGCAACCTAGAACGAAGGAAAAATTTAATAAACAGAACACACAATAAACCAGTGGAACACCTGCCTCCAGAAGTTGTGTATGCTTCAACACAGGAGGTTTTTAAGAAGAGATTGGGCAGCCAATAGTCTGAAATGGTATAGGGTTTTTCTACTTGAGCAGGGGGTCGGACTAGAAGTTCTCCAAGGTCCCTTCCAACTCTGTTATTGTGTTACTCTCCCTTGAGAATAAAAATTAAATATCTGGCAGATTTCCAACGGAGAAAAACTGGCTACATTTCCAAATTGAATATACATTTTTTTCTTATTTCACTGATTTAGAATACAGAGAGAGAGAGAATGAGAGAGAGAGAGAGAGAGAGAGAGAAACACAAACTCACCACTCTTTTACTGCCTGTGCGTAATTGGAAGGCAAGGTCTACAACAATTGAAAATAAAACTCCCTGCTCTGAGATATTCTCCTCCAGTCGGGCACGGCAGTCAGGATGGGTGGTGACTTGGAAGAGTTGCTATTGGACCAGGTTAACTTGGAAGGTCGGAAGTCCCTCCTCCTGCCTGTGACTGACAGTTTTTCGACTCGGTCGAGTCAGGACCGGTCGTGTTTAGGGAGACTTCTGTCAGTCCTAACCATAAAAATACAAAGAAAATAGAAGAGCAATACAAAGGGCGAAACATCAGAAGGCAGACTAAGCGAGGCTGATTTCCTCTCAGCGTTGCAGCTGCTTAGCTCCGCTGTTGTCTCGCTAGGTGGATTCGCCGGCTGGCGATCCACCTGCTGCACGCACGAGTTCGCTCCATCGCGTCGGCCATTCTGCCCTGCAGCCGGGGAGCGCTAATTTTAACATTCGAGCGCCCGGCTTCTTACTTCTTAGCGCGAGGTGTTTTCCGCGCTTTTCCAGTGCCTTGCCGGCTGGCTAGCACTCAGTTTGATTGCCACCTACAACGGGAGCCGCTGGAGAGCGGAGGAAGGCCCCCAAGGATGGTGGCGGCAGCATGAGCCTTTGAAGTCGGAAGAGAGGTTCATTTGGATAGCGTTTGCCTGGATTGGAGCGTGGGCGGACTCGACGCTATTTATCGTGCTACGACCGGCTGGCTAGCACCTTTTTCTGTGTACTGCCCCCTAACTATTGAACTTCGATCGGGCGCAGTAAGTACGATCATTGTGACAGTTGCGGCCTATTGATCTGAGGGAGAGCCGCCATTTTGGAGCCCTTGGGCTAATTCAGCCTCCATTTTGTGTCACTACTGTGAGCCATCTGCCTTGTCCCAGCGGCCATTTATTCAACCTCCCTTATGGCTGAGGTCATTATTTCTAGTAAAAGCAAGAAGGGGAAACGCCCTCACCCACAGCGAGGCACTGAAGGGGAATCTTCCTCGGGCTCCCAACCTAAGAAATCTAAAACGGGTATTCTGCAAGAGCTGACTATGTCCAGGGATGAACAGAGGAGACACAAGGCCATGGAGAAGGCATGTAATAAGGCAGCTTCCTCCTCTAAAGCGCTCCCGGAGGATCCCTCTAATCCAGAATCCCTTCAGGCAGCTCCCAGGTGTGAGGCCTTACCACAACAAGACCTGATTCCTCCTCTCTCTCCAGATATCTCCGTTACGGGGGATTCCTGGGTACCTGACACAGCCACTGTTTTTCCAACTGAGGCTTCTGTGGTTGCCCCAGCCCAAGGGGCTAACAATCCAAAGGCTGTTTCTAGTGAGATTGGACATCCTGAGTTGCAGGCCTCTCAAAATCAGAAACTGGATGTTACCCCTGCCTTAGCCCAATTAATCGCTGATTCCATACGACAGGGTATTACACAGGGGTTACAGGAGAGAGCATCATCTAAAGTCTCAGAGTACTTGAGCCGTCAGGCCCCTTCAGTTAGCTCTCAACCCTTGCAGACCTCTTCTCAGGCCCCGGCTAGGGCAGCTTCCCCTTCTAGAGACAGCCAGGCATCACTATCAGGGGAGGAGGACCAGGCAGTCATAGAGAATGACTTGTTGGAGGATGAGGGCTTAGAGCCTGAACAACCTTCCTTTGTCGGTCTGTTCCAGCCTCAGATGTTTCGATCTCTGTTGCACAAGGCCCAGATCACCACGGGACTTGGCCTCCCGGCGACCTCCGACCAACCGCAACCTGGGACTTCCACTTCTTCTTCTTCCTTATTTGATGTACCTACGGTACAAGCTGAGATCGTTCCAGCTCCTAAGCTATTTACAGAGGTTTTGCAGAGGCAATGGAAGAATCCTAGTACAGGGCCAATCCCTAACAGCTTGGATAGGCGTTTATTTAATTTGGCGGCGAAGTATGCTTCTCTCTTGCAGATTCCCTCCATGGATGCGCCGGTGGCGGCTTTATCTTCTCCTTTACCTTGGAAGAGTTGCTATTGGACCGGGTTAACTTGGAAGGTCGGAAGTCCCTCCTCCTGCCTGTGACTGACAGTTTTGAGACGAGGGAGGAAATACAGGAAAATGTATCTAGGGAGATAAACCAACAACATTAGAAGACCCCAACCCCCTCCCAGAGGAGCTAGTGCCGGGACCGGCCTCCCCACGTAGGGTGGGGCTGACTGCCGTGCCCAACAGTCCGAGAAGAGGCGTATCAGGTAAGTACCAATGCCCATTCTCCTCCAGTCGGGCACGGCAGTCAGGATGGGATATACCAAAGCCATGTGTCCAGTCGGGAGGGAGGAGGCCGATCCCAAGTTAGGAGGTTGAATGGACGCCTTGGAGGACTCTACGTCCAAAGGCTGCATCCGCCGACGCAAACGTATCCAAGCGATAGTGGCGCACAAAGGGGGAAGGCGATGTCCAGGCTGCCGCCCTACAAATCTCTTCAATGGAGGCTCTGGTAGACCATGCTGCCGAAGTGGCCGCGCTCCTTGTCGAATGCGCAGTTATCCTGCGTGGCACTGGAAGATCCGAGGCTTCATACGCCGCCGAAATGCACGCTCGAATCCATCGTCCCAAGGTGGTGGAGGAAATTTTTGATCCCAAGGAAGCTGGTAAGAAAGAGACGAATAGAGCGTCCGATCGCCGGAAGGCCGCCGTACGGGAAACGTACACCTTTAATGCTCGACGGACGTCTAGGGTATGCCATCACCTTTCAAGAGGATGCCGAGGATTAGGGCAGAAGTTCGGGAGCACCACCTCTTGTGCTCGATGAAAAATGGAATTTACTTTTGGGATGAAAGAGGGGTCCAATCTCAGTACTACCCGATCCTGGTGGAAGATACAGAGCTCCTTACGAATGGACAGAGCTGCCATTTCAGAAATCCTGCGTGCGGAGGTGACTGCCACTAGAAAGGCGACCTTGAAAGAGAGGTGTTTCAAAGAAACGTCCCTTAGAGGCTCGAACGGAGGGGCTGTAAGAGCCCGGAGGACTTTGGGCAAATCCCAAGACGGGTAGCGGTGGATTACAGGAGGGCGGATGTTGGTAGTGCCTCGGAGAAACTGGCGAATCAGAGGATCCCGTGACATTGGCTCTGACGAGGAACCGGACAAGACCGTGGAAAGGGCCGCTATCTGTCGTCGAAGTGTATTAGGCGAAAGGCCAGAGACAAAGCCATTCTGCAGGAACTCAATGACGGAAAGAACCGATGCCGATGTCAGAGAGATAAGCCGCCTTTCACACCACAGAGAGAAAGCCCTCCAGGTAGCATCATAAATGCGGGTAGTCGAGGCTCGTCGTGCCGCCTGGATGGTTGAAATAGCACCGGCCAAAAGGGGAAGTCTGGTCATAAACTCCCGCTCAATCGCCACGCGGTGAGATGGTACCAGTGCGGATCTGGATGTTCCAGCTGTCCTTGTTTGATGTTTTTTGTTTTTTTTTAATTTGATTTATATGCCGCCCTTCTCCAGAGACTGAGGGCAGCTTACAATGCGCTAAGCAATAGCCTTCATCCTTTTGTATATTTATACAAAGTCAGCTTATTGCCCCCACAACTGGATCCTCAATTTACCTACCTTAGAAAGGATGGAAGGCTGAGTCAACCTTGAGCCTGGTGAGATTCGAACCTGCAGTAATTGCAGGCAGCTGGTCTTAATAACAGGGTGCTTTAGACCACTGTACTACCAAGGCTCTAACAGTGTTAGAGTAACAGTGCTTTAGTCTGCTGCGCCACCAGGCTCCTTTGAATTCTGTTGACTCTTATTTCGCACTAATTTGCTTTGACTGTTAGTAGCTCAGATTCTTGTAGCGAGCTAGCATGGATTCAACTCGTTCTCATTTGAACAACCTTGGTTCCTTATTTCTTGTGCCTGACATCTGGTCGACAAGCACACACCCTGTTCTGCCGATCACATCGCCTCTTGTCTAATCAGTGAATTTCCTCTGTTCTGTGAATTTCCTTTTCACTTTCTCTGACCCATCTGAAGCCTCCTGTAGTCCCAGGCAAAACAGCTTAGCAGCTCTTGGATTGTAGGAAAGAATCTCACAATGATCTGGTTGTGGCTCCTCACTGGGAAAATGGGAAGATGATGCCAATTGAGGATGGAATCGTAAGCTTAAGCCAACTTTCCTTTCTACATGGATCCACATACGTATCTTAGAAACCCCCCAAGGCGTGTAGGTTCAGTTTCAATCGAGGCCACCCAAGTTGCAATAGTAAAGTAACTTGTTCCTACTAGGAATATAGGTGTAACATATACTGGTTACCCAAGAAGGAAAGACAGAAAGATGACTGAGAACAAGAGACTATTTTTCTCTTGTTTCTTTTCTTCTTTTTTTGCAACCACAGCTGTTTTTGTGAGCACAAACAGCTCAGCAGAAGTCATAAAACAAGAGCTTGCAATTATTCTGCTAATTAAACTCATTATTTTCTTCATCCAGGCAGTGAGTGGAGTAAAAAAAAAAAGTTCACTCTTTTTTTCTATGCTGGAATTTATTAAATAAATCTGCGACATCATATAATTAATTAGTCACGTCATGAAGGAATACAATACAGAGCAAAATATAAGTCTGATTATTAATCAACTATAAAATAAATGTAATTAGCAATCCTCCCAAGTAATTACATATGGATGTGCCCATGCAGAGGGTTTTTCAAACACAAATAGTTAAATCATTCTGAGCACTTTAGAGACTGAAATTCAGTTGTGGTTCAAGCCATTGGCAAGTACACCAATTAGGAACATTAAATGTTGTGAATTTAAACCAAATTAAGGTTAATTCATTAATTTCCTCTTAATAAATTATCCACTTCAGCTCTTTTAGATACCCATAATGCTTGTAGAATGTACAATTAATGGAGATATGTAAGATGCCATCACCTGCTCCTATGTCTTAGGGAAAATCTGCAGAGGTCCTTAATAACAACAAATTTCACCAGCATTGAGAATTTGATAATTGGGAATCTGGGGTTGCCACAAAGAAGAGGGAGTCAAGCTATTCCCCAAAGCACCAGAATGCAGGACAAGAAGCAATGGATGGAAACTGATCAAGGAGAGAAGCAACCTAGAACTAAGGAGAAATTCCCTGACAGAACAATTAACAGCTTGCCACCAGAAGCTTGTGGAACAGCTTGCCACCAGAAGTTATGAATTCTCCAACACTGGAAGTTTTTAAGAAGAGATTGAATAGTTATTTGTCTGAACTGGTATAGGGTTTCCTACCTGAGCAGGGGGTTGGACTAAAAAATCTCCAAGGCCTCCTTCCAATTCTGTTATTCTGTTCTGTTGTGTTCCTAATCCTTTATTCTCTTCCCTTCCCTTCCCTTCCCATCTCATCTCCTATTCTATTCTACATTCTCTTCTCTTCTACTCTGTTCTGTTCCTAATTGTTTATTCTCTCTCCTCTCCTTCTACTCTACTCTACTCTACTCTACTCTATTCTATTCTGCATTCTCCTCTATTCTATTCTATTCTATTCTATTCTATTCTATTCTATTCTATTCTGTTCTGTTCTGTTCTGTTCTGTTCTGTTCTATTCTATTCTATTCTATTCTGCATTCTCTTATCTTCTACTCTATTCTCTTCTACTCTCTTCTATTTTACTCTTCTTGTTGTTAGTTGCAAAGTCGTGTCCGACTCATTGCAACCCCATGGATAACGTTCCTCCAGGCTTTCCTGTCCTCTACCATCATCTGGAGTTCATTTAAGCTCACACCTACTGCTACAGTGACTCCATCCAATCACTTCGTTCTCTGTCGTCCCCTTCTTTTGTCCTCAATCTTTCCTAGCATTAGGCTCTTCTCCAGTGAGTCCTTCCTTCTCATTAGGTAGCCAAAGTATTTGAGTTTCATCTTCAGGATCTGGTCTTCTAAAGAGCAGTCAGAGTTGATCTCCTCTAGGACTGACTTGTTTGTCCGCCTTGCAGTCCAAGGGACTCGCAGGAGTCTTCTCCAGCACCATAGTTCAAAGGCTCAATTCTTTGTTGCTCAGCCTTTCTTATGGTCCAACTTTCACAGCCATACATTGCAACTGGGAAAACCATAGCACTTTTGTTGGCAGGTAATGTCTCTGCTTTTTAGAATGCTGTCTAGATTTGACATAGTTTTCCTCCCCAGGAGCAAGCGTCTTTTTATTTCTTGGCTGCAGTCCTCATCTACGGTGATCTTGGAGCCCAGGAAAATAAAATCTGTCACTACCTCCATTTCTTCCCCATCTATTTGCCAGGAATTGAGAGGGCCGGATGCCATGATCCTACTCTACTCTATTCTGCTCTGCTCTGCTCTGCTCTATTCTATTCTGCATTCTCTTCTACTCTATTCTATTCTACTCTGAAGAGCAAACACACTATGGAAGTCGCTACTATCAGACCAAACCCAGCCTGTTGATCCTGTTTTTCCTCTTTGAAAAAAGAAAGTATTTTGCAATGGAGCAGTTGAGCAAGGAAGACAGCTAGATCTGGAAAGTCAGATGTGCAGTTGTGTCAAAATATTCAGCTGAAGTCATTCTGCAAAGGTTCTCAGAAGACAAAAAGCTGATAAAAAGAGAAGCATATTTTAAAAAAGGTTTTAGAAGTATTGTTTTTTTTAACTAAATGATTACTCACTGAGATGATTACAATGATTACTCCCAGTTTAACTAAGAAGAATTCTCAGTGGGAAACATTTGAGACTGATTTTAAAAAGGAAGTAAGGGAGGGTCTGGAAGCCAGGGACAATATTCCAAAATTTCTGAGAGAAATATAAGATTCAGCTGGAGAAGGTTTGGTTGCATCCATGTCTACATTTAAAGAGATATTATAAACAAGGTTGCATGTACGGAAGGCTTTGGGAGGCATAAAGCTGAAGATTTGCAGTTCTGCCTTTTTACATGTGTTCTTCCTAGGAGCAGATCTACAACGAAGGGCTCGAAAAGAGTTACGAGCAAAATAAAACTGTCTCTTTTAAGGACGTTCTGTTTCTCCCCTTGGAGAAGAACCTTGAAAGTCATTTGGACATTTTCAGAACTTCAGCTTCCAAATCCAGATATGGTTCATAACACTATGGACACAAATTTCTGGGATGGCAAGAACCTCTTCAGAAAACAGATTTCCAAAAAGGGACAGACCACCCCTTCCCCATCAACCAAGTGTCAGACCTAGAAGCCATCTTTCTACCTTTGTGCCTTCAGGCTTCAGGCCTGCCACAAGCCTACCATGGGAAGTTGGGAGGGGGGATAGTATAGAGTGAAGAAAATATGTAGTCAAAATAAAATTCTTTATAGAAAGTCAAGGACAAGGTGCCCTGCAGCTGTGCTGAGAAGAGGAGGATGTCTTCTGTTCCGGACTGTATATGATTGGATGTGTGGTGGACATATGGGTGAGGGGCAAGGTCTTGAACTTTCTTTTGGGTGTAGAAAACCCGGAAGCTCTCAGATTCGGGTTTTCCCAGATGTGCCAATATGACATCTCTAATAAAAGTTAGCTTTGAGGAATTTCAAGCCTCAGAGTTTGATTTTGTTTGGGGTGTTACTTGGAATCCTGACACCAAGGTTTTGAAAATACAGCGTTCCAAGGAATACAACATTCCTATTTTGCACCTCCATATCAGAAGTCCTCTAAGTAAGGAGGAGGAGGCCTTTGGAGATTTAAGAAAAAAGAGCATTTAAACAGAGATTTGGGGTCTTGAGTTCCTGTAATTTTTTCTTAGAGCTAAGGCTCTAAGCATTTTAGCAAATCAAGGTCAGCCTTGGGAAACCTCATATACCATCTGCATATTTTTCTGGACAATAATATACAAGTGGTTTATCATTGTCTTTTTCTGGGTTCTTCTGTCAGATGCAATACAGCTTTTCAAGATCAGTGGAAGCTGTTTAAGTTCCCAACTGAGCAAAATCTTCACAAAAACGCTCAATCAAACCTTGGCCTACTGGAACATGGGTGGACTTCAACTCCCAGAATTCCCCAGCTAGCCTGCTGGGAATTGAAGTCCACCTATCTTCAAGGAGGCCAAGGTTAAGAAACACAGGTCTATCATTCTACAGAGATTCTCCATCATCCAGGACAGGTCATGGTTGTCCCAAAGGTGTTTTCCCCAAAGGCAACTGGACTTTTCTTGGATTTTTCCTTGAAAATATTTCGAAGAAGCAGCTTCTTGGATGAGAAGCAAAATGTTTTCAAGGAAAACAAAACTCAAGAAAGTCCAGTTGCCTGGACTTTTGTTTAGGATGTACAGAATGCAGACACAGCAAAGGTGGAAATGAGTGCTTTTTTTACAGAAGGGCCGAGCGATTTCTTCTTTCTGAGCTGTTGTTTTCCCTTTAAATATTAGCTGGGTTGAGCCTGCTTTAAAGAACACGCTGCAGCTTTGTGTCTCCACCACCTTAAAACCACATCGTCTTTTTCAGCCTCTGAGTAAAAGTTCTCTTTTCTGAGTTCTCTTGCCAAGAAAACGACTTTAGGCAAATGTAGCAACACTAACCTGACCCCCAAATACCTCTTGCTATGACTTTGTGTATTTTTAATAAATCCTTCTCTGTTGTACAGGACCATAATGCATCCATGAACTGGAAGGAATTGGGAATTTACACTGAATTTACCAATGGTTTGAAGCACTTGGGGGTGGGAATCTCTGGAGTCACGAAACAATTCGGTTTTTGTGGTTACTATGCTTGTATTTCCTCACTGTAAAAGTTTTAATAGGCCTATATGTCTATACACACCCTCGTTTCCTCCATTTCCTCCTTAAAGAAATTAAAGAATATACAACAAACAAGGTGAACATCCGGTTCCCTCCCCATTTCGTGCAATTAACCCCTCCCCTTGAAAGAACAGTGGGGACGTTGTGAACATTGTGAACAGTAAAGATGAAGAGACCTTGGAGTCCTAGTGGATGATCACTTAAATGTGAGCCAGCCTTGTGCGGCAGCAGCCAAAAAAGCTAATACAATCCTTGGTTGCATAAACTGAGGCATAGAATCAAAATCACGTGAAGTATTAGTGCTGCTTTATAAAACCTTAGTTTTAAGGTTGGAATACTGGGCTCCATACCTGGAATACTGCATCCTGTTTTGGTCACCACATTACAAAAAGAGATTTTGAGACTTTGGAAAAGAGCAAGTAAGATGATCAAAGGCCTGGAGACTAAAATATATGAAGAACCGTTGCAGGAATTGGGTTTGGCTAGTTTAGAGAAAAGAAGGACTAGGGGTGACATGATAGTGGCATTCCAGTATTTGAGGGGCTGCAACAAAGAAGAGGGGGTCAACCTATTCTCCTAAGTACCTGAAGACAGGACAAGAAACCATGGATGTCAATTAATCAAGGAGAGAAGCAACCTGGAATTAAGGAGAAACTTCCTAACAGTGAGGACAATTAACCAGTGGAACAGAAGTTGCCTTCAGAAGTTGTGGGTGCTCCATCACTGGAGGTTTTTAAGAAGAGATTGGACAACCACTTGTCTGAAAGGGTACAGGGTCTCCTGCTTGAACAGGGGGTTGGATTAGAAGACCTCCAAGGTCCCTTCCAGCTCTATTCTGAAAAAAAAAATGATTAAAACATCTTCAGTTTAAAAAGAGAAGCTATAGTCTATCCACTATAAGGGGTTAATTGGCAAAATTACACTGTATGGCTATTTTCTGAATAATACTAATCCATGGGTTGGGCCAACTCACACTAAAGAAAGCTTTGCATGAATGTTGCCATGATAAACTATGAGCTGTTCTAAGTCCTCACCAGTCTAACCTCCCAAAGTAACTTAAACATGTAAATTCATGCGGTATATCAGGGTTTTTGTTACTTTTTTCCCCCCCAGTCTGAGAACAACACTTTGTTTTGAATATCATGTCAGGAATTGCAAATCTCATTACTTAATTATTCCTCCCCACTACCGCTCCATCCCATCAAACATTTCAAGTTGGTGTTCTGTCCCCGTCTCACACACGCACACAAACAGACAGCCGGGGGTTAAATAAACTGGCAGACAACCAATTCTTCCGATAAGAAGCTTGGCAGCAACCCAGTAGCTGCTTGCCAAGAACTTTACTCAAAAACAAAATACACACAGTCAAGAATTGTCCACTTCGTAAAATAAATCCAAGGCCGATAATGTTGTTTCCAAAGATGCAATGTGACTCGATAGTAGTTAGTTTTGTCCGTCACAGAGTCTGAATGGCCACCTCACCCCCTTTTATACCCTGTGGGGTGTGGTCCAGTGACTCAGCTTAATCTCTGGCATGCCTTTTCTTCTGTTGCGCGCACTTATCTCTGCAACGCTGAGCCAAGACTCATTTCCCTCATCACTGTCCACCTGTGGCTGCGTGGACGTGCTTGGCCCCGGCCCTATCTCTTGCCCTTCAGTGGACACCGAAGGCATTGCCAGAGAGGGGGGTCCTGGAGAGGGAGGCCTTGCCAACTCCTCTCCTTCACTCTCGGAGTCCTCTCCTGCCGATGACACAGGCTCAGGTAACGGAGCCACAACAGTTGGTTAGAATGATTTGGAAATCTGGGAGGCACAGCAAGGGTTTTAGAGGTCACACTTGAGACTTCAAATGACAACTGAAGGTGGAAGCCCATGATCTAGTCTAGTGAAAAGAACGACTAAGGATGACATGATTGCACTGTTTCAATATTTGAGGAGCTGCCCCAAAGAAGAAGTGGTCAACTTATTTTCCAAAGCCCCTGAAGGCAGGACAAGAAACAATGGGTGGAAACTAATCAAGGAGAGAAGCAACCTAGAATTGAGCAGAAACTTCTCAACAGTGAGGGCAATCAACCAATGGAACAGCTGGCCTTCAAAAGTTGTGGGTGCTCTATCACTGGAGGTTTTTAAGAAGAGACTGGACAATCACTTGCCAGAAATAGCGTAGGATAGCATCTCCTGCTTGAGCAGAGTATTGGACTCGAAGACCTCCAAGATCTCTTCCAACTATGTTATTCTGTTATTCTGATCCTTTAATTGCTATCAATTTCAGTTCTCATCAGCTCTGTTCTGTAAAATCAATGGCCCAGGACATATATAATCCTCAGTGTACTGCCACCATTGAGCCCAAAATTTCTGTTGCTAAGCAACACAATTGTTAAGTCAATTTTGTGCCATTTCACAGCCTTCCTTGCCACAATGGTTAAGTGAATCCCTGCAGTGGATAAGTTAGTCACTTGGTTGTTAAGTAAATCTGGCTTCTCGATGGACTTTGTTTGTCAGAGGGTCTCAGAAGGGGATCATGTGACCCTGGGACATTGAGACCATCATAAATATGAGTCACTTCCCAAGTGTCTGAATTTTGCTCACGTGACCATGGGGATGCCGCAACAGTTGTTAAATGTGGGAAAGTCATACGTCACATTTTTCAGTGTCATTAAAATTTTGGATGGTCACTAAACAAACCATTGTAAGTCAAGAACTACCTGTAACCATAGACCACTAATAATTCTATTTATCTGATATAAACCAGCCTTTCTCTTCTTTAGTCCAAGAGCAATGTAGAACATTTTTTTTTCAGAGAAATGTCAGGATTGCGGGGTGGTATTATTTTTTATTTTATTTTAGGTTCCAATATTCTGAAAGTTTATTTGAAACTGACCTTCAAAGATAGCTAGGGAAGAAGTAGAAATATATCAAGAGGAATAGTAGCCCAAGTTTCTCTATCCAAAACGTGGCAATCTTATCCACTAATCCAAACAATGAATTAATTCCAGTAAAAGGAATAAAGTATATTTCAATGAGATCATCATGACTAGTTAGAAATGATGATCTCATTGAAACGTACTGTACTCCTCTTACAAGAATCACACCCATGTGCAAAACCAGGCATTCATGCAATCCTTAGACTCGCTTAGTGTTGCAACCATGTCTTGCACTAACTACAAATACTGGCTAGCATTAACATGTTCACCAGAACATGAAGTTTACAAAGCCTACTTCATTCTAATTATGATTTAACAGGATAACAGGATTGGAAGGGACTTTGGATGTCTTCCAGTCCAACCCCCTGCTCAGGCAGGAAACTCTGTACCATTTCAGATAAATAGTTATCCAAGCATTCCATGTATTCTCTAACATTCCGACTGGTATGTAACAAATATGCATGCCAGTAACCCAATTCAGCTCATAAGATATAGAATAGGGTTGGAAGGGACCTTGGAGGTCTTCTAGTCCAACACCCTTGCTCAAGCAGGAGACCCTATACTATTCTGGACAAATGGCTGCCAGACTCTTCTTAAAGACTTCCAGTGATGGAGCACCCACAACTTCATAGTTGTTCCACTGGTTAATTGTTCTCACTGTTAGGAAGTTTCTCCTTAATTCCAGGTTGCTTCTGTCAGAAGTTTCCACCCGTTGCTTCTTGTCCTGCCCTCAGGTGCTTTGGAGAATAGCTTGACTCCCTCTCCTTTGTGGCAGCCCCTGAGGTATTGGAAGACTGCCATCATGTCACCCCTAGTCCTTCTTTTCACTAGACTGGCCAAATCCAGTTCTTGCAACCATTCATCTTATGTCTTAGCCTCCATCCTCCTGATCATCTTTGTTGCTCTTCTCAAAAATATGGAATGCTTCACGAATGTGTGTGTTTTCTCAGTGCAGTTATAACTTTGAGTCATGGTGAACTCGACATAAGCGTTCATCCCTCTCCTGATCTGTTATCCAGTGTTAAAGAGTTCAGCAGGATTTTTTTGAATGGAGCCTCCAAATTATAACCTTTCACCACTCATCCCAAAACACAGTTTGCAAGAGTATTATTTTTAGTAAAGCCAGCAACAATGCTATCATTTGCTCTCCATCTTTCACTCTACCCAAGTATTTGCAAAAGATACAAAAAGCATTTGCAGGCAAAACACAAAAGTTTTTATGGACTGAAACAGAATGGCAAAATGTGTCCAGTATTTCCTATTTGGATTTTAACCTAAAGTTATATAAATTTGAAATTTAAAGCTATATAAATAAAGCTATAGGTATCACAATTCAGACATACAAATTACAATTTAATTAAGTTCCTCATGTGTATGAAGCTGGAATAAAACCTGGTTAAACCTATGGTTTTGAGGGATTGTTGTAAGGGAAAATTAGGGTCAACTGAAGTTAATCAGGAGTTGGGCATGTCTAGTCTAAAGAAAAGAACAATTATAGGTGACATGATAGCAGTTTTCCAATATTTAAGGGACTGCTACAAAGAGAGGGGGACAACCTAGTCTCCAAAGCATCTGAAGGCAGGACAAGAAGCAATGAAAAGAAACTAATCAATGAGAGAACCAACCTAAAACTAAGGAGAAATTTCCTGACAGTAAGAACAATTAATCAGTGGAACAGCTTGCCTCCAGAAGTTGTGGGTGCTCCAACTCTGGAGGTTTTTAAGAAGAGATTGGACAACCATTTGTCTGAAATGGTATAGGGCCTGCTTAAGCAGAGGGTTGGATTAGAAAACAGAATAACAGAGTTGAAAGAGGTTTGGAGATCTTCTAGTCCAATCCCCTCCAACATCATCCAAGATCTCTTCCAACTTTGTTATTCTGTTGATCATACCATGCTACTCCCCTTTAATACTCACAAAATTGAAGATGTGAGGAAGAAGTTCTAAAATGAACCCTACCTTGTGAAGGTTGCTCTCGAAACCTTAAGTTAAGTACAAAGATGGGTTCTTGCTGACTTTCCCCCTCAGTGCATGGTCTCTGAGACAATGAAAATGGGAGCAGATGAATAGATAAAGAATCCTGTCCACCAATTGTGGTCAATCAAAGCATGCCAAAATGCTGCTCCTAAATTATGAAATTTATCTTCAAATTAGAGCTGGGCCACAAAGGACTTTCTTTGCACAAAAATACACACAGTGATATTGGAAGTCACCATACCATCTAAAACACAGTTCTGCAGCTGCTAAGACACTGAGCCAGACTACAGAAAGCCAAACAGTGTGTGGATCTTAGATATTGATTCCACCATAATTCCAAAGAAAAGAGTTTGGCCAGTCTAGGAAGCATAATGGTTTTAGATCCTTGTAAACAAAATTCAAAAGGTCAAGACAAAGGGTCTTTCAAATGAAGCTGGACTGCATGGACACATCCATGTAATTTATCCTGGTAGCACTGCATAAAACCTATGCCATTGACTTCTTCTGGGATGTCTTCTTGTCTTTCCAACCAGCTTTTGGTCTTGGATTTTTGTGGTGTCCAACAACCTTTTTCAGCCTTGCTTTTGGCTTTTGGAGATCAGTCAAGTCAACTGATGTTCTCCTAGTGGTTGACCTATCTGAGCAGTGAAGCTGCAGGGAAGGGCTGAAACAGAGATAAGGCTTTCCCACCCTTGTGCTGATTCATCTTCCTTAAGCAACACAGCTGAACTGGCACAAGATATGGATGGAAGGTTCAGCCCAATACACTTGGACAAAAGCTCACAATACTTCTACAGTAGAACAGGTTGGGAAAAAACCAATGTATCCCAAAGATGGGGGGGGGTGTTTCCCAAAAGGCAACTGGAGTTTCTTTGGGGGGTTTTCTCTGAAAACATTTCACTTCTCATCTAAGAAGCTTCTTCAGTTCAGAACCTGAAGAAGCTTCTTGGATGAGAAGTGAAATGTTTCCAGAGAACAAAACCAAGCAAGTCTAGTTGCCTTTTGGAAAAAGCACCTTTGGGACAACCATGACCTGGATGATGGAGAATCTCCATAGCCAAAGACCCAATGTAGAGCATGCAAATACTAATGAGCACTTTCCTTCAGAAGTTCAGTTGCAAAGTTTCCTGCAGAGTTTCCTTCCATGAACTTTAGATCTACTGCATTGGGGACATATAGGAAGGAAGACAAGGCCAAATTTGATGGATTCAACCTGTCCTTTTCACCTAGAGCAGGGATGTCCAACCTTGGCAACTTTAAGACCAGTGTGGCAACACACTGGCTGGGGAATTCTGGGAGTTGAAGTCCACAAATCTTAAACTTGCCAAGGTTGGACACCCATGGCCTAAAGCATAGCCTACCACCAGCAATCTTTTTAGAAAAGATGGGGATAACCTATTCTTTGGTTTATCTTTAAACCAAAAACTCAATTGAAGCCCAACCCAAAAGCATGTAAGCACCTAAAGGAAAGTTCTCCTTCAACAATAAGAATAAGAGAGCTCTTATCCATTGCTCTCCATTCTCTTGAAACTGAAATAAAAGTAACATTTAACACAGGTTAGACCTTAGTTCAGGAATTTCTCTGGATGCTCAAATCCTTATCTCAGCACCTGCCCCAAATTTAGGAAATCCAGCTGAGAAAAGCCAAAGGCTGCTAACAAAACAATAAAGGCTCACTCAGTGTTCTCTTAGCCATAATACAGCTGCTGCATGATTTGCAAGCCATGACTTTAAGGCAGTCCTTGTCTTACAACCATCCATTTAATGACCAAAGTTATGATGGTGCTGGGGGGAAAAAAAGATTTTTTTTCTGGTCCTCATGCTTACAACTGTCCCAGCATCTTCACGGCCGAGGGGGGGGTTTCAACATTTTGGCATGTATTTAAAACCATTGCAGCATCTAGGGGTCCCATGATCCCATTTGTTTTACACACACACACACATACACACCACCAGGGTGTGTTTCTTTGCTTGCAAGAAACAAAGTCAGTAGGGGAAATAAGATTCACTTAACAACCGTGATGCTTTTTAACTACCGCAGCAAAAAAAAAAAAAAGTCATAAAATCAGATGTAACTCATTTAACGACTGCACTGCTTAGCAACGGAAGCTCCAGTTCCCAACTGTGGTGGTAAATCAAGGACTACTTGTATAGTTTGGACTTTGGGGTAATCCCAGGCCATAATGAGGCTTCGAATTAAGACAAGCCAATGACAGCACATGTGGGATCTAAATCCCTTCCAGCCTATTGTCAAGCTTCACCCCCAAAGACAGATGAGTCACTTCAGTATGCTCCAAAAAATGTCAGTCATTATTCACTGTTGTGGTGAGAACTAACTCTTTAGAGGCAGGAATGGTCAGGCTCATCCCATGAAATTCATCATCCAAGTTTTCGCCCTTTGGTTATATTCTTGTCGAAATTTCATAGCTAACTACATTACTCTCTATTTCCTTCTCCACTACAGTTTGGGTTGTCCTTTGACTGCATTTTTTTAATTTCAAATGTGTTTTTATTCATTTATCAAGCTCTAAATATAAAATACAAAAATACAAAGAAAAAAGTAAGAGTAAAATAAGGGAGGGGAAGGGGAAGAGAGAAAAGTGTAGGGTAAAAGAGATGAAGGGGGGAAAAAACATTGACTTCCAACTCCTTTGGGCACAGTAGAATAAGATAACACAAAACCTCAACGTTTTACGTTTTGCATAATACATACTAGCCACTTACTTTTGCATCATAATATATACACTAGCCATTTCTTACTTTTGCATAATAACATATACTATTTCTTACTTTTGCATCATAATATATACACTAGCCATTTCCATAACAAGAAACCTATCTAATCAGCAAAACCCCAAAGTTTCATTTTTTTTCCACTCAAGCACAAAGTCCAGAAACAGTTTCCAAGTACAAACAAAAATAACTATTTTTTTTTCTTTAATGAAAGCAGTAAATTTGGCCATCTCTGCTCACCCCATCACCATTCATCCATTGTGGGAATCAAAGTGTCCTTCCATTTTTGCGGGTAAAATAACCTTGTTGCCTTCAGGTTGTCCTTTAACTATATTAAAGGCATTGCCAATTACTTGGACATTACATTGTCAGCCATCAGCTAATTTTCCCAGAAGGCTAAATTTAATCTACCTCTAGATGGCCTTTTTTGTAAAAATGATTCCTAATGAACCATTTTATCCCTGTGATGAAGAGGCAGCAGAAATTTCAATGCACACTGTTCTTTCTCCATAACTTTCAAATCAATTAACCAAGTAGATTACTCACAGCCAGCTATCTGAATATCTCTGAAAGAATCTTGAGTGGTATTTGACATTTTTATGAGCAGACGCCAATAAAACTATTGCTCTCTGCCAAAGTTTGAAATTCTGCGGCAAACTTGCAAAAGTTTATTAGACACATTTCAGTTTAAGATGGTTCTTGCCTTTATAATCGATGGATTTAATTGTATTTATTGGGATTTTTATTTTTTATTTTATTTTTTATTATTTTTTATAATAATATTATAGATTTTAATTTTTATTATTTTTACAAATGACACAAGGTGGTGAAAGTATCCAACATGACTTCCTCCTCCTATTTTCCCCACAACAACAATCCTGTCAGTGGGCTGAGAGAGAATGACTGGCCCAAAGTCACCCAGACGGCTTTCATGCCTAAGGTGGGACTACAACACCCTGTTTTGGGTGATTGGCCCAAAATCACCCAGCTGGCTTTAATGAGTAAGCTGCAGAGGTGGTATTCAGCCAGTTTGGACTGGTTCAGGTGAACCGATAGCAGAAATTTTAACTAGTTCAGAGAACCAGCAAATACCACCTCTGGCTGGCCCCGCCTCCACCGCCCAGTCACCTGGTCGCTGCTCACCCCCACCTACCCACTCACCACTTCACCCGGCCCTGCCCGCTCACCCCGCCCCACCTGCTCACCATGCCACACCACGCCCAATCACTCCTCATCTTGCCCAATTGCCTGCCATTGCTAGCCTTCCCCCACCCGCCATTGCTGCCTGCCTTCTGCCATGGCCCTAATCTCCCTGGGTGAGTGAGCCTGCAAGCAAGCCCCAGTCAAGTTGACACCCGGGCCGGCCTAGGCCGTCACAAGCCCCAATAGAGTTGACTCCCGGCCTGGCCTACATGCCTCTGCCACAAGCCATGTTGATTGCCGACTTCCGGGCCGGCCTAGGCCGCCACCTCGAGGAGGACACAGTGAGGCTCAGCCACCTTTCAGACCTGGCTCTCGATATCCTTCCACCCGCATGCTGCCCACTCACTCGCCCTCCGCCTCAGGTCAGGGGATGTGCCAGTCCCTGGCAAAGGCCTTCCATGGGGCCTCTGCCCAGATGCCACCTGCTTGCCCTCCGCCTTGGGTCAGGGAACGCGTCAGTCCCTGGCTCAGGCCTTCCCCAGGGCTTCGACCTGCATGCCGCCTGCTCAACTTCCACCTTAGGTCAGGGGACATGCCAGTTCCTGGCTCTGGCTTTCCCAGGGGCCTCCGCCCACATGCCACCTGCTCACCCTCTGCCTCGCTCACCTTCTGAAGGACCGCCTTGGTGGGTGGGGGGGACACAGCAAGGCTCTGCCGCCTTTTGCAACAAACCTCCAGAACTAACAAAACTGATAGTTTTCGGCACGAGAAGCCTCCAGCCGCCAGTAGTTTTCGGGGCAAGAAGAAGCCTCCAGCCACTGCTGCCAGCTTGGTTCCGGCTGGCAAAGAGGCAGTGGCTGGAGGCTTCTTGTGCCGAAAAAGAGGCGGTGGCTGCAGGCTTCTTGTGCTGAAAACTACAGTTGGCTGGAGGCTTCTCATGCCAAAAAAGAGGCCTGGAGTCCTGTCGCCGCCCTGTTCTTCGTGCCAACCATGCATGCGCTTCCCATTGCCTGCCAGTGCCACTCATAGCCAGACCTAGCCAAGAGAACAGCCTGCTGACAAGCTTCAGGCTGATGCTGCATGGCATCTCCCTGAGCTCCCAAGGTTCGGCATACTGCACCAGACACTTTCCCAGCAAGAGCAGCAACAGAGAGAAGCAGCCACTGACTCGGAGAACACGTGGAGCGGCTCCATGTGCTCTCCAGGTCAGCGGCTGTTTCTCTCCTTCACTGCTTTTGCTGGGAAAGCGTCTGGTGCCACAAAGTGAAATTTAGCACCGGGAGTTGCTGCTTCGGGTCCTGTAAGTCCCATCCAGAAAGCACTGTGGGCAGCAAAGAGAAAACAGCATTCAACCTGGCTGCTTCTCTCTGCACAGCGCTTTCCAGATGAGACTTAAAGGAAAGTGGCAGCTCATGGCTGCTAAATTTCACTGTGCTGCGCAAGACACTTTCCCAGGGCCCCGAGGGCCACCCTCCCAGAGTGCTGCTGCCACCACTCTGGAGTTGTCCTTCTGCCACCTCTGCCGCTGCCACTCTGGAACTCCCCTTGGATGGATCAGTAAGTTCTTGCTTTGCTGCCCAGGAAGGGCTCCGTCATGGAGGACTGTCTGGGGTGCTTTCTCTCGGGCCTCCTGCCTCACATGGAGCAGTGGGAGTAGGAAGTGTGTGTGGTGGGGAAGGCTGCCTGCAGTTCTTGCAGCCAAAGCCGGGATGTCTGCAAACTTGCGTATGTATGAGGTCTTCTGCCTTGAGCAGAAGGTTGAACTATAAGACCTCCAAGGTACCTTCTGATTCTAAAGTCTCCAAAACAAGGGAAATTGCTTAAATTGTGTGTGTGTGTGTGTGTGTGTGTGTGTGTGTGTGTGTGTGTGTGACATGACCACCAAGTCACATGACCACCAAGCCACGACCACCCAGTCACACGACCACCAAGCCACGATCACAGAACCGATAGTAAAAAAAATTGAATTCCACCAACGGTAAGCTGGGATTAGAACTCACTGTCTCCCACTTTGTAGCCTGGTGGTTTTACCACTAGACTAGAGCAAACTGGCACTCTAGAAGATGCTTCTGAAGACAACCCTTCTTAAAGTTTTAAGTCTTGATTAATAAAACAAAATGAAATCTAACAGGAGTAACAGCCAGCCTTTCCTCTCAGAAACTGAAACAACTGCACTGCTACAATCATAAATGCAAGTCAGTTGCCAAGTTTCTGAATTTTGATCACATGACTATGAGGATGTTTGCAATGGTCATAAGTATGAACAAGCTCCTAAGTCACTCTTTTTCAGTGATGTTGTAACTTCGAACGTTCGCTAAATGAACTAATGTAAGTGGAGGACTTCCTGTATCTTGGACAGCCAAGAAAACAAGCAAATGGACCATCGAACAAACCAAGCCAGAGCTTTCACTCAAGGCATTAATGACCGACCAGGCTCTAATTATCTAATTTGGATACCTTATGCAAAGATCCAGTTCTCTGAAGGAAGTTCTGATGCTTGGAAAAGGTGGAAGGAAACAGAAGATGACAATCAGCAGCAAGGTCCATAATGTCAGCTATGATGGTGATGGGTGCAACCTTTGGAAGACCTGAAGACCACGTTAGCAATGGATCTTCATGGAGAAAACCTATCTTCATGGTGGCGCAGTGGTTAGAGTGCAGTACTGCAGACTACTTTTGCTGACTGCCAGCTGCCAGCAGTTTGGCAGTTCGAATCTCACCAGGCTCAAGGTTGACTTGCCTTCCATCCAGGGGTGGGTTCTACTTACCTTTAATACTGGTTCGCAGAGGGGCTGCACACATGTGCAGAAGCATTTTGGTGACGTCGGGGTCAGTGGGTGGAGCCTCCCGCCGGTTTTACTACCGGTTCTACAGAACCAGTGCGAACCGGTGGCAACCCACCACTGCTTCCATCCTTCCAAGGTCGGTAAAATGAGGACCCAGATTGTTGGGGGCAATATGCTGACTCTGTAAACCGTGTAGAGAAGGCTGTAAAAGCACTGTGAAGAGGTATATAAGTCTAAGTGCTATGGCTACTGCTATCAGTAGCAAATTGAGCCAAATTGAGGAGCTTTGGTAGTACGGTGGTTTAAAGCATCCTGTTATTAACACAGCTGCCTGCAATTACTGCAGGTTCGAATCTCCCCAGGCTCAAGGTTGACTCAGCCTTCCATCCTTTCTAAAGTAGGTTAAATGAGGACCCAGATTGTGGGGGCAATAAGCTGACTTTGTATAAATATACAAAAGTATGAAGGCTATTGCTTAATGCATTGTAAGCCGCCCTGAGTCTCCGGAGAAGGGCGGCATATAAATCAATTTTTTAAAAAAAAAATATTTTAAATTGCTTCTATTTCACATTTTTATATGTATGTTATTTTGACTGTTCACCACCCTGAGTCCTTCGGGAGAAGGGCGGTATAAAAATTAAATAAATAAATAAATAAATATCAACCATGACTTGATGGCACCTAATCTAAGTCAACCAACCAACCTTGATTGATCCAAAAAGCTGGTTGGCACCTGAATGGGGCAAATCATCAGGAAATTCTCCCAAATGAATTGTCACCTTCTTAGCTAACTCTACTAAGGGAAATAGCAGAGGGCATGGAAGAAGGGTTTCAGAGGCAAACCTGGAGGCCAAACAATGGAGCAGAAAGTGAAACTAGAATCAAGGAGGGAGGCTGCCTTCTGGCAGATTTTGAGGTATGAATTATGCACATCCTCCCCCTGCATTTATTTTAAGAGTTACTGAGAAAACTAGCAAAGCAGGCTGCTGAGAAAGAGACACTTTTGGGAAAAATTAGTCCCGAATCAATGCTTTACTATGCCACAAAATGAAACCTATATTTATCTCAGGAAAAGAAAAAAAAAAGAGCTGAATTATGCATTAAAAGGTTAGCTCCAGCCATAAATGCACTCACTCTGCCTTTAAAAATGTTGATGAAGAGAAACTTTCAGATCTCTTGATTGAAACTTCACGTTATCACTCCAAGCCCAACCTTAGCAACAGCATGCAAACTGCAGAGCCCTGTACCCCTGCACAAATTAGCACATCAAACAATAATAATCTTTCTGTATGTTGGGTTCTCATTGTAAACATGGGGACCTCTTCAAACCTGCTACTGTTGTGGGTGGAGTCTGAAGGGGTCAACGTTAGAAAGGGTTGAACCACTTTTTTTTAACAGTTTGAATTTAGACTGCACTCAACAACCAACAATGTGAATGGTCAGAGAATTCAGACAACCTAGATTTAACACATTTGGTATCTGGGGCTCAGCCGAAAATAAATTTCCCATTCCTGCTTTCCAGTCTACTCAAGTCACTCCACAACATATTATCCCAGACCATTCAATGTCTCTTTGTGCCATAAAAACTGCCACAAAAACAACTTAGGCAATATCACAACTGTCAAAGTCTTCACAGGTGGTGGCACCTGCTCAGCATGCTCTGAACTGGGAAATGAAGCAAAGTCCTAGGCCAAATTTGTGCATGGATGGGAGACCATCAAGAGAGCTCAGATCTGTGGTTAGCATGGAAAGTTGGGGGGGGGGATCCTTTAAAAAAAATCACAGCAAATCAGTTCAATACTATTCTCAAAAGACTGACAGTCCATGAAATTTCCTGGAGTTGAGCTCCACTCAAGAAATTTTTTAGTTGCTATATCCTGCATAAACAAGATACTCAGAGCTGTGAAAGGTTGTTTCTTCTCCAACAACAACAATGTCCACAACAAAGATTATGATTATCTGGAAGTGTTATTAGGGCCCTACATCAATATTTGTTTCAAAGTTGGCAAGTTTAAGATGTACAGACTTCAACTCCCAGAATTCCCTAGCCAAATCTGGATGTTGGAAGTACACACATCTCAACATTGCCACATTTGAAACTGCACTCCATGAGACTGCTTTGTATCTACAAGGAGATGCAAAATCTTGTGGCTACATAATCAGTCCCAAACCTCAAGATAAATTCAAGGTGCTTTTAACACGACTCAAGGGGAGCATTATTCCATACGTTATTTAACAGAATAACAGAGTTAGAAGGGACCTTGGAGATCATCTAGTCCAACCCCCTGCTCAAGCAGATGACCTTATACAATTTCAGACAAAGTAGCTGTCCAGTTTTCTTTTTACAGAATAGCAGAGTTGGAAGGGACCTTCTAGGTCATCCAGCCCAACCCCCACCCAAGCAGAAGACTCTACACCATTTCTGACAGATGGCAATCAATCCATTAAACATATGTTCATATGTTTAACATATGTTCACAAACCCCTTTATCCAGACTGTGAGGAAAAAAAACCCGCAAGCAGCATCTGCACAATACTTAGCCAATAGGATCCCATCCAAGCTGATCCAGCCACCCAGAGAAGTTGGATTAAGGGATCTCAACCCAAGTGACCTGAAGTTTTAATAATTCTAATTGCACTGATTTCAACAAAAGGCAGCTAAACTTCAAACTGCAGGTTCTTCCCCCTGACAGTTGTAAGTCGAAGACTTATACTCCTCGACTTACAACAGTTCATTTAGTGACCAAAGTTACAACGGCATGGGAAAAACAGTGACTCATGTTTGTTTTTCACACTTCTGATACCTGCAGCAGCCCCACAAGCACATCATCAAAATTCAAGTCCTCGGCAACTGACTCGAATTTATGATGGTTCCAGTGTATGGGGGTGGAGTTCACGTGATCCCCTCTTGCAACCTTCCGGCAAGCAAAGTCTGTGGGGGAAGCCAGATTCACTTAACAATGGTGTGACTAACTGAACAGCTGCAGGGAGTCACTTAACAACTGAAGCAAGAAAGGCCATAAGATGGAGCAAAGCTCACTTAACAACTGAGTCGCTTACCAACTGCGGTCGTTGCCAGCACAGCCCTTTCCACCACCAGGGCTGGATCAAGTCTGTCTACTCCTCCAGGGTTTCCCTCCCTGTCAATCGGGGGCAGAACCAAATCAAATTCAGTTTAAATGCAATCATTCACCCTGCTTACTTCTGCAGATGAGCCACGGTACCTCAAAGTTTTGCAATATTAGGGGGTGCAAGCTGAGAAACCAGTCCCCCCCTCCCCACTAAACTTACTCATGCAACTGCAATGGAAATATTGAGTGGATTTTTGGAATTAGGTTTAGGTTTAGGTTTATTAAATTTGTATACCACCCTGCTCCTGAAGGACTCAGGGCGGTGAACAGCCAAAATTAAAATACATACAGTATAAAAATTAAAATAAATTAAAACGGAATTAGATCAGTTTGGCTTCCCCAAATTTTAAAACCCTTTACCCATAAAATAGCCCATTAAAATTTTAAGCCAGCCTGGCTTGCTGAAATAAGGTCTTCAACGCTCGGCGGAAAGTACGGAGGTCCGGGATCAGTCGTATTCCTGGGGGTAGCTCGTTCCAGAGGGCGGGTGCCCCCACAGAGAAGGCTCTTCCCCTGGGGGTTGTCAGTCGACATTGCTTGACCAACGGTACCCTGGGGAGACCCTCTCTGTGGGAGCGGATTGGCTGGTGGGAGGTTATCAGTGGCAGAAGGTGGTCTCGTAAATACCCGGGCCCTAAGCCATGGAGCGCTTTAAAGATGAGAACCAATACCTTGAAGCGCACCCGGAAGACCACAGGGAGCCAGTGCAGCTCGCGCAGGAGAGGTGTTACATGGGAGCGCCATGTCGCCCCCATAATTACCTGCGCGGTTGCATTCTGGACCAGCTGGAGCCTTCGGGTGCTCCTCAAGGGGAGCCCCATGTAGAGAGCATTGCAGTAGTCCAGGCGAGAGGTGACGAGGGCGTGAGTGACCGTGCATAAGGAGTCCCAATCCAGAAAGGGCTGCAACTGGCGTATCAGGCGAACCTGATAAAAAGCCCCCCTGGCCACGGCCGTCATATGCTCTTCTAAAGACAGCCATGCATCCAGGAGGACGCCCAAGTTACGAGCCCTCTCCGTGGGGGCCAATGACTCGCCCCCAATAGCCAGTGATGGCACCAGGTGGCTATATCAGGACGCCGGCAGCCACAGCCACTCGGTCTTGGAGGGGTTGAGTCTGAGCCTGTTCCTCCCCATCCAGACCCGCAGGGCCTCCAGGCACCAGGACATCACTTCAAGGACATCGTTGGGGTGGTCTGGGGTGGAGATGTACAGCTGAGTGTCATCAGCGTACAGATGGCACCGCACCCCAAATCCACGGATGATCTCACCCAGTGGCTTCACATAAATGTTGAACAGGAGAGGCGAGAGGACCGACCCCTGCGGCACCCCACAAACAAGGTGCCTCAAGGTCGACCTCTGCCCCCCAGCCAACACGGACTGCAACCGGTCGGAGAGTTAGGAGGAGAACCACCGAAGGACGGAGCCTCCCACTCCCAACCCCTCCAGCCGGCGCAGCATGATACCATGGTCAATGGTATCAAAAGCCGCTGAGAGATCTAATAGGACCAGAACAGAAGAACATCCCCTGTACCGAGCCCTCCAGAGATCATCAACCAACGCGACCAATGCCGTTTCCGTGCTGTACCCAGGCCTGAAGCCGGACTGGAACGGATCCAAATAGACAGTTTCATCCAGGTACTGTGGGAGCTGTCACGCAACCACACTCTCAACAACCTTTGCCACAAAGCAAAGGTTGGAGACAGGACGGTAATTTGCCAAAACGGCTGGATCCAGAGAGGGCTTCTTGAGGAGGGCCCTCACCACCGCCTCTTTCAAGGCGGGAGGTAAGAAACCCTCACTCAAAGAAGCATTTATAATCCTCTGGAGCCAGCCTCATGTAACCTCCCGGATAGCCAGCACCAGCCAGGAGGGACACGGGTCCAATAAACATGTGGTTGCGTTCAACCTCCCCAGCATCCTGTCCACGTCCTTGGGAGTCACAGGATCAAACTCCTCCCAGATAACATTCTCAAGACCCGCCTCGGACACCTCGCCTGAACCCACCCAGTCAGAGTCCAGGCCATCCTGAATTTGAGCGATTTTATCATGCAGATAATGCGCAAAATCCTCAGCACACCCTTGCAAGGGGTCTTCCCGCGCTCCCAGGTGGAGAAGAGAGCCGGTCACCCTAAACAGGGCAGCTGGGCGATTATCTGCCGACACGATAAGAGCGGAAAAGTAGTTTCACTTTGCCGCTTTTATCGCCACTAAGTAGGTCTTGATATAAGACCTCACTAGTGCTCGGTCAGATCCAGAACGACTAGCCCTCCAACTACTCTCTAGGCATCTTTTCCGATGCTTCATCTCCCTCAGCTCCTCGGAGAACCAAGGAGCTGGGCCGATTCGGCACTGGGTCAGAGGTTGGAAAGGCACGACCCGATCTAAAGCACCAGCGGCCTCCCTATCCCAGGCGGCCAGCAGGTCTTCCGTCGAGTCGTGAGCCAGAGTCTCAGGGAATGGCCCAAGCTCCATTTGGAACCTATCAGGATCCATCAGGCGCCTGGGGCGGAACCACCTGATCGGTTCCGCCTCCCTGCAGCGGGGTGTAGCGGTCAGGAAGTTAAGTCTAAGGAGAGAATGGTCTGACCATGACAAGGGTTCGATGACTATATCCCCTGTATCTAGAATTAATACATATAAATGATTGGAAGCAGACCTGAACAAAAAAAATGACTTTTTGTTTGAGCTAGTTACAGAACTCGCTATCAGTTAGGCTTCTGGCTCAGCCCAACCCACTTCACAGGATTACTCTTGGAGTGGGGGGTTTTTAAGGGAGCAGAGATCCTCATGGAAGCTGGTTGGATTTCAGAGGAAAATACAGAGGAAGAAGCCACACAGGGTTGACCTGATCACTTCTAGATTTCTGCCAGGACAAGTACCCCAACTCTTATCCAAAAATTGCTTGGGAATCCCAACAGGTGATTGAAGAGTCAAGACCGGGCAGGTCAAAGTTTCGACGAAACGCAGGAAATGGGGAAACACTTTAAGGGGTAGGTGGGGGGAGCAGGATTCCCTTTTCCCTCGTTTAACAAAGCGACCAATAGATTCAACCAGCAAGCATCCAGGAAGAGGAAGTTTCAAGTTTGTTGAAGGTAAAGGGGAGGGGGGAAGGAGCGAGAAAAGCCAGAGCCCGCAACCAATCGGAACCGGTCCTCCCAAACCCGAACCGCGATTCGAAACGAGCCCGAAACGGAGCGCGGTTCCCACGTCCCAAACGCCAGCTTCAAGGTGTCTTCCGACCCACCGCCGCCCTTCAGAAGAGCGGATCGCTTCCTGCGGGCGATGGGCTGGGCCACATGGGCCTCGTAGACAGGGGGGTGACTCGTTGGAAGGGGGGTGGGGGTGGAGAACAAGGCCAGTGATCCCCCCCCCAAGCTCCTCAATCGCGCGATTGGGAGGAACAAAGGAAACCTCTTCCCCCCTTCCCCCGAAGAGGCAGGGTTCGGCCTTAAAGCGAAGGGTTTGCAGAGGAAGGGAGGACCCGGGATAGAATACCCCCACCCCCTCAAAAAGAGGGGGGACCCTAAGAGGGAAGAAAGACCCCCGCCTTACCGCTGGAGCAGCCTGATGGGAACTGGGGAACTTTGCGTCAAGTTGGCTCGGCTTTTTCAAGCTTGTGGCCGGCGCCAATGGGGTCCCATCGGTTCCTCTTCCTCTTCCTCGCCGGGAAACGGGGGTCCCCGCCGCCGCCTCCGCCCTGCTGGCCGAGCAAACAAGCCTCTCGGGGCCGCTTTGGCCACGCCCGGTGGCCGAGCCGCCCCAGCGCCCGCCCCGCCTGCCTGCCTCCGCCGCGGAGGAGCGCTCGCTTCAGAGCTCGCAAAGACAAACCCAGCGCCCAGAAATCGCTCCGTCCGGAAGCATCGCGGCTGCCGCATTGGAGTGCCCCCCGCCCTGCCTCCCCCAACCGGGAAGCGTTGGGGTCTGCGGAGAAGCTGAGCCGAGGAGGGCTTGGAGAGGAGGCCACCAGGAAAGGCCAATGTCTTTGCTAGCCTAAAAGAGCGCGGGCGGGCGGGCGGGCGGGCGGTGGGGGGAAAACAAGCCTTCCCTCTCTTTAGATGGGCTGGCAAGAAATACGAAATAAATATTTTTAGAATGTTTTTGTTAGAATACGGGAAGGGAAGGGATGAAAGAAGAGAGCTGGAAGGAACCTTTGAGGTCTTCTAGTCCAGCCCCCTGTTGGAACATAACACATCTAGTGCTCCTTGCTCGGTTTATCTTCCCTACAACAACCCTGTGAGGTGAGGGAGTGACTGCCCAGCTGGTTTTCATGGCTAAGGAGAGACTAGAACTCACCATCTCCTGGTGATTGGCACAAAATCACCCTGCCAGCTTTCAGGCCTAAGGCGGAACTAGAACTCATGGTCTCCTGGTGATTGGCACAGTCATCCAGCCAGCTTTCATACCTAAAGTGGGACTAGAACTCACCATCTCCTGGTTTCTAGCTACTAGACCAGATTGGTTCTTCCAGCTGCAGTTAATGCCATGGGCACAAGATCCTTCAATTTCACAGCTACTGAGAAATCAACATCCAGAAAAGTGGATGTTCCACTTCCATCTCAGCTCTGCTAAGAATCTACTACAAGCAACCTATGACCTCCAATAAGGTTGTAATATTTCCAGAGATATTCTAATAATTTTTTTTTATATGCCACCCTTCTCCGAAGACTCAGGGCAGCTACAATGTGTTAAGCAATAGCCTTCATACTTTTGTATATTTATACAAAATCTTTCTTAAACTCTCCATCCTTTTGATGGGTTGTCCTTCCTTTCTTCTGGGTCCTTCAGTAGCTTTCAAGACCTAAAACCATATTTTCTTTTTGTAGTCCATCATCCACTTCCCAAAGTATGGGAGTTTGGTGACTGGACATAATCTCAAGGAGTGACCATCCTTATTGAGATCCATCACGGATTGACTAAATCTCATTGTTATTAACTCTTAAGAGCCACCTTCAATCCACCATCTGAAGGCACCTTCTTCTTTCTCTAGCACTGATGATGCTACTTGGTTGGGTAATGAAACATCCGCAAGAAAACAACCAGGCTCAGTGAGCACCAAAGATCCCACAGTCCTCCTCCTCTGCAAGCGTCATTCCCTTCTATCACTGATGATGTTTATTTTATTTATTTTATTAAACTTATATGCCGCCCTCTCTCCCAAAGGACTCAGGGCAGCTCACAACAATAGAAAAAACACATAAAATTCAGTATTCAAATATAAAAACCAATAAAATCCCCTTTAAAAAACCCCTTCAGTCCAATCCGGCCAGGCCAAATAACCATGTTTTGAGGTCACGGCGGAAAGAGCGAAGGTCAGGGGCCATCCGGAGCCTCAGGGGGAGCTGATTCCACAGAGTAGGCGTGCCCACAGAAAAGGCCCGCTCCCTGGGAGTCGCCAGCCAACACTGTCTGGCTGACGGGACCCCAAGGAGGCCCTCCCTGTGAAAGCGCACCGGGCGATGGGGAGCTGTCGCTGGCCGCAGATGGTCCACCAGGTACCCTGGGCCTAAGCCATGTAGGGCTTTATAGGTAATTACCAGCACCTTGAATCTCACCCAGAGGGCAACCAGTAGCCAATGCAGGTCCCGCAGGAGGGGTGTAACATGAGAGTGTCGGGACACTCCCATCACTACCCGCGCGGCTGCATTCTGCACCAGCTGAAGCCTCCGGGTGGTCTTCAAGGGCAGCCCCATGTTACCTAGTTGGGTCATGAAACATCGGCAAGAAAACCACCAAGCTCAAGAAAGCATCAAGGACCTCCTCCTCCCTCCTCCTCCTCCACAAACCACTCTCTTTTCTAGCACTGATGATGTTACCTGGTTGAGTCATGAAACGTCTGCAAGAAAACAACCAAGCTTAGGGAACATCAGGGACCCTTCATTTCAACCTTGAGTTACAAATAATCTCCTTTATTGGCTCCTTCCTTTTGCTCTTCCTCAATTCCAAGCTCCCGGACCAAAACATTACTCCTGGAAAATTAATTGCTTTAACTATTGACCTTTCCTGTCCATCTTTGGCTGTTCTTCAGCCCAGGGAAACCAAGCCAAGTGTCTCATTAATGTCTTTTCAATCCGCAATACATTATTTCAGTGTATGAGTGGAAGTTAGCTGTGCAATTAAAAAGCAGCTGGGGGGGTGACTTTCTTCACCCTGTGTCCATCTGTACTTCTCCACTGCACCTTGAGAATTTTACAGCTGTAAACTGTGCAGTGGTGGAAAGTTAACATCTGGAAGATGATGAATGAAAAGTAAAGTAGGTTGGAAATAAAAAGCAGAGCCAGGTTTAATTCTCTGCCCTCCCCCTGCTTGTTTGCTGATTGTTCTACTGAACATGCTCTATTCTAAAAGTCAGGTATTATTAAGCATGTATCCACACTTACATATTAATACTTTTAACTATGCTAGAACAAGATAGAAAAATAAAATTGAAGATTCTTTGGGCTGACCAGCAGAGGGCAATATTGTAACAAAATTAGCAACAACTTTTGTAAGTAGGATAAATAAATACCATAAGTTTTCTAAATATTGCTAAGGATATCCGTATTTTAATCCTCAGAATAAATTACTCATGCAAGGCTTTATCTTTATTTGAATGTATTCCATCAGTTGGTGTAATAGTTTTGAGTCTTCATTCATACTTCCTTAAAAAAGGAAAGAGAATTCAAAAGGGCATTAACGACACTACCTAAATTATTACTTATTTATTTATTATTATTTAACTTAAAAGAGGAAAATTAAGGTTTGAAATTCCATGTATTCTGAAACAATCTGACTGGCCTGTAACAAAGAGACATGCCAGCAAACAGATTCATCTCACAGAATATAAAATAGGGTTGGAAGGGACCTTGAAGGTCTTCTAGTCCAACCCACCTGCTTGTGGAAGGAGATCCTACACCATTCCAGACTTTCTTTGGGCTTGTTGAGATGGATACACATGATCATAGAAAGAATAATAGAATAGAATACTAGAGTTGGAAGGGACATTGTCCAACCTACCCAAGGAGGAGATCCTATTCCATTCTGTCCAATCTCTTCTTGAAAACCTCTAGGGATGGAGCAACCCACAACTTCGAGAGGCAAGTTGTTCCACTGATTGATTGTTCTCACGGTCAGGAAATTTCTCCTTAGTTCTAGGTTGGATCTCTCTTTAATGAGCTTCCACCTTCTTTCTTCTCCTGCCTTCTGGTGCTTTGAAAAATAAGTTGACTCCCTCATCTCGACTAGACGTACCTAGTTCCCTGAATCATTCAGGGAATATAAATTATTGGTTAAATAAATCATATGGTTTATCCTCCAGACCACTTACCATCTTAGTTGCTCTTCCCTGTGCTCTTTCTAGGACTTCCCGCAGTCACTAAGTAATGAGTACACAATACCTGTATTGTGCTTTAATGTCATTCCACACTTAATGCAGCGGTGAAATCCTCCCCGGTTCTATCCGGCTCACCGAACCAGTAGCGCCAGCGGTGGGAGGCTTTGCCCACCCACTGGGATGTCATTACATCCTGTTTTTTTACCATCTGCGCATGTGCAGAAGGTTCTGCGCATGTGCAGAAGGTTCTGCACATGTGCAGAAGAGGTGCATGTATGCATAGTGCGCACCTGTTCCCGAACCTGTAGCAAAGGTAAGTGGATTTCACCGCTGACTTAATGCTGTAGGAAGTTAGCACCCACCCTTTTCCTAGAAGAATGAAATATTTTAGGAAATATTAAAAAGGCAGAATATTATGTTTCCCTGGATGAGAAATGGAGAAGCATGTTTTAAAGACGAAGCAGCTCCCACCTTCTTGGCCCCTCCACCCTTTGTCAATGGGCCAGAGGCAGAAATTCAATTCCTCCCATCTTTGTCAATGGGCCATCATCTGCAACACAATAGGACCCATCTAGCAACAGAAACTAACCACATGGCACCTGGGAAGATTACATCAGCCAGCAAGGCTAGCTAAGACCCTCACCCCCTGGGAGTCTGACAACCAATCAGGATATTCTTTCAGGGCCCCAGGAAGTTCAAAGCTAGAGAGGGCATAAAACCAAGGGATTCTCAGCATCTCTGCCCTTTTTTTCTGTTCAGGAATTCAAACCATGTGATCCTGTTCACCATTAAACCATCTTTCCAAGCAGTCTCCATGTTTCCAGGGTCTTTTTCCCCACTTGGAGCTGAACCCAGGATATTTCTTCTAACAATTTGGTGACCCAGATGGGACTCCACGCTAACCTAACCAATGGACTTGGCCCAGGTAAGCCTCCCTTGCTAGCAGGAGACCCATTGAGTCTGTGGGCATGTTTTCGTGGACCTTGGCCATTTAGAACTAGATTTTAAAGGGGTTTTGAGTGTTGAGCTCAAAGGCTGCTTGGAAAGAAGGTGAGTACCTCTAAATTTTGGGAAATATGTGTATGCCTGCATGTATGTGTGTGAGGGCCCTTCTCCCAATCACAGCTGGATCTTGCTTCCTCTGTGCATTTCCTAACCGCAGAAAGACCAACAGTCTGGAGAGCATGGGGGTTTTGCCAGAGCACACAGGACCTTCTGTTAGGGAAGGAGGAAGTGTGTGTGGGGCGGGAGGGGATTCCACCTGAAAAACAGTCTGATTTCACCTCTGAGCGACCTCTAGCCACACCTCTGCCTACCGCTAGCTCCACCAAGCTGTGACTGGTAGGATAGAGAAAGCAAGGGGGGGTCGCCAAACGTGGAACTTTGTGTTTAAAAGGAATGGAAGCTGAGCGAAAGCCAAGCAAAAATGAAAGGGGTATTAAAAGTAATAAAGGGAGTCCACGGTGTTCCAAAGAAAGCAGCCCGGTGTATGTGTATTGCACGGGGAGATACTGGTACTAGCTGTAGGGGCAGTGAGATCCTCCCAGATCCCTTTTTGATCCACAAACCCAGGCAGATTCCGCTTCTGTGTCCTTCTCAGAACTATTTTTTCTGAAACGAAGGAGATTCACCCGGCTAAGCCAAGTATCATGGGAAGCTGTAGCTCGAGGGTGAGGGAAAATCCCCTGTGGCCTGGGATGCCAGGTGGATGCCAGTGTTACCTGGCATGAGCAAAAGGAAAGCTCAGAAATTGTGCAGGAAATGGGCTATGCTAAGGGACAACACCAGGAGACAAATTTGGCTAAATAAAGGTACTTAGAAGAAAAGGGAAATATATAAATAGGAACGTTGGAGTTTTTGTTTGTCTCTTTCTCTGTCTTCTATGCAACCACATGGTATGTTTAAGATTTGTGCCTTCCCTAATTTAACTGAGATTTATGGCGGGAATGATCAGTGTGTGTGTAAATCTTAGAGTTCTGTTTTCCTTTCTTTTGTCCTCCTTGTTTTTATGTGTGTATGTCTAAGTCTTTGTGCCACCCTCGAGGTAATTGTAACTGTAAAATGTATCTGATCCCTAGAGACAAGAATTTGAAATTGTTAGGGGAAAAAAAATAGATTGAAGCAATGAAAAATGGGGGAGAGAGAGAGAAAAGAAAGAAAGAGCCTTTGCCCTGTGTTTGTCTGGCCAACAAGAATAGAGTAAAGAGAACTTTTCATTTTATTTCTACTTTTTCCCCTCCTTCCTTCTCTGTATCTTAAAGTAACAACTCAAGTTTATGAGGAAATGTTTTACGTTCATTTACAAGAAAAAAAATTCAGTCTTGCACTCACTGTATCTGTTTAAATGGTTTTACATGTTCATCTCTTCCCTGAAGCATGTGAATCCAGGTTTTTCTTTCTCATCTGTTGTGTCTCCATTTTGTTGAAACTGCATTATCTGTTTAGTAACTGCAATACTGATGTGTTGTTGTTTCCTTTCAGCTATCTACCCCCCATCTCTAATCCTGTTACAATGCCTTTCCTGGGAAGATTACCCACAAAAGGGGGGAGGGGACCCTGTTCTAATGTCTTTCAGCCCTGCACAAATGACTCTGCAACCTGTGTAAGCAGAGCACATGGATCTAGATGCTGCCTCCAGAGGAGACCTTCCATCTGTTTGAACCAGGAATTGGGTTTGAATTCAGACTCCACTGAAAGCCATCACAGCAACCAGAGTGAAGCAGACCTTCCCAAGCCTGACTGACCAGCCTTACCACCAAGCACGTCACCCAGCAGACATGAAAAAAAAGACACTGAGATGTACAAGTAGGGCCTGGTGGCTCAGCAGACTGATAGCATTGTGATTAACACCAGCTGTCTGCAGTTACTGTAAGTTCGAATCTCACCAGGCTCAAGGTTGACTCAGCCTTCCATCCTTTCTAAGGTAGGTAAATTGAGGACCCAGTTTGTGGGGGCAATAAGCTGACTTTGTATAAATATACAAAAGTATGAAGGCTATTGCTTAACGCATTGTAAGCCGCCCTGAGTCTCTGGAGAAGGGCGGCATATAAATCAAATTAAAAAAAAAAAAGTAAAGACCAAAAGACTCTTTTCAATTCCCAGAAGACAGCTGGAAAGACTATGGGGGATGGTGGAAATTCATTGTAAGGTTTTCTTTTTTTCCCATTTATATTGTAATCAGTTTATTATAAGAATTGTATTTGGGAGCAGTTGCCACAGCAAGTTATGTACATCTTAGTTTTCTGTCTGGTGGGGAGGAGAAATATGTCCAAAATGTTTGTATTGCCTGTATTGTAAAAGTAGCTGCATACACATGCACACACAGAGAGACACACCATTCAGAATTAGACTGAAATATTCCCTTCACTTACCTCCACACAAAGCTTCTCCTAGATTGACTTTGGCTCTGTGGAATTAAAAGCCCAAGTAGTCACATCTCCTTTCTAATTCCATGGGGGAGGGGGCAATCCCCCTCAGGCAATTCCCTCACTTGAAGAGATAGCAAAAAAAGTGATATCCAAAACCCAAGCCCTGACTGTGACTCACAAATGATGCTGCCCAGTTGCCCAGTAAAGCACGATTGCGCTGGTGGTCTCATGAGTAGAAGTCCCAGGGCTCATTGTGTGTAATTTAAAAAAGAAAAAGAAAAAAAGCCTAGATTGCACAGACTAACCTCAATTCGGACTCACAAATCCTGGATGCACTAAAGTAAGAGCTAGGCAGGTTTAGTAACAAACCCATGAAATGGGCAGCCTGTAATTTAAAGGAAAACCATGGCTGTGAAAAATTTTGGGATGTGTGCTTGCTTGAAACCTGACTGGAAGCTCACAGAAAGTGATATCTGAAATCTGAAATTAATTGGCATAGAAATTGGATACTGTAAAATTCTTACCAGAACTTTTTTCCTGGCTGCTAGACCTTCATGGTTGAAAGCTTTTGGGAGCCACTGAAGGAATCCTTTTCTGTTGCCTCTATCAATGCCTGCCCCTTTGCATCAGAACAACTAAAAGCACCCATCAAGCCTCCCTGACCTGATCAATTTTAATCTTTTGCCAAGAACATGTTTCAAAACTCACGTTTTTTTTTTTAAAAAAAGGAGGGATTGTAGGAAGTTAGCACCCACCTTTCCTAGAAGAATGAAATATTTTAGGAAGTATTAAAAAGGCAGAATATTATGTTTCCATGGATTAGAAATGGAGAAGCATGTTTTAAAGACGAAGCAACTCCCACCTTCTTGCCCCCTCCACCCTTTGTCAATGGGCCAGAGGCAGAAACTCAATTCTGTCCCATCTTTGTCAATGGACCATCATCTGCAACACAATAGGACCCATCTAGCTGTCAGCCTTGGAAGCCATATTAGGCCGGAAGCTTCAATGCTGCAACCTCATTTGTGGGAAAGTAGGAGGGGGGATTTAGGAGAGGGGAATTAGTAGACATAATAGCATTCTTCCTATCGTCAAGGTCAGGGGTTGGGTCGAGGTGGAACGGATGTTGATTGGAGCATGACTGGGGAGAAGGGGGATGGTTTTAGGAGCTTTGAATTACTGAAGGAAAGCCCGGGCTTTTCAGATTTGGGATTTCCCAGATGTGCCAGTTTACCTATTCTAGTAAAGAGAACTTTGGAAAATGCCTGCTTCCGCGTCTTTACTGGGAGTTGGGGGTTTTCTGGAATGCTGACATTATCCCGAATCTCTATAAAACCTAACAGCACCCCATAAGGGGGCTGTCAAGGGTACTGAGCCCCAGCATCAACCTAAAACCCCAGGTGATGCAAAGACTCAGTGAAGATGGAGGAGAAAGGAGAAATCGGAGGGAGGCCTGCCAGGATGCTCGAGGAATTGCCTATCTTTCTGAAAAGATGGGACGAGCCATGGAGGCTGCAGAGGAAGCCCGTCGGCTTGGGCCGAGGCGTCAGATTTCTGGGAGAATTTTGAGCGGATGGAAGTGGGGAGCTTGCCCCCCCCCCTTCCCAACCCCTGGAGGTGAGCTGGAGGCTAGCAAAACCAACATTCACCCTCCCTGATCCAGGACATGGGGGAGGGATTCGTAGGACGCAGACCCCCCCCTTACCCACCCAGAGGCCAAACAACAGGATTAGTGCAACATTCCAATCCTGCAGCAGTGGGGCATCAGGCTCAGCCGGCATACGGAAGGCAAGACCCCCTTTTTGGGACCCTTGCCAGTCTGCATTAGCATTACCTCCTGCGGAGAGCATACCACCCGGATGGGCTTTCTGTCCCAGCCAGGGATGGATCCAGTGCCAGTGGTATCCCGCGCCGTCTGTTCCAAGCTTCCAGGGATCCCCCTGGCCCCCCTCCTATGGCCAAACGATCCTGGCACCACAGGGGGGACTAATCCAGCAGCCGGCTAGAGTGCCCCCCCCCTCCAGCCCAGCAAGCTTTACACCAGTCTGTTGGAATGCAACAGCCTGTTAGAATGCAACAACCAGGAGCAGCCCCGCAGCAAGTTCTACCCCAACCAGCCGCGGCCGCTGCCCCCCCACCTGCGAGGCCACCACCACCCCGCTTCAGAGCAACCTTTGATGGGATGCCAGCCAAGCTAGCTTATTTCCTCACCAGGGTCTGGGCTCACGTGGATCAGTATGATGAGCAATACGAATCAGAACAAGACTTACTGTTGGCAATCTCAGATGGAATGAATGAGGGGGAGGCTTCTTCTTTTTTTGATAATTTTTTTTTATTTTTTTTAAACATAAACATAAAATACATCTTTTAGAACGAAGCATTGATCCGGTTATTAATTGGTACAATCAATAATTCATCTTTAATAATATTTCATCTCCACTAATTATCATCTTGTAAAAATAATCACAATAAAAAAAAAAAAGAGAAAAAACCAGCTCACAGTTCACTCAAAAATAACTACCTTTCTATTTTTTCACCTCAAATCTTAATTTCCAAATAACACAACTTAATGTTTTAAACAATTGTTTCCCTAAATTCTATCTATTTTATAATCCCATTATCCAAAAACCCGTTACTTAAATCTTTAGATCTTAACTCAATATCTTCTTATTATCTTTTTAGTTTACTATTATCTTAAACAGTATCTTAACAATTACTCACAACAAATCATCTTCATTATTATTTATCTCAATATAGTCATCCTAATTTAACTAATAATCGCAACATATTTATCTTTAATTATTTATCCCAACACATCATCTTCATTTTAGATCATTTATTATTACTGTAATTTCCAGCAAAATCATCTTTATTTTTATTATTAAACCCAATATAATCATATTTATTTTTACTATTAATCCCAACTTCAGCATCTAAGTCTTACTATCACACCCAGTATGGTCATTCTTGTTTTTGCTGTCAAACCCAGCATAATCCTCTGAATTTTACTGTTAAAACCAGTAGAATCACTTTATTTTTTGCTGTCAATCCCAGCATAATCTTCAAAGTTTTACTGTTAAACCCAGTGTAATCCTTTTTGTTTTGCTGTCAATCCAAGCATAATCCTCTGAATTTTACTGTTAAACCCAGTAGAATCATTTTATTTTTTGCTGTCAATCCCAGCAGAATTATCAAAGTTTTACTGTTAAACCCTGTAATAATCGTTCTTGTTTTGCTGTACATCCCAGCATAATCTTCTGAATTTTACTGTTAAACCCAGTGTGGTCATTTTTAATCTCAAGATAAGTTTCTTTAATTTTACTATTATACCCAATATAATCACCTTATTTTATAGTCATTCATATCATTCACTTATTCATATTCATTCACATTCTCTAATTCAGTATATCTGATCTTATTTTCATTCTCAGCTTTGTTTACAATTTAACATTGAGGCTTAATTCTTACCTCTAGCATATCCACATATAAAGTCAATAAAGTTTCTTGGATTCTTCTCATAATCATATATTTTCTTATTCATCTATAAAAAGCTCCTTTTTATCAAAACTATCCATCTTTACTTCATTTTTCTATTTTAATCACATTATTTTATTTTCCATACAAACACCTCCTTTTTAATGTACATCTAAACAATACAATTTCATTTTTTAATCAGACTAGTTTTTAATCTTCTTTCCAGCCGTGGATATTTTATTTCTTCATTTCTTTGTCTATCAAGTTATAATCCATTTCAAATTCAGTGTTCCCAATATTAATCTTTCATGTATCATTTTAATTCTTTTTTGTTCTTTATATTTCCTGCAAAGTACATCGTCTTCCTTCTTTCATTCTTACGCCATCTTGCTTCTTTTGTTCCTATGCCAAATAATATCAATTATAAAGGTTCCGTTGTATTTCCTCTTTTTTTTCCATCAAAAAACCATCTGTAGACAAAGGGAAAACTTCTAATCCAAACCACTCACGACTGTTTCTCCGTAGTTTCACCATGCTCCCAGACAAATGGCAAGTTACAATGTTTCTTTTTAAAATGGAAGGTGTTACTCTGCAATCCTCATTCCTTTTCATCAGATCCATCTCCATTTTATTGTAGTTATATAACAGTCCAATTCAGTCCATTTCTTCTTTTAAATTTTAAAAGTATTAAGTCTCTTCTTTTTTCCAAGTCCAAATCTAATTTACACAAATTCTTTCCAAATACAATATGCCTCAATGTTTTTTTTATTCTAATTAGTTCAAAGCCAAAGTAGTTTGCCTCCGGGTCTTTTCCTTCTAAAGTCACTTTTCAAAATCTTCTATGCCCCTGTAATACACAGCTGCTCTATTTAGGCTAGAGGTCTTTCAAATGTTAATTATTGCTCTAGCGTTGTTAAAAGCCTAGGTTGGTGTCACTCACCCAGCTTCAAAGAGCTCCGTTCTTTTCACTTTCCTCCTGCACATCTCTTGTTTCGGTTTGTCCCAGCTTCGTGGCAGCCGCCATGGCTGCCGCCCCCCACCGCCGATGCAGAGAGTTCTCTCCCACCTCCGAGGAACTTGCCTGTTCCTCTTGGTCGTCCGAGGCACCTCTCTTTCACTCCTGTCCCTGCAGGACAGTTCGGGTCCAAAGACCCACCGGCAGTGGTTCGGCAGCCGGGGTTTTTGCGGGGCTCATCAGAGCCCACTATTTCCCCGACTCTCTTGCCGCGACGTCAAACTGGAAGTCTGAGGGGGAGGCTTCTGAATGGATAGCCCAGCTGCATAATGAGGGTGCTGTTGAACTGAATTATGCCAATGGGTTTATCACGCTGCTCCGGTTCCAATTTGAGGACCCAAACTGCGTAAATGAAAACAAAGCCACACTAAAGGTCATGAAGCAAGGTAATCAACCTATAAAAGTCTTTGTATGGGATTTTAGATGAGTTGCAGGGAATCTAGGCCATTGGCCTGACCGCATACTCCTGCACTACTTTAAAGAAGCTATTGACCCAGAAGTCAGAAAAGCCTGTGGGATCCGGGGGGTGCCTGAGCATCTCCACGACTGGTATACCACGTCCATTGCTCTAGACAGAGAAGTCCACCCAACTAGCCAAACCTCAGCACAGCAGCTGCCTCGAAAAACGTTATCCAGAAAGCCCATTTCAAAAGCTACAGATCTCACCCCCCCCTCAACCGGGGGGGGGGGTGATTAAGTGCTATCGCTGTGGACAGACAGGACATCAAGCTTCTGAGTGCCTGGCCCCTGCCCCAGTTCCACAACAATGACCCGCCACAGCTGCACGAGGCAGGAGGGCTCCAAGGAAAGCCCAAACACCAGCTGATTTGCCAGACAAGCCATGGAGATTCCCCTCCCCACTGAAGAGAGCGAGGACCCTCTGGCAAAAGGAGTCCCTCCCGACGGGGCTAGCGGAGAAGAAGACCCGATGGTGAGTGCACCCATCTCCCCCTTCTCAATTAAAGTAAAACTAGTGCTGCTAGAAACAGGGAAACAAGCAGAACTCCCAGCAATAATAGATACCAGCTGCACCAGATGTTTAATCGGGCTTAAAGTGGTAGAACAGCTGGGGATAAGAACAACACCCTTAAAGCACCCGATTAAATTTCACCAGGTGGATGGGACGTTGATTGGGGGAATCCCTGCCACCCATATTACTGAACTGATTAAATTAGAGATGGGGAAACATCATGAACTTATACGATTTATAGTAACCCCAAAGATGTCAGAATCTATCATACTGGGCCTGGCTTGGCTGGACAAATGGGGCCCCACCATCACATGGGAAGATGGATACCGAAAAATCAGAATAAGGGTTGGCCCAACACCCCCTGTCCCTCCCCCCAAACACCAACCTACCCAGAATGGCCAGAAGCCAGAAACAGCAGCAGCTTGTTCAGACAGGCCTCCAGGCGAACACCAAATCCCTAAAGTGTATGCAGACTTAGCCAAAGCCTTCAGTGAGGAGGAATGTAACCTCCTCCCCCCTCACCAGCCCACAGACTGTGCCATCAAATTACAACCGGGGGTTAAATTGCCAAAACCTAGAATGTACTCCATGACACCTGCTGAGATGACTGAATTGAGGAAGTACATTGACACCAACCTAGCCAGAGGATTCATCGAGCCTGCGAAATCCAGCATGGCCGCCCCAGTATTGTTTACAGAGAAAAAGGATGGTACTTTAAGATTATGTATTGATTTTCGTTCTGTCAACGCCATTTGCATACAAAATTCCTACCCCCTCCTACTGATGAAGGACTTACTGAACCACCTATCAAAAGGAAAAATTTTCACCAATCTAGATCTAAGAGAAGCCTACTACCGAGTTCACATAAAGGAGGGAGACGAATGGAAGACTGCTTTTTTTTTTAACTTGATTTATATGCCGCCCTTCTCCGGAGACTCAGGGTGGCTTACAATGCGTTAAGCAATAGCCTTCATACTTTTGTATATTTTTATACAAAGTCAGCTTATTTCCCCCACAATCTGGGTCCTCAATTTACCTCCCTTAGAAAGGATGGAAGGCTGAGTCAACCTTGAGCCTGGTGAGATTTGAACTTGCAGTAATTGCAGGCAGCTGATGTTAATAACTGTTAATAACAGTGCTTTAGTCTGCCGCGCCACCAAGCTCCAGGCTTTTAACTGCCCCTTGGGCAACTTCCAATTCTGGGTCATGCCTTTTGGACTCCAGGGGGCCCCAGGGGTCTTCATGCAACTGATCAACAAAATGTTGCATGAGCATTTATATAGGAGTTCTTGTTTATCTCGATGACATTCTTATATTCAGCGAAAATATGGAAGACCACATCAAATTGGTCAGACAGGTGCTGAAAAAACTCCCAGCGGCCAAACTTTATGCAAAATTATCCAAATGTGAGTTCCATAAGGAAGCTCTTGACTACCTGGGATACAGGGTGTCGAATAAGGGGATCGAAATGGACCCAGAGAAGGTGAGGGCAGTACTGGACTGGCAGCCCACACACAACCCTAAGCAACTCCAGAGCTTCCTGGGGTTTGCAAACTTTTACAGACAATTCATCCCTTCCTTCGCTGAGGTCGCACTCCCTTTGACAGAATTGCTAAAAACCGGCCCGTCTCCCACCAAGCCAAAACCTAGCCAGCCCTTAGCTTGAACAATGGACTGCCAAAAATCCTTTGAATGGTTAAAACGCCTATTTGCTGTGGAGCCGATCCTACAGCATCCTGACCTGAATAAGTCCTTTGTGGTTCAGGCAGACACAAGTGATGTGGTGGTGGCGGCTATTCTACTACAAAGGGACCCCTGGAACAACCTAATGCCGTGTACTTATGTATCAAGGAAGTTAACGGACACTGAGCGCAGATGGGCAGTATGGGAAAAGGAGGCGTTTGCGATGCGATGGGCTCTCTTGTCCTGGAGACATTTCCTGGAGGGGGTGGAGGAGCCTTTTGAGGTTTGGACTGACCACAACAATCTCGAGGCACTGAAGATCCCGAGGAAGTTTTCTCCAAAGCAGGTTCGTTGGGCTCAATATTTCAAATGCTTTAACTTTAACCTGAAATATATCCCGGGGGGTAAGAACCTTCTGGCTGACGCTCTCTCCCGCAAACCCCAATTTGACAGCCGATGGGAAGAGATAGTTCACGCCATGATCTCAGAGACTCAGCCAGCCGCCCAAGCCCGCACCAGAGCGCAAACGCGCCAGGGTTCTAATCTCCCCAAAGACAAGTTGACAGCGGAGCTAAAAGCGGCGCTCTCTAATGACTCCTGGTTCAAAGAAAACCAGGCGGATCTAACCCTAAGGGACGGGTTGGCATGGAAGGGGACTAAACTTTACATGCCCTACAGCCTGCAGCTCCTGGTACTGAAGAGAAGTCATGATTCTCGCCTAGGGGGCCACTTTGGTTTTTAAAAACCCTCCATTTGACTAGGAAGCAATTCTGGTGGCCAAAGATGAAAACTGATGTGGAAGACTATGTGAGGAGCTGTGCCACCTGCGCCACCATGAAATACCGAACAGGGAAGCCCCCTGAACTTCTCCAGGCTGTGGCAGAACCCACCAAGCCCTGGGAGGAGATTGCGATGGACCTCATAGTTGAGCTCCCTGACAGTGGGGGCAACCGGGTCATTTGGACTGTCATTGATTTATTCTCCAAGCAAGCCCACTTCAGTGCCTGCAGCGGACTACCCTCAGCCAAAAAACTGGCAAAGCTGTTTGTGAAACACATCTACAGGCTATATGGAGTCCCAAGAAGAAGAATATTGGACCGCGGCGTCCAGTTTATCACTAAATTCTGGAGGGAGTTTCTACGATCCATTGGGTCATCCCAGGGACTTAGCTCGGCTTTTCACCCATCGACTAACGGATCGGTTGAAAAATTGAACTCAATTGTGGAACAGTACATTAGGTGTTATGTGAATTATCAACAGGAGAACTGGACGGACTTGCTACCATTCGCAGAAGTCGCTTATAATAATGCAGTACACAGCAATAGTGGGTTGACTCCTTTTCAAATAACTACGGGCATGGATTTTGTGCCGATGCCTGAGGTGCCTAGAAAGCCACCCACTTCCATGTCCTTAATGGACTGGATGACCGCATTGAAAAGGGGTTGGGAGAATAATAAAAAGGCTTTAGCAGAGACAGCGGAAAAATATAAGGCCCAGGCCGACAAACACCGGGGTCTCCAACCATCTTTCCGAATAGGTGATAAGGTGTATTTTTCAACCAAGTACCTAAGATTGAGGGTGCCCAGCAAGAGGCTTGGACCCAAATTCATAAGTCCCTTTCCTATAGTGAAAGTGATTAATCCAGTGACTGTCCAATTTAGACTCCCTTGCATATTAAGGAAAATACACCCCATTTTCCATAGTAGTTTATTGAAACTGGTCAGAGAATCTACCCTCAGACCTTTGCCAGCTGCTCCGACCCCTCCTTTAATAATACAAGGGGAGACTCATTATGAGGTGAAGAAAATCTTGGACTCTAGACACTACAGGGGTCGATTACAATATTTGTAATCGGCTACCGTTTGGCTGAAGCTACTTGGGTTAAGAGTTGGGATGTGAAGGCTGATGCACTCGTGAAACAGTTTCATGACAAATTTCCGGACAAACCGAAAGGTCCTCCAGGGAGGGGTGGTGGTTAAAGGGATTGGTGCTAAGAGAAAACCCCTTCTTTTGTGTTTTGTCTGTTTTATTTTTCAGGATGTGGTTCTTTCTGCAGGGGGGGGGGATGCCTGTCAGCCTTAGAAGCCATATTAGGCCGGAAGCTTCAATGCTGCAACCTCATTTGTGTGAAAGTAGGAGGGGGGATTTAGGAGAGGGGAATTAGTAGACATAATAGCATTCTTCCTATCGTCAAGGTCAGGGGTTGGGTCGAGGTGGAACGGACGTTGATTGGAGCATGTGATCGACTGGGGAGAAATGGGATGGTTTTGGGAGCTTTGAATTACTGAAGGAAAGCCCGGGCTTTTCAGATTCGGGATTTCCCAGATGTGCCAGTTTACCTATTCTAGTAAAGAGAACTTTGGAAAATGCTTGCTTCTGCATCTTTACTGGGAGTTGGGGGTTTTCTGGAACACTGACACTAGCAACAGAAACTAACCACATGGCACCTGGGAAGATTACATCAGCCAGCAAGGCTAGCTAAGACCCCCACCCTCTGGGAGTCTGACAACCAATAAGGATACTCTTTCGGGGCTCCAGGAAGTTCAAAGCCAGGGAGGACATAAAACCAAGGGACTCGCAGCATCTTTGCCCTTTTTTTCTGTTCAGGAATTCAAACCATGCGATCCTGTCCACCATTAAACCATCTTTCCAAGCAGTCTCCATGTTTCCAGGGTCTTTTTCCCCATTTGGTGCTGAACCCAGAAGGATATTTCTTCTGACAATGCCATTCCATAACTCACAGAAGTCTGCCTGAAATCCATCAAAGTGCTAGAAATAGCACCTAAATAAGTATGTCACTAGACAGTAATAATTTAAATGACTATGTTTTGCTAATTTGAAAAAACTGAGCATAAAAGACCTGGTTAATACTTAGACCCATTAAATGTCAGGAATGCCCACCAGGATAGAAAGTAAAAAAAAAGAAGAAGAAGAAAAGTACATGGACGTAATCCCAAAACTTGATTGCAGTTTTAGGGAGTATTTAATTGTTACATCTTTTCATTCAAGACAGAACATGATGTTGAGACATCCACCCACAAAATAAAGGCCTCTAACACGTTATCCTCTTTCAAATGCTTATCTTGTCATTTTTAATCTCAATCTGATGTAATCTAATATTTTCAGAAATAGATATTAAATATTCTTAGCTGCCTCAGGTGCTTTTTAAAAAAAAAGAAAAGCAAAATTACAGATATTTCCCACCAGCACATGATTCACAGTGATTTCTAGCCAAACATTTGTGAGACAGTAGGGTTTGTCCTGAAAAACAAGGACAAAAACCCATTGAGTTAATCATCTCACCTGTCTTTGAAGACCAGGTTGGTGGAGTCTGCAGTACTTAGACAAGAAGAGACGAGAAGTGGGCGTGGCCATACATGACACATCCGGCCCACGGGCCGGGAGTTTAACAGGCATGTTCTAGTCCAACCCACTGCTTAGGCAGGAAACCCTACACCACTTCAGACAAATGGTTATCCAATCTCTTCTTAAAAACTTCCAGTGTTGGAGCTTTAACAACTTCTGGAGGCAAGTTGTTCCACTGATTAATTGTTCTGTCAAGAAATTTATCCTTAGTTCTAGGTTGCTTCTCTCCTTGATTAGATTCCATCCATTGCTTCTTGTCCTGCCCTCAGGGGTTTTGGAGAATAGCTTGACTCCCTCTTCTTTGTGGTAGCCCCTGAGATATTGGAAGACTGCTATCTTGTTACCTCTAGTTCTTTTCATCAGACTAGACATACCCAATTCCAGCAATCATTCTTTATATGTTTTAGCTCCAGTCCCCTAATCATCTTTCTTGATCTTCTCTGCACTCTTTCTAGTGTCTCCACATCTTTTTTATATTATGGCGACCAAAACTGGATATAGTATTCCAAGTGTGACCTTACCAAGGCATTATAAAGTGGTATTAACACTTCACGTGATCTTGACAAGTATGAACTTTGTTCATTGCTGGTTGGCATCACATCCCCGGCACATTTATTTGTATTTTTGAATGGTCACCTTTCTGCCTTTTCCCCAAGAGATGGACGATAAAGGAAGGGAATGACATTCAGTGATGTAACTCTGCCTCTTCTCAGCAGAGGGAAAATTATCTTTCATGATGGAGACTTGGTGACCTCACCACGTGGGAAAGTCCTACCTCAGCTGAAAGTTGACCCAGGTCTGGGAACAGGCTGGATTAGAAGAACCAGAAACAGGTGTGAGATCTTCCAAGGAGGCAAAGGTTGAGCAGAGGATGGGGGCACGGATGTTGGAAAGGAATGAGGAGGGGAAAAGCACCAACAAATAACAGAGCTGACTCAACTAGATTATGATGTAAGTGTAGGACATTTTCTCCCAGAAATGGGTCCAACTACTGGTATATGTAATAGATTTAGTACTAGCTAGCACAGGTAGAGGGCAGCACCTAGTTTATCTTGGCAAGCTCAGATTGTCAGTGTTCCAGAAAAATCCAATTCCAACTAAAAACTCCGAGACAGTCATTTTGTCAGGTGTGCTTCCTTCAAAATCCAGGAAAGAATGATCCATGATTTATAGAGACAGGTACTTTTACTAGAAATGAAATGAACGCAACCACGGCTAAGCTGAAATTAAAGCAATAGGCGCGAAAAGTGCATATAGAAAGCATCCCCTCCCACTGTCCATCGTAAATCATCCAGTCCAAAGGTCTTCCAGGGTCAGGTGGAAGCACGTTGGCAGCATCATCAATGGAATGCCATGACGGTTACCCGATAGCCACTCCAAGGATTCAGTTTCGTTTCTTCCGAAGCCACACCCCTCCTCCAGCATGCTTCCCCCCCCCAAGCTCCCTAGTTCTCCCCGCTCCCGGTTCCTATGGCAGCCAAAGCAGCAAAAGCGGAGGCTGACACATTTTCTCAAAGTTCCCATTTATTGGAGTAGGTACTCTGGCACATCTGGGGAAACCCGAATCTGAGAGCTCTGGGTTTTCCCTCAGGAATTCAAAACCTCGAGACACCATTTCAACCACTCCTTCTCCAGATGCAGGACTGTCCCGACCTTGACCAAAAAGAAGAATGCTATTTTGTCTAACTACATTCCCTCTACTAAATCCCCCCCTCCAGAGATGAAATCTAAACATTTTCGCTACCGGTTCTGTGGGCGTGGCTTAATTAGTGGGTGGGGCTTGTTGGTCAGGTGACTGGGTGGGCATGGCTTGTTGGTCAGGTGGGCGTGGCCAAGTCGACGTCACTTCTTTGCCCTTTTTTAACCTACAAAACACAACACAACACAACTGGCTCACCCAATGTAAAAGCAGCTGTGCTAGACCCAAAATGGCCCCTGCAAGAAGCAGGAACCTCATACAGCCACAAAAAGCCCAAAAAAACAACGTTCACACTTTACACACACACAACACAACACAACACAACTGGCTCACCCACAATGTAAAAGCAGCTGTGCTAGACCCAAAATGACCCCTGCAATAAGCAGGACTCTCACACAGCCACAAAAAGTCCCAAAAACCAGCTTTCACACTTTACACACACACAACACAACTGGCTCACCCACAGTGTAAAAGCAACTGTGCTAGACCCAAAATGACCCCTGCAACAAGCAGGACTCTCACACAATGACAAAAAGCCCAAAAAAAACCAACTTTCACACTTTACACACACACAACACAACACAACTGGCTCACCCACAATGTAAAAGCAGGGGCAAAATGGCCCCTGCAACAAGCAGGAACCTCACACAGCCACAAAAAGTCCAAAAAACCAACTTTCACACTTTACACACACAAAATTCCACATACAGCTTTATGAGATTTTGTGTGTTTGTGTAGTTAGAGTGAAACACTACAGAAACACACAAAATCTCAAAAAGCTGCACAAATATTATTTTATTTTATTTTTATTTTTATATAGAAGCAGCTAAATTTAAAACTTCCTAAACTTTAAATGGCTAGATCTAAAAAAAGAACAACTAAAAAAAAACCCAATTAACTATTTTTTTTAAAGCTCCCAAAGGGGGAAAAAATGTGCAGGCAGGCAGATAGGCAGATAGAGTTGCTCACCGATGAGCAGGCAAGGAGATTCAGTTGCTTGCTGATGCAATGGATTGCAGGGATTACAGCAAGCGAAGCAAGGCAGGCATGCGAAGGTAAGCAAGCTGGAGGCTGGGGGAGAAGGTATTTTTGCTACCGGTTCTCTGAACTGCCCACCGCCATCCTACCTACTCGCCTGAGCCAGTCCGAACCGAGAGCATTTCACCCCTGCCCCCCTCCTACTTTCTCAAGCACAAGAAGGTGGCAGCGTGGAAGCTTCCAGTATTAATATGACTTCCAAAGCTAACACAGATGTCATGCATCCTACCATATAAACCAGCCTTACAATGAAGTAGAATTAGCCAGAACCCAGACAGGACACAAGACTGGGCGAGCTAATTCTACTTTATTGTAAAGCCAAATTAACAGAATCTTGCAAGTCTGAAAGTACAAATCTCTCATCATCTTTTATACCTTGATTCACCAAAGGCAGGTTCTTCCCAAGTTATTTTTTCTGACTGTTAAGCCATTAGGGAATCGTGCCTCCCTTCTCTGATCCTTCCCCTAGGCAGCATCTCTTTCCCTTGTCTGTCAAGTTCATTCCCACATACTGTAGTTACTGTTAAACACGGTTGAAGCCCATCAGACTTTGGGGCCTAAGACCACCCAATCACCTGCACTGTAGCCATGTGTCCATGGGGTTAGACTAGAAGACCTCACAGGTCCCTTCCAACTCATTATTCTAGTTGCTAGAAGCCAAACTCACAGCAGGCAACAGCACCTGGGCTGATCTCAAAACACCTAAGCAGAGTTTACCCTGGTGGCTCTTTGGATGGAAGAACATGAAAAAAACACCAGTGCCACTGTGGACCAGGTATCTTATCTTGAAAAATAGACCATGAGTAATTCTTTTGTATAATTGGCTTGAAAACATAACTAGAGGCCTAACTAGGACATCGCTGGAAATTGAGCTGACTCAAGATTTTCTTTTATGTTCTCTAGATCAGCGTAGATACTATGGTATTTACTATCCAAGTCATCCAGTTCACCACCTGCAGATTACTGACTAATACATTGGGAAGAGAGACCTGCCTGAAGGAAAGGATTTAACCAGAGATTTCCCAGCTTGTATTTCTATCAAGTGCTCCAAGCCTGGATTCAGTATCAGTTCTCCAGATCGGTTATTTTCTTTGCTCCAAGTAGTAAACCCAATTTAATAACAGTAATGCCTACAGCAACCAATCATCTCAGTCTGGAATCAACCATCTTCTGAACCACATATCACACAGCTGAAATGTGGAAACATTTTCATGTTGTTTTTTTCCTCCCGTCATTGACGAAAACTTTGGAGAATTTGGAACCTCCACCTCTTTTGATAGTCCTAATGAATATCTTTAATCATCATGAAGACGAGTCCATAACAACAAAAAAGAAAATCAGTGGAAAGATTGGAAAAATAGATTTATAAGCAGTGGTATTGCAGAACTATGCTTGAGTAGCGTTTTCTAATTCATTGATTCCTTTGGATTTTCCTGACTTCTTCCCACGGACTGAAAGCAACATACTTTCATTTAACTGTTTGTTTGTGTACATCAGGGGTCCTCAAACTTTTTAAACAGGGGGCCAATTCACGGTCCCTCAAACTGTTGGGGGGCCAGATTGGCTGGGAGGGCGTGGCTAGGTGGTCATGTGACTAGGTGGGCGTGGCTAGGCCATGTGACTGGGTGGGCCAATTTAACAGTCCATTGAACAATGCACACAAATTAAACTTTGTTTTTCTCCTGGAGGTGTTTTGCTTTTGTTTGCATGTTGCTCTTTTGGTTGCCTTTTCTTTTTACTGGATCGTTTTTTCAGTTGTTTAGGAGTCTAGTGGTTGCTGCAATTCTCAGCCCCAAGGAGTTTGAGAAATCTGTCTCTGTCTCTTTTTTCTCTCTCCTTCTCTCTCTCCCTTTCTTTCTCTCCTTCTCTCCCTCATTTTCTCTCTCCGTCTTTGTCTCTCCCTCCCCTTTTCTTTGACTCTCCCTTTCTCTCCTTCTCCCTTTGTCTCTCTTTTCTTTATTTCTCTCTCTTTCCTTCTCTCCCTCCCTCCCTCTTCTCTGTCTCTCTCTCCCTCTTTTCTCTCTATCTTGTGCAGGCGGTGAAGGTGAAAAATGGGCTGTTTTTGCCTCCTTTCATTTCCCCCCCACCTCCACAAGCATTCTGCAGGCTAAAACCAGGCAAAAATGGCTCATTTTTTTGGCCAAAAACGGGCCATTTTTGCCTGTTTTTTTTTTTTTTTTGCCTCTTCTAACCCCCACCCCTCACCTCCACAAGCATTCTGCAGGCTAAAATTGTTGAACTTACCTTTTGGTTCCAGCCTGTAGCTCTCCCGAAGGCAAGTCCTGCACTCTGCTGAAGGGTGGGTTGGGTGATGTGGGTGGGGCAACCTCGTGGTGCTCCGTGGGCCAGATTAATTGGTTCAGCGGGCCGCATGCAGCCCGCGGGCTGTAGTTTGAGGGCTGTAGTTTGAGGACCCATGGTGTACATGATGCACTTTGGTTATTTAGTTTTCTAGAATACAATGTTTTAACAAAGTTTGTAAATAAATTGGTTGAATTTGTGGAAACGCAGCCTTGAGCTGAAGAGAACCTTAATGCATGTTGTTAAATAGGGTGGCTTACTACTTACTCTTACTACTTAATTTTAAATAAAGGTTTACAATGCTGTCCAGGGTTATTCATTTTTTATTTTAATGTTGAAGATAATTTCGTTTACACCCAGGCCTACTGAAAGATATGTCCTTTCCCACTGTACCAATTATCCTCTTGGTGCCAATAGACTCTGTGCATGAATGGGTGTAAAAGTATGCATTTCCTAATGGCTTCAGGAGGAAAGAAAATTTAAGGTTTTGTCCCATTTTGAACTGGCATCTCCCAGTTCAGAATGGAAACTCCTTTATCTTTTATTAAAATGCTTTCCAAAAATTGCTGTTCCATAAAGGCAGAATGCAGAATCACAAATCCAGATGCAAAGCAGATCTTTTTTCTTTTTCTGTCTTTCCTTCCTTCCTTCCAATCTTTTCTTTCTTTTTTCTTCCTTCCTGGGCTTTCCTTCCTATTTTTTCTTCTTTCTTCCATCTTTCCTTCCTTCCTTCCTTCCTCCCAATTTTTTCTTTTCTTTCTTCCTTTTCTTCCTTCTTTGTCTTTCCTTCATATCTCCCTATTTCTTTTTCCTTCGTTCCCTCCTTTTCTTGATAGTAACCTCAGACGTCAATATATTCCCCTTTTTGGACTATTTGCTGAATGAATAAGAGCTTTGGGAATGATCTTGATTGAAGAAAATAGCACTGTTTGAAATATTTTTTTAATTTTGCTCGTTGGATTGTTTTAGTTCTACAGAGAGACGACATAGAACTTCCCCCTCCACCTTCCTCATCATCACAATAAAAACCATGGGATTTAGATTGTGGGCTGGAAGTAACTGGCCCAGTTATCTTTCCACTGCTGAAGGTAGAATATCCAGTCACCATTAAACACCTTAATTGTTACATCTTATAAACTTTAGTTCTGCTGAGTCCAAGTGCTGCTCCAATAAGATATGTCCATGTTATTATCAAAAATGATAATATTCTGAAAAGGCCTCCAAGGTGATGACTACTTACCATTTTTAAGATGTCTAGTTTGACCTTCAGCCCTGAAATTATCCAGCCTAACTAGATGCCATTTGAGTCATGGAAAGTGGCAAGTTCGCACACTGGGTTTTCAAAAATCATGACCAAAACCACATCATTTAAACTTCCAAACAATGTTTATTAAGCTTTCCATCATCCCCGATACCCTGATGCACCTGAATGTTTTGTTCCAACTGGAAAGGATCTTGGTCAGATCTTCAAATTTCAGATCTGGCCTTTCATTGACCCAGTAGAACAAAGACAGAAGGAATCAGTGGTGTCTGAAGAGCAAATGGAAAGAGCTACTAGGAGCTGGACTTTTTGATGAGGGTATTTGGGAGAAATTGAGAACCTGGCAGAAATACGGCCCACGTTTGCGCGGCAACATTAGCATTTGCAACAAAAAAAGAAAGGGTGCTTTATTCTCCATGGTCTGAAGGTTGCACTTTGATCTTCTTAACAGCATCAAGGACAGCATCATGGCTGACTTTATCTCCAAATTCTTTCTCACGGTGTTCCAAGAGAATCCCCTGAAAAAAGATACAGAGCTCAGGAACAGTTTTCCCCCAAAAAACTGCAATCTGAAAACTCTTTAACATCTCCACAATTCATTTAGTTATCCCCTTCTGGAAGTAGGAAGAATGTTATACTGAGATTTTCAAATTTAAAATCATCGATATTGTCAACTTCCAGTTCTCCATATTAAATTTTATAAAATTAAATAGAAATTTGGTTGCCACACAAGAGAAGATTTATATCATCAAAATAACAATTAAAATAAATGGAAACATGCGGGGAGAGAGAGAGAAATAGAGAATTAAAGAGAATGAGAGATAGGGAGAAAGAGAGAAGGAGAGAAGGAGAAAAAGAGAAAGGGAGATAGAAAGGAGAGAGCAAGAGAAATAGAAGAGAGAAGAAGATAGAGGAAGAATGGAGAAAGAGACAGAAGGAGAAAAAAGAGCAAAAGAGGCAGAAGGAGAGGGAAAAAGAGGAGAAAGAGAAGGAAAAAAGGGAAAGGGAAAGAAAGGAGGAGGAGAAAGAAAAAGAAAGAAAGAAAGAACAGAAGGAGAAAAAAGCAAGAGGAAGGTAGAGAAAGAGAGAGAAAGAGAAGGAGGAAAAGACTGAGGGAGATAGAGACACAAAGAGAGAAGGGAGAGAGCAAGAAAAATAGAAGAGAAAGAGGGAGACAGAGAAAGAGAAGGAGAGCAAGAGGCAGATATTGAAAGAGAAAAAGAGAAGGAGAAAGAGAGAGGGAGAGAGGAAAAGTGTGTGTGTGTGCGTGCATGTGTGTGAGAGAGAGAGAGAGGGAGAGGGAGAGAGAGAGAAAGAGACATCCTTCAATCTGGAGTAGAAAGCCAATTGCCAAGGTCCTTTTTCATGGGCTGAAAGCTGCAGAGAAGCAAGTCTGCCAAGCCAGACACAGAATATGTGGCGTTCCCAGCCCCATTTCTCCACTCTTCTACCTGTTTGCCTGGGCCGATCACAAAAACCCCTCCCAGGATCATGCCTTCTCCATCAATGTTGCCGGTGTAGCCGCTCCTCCAAGCACGCCAGAAGTTCCTCCAGACGTTCCAGCGGAAAAGAGCCAGGAGCAGCATTGTTCTTCTCTGAGGACCGTAGAATTTTCTCTGGAAAGGGGATGAGAAGGAACTCAGCTCAAAACTGGAAGTCTTCCTATAGAGAAGACCTCCTGAAAAATGACCCACTGATCTTGGAAAAAAGAAACAGGATCCAACCTGGTAAGTAGAGGTATCTGTCGACTTACGAGTCCCCAAATTCCTGTTGCTAAGCGAAACAGTGGTTAAGTGAGTTTTGTCTCATTTTACGACCTTTCTTGCCAAGGTTAAGCGTTAAGCAAATCACAGCAGTCATTAGTCACACAATTGTTAAGTGATTCTGGCTTCCCCATGGACTTTGCTTGTCAGAAAGCCACAAAAGGGGATCGCTTGACTCCGGGGACACTACAACCATCATAAATACGAGTTAGCAGCCGACTGTCTGAATTTTGATCAGGTGACCATGGGGAAGATGCAATGGTTGTTTGAAAAACGGTTGCAAGTCGTTTTTTTCAGTGCCATTGTAACTGCGAATGGTCACTAAATGAACTGTTCCAAGTCAAGGACTGTGTTTTCCCAAAAATAAGACCCAACCAGGAAAATAAGCCCTAATGCATCTTTTGGAGAAAAAAATAATGTAAGACCTGGTCTTATTTTCGGGGAAACATGGTACCTGTATTTCAAGGAGACATCCCCTGGAAACCCGAGGGCTGTAGCCTAGATTGGAAGGGGGCACATGATGTGGCTCAGAAGGGAACATGGATGGGTCCCATGTACACATTAGGAGACTTCACACTTTTTTTTTTTGTAGTGGTGTTTCACCTCCGCAAACAGACCACAAGGATGTAAGCTATGTCCACCTCTTCATTTTTCACTATCGATTGATGGCCTGGGCTTTTAGAAATAGGATTTGGAGAACAACTCAACCATCTCCATTGCCCAGAATTTAGATAATTAATCATTTTGGGAGCTTTAGCCATGATCAAGTTCCCTATGGCAATGAAGTTGATAGTCAATGAAGTTGATAGTCAATGAAAATGGTACTAGAATATTCATAGGTTGGGGTTGTTATGGGGCTATCTGAGCCTGGGCATTTTCTTGCAGACATTTCATTACCCAACTAGATAACTTCATCAGTTTAGAAGGCAATGAGGTTTGCAGGGAGGAGGAGGAGGACTGTGGGTCTCTCTTCAAGTTTGGTTGTTTTGTTGCAGACATTTCATTACCCAAGGTAACATTATCAGTGCTAGAAGAGAGAGCGGTTTGTGGAGAGGAGGAAGGGGGGGGTTGCTCTCTGTGTATATACTACTGACTTACCTTGTCAGTATTAGTGGGAATGTTCTTGGTGGTTCCTTTATTAGGCTGTGGTTTATTATTAGGTTGTTCATTTGAGTTGGTAGTTCCTTGATTTTTCTACCCCCCTCCCTTCTAGCACTGATGATGTTACCTATTTATAGCTCAAGGTTGAAATGAGGCTCTCTGAGCTTGGGTGTTTTCTGGCAGACATTTCATTACCCAAGTAGGCTACCTCATCAAGGCTAGAAGGGAGTGAGGTTTACTCTCTGTTTATGGACAAGTGGTTTGCTCTATCAGTGTTGGTGGGAGTGTTCTTGGTGGTTCCTTGACTGTTTACTCTTAGCTTGCTGATCTGAGTTGATAGTTCCATTATTCCTCTACCCCACTCCCTTCTAGCACTGATGACATTACCTAGTTCGGTAATGAAACATCTTCAAGAAAATGACCAAGATCAGAGACCACCAAGGACCCCTAAAAGAAAACCACAACAGAATATAGAAGAATCAGCTTGCCTTTTCCTAACTTCGTCTTATTAGGAGACAATAGTAGTGGTACAGTGGTTACAATGCAGTATTGCAGGCTAACTCTGTTCACTGCCAGGAGTTTGATCTTGACTGGCTCAAGGTTAACTCAGCCTTCTGTCCTTCCGAGGATGGTGAAATGAGGACCCAGATTGATGGGGGCAAGATGCTGATTCTATAAACCGCTTAGAGAGGGCTGTAAATCACTAAAGGGGTATGTAAGTCTAAGTGCTATTGCTATTTTCCTTCCTTCCTTCCTTCCTTCCTTCCTTCCTTCCTTCCCTCCCTCCCTCCCTCCCTCCCTCCCTCCCAGTGGTTAGAAGGCAGCATTGCAGGCTGACTGCCCACAGCCAGAAGTTTGATCCTGACCTGGTCAAGTTTGACTCAGCCTTCCATCCTTCCGAGGTCGGTAAAATGAGGACCCAGATTGTTGGGGACAATAGGCTGGCTCTGTAAACTACTTAGAGAAGGCTGTAAAAGCACTGTGAATCGGTAATAAGATTATCCTGCAATGGAGACTCCTGTTGTCTATAAAGGCTTCTTCCTCAAAATATATCTGCAGGGCATACCAACCAATCCTCCCAAGATCAGCACTGCCATGTTCTGTTACTTCCCCCTGTTGATTTAATGTCAATCCTTTATTTTTTAACGTTTGAGAAGACAGGATGACTCACTGGGGAACACACCTCAATTTCTAGAAAGGATGAAAAGGGCAGGCGGGGTGAATCTTTTTTGTTGATCTAGTGTTTAATATCAGGAATCCTGCATGAGCAAGTCAATCCTTCAAAGGCAAAGCGTGCTCTATCCGTGACAATTAATGACACAACGGTGAAATCCGATTAACCTCTTAAGGAGCAACTCTGCAAAGCTAATTTCAAGGCCAGCAGCTTCCCTCGGCAAACCCCTTATTGTAGCTCATTTGATGGGATCCATATTCCTGTTCGCTCACATAGGGCTGCTCTCCTCAGGGTTCCGACGGCAAGCCAATGTTGTCTGGCCGCGCCCAGGGGTAGGGCGTTCTCTGTGGGTGCTCCCACCCTCTGGAATGAATTGCCTACCGAGCTCCGGACGGCTCCTGAACTCCGCTCCTTCCGTCGGGACCTGAAGACTTGGCTGTTCAAGCAAATAGGCTGACTCTGATTCTGGGTTTTATTATTTATTATTTAATTTGGATTAAAATGGGATTTTGTTGTACATGTTTTTAACTTGTGTTCGCCGCCCTGAGTCCTTCTGGAGAAGGGCGGCATACAAATACATGAAATAAATAAATAAATAAATATTCCATGGCTTGAGACAATGGGAAATCGCAGGCCCAGAAAACTCAATTTATGGCTGGAATGTCAGTTCCGCATTCTTGTGTTCCTGTCAGGACATTTTTCCATTAAAAATCAACAAGCAATCAGCCTCTCTGCAGAGGGTGCATTCATTCCCCCAAATCTTTTGACACTGCTGTTCTAGATTCTCTATCAATATGTCTATGGAGATTCTCATTCATCCAGGTCATGGTTGTCCCAAAAGTGCTATTTTTTCAAGAGGCAACTGGTCTTTCTGGTTTTTCTCTGAAGACATTTCGCTTCTCATCCAAGAAGTTTCTTCAGCTCTGACTGGATGGTGGAAGGATTTATACTCCTTGCAGACAGCTGGTCATTTGCATCCTTTTAGAGAGTTGTTGAGGCCACCTGGAGGTTTATCTGTGTCCTCAAGAGTCACCTGAATGGTGCAAATGTGTGTGGAGCCTTCTTGGAACTGCTGAAAGGACTGTGTTGTAGACTGGAGATAGATAAAGTCCTATCCCTCACCCTGTCAAGAGAAGGCTGTTCAATTTTGACATAGATGGCCTCTTTGACCCCTCTTTCAAACCAGAGATTCTCTCTGTGCAAAATATGGACTTTGCTGTCTTCAAAAGAGTGGCCTGTGTCTTTGGAATGCAGATGGACTGCTGAATCTAGTCCTGATGGGTTTGTTCTCCTATGTTGTGCCATGTGTTTATGAAGTGGCTGTTTTGTTTCCCCAATATACAGATGTGCAAATCTTTCCATTCCCCACCATCCAGTCAAAGCTGAAGGAGCTTCTTGGATGAGAAGTGAAACGTCATCAAAGAAAAAGAGCTGAAGAAGCTTCTTGGGTGAGAAGAATCAGGTTAATTTTAAGTCCATTTTAATGTTAATATTTATTGTTTTCATGTTTTATCTTGTTGCTTTCATTTGGTTGCGAGCCACCTATATTCCTCTAGGCATGATGGGAGGCATATAAATTTAAAAATAATTAAGAAAGAAATAAGGTCTGGATCAGGGGTGAAATGCTCCCCGTTTGGACCGGATCGCCCAATCCGGTAGCGATGGAGGCGGGTGGTTTGGAGAACCGGTAGCAAAAATCCCCACCCCCACCCCATGCCTAGCTGAGCCGCACAATCATCAGAGGCTTTTTTTTTTAACTTTTAAAAGCATTTTTTCTACAACTTCGGCCGAAAAAATACTTTTAAAAGTTAAAAAAAAAAAAAGCCTCTGATGATTGCGCGGCTCGTCAAAGGCATTTAAAAGAAAAAAAACCCTTTTTTTCTTTTAAATGCTCTGACGATCCCAGCTGAGTTCCTTAAAAAGCCTCTGCCGATCAGGGAACTCAGCTTGGATCGTCAGAGCCTTTTGAAAGCATTTTTTTACAACCTCTTAGCCGAAGAGGTTGTAGAAAAAATGGTTTTAAAAGAAAAAAAAAATTGGCCACGCCCAGTCACATTACACCCCCCCCCCAAGCCATGCCCACAGAACCGGTAGTAACAAATTTTAGATTTCACCCCTGGTCTGGATATCATCCAGAATTGCAAAATCTCAAGTTTTTAAACTCTGAAGCTCAAGCCACAGTGGGGCCTTTTCCAAACACATAGAATCCTTACTCCAAAAAATGCCAGGCGTTTGCTAGGTGATCAAAGGAACCAAATATAGGAACCGAATTCACAATATAGGAACCAAAATATCTCCCCAAATAGGGCAAGGATAGCCTTATGCTTCAATAGGTCATCTCCTCCTTGTCAAAAAAATCCCACCTACCTTTTCATCCAGAAATATTTCTCCCTTGAAGTATGGCCGAAAGTCTGCCACCTCCGTCCCAATGTTCTCTTTCACCACAGCATAAAGAGGGACCCCGACCTGGTCGAGTTGGGGTTTCAGAGAGGACAGCTCAGAGGCCTCCTACAAATAGAAAGACAACTTGAGTCAACAATCATCCAGCCCAACTGTAATAGATCTATTAAAACAGATGGTTATTCTCAATGAATGACTACAACAGAGCCTGAAATTTCTGTTGTTAAGTGAGACATTTTTAAAGTGAATTTTGCTCCATTTTATGGCCTTTCTTGCGAAGGTTCTTAAGTGAATAATTGTAGTCGATCAGTTAGGAACCCGGTAGTTGAGTGAATTTGGCTTCCCCATTGCTTGTCAAAAGGTTGTCAAAGGGGATCACATGATCTTGGGACACAGCAGTGGTCATATCTATGAGCCAATAGACAAACATCTGAATTCTGATCACACTATCATGGGGATGCTGGAAAGGTCGTAACTGTGAAAAATGGTCATAAGTCACTTTTTTCAGTGCTGTTGTAAAAAGCCAGCCACTTTTCTCATGCGTCAAGGATCTGATGGCGCAGTGGTTAGAATGCATTGTAGGCGAACTCTGCCCACTGCCAGAAGTTTGATCCTGACTGGCTCAAGGTTGACTCAGCCTTCCAAACTTCCGAGGTCAGTAAAATGAGGACCCAGATTGTTGGGGGCAATGTGCTGACTCTGTAAACTGCTTAGAGAGGGCTGCAAAAGAAGCGGTGTAGAAGTCTAAGTCAGTGGTGGAATTCAAATAATTTAACAACCAGTTCTCTGCCCTAATGACCAGCTGGGTGGTCATGTGACTGGGTGGGTGTGGCCAACTTGATTCATTTCACCCTTAGGAAGTTTCTCCTTAGTCTAACTCTTACTCAAAATAAAATAGCACTGTTCCAATATATAGAACAAAACAGAACAAACTGAGTTGGAAGGGACCTTGGAGGTCTTCTAGTCCAACCCCTTGCTTTGGCAGGAAACCCTACACCACTTCAGACAAAGTTATCCAATCTCTTCTTTAAAACTTCCAGTGTTGGAGCTATTACAATTTCTGGAGACAAGTTGTTCCACTGATTAATTGTACTGTCAGGAAATTTGAGGGGCTCCTTCAGAAATGAGGGGGTCAATCTACCGTATTTTCCGGCGTATAAGACGACTTTTTAACACATGAAAATCTTCTCAAAAGTCGGGGGTCGTCTTATACGCCGGGTGTCGTTCTCCTGTAACCAGGCAGATCAGCCCGAAAGGCTCTGACGAGCCTTAAGTGGCTCTGGCAATCCCAGCTCTGACAATCCCAGCTGAGTTCCCTGCAGCTCAGCTGGGATCGCCAGAAACCACGTAAAAGGAAAAAAGTTTTTTCCCTTTTACTCTGACGATCCCAGCTGAGTTCCCTGCAGCTCAGCTGGGATCGCCAGAAACCGCGTAAAAGGAAAAAAGTTTTTTCCCTTTTACTCTGAGGATCCCAGCTCTGACGATCCCAGCTGAGTTCCCTGCAACTCAGCTGGGATCGCCAGAACCATGGCTCTGACGGTCCCAGTTCTGACGGTCGATCCCATCCCAGCTGAGTTCCCTGCAACTCAGCTGGGATGGCCAGAGCCATGTAAAAGGGAAAAAGTTTTCCCCCTCCAGCTTGCTTACCTCAGCTGCTAGTCCCAACGCTTGCCTTGCTTTGCTTGCCTGAATCTATTCAGGCAAGCAAGCAACTCCCTGCCTGCAATCAAGCAAGGAGTTAGTTGTGGACTTCAACTCCCAGAATTCCTCAGCCAGCAAAGCAAAGCTGGCTGAGGAATTCTGGGAGTTGAAGTCTACAAGTCTTAAAGTTGCCAAGGTTGGAGACCCCTGTTCTATTGGGTAAGTTTTTTTCCCCTTTGGGAGCTTTAAAAAATATAGTCAATTGAGGGTTTTTTAGTTGTTCTTTTTTAGACCTAGCCATTTAAAGTTTAGGAAGTTTTAAATTTAGCTTTCATATAAAAATAAAAATAAAATAAAACAAAACAATATTTGTGCAGCTTTCTGAGATTTAGTGTGTTTCTGTAGTGTTTCACTCCAACTACACAAACACACAAAATCTCACAAAGCTGTATGTGGAATTTTGTGTGTGTAAAGTGTGAAAGTTGGTTTTTTGGACTTTTTGTGGCTGTGTGAGGTTCCTGCTTGTTGCAGGGGCCATTTTGGGTCTAGCACAGCTGCTTTTGTGGGTGAGCCAGTTGTGTTGTGTTGTGTGTGTTTAGAGTGTGAAAGTTTTTTGGGGGGGCTTTTTGTGGCTGTGTGAGGTTCCTGCTTGTTGCAGGGGCCATTTTGGGTCTAGCACAGCTGCTTTTACATTGTGGGTGAGCCAGTTGTGTTGTGTTGTGTGTGTTTAGAGTGTGAAAGTTTTTTGGGGGGGCTTTTTGTGGCTGTGTGAGGTTCCTGCTTGTTGCAGGGGCCATTTTGGGTCTAGCACAGCTGCTTTTGTGGGTGAGCCAGTTGTGTTGTGTTGTGTGTGTTTAGAGTGTGAAAGTTTTTTGGGGGGGCTTTTTGTGGCTGTGTGAGGTTCCTGCTTGTTGCAGGGGCCATTTTGGGTCTAGCACAGCTGCTTTTGTGGGTGAGCCAGTTGTGTTGTGTTGTGTGTGTTTAGAGTGTGAAAGTTTTTTGGGGGGGCTTTTTGTGGCTGTGTGAGGTTCCTGCTTGTTACAGGGGCCATTTTGGGTCTAGCACAGCTGCTTTTACATTGTAGGTGAGCCAGTTGATGTTTTTTAATTTTTATTTGGTGTGCATTGGAAGAGGGGCAGTCTTATATGGCGAGTATAGCCCAAACCCTATATTTTAACAGGAAAAGTTGGGGGTCGTCTTATACGCCCAGTCGTCTTATACGCCGGAAAATACGGTATTTTCCAAAGCACCAAAAGACACAAGAAATAATGGATGGAAACTAATCCAAGAGAGAAGCAACCTAGGACTAAGAAGAAACCAATCAACCAATGCTTGCCTGGGAAACCGGAAGCGTCACGACAAGACTGACTGGAAAATAGCGGGCTCCGATGAGCCTCATGAAAATCTAGCCAGAAAAACCACTGTCTTCGGACCGGAACCATCCTATAGGAATGGTGAAAAAGGAGAGGAGCCTCAGACGACCAAGAGGAACAGGCAAGTTCCTCGAAAGGTCAGAGGCAGCTCTTCGAACCAGTGGTGGGGGTGGCGGCCATTAAAAAGACCGCTTTGAAGTTGGGGCAATAAGATTTTGTGCAGGAGCGGTGTCTGAACGGAGTACTGGTACTGGGTGAGTGATTGGCCAACTCACAGGTAAAAAAGAAAATTTTTAAAAACTTTAAAAGGTGTCCCGGCAAGGAAACAAGCAGCTAATTGGCACGGGGATTTTAATGGAGGGAGAAGAACAAAGAGGTAGTTAAAGTACTAAAGCCCGAAAAAGAAAACTTTATATTTGGATTTAAAATTGGACTTGGGAGAAATTAAAACTAATACAAGAAAAAGAAAGCTGAGGGAAAGCACCTTTTAATGAGGATTTGAATTATTTCTGACAGTTTTGACATTTGAAGGAAGAATAAAGAGGAGGTCAAAGTATTAAAGCCTATGAAAGAAAATTTTACAATTGGATTTAAAACTGAATTTGGAGAAATTAAAATCATTAAAATGAAAAGAAATCTGAGAGAAAGTATTTTCTATGTGGATTTAAAACATTTTTGTAAGCTTGATACTTTGTTGTTCTGGGAATTGTGGATTGGAGACATTGCTGGTGGAAAGAAAGCACTACAACAACCAGCCTGAAAATTGAAGGAAATAACTGCAGTGACCTTGACGACTGTGAGAAACTTTAAGGAGTATTTGTTTCTTTTTAAACTGCTTGGTCTCGATTTTTAAAGGAGGTGAAAAACAACAAAGCTTTAAATTGGAGTGGATTGGACAAACATTTGAACTGGATATTATCTGGAAATAAAAAAGAGACTATGGAGTTAAACCTTAATTAAACATGTTAAAATATTAATAATTTTTAAATTGATAACATGGAGCCTTGGATATATGAGGAATTGAGATGCTTAAAAACATGCGTGAATTATTAAATAAAATAAAAAGTCAGAAACTTTGCTAGAACACATGAAACAGGTAAAAGAGAATATAAATGAGAAGCAAGAAAATAATATTGAAGGAAAAGGAATTGAAGGTAAAAAGTTAAGATGATTACACTGGGATTTACAGTGACAAAAAAAGAATGGATGGGGGGGAATATCCCCCCAAAAAGAATCACCTAAAGGGAAGCGAAGGAAATGGAAAAAGATAAAAGGTAAAAGCTGGGGGAGAATTATCCAAGTAATAAACTCAAAAGTTAGAGAAAGGATTCAGGAGAAAAGATACAATAAATATAAAAAGAAGAAGAAGAAGAAAACAGAAATTAAGGGAGAAAATCATTAAGATTGCGCGCAAAGAGCGTGTGCAAAGAGAACCAGTGGTAACACCGGTTGGAACCCACCACTGGTCTAAGTGCTATTGCTTTTGCTGTCTTCCAATAGGAAATTGCTGCCTCATCCTGCTTTAGGGATATCTGAATCAAGTCAAACATTCCAACTTGTGAAGAACTCAGAGGTCTGGAGGATGAGAATGTCTGCATGGTTAACTGAATTTATCTTCTTCTCCGAAGGAATGTTGGTTTAGGAAGAGCCAGGTTACAAGTTTAGCTTCCCTGAGTTTTTTCCTATAGTAACCTAAACTTTACATATCAACCTCAAATTCTTCCTCCTTTGACCAACTAGGTACCCAACTATTGTTAACAGCTCTACTTCTAATGGAGCAGAGAACATCCTACCTCTGTCCTTTGTGCACTTTGCTCCCTTCCCTCTCTATCCTGCTAAGTTTTAATTGGATTTTTTTATTTTAAGATCTTTTAATTGTTTTAATGTTTTATAGGGCATTTTAAGCAATGCCTGTAAGCTGCCTTTCGCATACAAGTTTAATACATAAAGAAAAGAAACCACCACAAAATTCCAGGGTTGTAAGCTAGGCTGTTTGTTAAAAAAAAAAAAAACCACACAATCTTGAAAAAAGGCAGAAGAAGAAAATTAACACGGATGTGTTTGTGAATTCACTAAAAGCGCAGCATGACTCAGAAGGGGATTTTATTTCGAATTTCTAAGCAGAAGCTAACAAACCATAAGCTGTTTTCCTTTCCAGGTGCCCAAATAATACCCATAACTACTAGAAGCTCCTTGGGGCCCTGAGCAAGCAATTGGCATGTAAAGGGATATTCTTAAAAACTGGTCTAAACTTGTCTTGATTTAGTTCTTTCTAAGATCCAGCATTTGTACTTGGGGTAAACAACTTCAGGTTGCTCCTAGGATTTTATGCTCTGAAACACACACACACGAAAACAACGAACACATAAACCTTCTGCCCCCATAGGAAAATCAGATTGCAGGAATGAGATGTGTTGTTTTACTAGGTTGAGGAAGATAGGTAAGAAAAGAAAGACAAATGTGGAAAACAGGAATCACTTAAAATGGACATTGACTTACCTGAATGTCCTTTTTCGGAACGCTGCGTATACACTCCAGCATTGGGAAAATCCTCTTATCTGACAGCAACTGTGAGAACTTTTTTTCCACTTATCTACCCACTCTGTGCTCTCTCCACGCCCCCTTTTGCACCCGAATCCCCAGTCTTGAACGAAGACACAACAGGTGAACCACAACAAAATTTATTAACACAAAACAACCACAAGCCAACATTCAAAAAAGGGGAGGGAAATGGAGTGTATACGCAGCGTTCCGAAAAAGGACATTCAGGTAAGTCAATGTCCATTTTCCAGAACGCTGCTACTACACTCCAGCATTGGGACATACCCAAGCCTAACTTCCAGGGTCGGGCAAAACACTAGTCACCTCAGTAGACCCAGACACCACTGCTTGCAAAACTCTTCGCCCAAAAGACGCCTCAGCCGAAGCGTAGGCATCAATCCGATAATGTCTTATGAAGGGCGACAAAGAAGTCCAAGTAGCCGCCCTACAGATGTTCAACACAGAAGCCTGGGTAGCCCAGGCGGCCGAAGTAGCCGCACTCCGAGTTGAATGAGGTAAAATATTCCCAGGAACAGGACGCCGCTGATTCTCATAAGCAGAAGCAATACAGGCCTTAATCCAACGACCAATTGTGGTCGACGACACTTTCTGACCCATGGATGCAGGATGGAACGAAACAAAAAGGGCTTCCGTCTTCCGAAACGCCGCCGTCCTACGCATGTAACGTCTCAATGCCCTGCGCACATCCAGAGTGTGCCAAAGAAACTCACGGTGATGTCTCGGCGATGGACAGAAATCCGGAAGCACTAATTCCTGCGCCCGGTGAAACCACGAATTAACTTTGGGCATAAAGGCAGGGTCCATCCTCAGGACCACAGTATTAGCATGAAAAATGCACAAGTCTTTCCTGACTGATAAAGCAGCGAGCTCCAAAATGCGTCTAGCCGACGTGATCGCCAGGAGAAATGCAACTTTGAACGACAGGAACTTAAGCGAAGTGGAACCCAGCGGCTCAAACGGAGACAAAGTGAGAGCCTGCAAAACTAGAGATAAATCCCAAGAGGGATAACGATGAACCGTAGGCGGTCTCAGGTTCGTAGCTCCATGAAGAAACCCCTTCACCCACGGATGATGAGCCAAGGAGGTGTACGGTGGACAGGATAACACAGTGGCCAGGGCCGCCACCTGACGTCTGAGAGTGGCAGGAGACAAACCCCGTTCCAATCCCGCCTGTAGAAAAATGAGGACATCCTGAATCGTCGCAGATGTAGGATCCACATGAGCAGTCGCTCACCAACGGCAAAAGGCTCTCCACGAAGCTTCGTAGATCCTCGTCGTGGATGGCCGACGGGCCAACTGAATCGTACCGATCACCGTATCCGGCAAACGGCCTTTCTTCAAGAGACGCGCTCAAATGCCAGACGGCCAACTGCAGCCACTGGGGCTCGGGATGACGAATGGCCCCCTGACACAGCACGATCCGATGTGGAGGAATCACCCACGGGTCTGTCACCGAAAACTCCACAAGATCCGCGAACCACGGCCTGCGGGGCCAATGTGGTGCCACCAGTAACATCTCCGCCCTCTCCGCTATCATCTTGCGGACCACCTGCTGAATCAGTGTGACGGGAGGGAAGGCGTATAATAGACCCGCTGGCCAACGACACCGAGAGCGTTTGTGTCTTCTGCCGCTGGAGCCGGATACCGAGTGATGAACCGGGGAAGTTGGGCGTTGGTCGGACTGGCGAACAGGTCTACCAGAGGTCGTCCGAAGCGAAGAGAAATCTCCTGAAATAGACTGGGAAGCAGCTGCCATTCGGCCTGGTCTATCACTTCCCTGCTGAGCCAATCCGCTCTTGTGTTGGCTTTCCCCGAAATGTGGTCTGCGAGGATTGACTCCAGATTTCTCTCCGCCCAGTTGAACAGACGTATCGACTCGAGCATCGACGTCTGTGACTTCGTCCCCCCTTCCCAGTTTATGTGCGCTTTGGCAGATGTATTGTCCGTGAGAATCAGGACATGACGACCCCAAACCAGCGCCCGGAAATGCAGAAGAGCGAGACGAATGGCTCGCAGTTCTAATAGGTTAATGCTCTGTGCACGTTCCTCTGGAGACCATTGTCCTTGGCCCACGTGGGCACCCAGGTGGGCTCCCCAACCATGGAGACTGGCGTCGGTGGTGATCACGACCCGGTCTAGTTCCAGGAAACTGCATCCTCGCAGGATGGCCAGCGACCTCCACCAACTCAGTGACAGTCTGACTTGTGGAGGCACGAACACTGTCCTTGCGGAGTTGGAACTGCCTGTTCTCTGGAACGGAAGAAGTAGCCATTGCAGTGGACGAGAATGTCTGCGTGCCCACGGAACAATGCGGAAGCACGAGACCATCTTCCCCAACAATCGTGATAGTGTCAATAGAGGAGCTTTCCTCCGGGTCAGCACTTGGCCCACAAGCGACTTGATGTTCTTCGCCCTCTCTGAAGACAGGAAAACCTGACCCTTCTCGGAGTCTATCAGGGCCCCGAGGTGTAGATTTGAGGTCGTGGGGACGAGCTGGCTCTTGTCCAAGTTGATGGAGAATCCGTGCTCTCGGAACGCCGAAAGCACCCTGTCCCTGTCTTGCGCTGCTTGTGTCCTGGATGAGGACAGGATTAGAATGTCGTCCAGGTAACATAACATTCTCACCGGAACGGCATTGAGAGACGCGGCCACTACCGCCACCAGCTTGGTGAAAGTCCTGGGAGCCGAGGAAAGACCGAACGGCATCGCACAGTACTGGTAATGCCTGCCCGCATACTCGAATCGCAGAAACTGTCGATGCGAAGGAAGCACTGGAACATGCAGGTATGCCTCTCGCAAATCCACCGACTGCATCAGGTCCCCTTGGCAAATAGATGCCAGAATGGACCGAAGAGAATGGATCTTGAAACGACGGTAACGTACCGCCCGGTTCAACTCCTTGAGGTTGAGAATGCCTCTGACCCCGCCCGAACTTTTGGGAACCAAAAACAGTATCGAATAGAAGCCGGTCCCCAGTTGGTCCAACGGAACCGGTTCTATCGCGTTGATCTCCAGCAGGTGTGCTATCTCTTCCACCATCAGGCTGCGAGAATCTGTGGACAGGGGAACTGGGCACCGGATGAACCGTCGTGGGGGCCGATCCGTGAAGTCGATTGCGAGGCCCTCCGAAATTGTGCGACGCACCCACTCGTCCGGAGTGGACCGGGCCCACTGATGACGAAAGGCCCGGAGACGTCCCCCCACTGGCCCCGGAGTCGGGGAGTCATTTGCCCCTTCTGAAGGGCCTAGAAGTGGACCCACGATAGGGGCGCTTGGAGGAGGACTGTGATCTGCCACGCTCTCTGAAACGCTGTCTATCGGAAAAGCGGTCTGGAGCTTGGAACGACTGTCGGTAAGTAGAGGGGCCTCCCTACCCCGCGTAGGAACGAAATGGCTGACGTTGCGTGTAAGGGGTGTAACGCCTGTCTTGTCTGTGAAAGGACAAGGGCATAATTTTGCGTTTGTCTTTGTCCTCCACAAGGACCGGCTCCAATGCCGTGCCAAACAGGTTCGGGGCTTTATACGGGGCCGCCGCCAACTTCCATTTGGTTTTCACATCGGCCTTCCACGGGCGTAGCCAGAAAAGGCGTCGCGATGTGACAGATGTCGCCAACGCCCGCGATGCAAACTTGACAGAGTTCAACGAAGCATCCGCCGAATATTCTGTGGCTGCAATAATCTTGTTAACATCGTGGCGCAAACGGGTATCCTCTGGAGGGAGCCGTTCCTGAAGTTGGCGCAACCAGATCAAAGAGGCCCTATTGAAGAATGAAGTAGCCGTGGCAGTTCTAACAGTCCAGGCCACGGCTTGATGAGACCTACGAAAAGCCAATTCCGTGCGCCTGTCCTCCGATTTGAGACCCTCCAGCGGATCAGATGAAACCATCGAATGAGAAGTGAGAGACGCTACCGGTGCATCCACTGTGGGCAAGTCCAACATGGCCTCAAGTTCGGGCGCCGCACAGAACAGTTTCTTATCTAAATTGCTTGATGCAGTGAACGACCCTGGTTGGGCCCAAGGCGCCTGCAGAACATCCGCGAACAGTTGAGGGCACGGAATAAAGTCCTTCTCCTGCTTGACTTGCTTAAATAGGGCATCATGAGGACCGGTCTCAGACGGGGTTGTCGGGGGTTGTGCTCCCACCGAACCCAAATTAGTAGTCAAGCGAGCCTTGTGAAGGAGGGACTTAAAAAGTGCGGGACGAAACAAGCCCGTGAAGGCTGGAGTGTCAAGTACCAGTCCTTCATCCTCAGAGAATTCGAGGTCGTCAGGGCCCTCCTCGTCATGGCACGAGCCCTCCGACGAAACAGACTCACGAGGCGAGGGGGAGCGAGCCCTGCGGGAGCTTGAAGTGGCCAACGTGCTTGAAGAAGTCCCCGCCGCCGATGTCTGGGCCGCTGACTGCGCTCCAGCCGCCATAATAGAAGCCAACGCCATAGACAACATCGTCTGGAAGTTGAACTGAGACGGAGGCGGAGGATTGTCCACCGCTCAGAGTCCCGCTGCTGTAGGCGTGAAGGTGGCCAAAGGTTGGCGCCGAGGGGGCGGAAAGGCTTCCAAACCCGCTGAGGAAACATCAGGCATCGACTGGGACACGCCCTTCTACCAGGCCAAAGAACCGGATTGGACCCCTCTCCGCTCTGAAACGTCTGGAACAGGAACAGAATGTTGGGCGGATCCCGCATCACCACTGTATAAAGAGGCTGACGCCCGCTTGGCTTTCTCACATTGTTTCTCCAACGCCTTATGACGCCTGAGAGCATCCTTATCAGTGGCAGAGGAAGTCTTAGAGTGGCGGGACTTGTGACCGCCAGACGCAGAGCGTTTGCCCGATTGGTTCTTGCGGGACTTAGATCTGACAGGGTGACCTCCTGATCACTGTCTGAGGAGAACGAACAGTCCGCCATGGTGAGAAAGCCTCAAGCTGAATAGTAATTAGTTATTAATTGATTGACAGATTGATTTGTAATAAGAATAAGAAATGAATCAATAATTGATTGATTGATTAATAGATATCAGCTTGCTTGATTAATTGATTGGATGAATGCTTGATTGCTTAATTAATTGGTTGATTGAATGACTGGTTGCTTTGATTGCTTAACTGATTAATAGATATCAGCTTGCTTGATTAATTAATTGATTGATTGATTGAAGGAATGCTTGCTTAAATGATTAATTGATTGATGAATTGATAGTCTGGCTACAGCTCTGGGCAATGCACTATACCCAACAAGCAGTGCTGGCACTCCTGCCACGCTAAGTACGAGGGCACCCCTGTCTCTGCCCAGGTGCGTGGGAAGGCCTTGCACAAAAGGCTGCAAAAGGGGTGAGCGATAAACTGCCAACGCTCCCCCCCCCTTTTTCTTCCTCCTGAGTCAATGCCCAGACCGGGACAGAGACTCAGTCAGCAAGCCCTCACAATAAAGGCTGCGGCCCTTTAATTAGGGTCCGCGTTGCCACGAGGTGATTCCAAAATGGCGGCCACCCTGATGGTTCAAAATGGCGGCCGCAAGTTGGTGGCGTAGTAATAAAATGGAGGCCCGCCCGAGCTTCGAAGGATGGCGGAGCGCTTTCCCCTGGCGCCGCTCTCACGCGGACGCCAATTAGGGATGGTGACCGGGCCGGCTGCAGTACGGCGGGAGGGTAGCGAGCCCCGACAGCCACGCCGCACCCCCACCCAGCGATCACTTACAGCAGAAGCCTTGAGGCAGAATACGCCGTCAATCTCAGCGCCACCCGCAGAAGCCTGACGGGACGGCCGCTAGATGAGTCACGCCACCAAATACAGCGAGCCGGTAGCCGCTCCTGATAACACCTCCGTTCCGGCTCGCTGGTCCACACGGGAGTCGGGGAGCGATCCACTCAGCCCCGACCTCTCCGGCAATAAAAGACCCTTACCGGATCCACCCCGCAGGGACAGAAGCCAGCAGCAGCAGGCGCAGAAGCGCGAAAGCCGGCACGACCCAGCTCCCTGGGCACGAAACCGACGAGCAGCTGATTGACTCACAGGAAATCAATTTAAAGCTAAACTTAACCGAAAGAAAGCAGAAATAAAAAAAGGGGGCTTGTCAGCATCAGCTTTCCTGCTTTAGCTGCCATAAGAAACGGGGAGGGATTAGGTATGGAGCAAAGGGGGGGGGAAGAGAGCAGGAGGGGGTTTGTCTTTGTAGGAGGGGACTTCGTGGGAATCGAAACTGGATTTCAGAAGGGGATGAGCGACCAACTGTCTCGACATTCCTGATGGATGACGCTGCCAGACGTGTTGCCACCTGACCTTTGGAAGACCTTTAGATTGGCTGAGAAAATATAAACACGAGGGGGGGGAAGAAGCTTAGTAGATGCATTTCGCGCGTTTTGGTCACTTCCAGCTTTTCACTGGGATGTTAATCTTTTCATATTCAGTAAAAGTACCAAATTCTTCAAAATGCTTGAGTTTGGGGTTTTCTTTCCTGGATACTGAAGGAAGCATACCTGACATTAAGCTGGAAGTCATCTCAGTCATCCCGGACAAAACCCGAGGGGACTGAAAATCCAAAGTATGTCAGATCGAGGGAGTGATGACGAAGGGAAGATGGGGGCAGCGAGTTCAACCGCCCTCCAGTCGGAAAGAGAAACTACAGAATGGCTGGAAAAACTCAGTTTGGAACCGGAGGAAGCTAGATGGTCCAAAGGTGTGGGCAGACTGCCGGACTGGGGGGAGAATCCCCGGGGAGTGACGACTTCCAGACCCCGAAAAAGGGAGGCAGTGTGGATGCAACAGCAGAAGGAACGTCTCATGATAGATCAAGCCTTGCAGCTTATCCGTGATGTGGAAGAAAGCAGAAAAAACCGTGAGTCTTTTGAAACTCCTGTGGAGAAGGGGGAAGCAGACCCCAGGGGGGAGGCCGAAGAGACAGCCTGCGGGGGAGAGGAAGAGTTTGAGGAGGGAACATCCCAGGCTTCGGCAGCTTGAGGAAGAGATGCAGCCGGCCAGAGAACCCCAGCCCTGCAGGCCCCCCCCCCGCAGACGTAAAAAGCCAAAAATCCCCCCCCTTCCTGGAAAGTTTGATGGAAATCCTAAAACCTTGGGATTTTTCCTGACCCAAGTGTGGAACCACATGCAGGATTGGGGGGAGGACTACGAAACAGATGCGGCTAAAGTCAGAAGCGTTGCGAATGCCCTAGAGGGAGTGGCGGCTGAGTGGATGGTAGTTCTCCACAATAACAACTCCCTCCTGCTGAGAAATTACAACCAGTTCATGAGGGCCCTTAGAAGACGTTTTGAAGACCATTTAGCTGAACGAAAGGCGAGACTCAGAATGAAGAGCATTCAGCAGGGCCGGAGGCCGGTGGCAGAGTATATCCAAGAGTTTCGTGAACTGGCACCTTATATGACAGGCTGGTCAGAAATGGCGCTTTTGGAGAGCTTCAAGGATGGATTGAATGATGAGATATATCGAGATTGCAGGAGCATGGGGGTCCCCGATGATTTGGATAGATGGTACATAGTAGCTGAGGATGTGGAGATCGAGCTGAAACGGAGCGAACTCCGAGGAAGGCGGATGGGGGACCAGTCATCCTCTCTCTACCGTAAGGGGGCGGCCAAGATGACTGGCGGGAAGACCGAATTCAAACCCAAGTCAAAGCCCTTCACCTGTTTCAAATGTGGGAAGGAGGGTCACCGGGCGGCCGAATGTTTCTCCAAACCACCGCCAAAAGCCACCGGGGCCAGCCAAAAGAAAAGCGATAAAATACCCGCCAAAACCCGCGGCACCGCCCTGAAAGGAGAAGTCGTTGAGTTCACTCCCCGGAACCAGCGTGAGTTGGGAACTCCGACCAACGATGACGACAGCGAGACAGACTCCGACTCGGACATCGATGAACGGGTGAGTCACACGGAAGAACCCTTACTCATCCCCGTAGAAGTAAGGGTGCCCTCCACAGGAACTCACGCGCAATTGTTAGCCCTGTTGGACTCGGGATGCACTAGGTGCATAATTAGCCCCAAAGTAGTGGAGGAAATGGGACTGAGACTGAAAACTTTAAAAAGACCCATTGCATTTTGTCAATTAGATGGGTCGATTGCAGGGGGGGGGGGGGCCCAGCTAGTTTTATGACCGAACCCCTTGAACTACAGTTGGGGAATCATATAGAAAAGCTCAGCTTTATCGTAGCACCTGGCATGGAAAGGCCCCTAATTCTAGGACTGCCTTGGCTTCGTAAATGGAACCCACGAGTAAATTGGAAAACGGGGGTCCTGCGCATCCGTACGGCAGAACCACCTCCGGAAAAGGAAGGCCCCTCCCTAAGGGACGACGTAAGACCAGAAGGGGCAGCAGTAGCCATTAACTATATTGAGGGAGAAGAGAAAATTCCAAAGGAATATTGGGACCTCAAGGAAGTGTTTAGTGAAAAAGCGTCTGATAATCTGCCTCCCCACAGGGCCACTGACTGCACCATTGAAATACTCCCAGGGGTGAAGCTTCCCAAACCAAAAATATACCCCATGACACCTCGAGAATTGGAGGAATTGCGGAATTTTATTGACAAAAACTTAGAACGGGGATTTATCGAACGAGCCAAACCCAAGGTAGCAGCGCCAGTAATGTTCCGCGAAAAGAAAGATGGATCCTTCAGATTAGTTGTTGATTATAGAAACATGAACGCCATTTGCGTGGAAAATGTCTATCCCCTCCCACTTATGAAGGACATGTTGGCCCATTTAGGAAAGGGAAAATTTTTTACCAAACTTGATTTAAGAGAGGCATACTACCGAGTGAGAATAAAAGAGGGAGATGAATGGAAGACAGCATTTAATTGCCCACTGGGGTGTTTCCAATTTAGAGTACTCCCTTTTGGACTACAGGGGGCCCCGGCCGTATTCATGCAGTTGATCAACGAAGTGTTGCATGAGCATCTATATAAGGGGGTGTTGGTCTATTTGGACGATATTCTAATTTATTCTGACAACATGGCCGACCATATAAGATTGGTTCGAGCGGTCTTGAATAAACTCAGAGCAGCTGAACTCTATGCTAAACTTTCTAAATGTGAATTCCATCAAGACAAAATCGACTATCTTGGATATCGTATATCGCATGAGGGAATAGAGATGGACCCGGAAAAGGTCCGGGCAGTAATGGAATGGGCCGCACCACGCACCCGTAAACAGTTACAGAGTTTCTTAGGGTTTGCTAACTTTTATAGACAATTTATCCCCTCTTTCGCAAAAATCGCACTGCCAATTACAAACTTGCTCAAAACCAAAGGGGAAATAAAACCCAAACCCTCGAAACCACTAGAATGGACTATGGACTGTCAGGCCGCTTTCGAAAAACTGAAACGGTTGTTTGCAGCTGAACCTGTGCTCAAACACCCCGACATAGAACAACCTTTTGTAATACAAGCGGATGCTAGCGACGTTGCCGTAGGAGCGATACTCTTGCAAAAGAATGAGAATGGAATATTACAACCTTGTGCTTACACATCCCGTAAACTATCTGAAACAGAAAGGAGATGGGCCATATGGGAGAAGGAAGCGTTTGCAGTTAGATGGGCGCTGTTAACATGGAGACAATTTTTAGAAGGGGCAAAACATCCTTTCGAGGTGTGGACTGACCATAAGAATCTAGAAGCATTAAAAACACCACGCAAATTGTCACCCAAACAGGCACGCTGGGCCCAACATTTCAAGCGTTTCAATTTCACTTTACGTTACCTTCCTGGGGGAAAAAATTTCATGGCAGACGCACTTTCCAGATTACCACAGTACAACAGCATAAAGAAGGAACTGGTTCAACCAATGCTCCCTTTAACGCAATTGGCAACACCTGTCACTACCAGAGCGCAGAGTAAAACCGATCCAGAACTCTCAGGAGATTTACTTGAAAAGTTACGAGAAGCACTAAAAGCTGACGAGTGGTTTAAAATCCACTCGAATGAATGCACACTTCGCGATGGACTAGCTTGGGTTGGATCAAAATTGTATGTTCCGGCCACATTAAGACCAACCGTATTGCAATATGCGCATGATGCCAAAGCCGCAGGACACTTTGCATTTGTCAAAACTTTACATCTTGTTAAGAGGCAGTTTTGGTGGCCTGCACTAAAAAAGGACATACAGACATATGTGGCTAGCTGTCCAGTATGTGCCTCGGCTAAAAGACCTCCAGGAAAATCCCCTGGATTACTGCAAAGTGTGGCTAGACCGAACGCCCCATGGAAGGAAATATCTATGGATTTTGTGGTGGACTTACCCGACAGTGAGGGCTGCACTGTCATTTGGGTAGTAACTGATTTGTTTTCCAAACAAGTACATTTCATACCTTGCTCAAAGATCCCTTCAGCAAAAACCCTCGCAAAATTATTTATTCGGCAGATTTACCGACTACATGGGTCTCCGAAAAGAATAATTTCTGATAGGGGTGTGCAATTTACTTCCAGGTTCTGGAGAGAATTTTTAAGATTGATAGGCTCCGCACAGGGGTTGAGTTCCAGTCACCACCCTCAGACAAATGGTGCTTGTGAAAGAACCAATGGGGTGCTCGAACAATACCTTAGGTGTTACGTGAATTACCAGCAGGACAATTGGGTAGACTTGTTGCCATTTGCAGAAGTGGCGTATAACAATTCTGTGCATAGTAGCACCGGATTCACCCCTTTTAAGGTTGCATCGGGCCAGGATTTTGTACCCATTCCCGAGTTACCTCAAGATGATCCCCAAAATCCCTCTTTGATAGATTGGATGGAACAATTAAGGAGCACCTGGACAGTGACTCGGAAGGCATTAGATGAGGCACACCGAGCTCATAAGGCACAAGCCGATAAGAAAAGGTCCCCAGCTCACATTTACAAAGTGGGGGATAAAGTCTATTTGTCTACCAAATACTTACAAACCACCCAGAGGTCAAAAAAGCTGGGGCCTAAGTATGTAGGACCATTCCGGGTGATTAGACTGATAAATCCAGTGACAGTTGAATTAGAATTACCAAAAACCTTGAGACGGATACATCCTGTATTTCATGTTAGTTTATTGAAACCTGAACACTCATCTCCCCTAAGGGTTGATCATAGCAACCCCCCAATTCCCATCCTCATAGAAGGGGAGCAACATTTTGAGGTTAAGGAAATCTTGGACTCTAGAAAACACCATGGTAAAGTCCAATATCTGATTGCCTGGAAACATTTTCCACTATCTCAGGCTGAATGGGTGAATAAACGGGATGTCCGAGCTCCCAAGAAAGTACAACAGTTCTATGCCAAATACCCTGATAAACCTTGATCATTGTATATATTCTGTTTCTCTTTCTCTTTTTCCTTTTAATTAGGACTAACGTCTCTTCTGCAAGAGGGGCCGAATGTCAGCATCAGCTTTCCTGCTTTAGCTGCCATAAGAAACGGGGAGGGATTAGGTATGGAGCAAAGGGGGGGGAAGAGAGCAGGAGGGGGTTTGTCTTTGTAGGAGGGGACTTCGTGGGAATCGAAACTGGATTTCAGAAGGGGATGAGCGACCAACTGTCTCGACATTCCTGATGGATGACGCTGCCAGACGTGTTGCCACCTGACCTTTGGAAGACCTTTAGATTGGCTGAGAAAATATAAACACGAGGGGGGGAAGAAGCTTAGTAGATGCATTTCGCGCGTTTTGGTCACTTCCAGCTTTTCACTGGGATGTTAATCTTTTCATATTCAGTAAAAGTACCAAATTCTTCAAAATGCTTGAGTTTGGGGTTTTCTTTCCTGGATACTGAAGGAAGCATACCTGACAGGGCTAATCAAAAATAACCAAAAGGCCTAACGCAACACTCAGAGCACAGAGAAAATCCTCCCAGTGTGTCAGCAACTGAGAGAAAGACTGGGGATTCGGGTGCAAAAGGGGGCGTGGAGAGAGCACAGAGTAGGTAGATAAGTGGAAAAAAAGTTCTCTCAGTTGCTGTCAGATAAGAGGATTTTCCCAATGCTCGAGTGTAGTAGCAGCGTTCTGGAAAATAGTAATGGTATCTCAATGTAAGACTCCACTTCAACATAGTGTCACGTTATTTTGTCAGACAGCTGGTCATTTGCATCCTTTCAGAGAGTCGTTGAGGCCACTTGTGTCCATTCACAAGTTCCTGTGCCTGTGTTCATCATGACGAGACACAGGGTGGAAACATCCTGCAGAAAGCACAGCTCCACAATCCATTTGCACTATTCAGGTGTCCCTGAGGACACAGACAAACCTCCAAGTGGCCTCAACGACTCTCTGAAAGGATGCAAATGACCAGCTGTCTGCAAGGAATATAAATCCTTCCGTTCCCCACCATCCAGTCAGAGCTGAAGAAGCTTCTTCGATGAGAAGCGAAACATCTTCAAAGAAAAAACAGAAAGTCCAGTTGCCTCTTGAAAAAAAGCACCTTTGGGACATCCTGGACAAATGTTGTCTAATCGTTCTTTAAAAACTTCCAGTGATGGAACATCCACAACTCTGGGAAGCAGCTGTTCTATAGTTGTTCTGCCAAGAAATTTCAAGTTGGATCTCTTTAACAAGGTTCCACACATTGTTTCTTGTCCTGCCTTCAGGGCCCTGCAGAATAGTTAATCGCCTCTTCCCTGTGGCAGCTCTTCCAGGGATTGTCCATGACTGTGAACCTGTACCAAGAACTCCTGCTAAGCCAGTTCAAACCAGTCATCCCGCTAGGTATCTGGCCTATTTCCAGTTTAATAAGCTGCTGTCTCTGCTAAACTGCAGTGTTTCTTCTTTTCGGTTCGATGTTTTCAAATCCCCGTTCTCTGCCTTTTGTGCTCCTAGAGATTATACAGCGTTTTGTTCTTTGCCATTTTATTTTTGTCCAATTTCCCTGTACCTGCCAGGTGTTGTTTTTTTTAACATAGATTTAGAAATGTTTAAAAGCTTTGCTCTTCTGTGTTCCTTTTGATTCACTGCCCAAAGGATTGGCAGCTAAGGAACACAGAATATAATGGTATGCTTGAAACCAGAGAAAGATTTGCATTCTAACTAACTGAACATTCCTCCATTCTCAGTTAACAGAACAAACTTATAATCATGTTTACAGGAGAATTATAAATAAAAAGTCACCAGATGAAATGAGTTGCTGAGATTTCCATAATCTTATTCTATCCTCTTTCAATAAATCTTACCAAACCTATTACTGGAAAAAGCCTTGCTTTCTGGCCTGATATAATAGAGTAACAAGAGTTGGAAGGGACCTTGGAGATCTTCTAGTCCAACCCCTTGCTCAAGCAAAAGACTCTATACTGTTTCAGACAAAAGGCTGTCCAATCTCTTCTTAAAAACCTCCAGCAATGGCGCAGCCCAACTTCTGGGGCAAAGTCATTCAGGTGGGGTAGGTTATCCAAGAACTTGGTACACAAGCTGGAATTATTGTTCACATGTTGTGTGCACAGTGGTGGTAACAGAGAAGGCTCATGATCCAAGATGATCATGAGCCAAGTTGTGTCAACTTGGAGACATGTCCTTCTTTCCAGCCTCCTTCTGTGTTCTATTCATCCATAAGGTTCGATTGTTTACAACCTCATGGGTTTTATCAAAAATATGAGCCGCACAGTGCTTAGAATGCAGTACTGCAATTTGGCAGTTCGAATCTCACCAGGCTCAAGGTTGACTCAGTCTTCCATTCCAAGGTCGGTAAAATGAGGACCCAGATTGTTGGGGGCAAGAGGCTGACTCTGTAAACCACATAGAGAGGGTTGTAAAGCACTGTAAAAGCGGTATGTAAGTCTAAGTGCTATTGCTATGCAAGCTAGGCTACATTTTATCCAGTTTGAGGTGCATTCATTCATTTTAAAATTTGTGAACTATGGGCAGACTACCTCAATATAAATACAGTCCTGAATGAATATATCTAAACCAAAGCAATACCTACCCAAGGCTGGATATAGCAAAACATTCTTGTAACAGAACCAGACCATCTATCATCATGGTCCAATGCTTGTTCAAGTTTCACAGCTCTACTGAAGGCCAATGAAATATTTTATCCCACATCTCATATACTTTATTAACCATTTCTAAGCTCTGGTGGCGCAGTGGTTAGAATGCAGTATTGCAGGCTAACTCATTACCTACAGCCAGCAATTTGATCCTGACCGGCTGGCTCAAAGTTGACTCAGCCTTCCATCCTTCTGAGGTTGGTAAAATGAAGACCCAGATTGTTGGGGGCAATAGGCTAATTCTATAAACTGCTTAGAGAGCGCTGTAAAAAAAACATGAAATGTATGGTATGTAAGTCTAAGTTTAATTGCTATTAGCTTTATTCCTCTCCTGTAGATCTATTCTATTCCTATATAATGATCCTATTTCCTTTCTTGTAAACGCTGATCCTTTATTTCAGAAAATTGTCCTTTAGATTCATTCATTCATTCATTCATTCATTCATTCATTCATTCATTTATAAAGAGTTGTGGTGGCACAGTGGTTAGAATGCAGTATTGCAGGCTGACTCTGCTCACTGCCAGCAGTTCAACCCTAACCGGCTCAAGGTTGACTTGGCCTTCCATCCTTCCGAGGTTGGTAAAATGAGGACCCAGATTGTTTGGGGGCAAGAGGCTGACTCTGTAAGCCTGTACTCTTTACAGCCCTTAGAGGCTGACTCTGTAAGCCTGTACTCTTTACAGCCCTTAGAGAGGGCTGTAAAGCACTGTGAAGTGATATATAAGCCTAAGTGCTATTACTATTCTACTAACCTGTTCAGATAGATCTGAATAGGGTCTGCACCATGCATGGCATGTGTCAAATCTGTTTAAATGGGGCAGAAGATTCTTTCCTGAATGTGACTTTATGATACTCCTCACCAAACATTGGATCATGTAATGACTAGCTGCCATTTGAGAGGAAATGGGATTTCAGATTGAGAGGAAATCAGATTTTCTCCAACTAACGAATACTCTGTTTAACTGGATAAATGGCCTAGATACTAATATATAGAACATTCCATTCTCATTAAACAATGCATTTCTAAATGTGACCTATAACTAACATGGAGAAGTATCTTCTCTTGCATTATGAATTTGTATTATTAGTGATTCTATTATAAGTCTCCTGCACATAGCACCAGATCACCGCATAGTTTTGCTAGAGTGTTATCACTGCATTTTTGTGTCTAGGCGAGTCTTGTTGGTACATTAGTATTCAGAAAATGTAGACAGCACATCAAGCACCCAAGCTGTGATTTCTGTCCAAGACAATAACTGATGGGCAAGTCAATAGGGCAGCTGGTTTCAATCAATTCTGTTCTACTGGAGAACATACATTACCTCTCTGCACAAAAATCATCCAGGCCGCCTCACCGCCATGATGACCGCACCCTTCATCTTCCACAGATCCTTGGCTTTGAATGTTCTCTGTTCTCCTTGAGGTCCAGGGAAAGAAAGTTAAAGTGAAGATCCTTTAAATTGTGCTCACATCCTGGTAAACTCATGGAGAAGTCCAGATTGTTGTTTTAGCAGCCAAGATGGAAGTGATTACCAAACTAGGTAACATCATCAAGGTTAGGACCACTAGCACTGATGATGCTATTTAGAAAACAACCAAGCTTAGAAAGCACCAAGGACCCCACAATTGAACCCTGAGCTACAAATATTTGCTTCTATTGGTAGCCTGTAACTCTGAGATTCTCCCATCCAACTTCTAAACAAGTCCGACTCTGCTTGGCTTTTCAAGATCAATCAAAGCGTACCTTAAATCATGAAGAAATGATCTGGAGACAATTAATTCTATTACCATCTATTGGGTCAGTTTGAGCCATGCTTCCCAGGAGTTGTAACCCAATATATTGAAGAACAGCAAGTGGAAGAAAGTCTGTGCTATTTTAACTCCATTTGCATTTACTTTCTCCTGAAGAGTGTTTTGGAAGAACATCTGAATTCTAAAAGTCCACAAGTTCACCTATTTTCCAAACTAAGCCCCACCTTCTGTTCCCAAACTATAGAACCACAAAGGTGTTTTTTCAGGAGGCAACTGGACTTTCTTGTTTTTTCTTTGAAGACGTTTCGCTTCTCATCCAAGAAGCTGAAGAAGCTTCTTGGGTAAGAAGTGAAACGTCTTCAAAGAAAAAAACAAGAAAGTCCAGTTGCTCTTCAAAAAGCACCTTTGGAACAATCATGACCTGGATGCTGAGAATATTTAGACTTACAGAACCACAACTGGAACACAAGAGGGAATGTATTTTTGTATGCATTCTTGTATTTTGAGTGGAAAGGGGGTGCTTTTTTCTGAAAAAACAAACTTCACACGTAAATGAAATGAAACTCTAGACAATTTTCCAAGTGATGAATGTTTCCACCTCTACATCTCTCTAGCAGAGTAAAATCTGAGGTTTGCTATTAGCCCTTTACTCACTCCAGAAAAAAAGTAGATTTGTCTCTCCGGTGCATTTCTATAATTTGCAATTAGGAACTGGTGTGTTCTGGTCCACCAGCAGCCCGCGGAGCTGGCAGCGGAGTCAGACAGTGAGGAGGCTGGGGAGGACCATGAGCCAGTCCTGGAGTCTGGGGAAGGCCCGGACGAGGGCTCTGCGTCGGAGGCAGAGATGGGGCCGGGCCATCTGGGAGTGATGTGCAGACTCCGGAGCCTCCAGAGTTGGACAGCAGAGAGGCAGAGGAACAGGCAGAGCCTGTTCCTAGCGCACGCATGCGCAGAGCTGCCAGAAGGCAAGAGCAGCTAAAGCAAAAAGGATGACTCGGGAGTAAGGCCAGGAGATGATTGGCCCCTCCCATAAGGCTTAAAAGAGCAGCAAAGGCTCTTGGGGTCTTTGTAGGAAAGCAACGTTGCTAAATCTGTTTTCCAGTCGGCATCTCATTTCTGAACTTTGTGGGGCTTTGCCAAGAAAGGCCTTTGGCAAGGTGCCAAAGAAGATAAAGGTTTGTGATAAGCCTGAAGGACTTTTTCTGAAGGACTTGTTTTGGAATTAATTTGGACTAAGCTGGGAATGAAGTAATTCTCAGCTGTTACAATAAAATAGTTTTGTTTGAGACTAATTGTGTCCTGTAATGACTAAGAGAGCCTAGGTCACAACATGGTGAAGGATCTTCCTTCTAAGTCTTACCTTGGCCCAGAGTCTTCAGATCAATTTCTTCTAGAAAGTCCATTGAGGCCATTTCTGCTTTAGGGAGAAACAAATCCGTGTTGGCGAGGATCATCCCTGTTACAGCAGCCCCGATGGCTCCAAGTCCGAGCGTCCACATTGCTACCGAGAGGTCAATCGGTAAAGACATCTCTAGAAAATGAAGGAAAGACCGGTCACCCCAGCTGCCCAAAAGATTTTAAAATTTTAAAAAGGAAATGAAGACGAGCTGGAAGGAATAACTTAAATTGAATGTCTAATTAATTAATTAGAACAGATTTTAAAAGTGTGATATATGCACTGAAAGGAAGTTTTAAGTCAGTTTTGTATGTATAAAATGAGTAGGAAAATGCATGTTCTGTTTCTTTAAGTAATGCTGAATAATTCCAAAGTCTGTAAAATACTATTGATTAGATTTTGAAGTAAGAAAAGAAAAAAGTTCCATTGCATGAGGATAAACTCGAGGGAGAGATTCGAATGTCATGAACTAAATGGACTTAATTGGACCTATAATTAGTAAAATACCAAAACTAAAAAAAAAAAGAAAGAAAGAAATGTTTTCTCCCTTTAGGGTTAAAAAAAAAATTAAAATGCTGTATTATTCCCCAAAACAAAGAGAAGCAGAGATGGTCAAATTGATTCTTTTATCCAAAGGAGAGAATATATGTAATTTTGTCTTTATTCTGAAATTGCTTCCAGATTTTGTGCTTGCAATGGAAAAAAAAAAAAAAAGAAACTTTGATTTTGTTTTTGTTAACTAGATAGGCTTATGGTTATAGAAATGGCTTGTACATACTGTTGTGTAAAAGTTGTGATTATAATATTCTCTTCTGAAACTTCTGAAGTCAGTGCCTTTTTCTTTTCTTTTCTCCCTTTACACTATTATCTCTTTTTTCCCCTTTTCTTGTTTTTCATGTCTTTTTATTTCTTTGTATTTTATACTTGGATAAACTAATAAAAAATTTTCAAATTTTAAAAAGGGAGAAAAGGAACGAATCTCATCCAGGACATCAGTACAACGGGAAGGTAAATAAGGTTTCTGTTGAGTCAAACTCAGCTTCTACTGTAGTGACCACAGAGATACGTCCGTGCAATGTTTTCTCAACAATTGCATTACCCATTTGATAATGAAATAATCTTGCTTGCTTTGCTGCAAAAAAATGGAAATGCTTTCCAGAGCAGAACTGGACACTGGGGCTGGCTGCCAAATTAGAGTTCACATCATGCCCCAAGCATTGATAATACAGGCAGTCCTTGACCCTACAACCATTCCTTTAATGAGCATTTGAAGTTACAATGGCATCGAAAAAAGGAACTTATGACCTGTTTTCACACTTATAACCGTTGCAGCATCCCCATGGTCACATGATCAAAACTCAAGACGCTTGGCAACTGGCATGTGTTTATGACAGTTGCAGTGTCCTGGGGTTACGTGATCCCCTCTCACAAGCAAACTCAATGGGGAAGCCAGATTTACTTTACATCCGAGTTACTAACTGAACAACTGCAGTGATCCGCTTAATAACAGTGGTAAGAAAGCTTGTAAAATGGGGGCAAAGCTCACTTCACAACGGTCTTGCTTAGCAGCAGAAATTTTGGGCTTAACTGTGGTTATAAGTCAAGGACTACCTGTGCACATCGCAAATAATTTATTCTGGAGTTACGAGAACATGGGTAATTGATCCCTGTCCGGAAAGAAAAGAATTTTGCAATTGGATTTCTACTAAATAGCAAGAAACCAGAAAGGCAACTGAGCTTTTAGATTAGACTGCAGGAAGGAATGAAATTTCCTCCAGGATGGCCGCCATTGCACGAGCCATTCTACTAACCATGTTCGTGGAGGTGTAGGGAACTTTCACGCAATCCCAAGCACGAATGGAGTACATCCAAGGCATCTCCTTAACACAGGGCTTCTGAATCCAAACTTCTGTGAAAAAGTAGACCTTAGCAATAGTCCTTAAACTTATCTATCATTTCACAGTGTTTTACAGCCCTTTCTAAGTTGTTCAGAGTCAGCCTCTTGCACCCAACAATCTGGGTGCTCATTTTACTGACCTCGGAAGGATGGAGGGCTGAGTCAACCTTGAGCTGGTCAGGATCGAACTGCTGGCAGCTGGCTGAGTTAGCCTGTAATTCTAACCACTGCGCCACCACGGAGGGACGGACAGTTAGATGATTAGATAGATAGATAGATAGATAGATAGATAGATAGATAGATAGCAATAGCACTTAGACTTATATACCGCTTCACAGTGCTTTTACAGCCCCCTCTAAGCAGTTTACAGAGTCAGCCTCTTGTTCCCAACAATCTGGGTCCTCGTTTTACCAACTTCGAAAAGGATGGAAGACTGAGTCAAAGTATCACTTTGAGAACTTTTCCTTCTGGTTCCCAACAAAGTAAACTCTCCTCGCCAGCAACCTAGTTTCCAGAGGGGGACACTGAGTCAGAAGTTGTTTCTGAAGCCAGACCTTGGAAGCTATCAAAGTCTCCCTTAGGGCAATCTTCCAAAACAAGGTGTGATTGCACAATGTTACAAGCCACCAGCTGGGAAGGAAAGGATCATCTCAGATGTTTAACATGGAGGATTTCATGTGCAAACTCATGCAGAGCTGATAGGCTTAATCTGTATGTATGCACGCGCGCACCCACACACATTGATAAAAAGGAAGATAATTTCAGGCAATCATGGAGCATCCTTATCCTAGCATGGTGGGGAAAGAGAAGAATAGGAAAAGGATTGTTTTTGGAGTTCTGATATACAACACAACCACATCCACGTGACACCGGATTGCCAAAGACAAAGTATTGAACTGAGTCTTATCATCCCCAGCCAGTAACGGCCTATGTGCTCGGCTCCATGAAAGAACCCCAATGGAAATAATTCTGATCAAGACATATGGCTCAGTCTCCTGTTTGCATGTGCTTGTATTTGAGAGCTTTAAGGAAGTGAAAGCAAGGAAAGCCAAATAATGCTAAAAATTGGCCACCTGAATTTATGCCATCGAGTGCTGCGATGACCCAGATCCTGAGGATCATCAAAGCCTCAAACTAAGTCTCAGCAAATGACAAACTCTACTTTAATCTAGATTTATCCCAGGCTTTCTGGGTTCTAAAGGGGTAGCCCATACTTGCTAATGAAAGAACAGTTGTCTACTGGCAAGTCTATGAAGAGTGGAACTGGAAGAACAGAAGCTTAACTAGCTACCTAGCATTATGCCCATCAAATTTATTATTACTGCTTATGACTGAATGCAAAATAATGATTTATTAAATGTATATACTGCCCAACTCCAAGCAAACTTGTTTCTCTTATCATCATTCAATGAAATTCTAGCCAAACTAATATCTATGAAGTTAGCATTTTTTAAAAAAGAAATCCAAGGTTTAAATTGTGTGTCCACAATTGGTTAACAGCTGAATAATATTATTAATGCTGGAACCAATCTTCTCCCACATAAGCATTTTCCAGATGTTTAGAATTCTTTGAACCTAATCTAGTTACTTCACAATTCAGGTTTACATCCTTTGGATAGATCCTAAGTTTCTGCCTAGTGTGTAGTTCAAAAAATTAAAAACACTGAACCATCCATCATTCCCAGTTTTCCTGAAATATAAATTTCTTTGTCAAATGTTTGTGACAGTGTTTAAGCAAGGTTTTTTTAACAGCTTTGTTCATCTCATATAACAGATTAACAGAGTTGGAAGGGACCTTGCAGGTCATCTAGTCCTGCCCAAGCAGGAAACCCTACATCTGCCTCTACCCAGGATTGAACTCACAACCTCCTGATTGTGAGGCAAGAGCTCTATCTCTAGGCCACAAATAGCACATAATCGTGAATGTGTAATGCAAACACTAAGACCATCATTAATCTGGAAAATTGCTGACTGTGACATTAATCCATGCTTGGTGCTATCTGCAATGAGAAAGAGGCAACACCACCCCGAACCAGTGGTAAATTGCTACTGGTTTGCCCCGGATCAGATGAACCAGTAGCGGCGGCAGCAGAAGGCTCCACTCACCTGCCCGGACGTCTCTGTACATGCTCAGAAGCATTGTGCGTGAGTGCAAGTGCGCACGCACCCACGAGTGAACCGTAGCGATGGGATTTGAATCCCATTACTGCCCCGAACCCACTGATGTTGTGATGCTTTAGAGGTTTCACAGAAGTACACAACTAACAGGAAGATGTTTTGACGTCTGCCCTGTTGCAAATCTGTCTTGTAGGGTCTCCTGAATTGGCAACAGGAAGAACAGAAGTGAGAAGAGAAAGTCTCCCTTGGGTCAAGCTCAACTTCTGGTGACCTTCCAAGAAATTGTCCTGACAAGAACAACAATGTTGGTGCCACAATGGAGAACGTATGTTGAATTGTTGGGTCCTTGGTATTTTCTGAGTTTTCTTCGGATTGCATGTCACCTAGCCTGGTTTTAAATTTTAAAATATTTTAAATTTTGTGCCATATAGTATGCCTTACTTTACTTGTGTAATGAATAAACAAACCTAGGTTGGTAATGAAACATCTGCAGAAGAGAAGCAAGCATGGAGAATACCAAGAACCCAGTATTCAAAGTAGTTTGCTATACCCTTTTTCTGAAATGTTTTCTGGACTTCCCCATCTGGTCTGGAGCCCTGGGATTTCTTGCAGTTGTCCATCTAAGTATAATTAGTTTGAATCTTTGCTTAAGTTTTTTCAGATCAGCCAAGGTTGGATAGCTGCTGCTATCTACCCAATTATATCAATCAGAATAGAGCTGGAAGGGACCTTGGAGGTCTTGTAGTCCAACCCCCTGCTCAAGCAGGGGGCCCTATACAATTTCAGATAAGCGGCTGTCCAGTGTCTTCTTTAAAACCTTCAGTGATGGAGCACCTACAACCTCTGGAGGCAAGCTTGTTCCACTGGTTAATTGCCCTCACCGTTAGGAAGTTCCTCTTTAATTCCAGGTTGCTTCTCTCGATTAGTTTCCACCCATTGCTTCTTCTCCTGCCTTCAGGTGCTTTGGAGAATAATTTGACCCCCTCTTCTTTGTTGCAGCCCCTCAAATACTGGAATACCACTATCATGTCCCCCCTAGTCCTTCCTTCCTCTAGACTAGCCAAACCCAAATCCTGCAATGGTTCTTTGTATGTTTTTGTCTCCAGGTCTTTAATTATCTTAGTTGCTCTTCTCTGCACTTTTTCCAATATTTTTCAATATTCAATATTTTTCCCAAAAATTTTTTTTCAATGAATCAATAGTCTGAACTTGGATAAAGTAGCTTAGTCTACCTTTATGTACATCTTCCAGAGCATTTTGTACACTGCAACTACTGTTAAACCTTCCTAGTACTTCAGACCGCACTAGAGCAAAATGCAAGCACTAGCTATGCAGCTAGTAATCAATGTATGATCATTTACAACGGCACTGGAAAAAAAAGAGAGATTTATGACCAGTCCTTGCACTCATGACTGCTTCAGCAGCCCCATGGTCACATCAAAATTTGATTGCTTGGCAACAGGTGTCCTGGGGATCACGTGACCATCATTTGTGACCTTCCCAATTGGCCTCCTACAAGCAAAATCAATGGGGAGGGGGAAACTATTCACGTAACGACCGTGTGATTCACTTAACAACTGCAGTGATTTGCTTAAATGTGGCTAAAATAGGTTGTAAAGTCAGACATGATTCACTCTACAACTGCCTCGCTTAGCAATGGAAATTCTGTCCCCAACTGCCATCGTAAATCGAGGACCACCGATAATGAACGTCCCCTACAAAAAGCAGAATCACTTTTCTCCCTGTTATTTTCCTACCTTTTTTGTAGGATATAGAATCCATATCCTATTATCATTTTGACTTAAAAAGAATAAAATAATCCAAATACAATATGCATTGCTTACATAAAAAACTAAAACATTGCATTTATCATTATAATCTACCTTTCCTTAACAACAGTAAGCAAAATAAACAAGTACTAACCCCTCCATACAGCGTATCCCATTGCCTCAATTCTATTCTATTGCATATATTCTATAATTCAATTTTATTGCATTATATGCTGATCAAGTGTTAAGGTTTTGGCTTTGCAGAAATTCTTAACTATTCTTAATAATTTCTGGATTATTTTGGTTTCATAAAGCCTTGGTACTTTCCATGACAAATACCAGAGTTCCTTTTATGTGGCTGCATTAAAATTCAACCTAAGCGCCTTCCCTGATGAATGAAGAAGAAACATTCACATAATTTTAGGACAAGATGGGGGGGGGGTGTAGCTCCACCAAATAGCCTTTCCTTCTAGTATGAAACACGAATGAGAAGTAGCATGGAATACATTGGAGGAGGCTATGGCGGTCTTCAGAGTTTGGCATGAATTCCAAATATATCATAGGAATAAAAAGAGACACCTACCGGCTCTCACATGGATGCTAAACTTTTGGAGACCTGAAGACCTTCCCCTTTGAGAAGTCAAAACCTCTCTGAGCAAGTAGAAGGCAGGTTCCGCAGGAAAAGTCTCCAGGAAACAGGGAGATGTTAATTCAGCCCCTCTTAAAACAAAACGTGGGTAGGACAGGCTGGTTGCCAGCCAGAGGAACCTTGGCGTTCCCTCCAGTGAGTTGCTCCAAGCAAGATCTTACCCAACACGCCTTGTGTGGAAACAGGGCTGGGTGATTAGACAATTGTACAAAGAACGCAGTTCCCTAGGGATCAGGAGTCTTGGGTGAGGTTATCACAAGGAGGGATCTGAATTAAGACACGATTCACCAGTATGTAAAGGAGGTGTCACACTTAGGCTTACAAATGTTAATTGAAAACATTAGCAGCCTACTTGACAAGAAAGAGAAGAGGGAGGGAGGGAGGGAAAGAAAGAAGGGAGGGAGGGAGAGAGAAAAAGAAAGAGAGAAAAGAAAGAAAAAAGAAAGACGAGGGGAGAAGGGAGGGAGGAAGGGAGAAAGGAATCCAAGATCACATCTTCCAGTTCAGTTGGACTCAAATTCCCATAATCCCTAGACAGCAAGGCTGATAACCTCATGCCCTGGGAGCTGAAGCACCAGACACTCAGAAAAAAAATGGGGGAGGCTGATTTAAACAACTGTATCTTTGTGCATTGTTTATTGATTGTTGTGACACTGGACTCCATGCATCTGCAAATGCTCAAGATTTTGCTTGCAACAATTCTAGCAGGGATGCAAACACCTCCCGTTGGCATTATTGCAAATCTTGATTGCAGATTATACTGCTGAATTTTAACAGATCCTGAAAACTAAAACCATCATAAATACGAGTCAGTTGCCAAGCGTCTGAATTTTGATCACCTGACCATGAGGATGCGGTCGTGTGAAAAACAGTCGTAAGTCACTTTTGTCAATGCCGTTGTAACTTTGAACATTCACTAAATGAACATTTGTAAATCTAGGACTATCTGTACCATACTATGTGAACTCAGTATAGCTGGAAGAAAATGTCTAAACTGGTTTAAAGTTTTAAATTTTCATTTTTAAAAAACTGAAGTAATTTAATAAATAAATAAAATCTATACAATAAAATGAAAAAAGAAATCTATTTGCTATTTGTATGCATATATACCTGACAGAAATGTCAATAGAGATTCTCCGTCATCCAGGTCACGGTTGTCCCAAAGGTGCTTTTTCAAGAGGCAACTGGACTTTATTGGTTTTTCTTTGAAGACGTTTTGTTTCTCATCCAAGAAGCTTCTTCACTTCTGAACTTCTTGGACGAGAAGCAAAACGTCTTCATGGAAAAACAAGGAAAGTCCAGTTGCCTTTTGAGAAAGCTCCTTTATATACATTTTTTTTTTTTTTACCTCTGCCGCATTTCTTCGTGCTTTTTTTTTTCTTGCCTTGGTTGCCATTTACCATTAGTCCTCGACTTACGACCTCAATTGAGCCCCAAATTTCTGCTGCTAAGCAAGACATTTGTTAAGTGAATTTTGTCCCATTTTACGACCTTTCTTGCCACAGTTGTTAAGTGAATCACTGCAGTTGTTTAGTAAGTTGTTATTAAGTGAATCCGATTTTCCCATGGATTTTGCTCGTCAGAAGGTTGCCAAATGGTATCATGTGATCTCGGGCGCTTGCAACTGTCATAAACATGAACCAGTTTGCCAAGCCTCTGAATTTTGATCACGCGACCATGGGTAGGCTGCAGCGGTTGTAAATGTGAAAAATGGTCATAAGTCGCTTTTTTCAGTGCCGCGGTAACTTTGAACAGTCACTAAAGTCGGTCCCTAATTATTCCGTAGACTGAGTCAGAAAGAATTTATTCTCTACATTCAAATTTGAACTGAACCCCAATAATACCAGAAATCTAACCCATTTAAGGCTGAGGCATTAAACAAATATTGTGAATGTTTCACCATGTGTTTTTCTTTCACCAAATCACCATACAATGGAGTTATATTTATATTGTAAATAATTGTATACAAATAATTGTAAATAAAATGAAGGGGACAAGTAGTAAATTGGAATAATACAAAGAGAAATAAGGGGAAATTGTGAATAACAAAGAAAGACCATCACGAAATAGCTGTAAAAAGAGTATTCATATAAATGTTGTATGTCTTGTATTGTTATATTATGTTATTAAAATAATAAAAAAAATTAAAAAAGAAAAAGCACTTTGGGGACCACACGGGCTATGACAATCTTGCAGAGAGACGGGCAGCAAATAAATTGAATAAATAATTATTTTTGGTTAGAAACATCTCTCCCCAAAATAGGTAGTCCTCAACCTTACGACCACAACCAAGACTGGAATGCTCATCACTAAGTAAAGTGGTCATTAAGTGACTTGTTGCCACTTTACCTACCTTTTTTTTTTTTTTGGGGCCGTGATTGTTAACTGAATCAACCATGGTTACTAAATCTGCAAATCCAGCTTTGAATCTGCAAATCCAGGCTCTCCCAATGGAGTTTGTTTGTCCAAAGCTAGCTGGGAAGATCACGGATGGAGATCGAGTAACCCTGAGATGCTGCAACAGTCATAAATACATGCTAGATGCCCAGCAACGGAATACAGGTAGTCCTCAATTTACAACAGTTCCATTTAGTGACCATTCGAACAGCACTGAAAAAAGGGGGTTATGACCATTTTCCACACTTACGAACACTGCATTGCATTGCAACTCATGGTCACGTGATCAACCTTTGAACACTTGGCTACTGCCTCATATTTATGATGGTCTCGGGTGTGCTCGGCTCACGCCATCCCCTTTTGCAACCTTCTGACAAGCAAATTCAAGGGGGAAGCCATGTGACTGACTGCAGCAATTCGTTTAACAAACTGTGACCAGAAAGGTTGTACAATGGGGCAAAACTCAACTCATCTCACTTAGCAACGGAAACACTGGGCTCCATTGTGGTTGTAAGTCAAGGACTACCTGTACTGAGCACGCTGCAATGGACACAAGGGCAAGGACCTGCTGAAAGTTTTTTTTTTCAGTATTGTCATAACTTAAAATGTTGGCTAAACGAACAGTTTTTAAATGGAAGATTAACTGGAAATCATTCTACATTAAGAACTATGAATGTTCGCTAACTGACTTCACATGAAGGAATGCACTGATCTCACTGCTTTTTATTTATTTTTATTTTATTTTGCACCCAGGGCTATTTTTGCATATTAAAAAGGAACTGCAGGGTTTTTAAAGCTTACAATTTACATGCATAAGTTTTGAGTTGCACTGAGACATGTTCAGGGATGCAACAACCTGAGGTCTCCTATGCAACTTTGAAGGTAATTGCTACAGCTTGTATCCACCCTGTATATTTTAATTCCATTCTAATTCCATTCAACAGCACGAGGCAGCTTTAATAAATTATAGTCCCACCCACAATGCCACTTGTTTGTTTCAGATTAAGGGTGGCAAGCAAATCCAGTTAATTATCAGGTCCACCTTAGGTTTTCAAACCCAGATCTAGGTTGCTTCTTTTTTAAAAAAATTAAAATTTAACAAAATCTATTTTTTCTATACATTAGATTGTATGATATGTATTAAATAGGTTTAAATAATGGTTTAAAACTGATTTATCTTTTCTGCGTGTTTAAAATCTGGGTTTATTTAAATCCAAAATAGGGGGGAGGGAGGGAACTGGCAAACACCACTGGCAACCCAAAAGGTGCTTTTTCAAGAGGCAACTGGACAATTGCCTCTTGAAAAAACATCTTTGAGACAACCATGACCTGGATGACTGAGAATCTCCATAGACACCCACTGGGAAATCCGGAATTCAATAAGATAAAAATAATTTAGTTTAAAATATTTGGGTTTTTTTTTTTTTGGTCTTTCTTTTTTTGGCAATCTGAGTTTATTTGAGCACAAAATCTTGTGGGGTTTTTTTGTTAAGGAAACCCCACCAGCAACCCTAATAACTCAACTTTGCGGTAAGCAAACCTCTGGAGCCGATTCTACAAAAATGTCTGTAAGAAACCAGGACTTTATTCTTCTTACCGAATCCAATTTCTCAATGCGGTTGAACCTACGCGTGTCCCGATTGAGCAGAATAAGGCTTTCAGAAATAGAGAAACCTCTTTTCAACATTTGTACTTCTGATTTAGCCAATAAAAAAAGAAGAAATCGCGGTCGTCCCGTTTTCCTGTCTTTGGTGAAGCTAATGGATAAATAGGTTAATTTCTTAAGCCTCATTCGGAGCGCACACCTAAAAACATTTACATCTGAAAAACCTGCAGGGAAACCTGAAACAGCTAGCTTTCTCTCGTAGCATTCCTTCTAAGCGATAAAACACCCATAAGTTTTCCTAATTGCACAAATTGTGACACTTTGCACTGGCGTTATTTGCTTTTACTGCATTGCATTCCCAAACATGTGATCGGAGCGCAAGAGAACAGAGAAAAAAATGCCATTTCCATGGGGGTGGGGGAAAATTCTTAAAACACAAAAGCAGCAGAGGTCCTTTGTCCTAAAGAAGGGCTCGTAACCCCCTTTGGAGCCACGTTTTCTGTTTCTGCAGCATAAAAAGATCGGATACAAACGTGCATGCAATGAAATGGGGCTTTGCTCCCCGATTTCGACAAAAGTTCTATCCAAGCTTGTTTCTATCCCACATTCGTAGCTAGCAGCAAAAGGGGGAGAGGAACGGCGGGGGTCGGAAAAGCAAGCTTGAATCTAAGCCTCTCCAAATACAAAGTCAGGGAACTTACAGAATCGCAGAGTTGGAAGGGATCTTGGCGGTGATCCAATCCCACCCCCAAACTCAACCCTGGAGATGCTTACAGGATTATAGAATCAGAGTTGGAAGGGACCTTGGAGGTTATCTAGTCCCAACCCCTTGCTCCAGTTGCAGAAAGCACCAAGTTCGAAGAGCCACCCCGCGGACTCCTCCCTTCTAGCTGGACTCCTGAGGATTTTGCAAATAGGTCTATCCTGGGTTTTATTTTATTTTTTTAACCAAGAGATGGGAAACGGTTTAAGGTCTACCTTGCTTTCTCCACTTTGCATCAACGCTGCTGCTTCTGGCACCTGGTCCCCGTGGTCAGTGCTTCTAACCCTCCCCCCACCCTGTTGCAAAACCCCGGATGGCCACTAGAGGGCGGCAACCAACCAAATGTGCCACCTCTTTCTGCTGCTCTCTAGCGGCCGCCCGACTAATTGCAGCTCCGAGCCGAGTCCACGCGTGAATCTTTCGTAAAATAACTCATCTCTCCACACCACCAGTCCTCTCCCACTGGGAGTGGATGATGCTCTCGGTGTGGCACCCATAAACTTCCAAAGGGGGGGATAAAGCCCCCAAGCCTGAGTCTTTGCAGAGGACAAATACCGCTTCCCGGGGAGAGGGGGTTCTGCAAGGCTTGACACCCGCCTTGGCTGGCGTAAGGATCGCGAACTCACATTCAGATCTGCAAATGATGCTCTCGCCGGCTCTCCATCCCCGCGCTCCTGCACCACAACCGCCAGCCCACACCTGTCCTCACCTGCAGCCTAAATCCGCAGTTCTGGCAGCCTTCCCATAGCCCATAAGCCCCCAGGGCACGGGGGCGGGGGAGTCTCCATTCAGGCCGACTAAATCAATCGGTGAGACGGCGATTCAATCCAGCATCCGGAGCGATCAGGGTTTTAACCAAGCGATGCGCAAAAAAGCCCTTTGATCCGTAGGCCCAAAAGGGCTGCAGCCGCCTAGTTTGCAAAGCTGATGTTTCTTTTGTCCTTCGGAAGAGCTGTAGATGTTTGTGGATGTGTTTGTCGGGCTCAGCTAACCCAATACCGATTGGCTTTGGCTCAGAATAGCATCTCTGCAAAACTGGGCTGCAAAACACTGCGCGTTGACACCCCAGGGTGGTTGTTGGGCTCTTTCCTTGTATTTTACCCCCCCCCTAGCAGCCGTCCTGGAGTATTGCAGCCCTGGTTTTAACAAGCCTGGATTACAGCCTCCAAACAGAGAAAAGGGGTTCAGATGATGAAATGAGTTGTGTGAAGGGGTTGCGGGACCGAAAAGTGAGATGTTTCAATTCCTGTAATGTTCAGCCTTGACTGTGACCACTGGGGAAGTCTATGGAAGGAGTGGAAAAATCCCAATGGCCAGATTGAGGAAGTCCTGAATGCAGGTTCTCCCAGGGCTGGCAATTCAGAGTGGGACAGAAGTTGGAAAGCATGGAATGGGCACAGAATTTTTGGGAAATGAGCTGAAATTGTGGTTTTGGGCAGATTTGAGGATATTGGGACTCTACTCCATACCCTAACGTGACTCTTGAACAGAAAAACAACATTTCTGCTCTCTGGATCCATACATTGACACCTTCAGGACCTTCTCAGGAAGGGGATCTTGGAGCCTGGCAGTAAAATCACCCAGTATTTCCAGATTCGGAGAACTGCTTTAGGGGAGACACCGAAGTAAACGTCTTGGTGTTATCACTTCTAAGCTGAATGAAGTCTCACCCACCATTTTAAAAGAATGGCCTCGCTTATTTCTAAGACCACACCTGGAATACTGCAACCAATTTTGGTCACCATAATACAAAAAAGATGTTGAGACTTTGGAAAAAGTTCAGAGAAGAGCATCTAAGATGATCAAAGGCCTGGAAACTAAAACATATGAACAACAGCTGCAGGATTTGGGTTTGGCTAGTATAAAGAAAAGAAGAATTAGGAGTGACATGATAGCAGAATTCCAGTACTTGAGGGGCTGCCGCAAAGAAGAGGGGGTCAAATTCTCCAAAGCATCACAAGGCAGAACAAGAAACAATGGATGGAAACCGATCAAGAAGAGAAGCAACCTGGAATTAAGGAGAAACTTCCCCAGTGGAAGGCAAGCGCCTTCAGAAATCGTGGGCATTCCATCACTGGAGGTTTTAAAGAAGAGACTGGACAGTCACTTATCTGAAATAGATAGGGTCTCCTGCTTGAGCAGGGGGCTGGACTAGAAGACCTCCAAGGTTCCTTCCAGCTCATTCATTCTATTCTCTGGCTACTTTGATAAGCTACGCAGGGCACAAAAAGCAAGTGAACCTAAGGCCAGGCCAAGGTTTAACTAAGTTGAATAGACAACACAAGGATTCCTGGAGATTTCACAGATATGTTTGTGATGATGTAGTCCCAGAACACAGAGCACCATCTTATTTTATTCACTTCTTCATTAGATTTATATTCACCATTGTTCACAGACTCACAGCAACATTAACCATGGGCTGCTTCAAAGGTGCTTCTTTCTTTGCATTTCAAATTATTAAATATGTGTACCTCTAAAGGCCATTGCGGTTTGGTTTCACAATCTCTGAACAGCCTAACTTTTGCTAAAGCTCTTTCTAATCAGGTAGTCCTTGACTTAATTACCAAAATCGAGTCCCAGATTTCTGTTGCTGAGTGAGACAGTAGTTCCGTGAATTTTTGCCCCCATCTCGTGACCTTTCCTGCCATGGTTGCTAAGTGAATCACTGCAGCCATTACTGAACACGGTTGTTAAGCGATTCTGGCTTCAAGCAGTTTGGCAGTTCAATTGTCATCGGCTCAACATTGACTCAGCCTTCCGTCCTTCTGAGGTCAGTAAAATGAGGACCCAGATTGTTGGGGGCTGACTCTGTAAAATCCTTATAGAGAGCTGCAAAGCATTGTGAAGTGGTATATGTCTAAGTGCTATATATATATATTTGTTTTCTGAGGTTTTCGCGGGTGTTTGTATGTTGGTCTTTGGTTATTCGGTTTTTCTCCCGCGTAAAATTGGAGGTTTCTTGGCAACGTTTTGACGAAGTCTCATTCATCATCTTTGGGCTAGTGTTCTCGGCTTCGTGCTTCTAGGAGGAATGTGTGTGATCGCAGCTGTTTCTTCCTTTTAACTGCCAGTGGGGGTGTGAACTGATTGGGTGGGAGTTTGGCTGTGTTCTGATTGGGCGGAGGTGTGTTATATATACATACATACATACATATATATATATATATATATATATATATATATATATATATATAGAGAGAGAGAGAGAGAGAGAGAGAGAGAGAGAGAGAGAGATTATAGATATACACACACACACACACACACTTAAATATATATTTATAGATCAGTGACTGCATTACCTCTGTAAATGCGATACGCTAAATAAATAATTAAAGCCTGTAAGAAAACCTAATGAAAAAAAATACAATGGAAGTGAGATAAGATCAACCTTTGGTTTACTCAAGGCCTGATGACCCACCTAAGCAGCTGACTCATCTGGCTGAGCAAGTCAAAAGGTGAAGAGAGCCAAGGGCTGTTCCAGTCCTCTGAGGAACTTATCCATGTTCTGCAGGCAAACAAAAAATTACCGGAAGTTACTCATCAAATAAGAATTAAATAAGGAGTAGGTTCCATTCCATCCTCTTCATACTTAACTTAGTGTAGAAGGTTAGCACCCACCCCTCTCCTAGAAGAATGAAATATTTTGAGAAATATTAAAAAGACAGGGTATTATATTGTGAGAAGCTTTTTTAGAGGGAGAAAGCAGCCCCCACCCTTCTTTAATAGCCCACAGCAGATATCAGCACTTAAGAGATAAAGAGAAAGACAGCTTTATACATAGGCAAAGCAAATACTGCAGGCAGAAATTCATTCAAGGCAAGGTATTTTGAAATTCCCTACAGCAAGGTCTGAACAAAGGTAGGATTAGCCCTCAGCCACAATAGGAATTGCCCAACAAGCTCCTTCATTGCCTCGCCCTCAGAAATGTCAACCAAACTTAGCTCAGACAAACTTAGCTCCTAGGACTTTGTACTTTGCCTATAGAGTCAGCTATGACTCTAGTAAGAGTCATTACTTACTACTCTACTAAGGCCCCATGGGAGTCTGACAACAGCCAATGTTCTTACACAGGAACAGGAAGCTCAAGTGCAAAGCCCAAGAGAAGGTATAAAAAAAACCCACTTTCAACTCCATGTGGTCAGCTGCACCAGAACCACCATCTGATTCTGCTTCATCACTAAATCATCTTTCCAATCAGCCTCCATTTTGTCTCCAGTGCCTTTCTCCCACCTTGGAACTGAACCAGATGGATATTTCTTCCCACATTAGGAATATCCTTTTTCTTATATATTTGCTCTGGAGACCTCTGTGCTCAGCAGATGTCAAGCAAGCTTTTGCAGATTTCTGAAAGGCCATGTCCATTTCACAAGACAAAAGGCACTGATTTAAGCCACGGATAGCCCAGATCTTCTCAATGGCTGACAAAATACAAACGGATCCCACTTTTAGAAAAAAGGAGAGATTCAGCTGCAATGATCCAAACCCAGGATCAATGTCCAATCAAAATCTTGGGAAATAGCATAGCTCCTTTGAAATGCTTAGGTTGCTGCATTGCTACATCTGCCATCAAAGCCCTCCTGCACATAGACAGCATAAAAACACCAGATTTTAATGCTCCTAGAATAGGAGCATTTCTAAGCTGCTGCCTGATGAGCCCTTAAAGGCTAGCCACTCTTCTAACCTGCCATGTGTAATTAACTTTTTTAAAAAATAGCAAGGAAAACAATTCCACAATTACTTTCAGAATCAATAGAAAATAGTAAAGAACCAACAAAAATAGAAAGGAATCAATATCACAGGGTTACAAAGTAGCAAGAAATCAATAGTGATCGTGCCATAATAAATCAAACTAAAGTTTTCTTTTCCTTAAAATTGCTGCCATTGTTATTTATCTCATTTCGGTTAAAATGTTCCGACCTTTGTTTTGGCCACTCACATAAATAGGTGGATCAAAGTTTTCACTGTAATGTTTGATTATATTTTTATGCTTTAAGAGAAAGCTAAGTAAATGTGTAACCGAGAAGTCTAATTCAATGCCAAACGTTAATTTTGCAAATCCAACTCATGATGCTCATGATGCATGTACATACATCTCAGTGAATTAAAAAATTCCTCATGAAAAAGTCTGTACATATTTGCAAATAAAATGAAACGAAGATCAATTTTAAAAATAGCAAGTATTTCCTTTTTTAAATCTTCAACCAATATTTACAAGGCTGTCGTTTGGGAAACTTTACAAAAAGTCCACTACTAACTACAGAACTACAGTACAAGAAACAACAACCAAAAAATACACAGAATTAATAGCTCTAGTTTGTATTTATCTGATACCTATAAAATATTTAAATATGCAGCATTTTCTCTTTTTCTCTCTGGAAATTTATCATGCATCATCATCATCATCATCCTCTCCCCTAAATTAAATTGTTAGTTTTCTAACAATTTTACAATTACACATTTCCTCTGTTCGGCTGTCATGTGCTCACAAGCCTCCAGAACATTTGCTATTATTAAAGTCTGTTGAATTGTTTTGGCTTTTACCCAGATTCTTCCATTCATTCCTAACACTAGCTCAAAAGGATAAAGTTGTCCCAAATCCCACATGATTTCACAATCTGGAGCCAAGAGTCTGAAATTAAAACAATGGAGAGAGAGGAAAAAAAGAAATCAATACATGACATCAATCCGATCTCAATTATTAATAGATTATTTTCCTTTGAAACCCTAGCCAAATATCCTTGTTAAGAGTCAAGACTGCTTTTAATTTCCCCTTTCTGGGAAAGCAGAATTGTTATAAAATGAGGCCTAAGGTCTGAACACTGTTGTTCCATGTAAAGATATGAAACAACTTCTCTGAAGCTTTTGGGTGCAAGTTTTCAGTGTGTGTGTGTGAGAGAGAGAGGGGGGGGGAGATCAAAGTAGCAAAACTCCTGAAAATGCTGATGAGATCTGTGTATTGAAGAGAGCTAGTGCTGATGGTGAATGAAATCCATTAAACATTTTGACAAAAGGAAGAAACCAGAAGTAAAAAAAATCACAAATCTAAATTTACTGTACAACTCAAGACCACAATTGAGCCCAAAATTTATGTTGCTAAGTGAGACATTTGTTTTTTAACTATTATTAAGGTTTTATTTTATTATATAAAATACAAAGAAGATAAGAAAAAATAGGAAATTAAGGGAAGGGAGTGGGGAAAAGGGGGTGTGAGATACAAGAGAAAAGAGAAAAAGAAAGAAAAGGAGGCTTTTTTTTAGCATTTTGAAGGAAAAAAAGAAAAAAGGTCAAAGAATTGGAAAAAATACAATGAATTTTGTAAATAAAAATGGTGACAGTTCACAAAGATTACTAGGTGCAAATAGAAATACACATTATTTCCATAGCAAGGAAGATAAAGCAGGAATGGTTAAATTGATTCTTTTATTCAAAGAGGAAAATGTGTTTTTATTTGGATATCACTTCTAGAATTTGTGCTTGTGAAGAAAAAAAATGAAACTTTGACCTTGATTTTGTTGATTAGAAAGATTTGGTGTTATAGGAATGGCTAGTTATATATTAATGTGTAAAAGCAGTAAGTTGAGGTTGGAGTGTGTTTATCCTGTACTGTGCTAAGAAGAGTTGGAAGTCAATGCTAAGTGAGATATTTGTTAAGTGAGTTTTGCCTCATGTTACAACTATCCCTCAATTGTGGTCGTTAAATTGAGGACTACCTCTGTTAACTATTTTTTTTAAAAAAAGAAACCTACACTAGGAAACATGGGAAAGACATAAATTACGTAGTTCCAGAATAAGAATTCCTTGATACCTACTTTCTTATCAGTCCTAGCGAGACCTTGAATAAAAAGCCATCCTGTCCTATGATTCCCATGCCGTTCGCCCGACCACTGCTGTCTATGCAGACCATCTCGGGTTCCATATCTTTATTGGCTACGATAAACTGGCCATAAATAAGGTCACCCACCTAAAGAAGGAAAGAAAAAACAGCCATTTAACAGTACAGATTTACATTCTGCCTTTTTCATTAGAAGCACAAAGGGACACCCACTTCAGTTGTGTCCTCATCACTCTGCTGATGATGGAGTAAGAAAAAAAGTCTGTGCAAAGTACCTCAAGTAGGCAACAGAATGGTCCTGAACCTAGGTCTCTCTGGTTCCAGATCAACAATTGAACTACTATCTCACAGTAACAAAATTGCAGTCACTGAAGGATCATCGAGTGTTCTGTCCCCCCACCTCACATAGGCAGACACACGAGCAAAAGATGTCTACCAGTCATTTATTTTTACAAGCCGACCTGAATCCCTTTGGCAGATAAAAATTCTGGCAGCTACTTTCCAAATGCCTGCCAAGTTTCTTATCACCTCTAGAAACAGGAGTCAGCGTATCTGTAGTCCGTTGCTGGGGCAACCAAGAAAGAGTAGTCAGAAGTCATTCACAAAGTCCAAGCCTTAATTCCGAAAAATATCCCATCCGAAGCTCACAATATGCAGTTTTTGTCCATCACAGAGCCTGCAGAGCAACCCCACCCACTTTTATCCCCTGTGGGGCATGGCTCAGTGACTCAGCAATCTCTGGCCCTTCCCCTCTTCCTTTGCTGCACCCGCCTCTCCCTCTGACACTGCCTGGGATCAATCCAAGATTGATCTTCATCGCCCCCTATTAGTGGGTGCCCCGACATGCTTTCCTCCTGGCCTTCAGCTGGAACCTGAGGCGTTGCCAGAAAGGAGGGTCCTGGAGAGGGAGGCCTTGTCAGTTCCTCCCCATCACTTTCAGAGTCATCTTCCTCCGTGAGGACAGGCTTGGGAGTCACAACATTGGGGTTAGTTCGGCATGACTCCCTTTGAGGAAAGTGTCCCCCAAAGATGCCCTTTCAAAAGGCAACTGGACTTTTTTTCTTGAAGACATTTCGCTTCTCACCGAAGAAGCTTCTTCAGTTCTTGGATGAGAAACGAAACATCTTCAAGAGAAAAACCAAGGAAGTCCAGTTGTTTTTTGAAAAAGCACCTTTGGGACAACCGTGACCTGGATGACTGATAAGCTCATAGACAATTTAAGGAAAGTGATCTTTTGTATGAGAACAGAAGCATGCACAAAAGAGCATTCACAGTATCTCCATGCAACTCAAGGAGGTTATCATCTTTTGCCCAGGTCAGCAATGGTGTTGTTAGTTCTCATTAAACAGGAAAACCAAGCTCATCTGTTGTATGTGTTCATTACACATCAGTCAACTGATTTGTGAAATGTTGTCCTATTATAGCTTGGTATCCTCATCTAATGAACAATACCCCAAAGGGAAAAGAGAAAAGAACCAGAGAGAAGCTAATGATTTAATTAATACATGATTATAATTAATATTTAGCCTTCAGTAGATCAATGAGCTGCATTTCCAGTTCGCATTCATACAGCCAGATGTACAATCTGCTTGCTATCTCACATGCCCTTGTTCCCCAAAGGTTTGCCTGCTCTTAAGATAACGTCTTTGACATTTAAGTCATCCTGGTGACCCATAATAATGTGATGGTATTAGAGCCGATCCCACTGCAGCTTCTTAAAATAGATACATCTTACTGCAAGGAATAAACCCAGGCACATCTGTTTTTATCTGGATTAGAAGTACTGACTGAACACTTTCCTTCCTTTCTTTCTTTCTTTCTTTCTTTCTTTCTTTCTTTCTTTCTTTCTTTCTTTTTCTTTCTTTCTTTCTTTCTTTCTCTCTCTCTCCCTCTCTCTCTCTCTCTCTCTCTCTCTCTCTCTCTCTTTCTTTCTTTCTGTCCAGATCAAACCTTATGAGCCGTGGTGGTGCAGTAGTTAGAATGCAGTACTGCAGGCTACTTCTGCTATCTGCCGGCTGCCAGAGAATCTCACCAGGCTCAAGGATGACTCAGCGTTCCATCCTTCCCAGGTTGGTAAAATGAGGACCCGGATTGTTGGGGGCAATAGGCTGACTCTGTAAACCACTTAGGGAGGGCTGTAAAGCGATATATAAGACTATATGCTATTACTATTGCTAAACTGCCAAAATGAGGCTACCTTTTTGGCATTATCGTTGGCTGGAAAGAAATCACTTTCAGGCAGGGGTGAAATGCTACAGATTCGCTCTGGTTTGGGCGAACTGTTTGGGATAAAAACTACAGGTTCAAGCAAACCAGTAATAAAAAAAACTACCGGTTCCTCCGAACCAGTATTTCCAACAATCAGCTGTGCTGCATGGTTTAGCTAAATCAAACGGCACAGCTGATCCCCGCCCCCTCACTGTTATACTTACCCAAGCCTCCTTTTGGCGTGTATTGCGCATGCACACACAGCGAACCAGTAGCAAACCAGTTCGGATTTCACCACTGCTTTCAGGGCAAACCACAAGATCAAATCATGAAGCCAGATCAAACATGTTGACGTTGAACACCAAACTCTAAAGTCATAGCTCAAATTCCACCCAGGTCTGCTCAGAAATGTCCCTGGGTACAAAAGGATGGTTTTCCTGCTCCTCACGGTGCTTGAGTGTTCCTCACCTGCACGTTCGGCCTGTTCCTCTTGGTCGCTCCTTCAAATGCCAAGTAAGAGAGAGAGGCATGATCGCTGCCTCCAACATCCAGTTTGAATATGTCCCCAGCTTTGGCTGTCACTATGCCAATCACATGATCTCCCTTCACTGGGACATACTGGCAATAAGAAAAAAAATGATTTTTTTTTCTTTTGGACAGAAAACAAAGCAGTGGTATCATGCAGACATCTCCTCCACTGCAATCCACCACGAATATAGTGTGTTTTTTTCTTGCAAAATGCCACTGTGCATAAAAACAGCATTCCTGCCCCAAATGTTTATATTTATTATGTAACATATACTATATATATATATATATATATATATATATATATATATATTTACTTATATAAGAAAATTTTATCATTGTTATATATTTTATATAAATAACATTTTATATAATCATATATAATTTAATATGATTGCATTATGTATCATTATACTTTAATATAATGAATTAATTTAATTTATTCATTAACACTGAGAGCATATAGACAAATTCCTTGTGTGTCCAATCACACTTGGCCAATAAAGAATTCTATTCTATTAACATAAAATTACAGTGTATACTATTTTATTGTATCTTCTTGCGTTGTTTTATAACCACGCACACATTTGCAGATACTGGGGCCACAAGCAGAGCCAGTCCCCGAAGTGCGCACGCGCAGCCCCCTTACCCGCTTCTGTTGTGAGTCCACCCAATAGGTTCCCCCGGAACTACTTCCGCTCCCACTTCCGGTCTGGGCGGAATGGCCACGGTAGCGCAGTAGGCCGCATTTGGTGACTAGCAGGCCGTCGGCGCCGCGTCTCAACCCCGGTCCGCAAACCAGTCGCCCCTTCTGCGACCCGCTCGTGGTCAGACGCAACCGCTCGCCCTCCGCTTCGCCATTGCTGGCCAAGATTAACGCTTCCCCCGGCATTACCACCTGCCCTACCCGCGTCTCGGCCAAGCAAGCGGCGGCGCCTGCCATAATTTCAGAAAACGGGCCGTCGATTTACCGCCTTGCACCTGCGCAGAAGGAACATCCCCGCCGCTAGGCGATTTACCAAGCGCTCAAGCTTGGACCCTTGCGCATGCGCAAATGAAGCCCTGCATCTTTCGGTTTGCAAAAAAAAACAAAACCAATTTCTAGAGTGATGCTGGATTTGGTGTCCTCTTGCTTTTATCTGGTTGGAGAGATTAAGCAACCATTCGGAGAGGATTGTTTATCCCTTCAAAGAGTGCAAACATCAGCAGACGTGTATTAAGATAATTTCTAAATTCAACTCTGACCAGACAATTCCTTTTGTGCCTGACATTTGTGAGCTGGGGCATCTCTGAGCAAATAAGCACCAGTAAAAAACTGGGAAAAAGAGAGACAAGATAATGGGTGAAGGGCAAATGATTAGCATCACTAAACTTGTGCAAAGTAACCACTTTCAACTCTTAAAACCCATGCAGTTTTCTTGGAAAGAATTGTGACGTTGGCACGCAACATCATCAACAGTAGCAAAGTTTGTTTGGAGCCATTCCTCAAAGAGACTTTATCAACTTCCAGCACTAATCTGAATAACAATGTTTGCTCAGGCTGTTTGGTGTCTGATCAACATCTTCAAAATGTGGGGGAAATGTTTGGAATTTAATGAAATAGTGGATATTGTTTTGAGTACTGAAGTGCAGTGGATGCTTAACTTCATATCAATTCACTCTTGAGTGATTCGATTACATCCTTATCTGATTTTGAAAACAAAACATGGATTGCACCTTGTTAATAGCTGAAAGATGTGAGCCAACATGCAAAATTGAGGGGTGGGGGGGAATCCCACAAGACACTAGCTGGACTTAAAAACAGATTGAAGTTTCTACAGATTGGTTGTACCGGTACCAACTTTGCACATCAAAAGAAGAAAGTGTTTACAAAATACCTCAGTTTATAAGTGTTACTTTCTCTTGCTGGGTACAATTATCAATTAGATACAAAATGAAACCGGGTCAAAGATGAATTCCTATTGGAAACAAAGCTATTAATACCAATGTATGAAAGTGAAAATATTCTTTGGCTCAGGGGGAAAAGGGGCCAAAATCATACAGAGATCAGTTTTATACCATGTTGGTTGACTAACAGGCACAAAGAAAGATTGACCAACTACATCAATTTATCCAGAAGACTAAAAACTAAAAACAACATCAGATAAAGCTTTTCTTACGCTGACTGACACATACACCAAGCCATTCTTACATTTTCAACACTGGTAAGCCTATCAATCAGCAAATCTACAAATAGTGATCAATCTTGGTACTCATATACCATACTTGCCCTGGGACTTACATCTTCCTACAAACATTTTGGAATTTAAAAAATACATATTTTACAGCTCAGCTGTAAAATATATATTTTATATATTTTCCTTGAAGTCTTCTCAAGGAAGCTGACACAGGGTAAACGACCTATACTGGTTAAACTACACTTGATGGTCCAGATTTCCAGCTTATGCCATTTTAACTGTATCAGTTTTAAGGCACGTTTTGCAAATAATATTTTTATAACTGCAGGTTCTCTAATTTAGCAGATTAGAGCAAGAGGGTGAAATGATGAGTGAGTTCCTGGATTATTAAACTTTAGCGACCCCGTCTGGCTGACAGTGGCATACCAATATATGAGAAAATCATAAAATGTGGAATACTACTCCGAAGAAAGAGGATATTTTAAGATGAAGTTTGATTTTCTAAAGCAATATCAACACTACTCAAAGTTGACTTTTATTGACTTCAGTATTTTATCTTCAGCTTTTCAGTCATTCATTTATTAAATTTTTATATTGCCCCTCTCCCACAGGACTCGGGGCGGTGAACAGCCAGGATTAAAAAACATACAATATAAACATTAAAATACTTTAAAACATAATTAAATCTATATTGGTTTCCCCCAATTTAAAACCCCTTACCCATAAAATTAACCAATTAAAAATTTTAAGCCAGCCCAGCTTGCTGAAATAAAAATGTCTTCAGAGCCCGGCGAAAGGTCCGGGGGTCTGGGATCAGTCATATCCTTGGGGGTAGCTCATTCCAGAGGGTGGGTGCCCCCACAGAGAAGGCTCTTCCCTTGGGGGTCGCCAGCCGACATTGCCTGACCAACGGCACCCTGAGGAGACCCTCTCTGTGGGAGCGTATTGGCCGGTGGGAGGTTATCAGTGGCAGAAGGTGGTCTCGTAAGTAACCAGGCCCCAAGCCATGGAGCGCTTTGAAGATGAGAACCAATACCTTGAAGCACACCCGGAAGACCACCGGAAGCCAATGCAGCTCATGCAAGAGAGGTGTTACGTGGGAGCGCCATGTCGCCCCCATAAGTACCCGCGCAGCTGCATTCTGCACCAGCTGGAGCCTCCGAATGCTCCTCAAGGGTAGCCCATGTAGAGAGCATTGCAGTAGTCCAGGCGGGAAGTGACGAGTGACGTGATGAGTGACCGTGCATAAGGAGTCCCGATCCAGAAAGGGGTGCAACTGGCGTATCAGGTGAAACTGATAGAAAGCCCCCCTGGCCACGGCCGTCATATGCTCTTCTAAAGACAGCCATGCATCCAGGAGGACACCCAAGTTACATGCCCTCTTCGTGGGGGCCAATGTCTCGCCCCCAATAGCCAGAGATGGCACCATCTGGCTATATCGGGACGCCGGCAACCACAGCCACTCCGTCTTGGAGGGGTTGAGTCGGAGCCTGTTCCTCCCCATCCAGACCCGCACAGCCTCCAGGCACCAGGACATCACTTCAAGGGCATCATTGGGGTGGTCTGGGGTGGAGATGTACAGCTGGGTGTCGTCAGCGTACAGATGGCACTGCATCCCAAAACCACAGATGATCTCACCCAGCGGCTTCACATAAATGTTGAACAGGAGAGGTGAGAGGACCGACCCTTGCAGCACCCCACAGACCAGGTGCCTTGAGGTCGACCTCTGCCCTCCAGCCAACACGGACTGCGACCGGTCGGAGAGATAGGAGGAGAACCACCGTAAAACAGTGCCTCCCACTCCCAACCCCTCCAACCGGCACAGCATGATACCATGGTCGATGGTATCAAAAGTCGCTGAGAGGTCTAATAGGACCAGAACAGAGGAGCAACCCCTGTCCCGAGCCCTCCAGAGATCATCAACCAACGCGACCAATGCTGTTTCCATGTTGTACCCGGGCCTGAAGCCGGACTGGAACGGATCTAGATAGATGGTTTCATCCAGGAACTGCAGGAGCTGTCGCGCCACCACACTCTCAACAACCTTCGCCGGAAAGCAAAGGTTGGAAACTGGACGATAGTTTGCCAAAACGGCTGGGTCCAGAGAGGGGCCTCACCACCACCTCTTTCAAGGCAGGAGGCAAGAAACCCTCACTCAAGGAAGCGTTTATAATCCTCTGGAGCCAGCCTCGTGTAACCTCCCCAGTAGCCAGCACCAACCAGGAGGGACACGGGTCCAATAAACATGTGGTTGCGTTCAACCTCCCCAGCATCCTGTCCACGTCCTCGGGGGTCACAGGGTCAAACTCATCCCAGATAACATTCTCAAGACACACCTCGGACAACCCGCCTGAACCCACCCAGTCAGAGTCCAAGCCTTCCCGAATTTGAGCGACTTTATCGTGCAGATAATGCGCAAAATTCTCAGCACGCCCTTGCAAGGGATCTTCCCACACTCCCAGATGGAGAAGGGAGGGGGTCACCCTAAACAAGGCGGCTGGGCAATTATCTGCCGATGCGATAAGAGCAGAAAAGTAGTTACACTTCACCGCTTTTATCGCCACTAAGTAGGTCTTGATATAAGACCTCACTAGTGTACAGTCAGATTCGGAACAACTAGCCCTTCAACTACTCTCTAGGCGTCTTTTCTGGCGCTTCATCTCCCTCAGCTCCTCGGAGAACCAAGGAGCTGGGCAGATTCGACGCCGGGTCAGAGGCCGCAAAGGCATGACCCGATCTAAAGCACCAGCGGCCGCCCTATCCCAGGTCTTCTGTTGAGTCGTGAGCCAGAGTCTCAGGAAATGGCCCAAGCTCCATTTGGAACCTATCAGGATCCATCAGGTGCCTGGGGCGGAGCCATCTAATCGGTTCCGCCTCCCTGCGGTAGGGTGTAGTGGTCAGAAAGTCAAATCTAAGGAGAGAATGGTCTGACCATGACAAGGGTTCAATGACTATATCCTCTGTATCTAGGCCATTCAACCACTGACCAGAGACGAAAACCAAGTCCAGCATGTTTCCTCCTGTGTGAGTGGGGCCCTGAATTAACTGGGTCAGGTCCATGGCCGTCATGGAAGCCATGAACTTCCGAGCCACCTCAGACGTTTCACCGATGGATGGCAGGTTGAAATCCCCCATGATTAAAAGCCTGGGGGTATCAACCGCCACCCCGGCTATAACGTTGAGTAGCTTGGGCAGGGCCGCTGCCACGCAGCAAGGAGCCAGGTAGGCAATCAGCAGCCCATCTGCCTCCAATGGCTCCACTTCACAAGGAGAGACTCATCTCCACTGTACCTCAGGCTATCTGAGGTACAGTGGCCTCCCTAAGACCTTCCTTTACAATAACCGCCACCCCCCCCACCCCTACCCTGGGCTCTCGGCTGATGAAATGCGCGGAAACCCGGTGGGCACATTTCTACAAGGGGGACCCCCCCTCCTGGCCCAATCAGGTCTCTGTAATACCCTCCAGGTCCGCTCCCCCCTCCTGAATCAGCTCACAAATGAGGGGGGCTTTATTAACCACGGACCTGGCGTTGCACAGCATCAGCCTAAGACCCAGGCTCTGAGGTTCTGGACAACCCAGGGAACGAGGAGAGCATTGGGAGCCGGAGCACGTTACTGCTTGGAGACAGCAGGTGTGTGCCCCCACAACATGATATGGCCCCCTGCTCCTACCATACCTGCCCCTCCCACCCACAGTCCTGATGACATCACCCTCTTCCCTACCAACACCAACCCCCTCAAATCCCCGCTCCGCACCTCCCCTGACGCGACCCTGTGCCGGGCCTGGCCACCCCCTAACAAATCACCCTCCCTATCCTTCACCAAACAACCCTCCCCCCTCCCAAAACCCCTTAAAAGGTTGGCTAATGACAATTTTAAAAAAACCCTCAGCCCCCTCTTCACCGCATGCCTTTTGTGTACAGCTATTCAGTTTCTCTATGCTTTGTTTTTCAAGCAGTGTTTTCTCAAGGCTAGAGACAATTCCAAGTTATATACTTGGAATTATAATGTTAAAAATGGAGAGTGCAAACTGATCATTATTTTTATTTATTAAATTTTTACGTCACCCATCTCCCTTACAAGGCGATTCATGGTTTATGCTTCACTTCCAACAATTATAATAGTCTCATTTTGATTATGGAAAACAGAATAAAGCTATTGCTGCAATATGCTATACAAACCAGAAATGACCATCTTGTGAACTGCAACCAAACCTTTGCAAAGCTATCATTAAAGGCTATCATTAAAGTGATTACCAAGTTTTAATGAAACGAAAAATCCCACAAAGAGTGTTTACAAATATCTGCTGATACGTTAATATGATACATACATTTTAAAGACTGAATAGAAAAGGCAATTGGAAATTTCCACTTTATCCAAGCAATGGGAAATTCTACTGGAAACATTTGATAAACCTTAGGCTACATTTTATTCAACACAAAACATGTTTAACTTACTAGACTCTGCTGCATTTGTACAGAAAATAGACAAAGTTTATTTATTTATTTATTTATTTATTTATTTATTTATTTATTTATTTATTTATTATTTCAATTTGTATACCGCCCTACTCCCGAAGGACTCAGGGCGGTGAACAGCCATAGAATAAAACATATGAGTACAAAATTTAAAATAAAGTAAAACGAATTAAATAATTTGGCTGAAAATTTAAAACCCCAATAATTTAAGACCAAATTTAAAATTTCCATTTAAAAAGGGGAAAAACTTAGGTCAGGCCAGCTTGATGAAATAAGAATGTCTTGAGCGCGCGACGGAAGGTACGCAGATCCGGGATCTTCCGTATTTCCGGGGGGAGCTCGTTCCAGACAGTAGGTGCCCCCACAGAGAAGGCTCTCCCCCTGGAGATATAAGTTACTGTTGATATTCTCAATGAGAATACAGTATGACTTCGATCAAGTATATGTTTTTGGAATATGCTAAAATGTATTATTGGAAGAATATTAAGGTAAGAATAACGCGGGGGGTGGGGTGGGCGCGGGGGGGGGCAGAACCGGTTTGGTGATATCATATCGTCACTGCTACCGGCTCGGGAGAACTGGGCCGAACTGGGAGGAACCCACCACTGCTTTATACACATAATTATAATCAAAGTGATATAACAGAGGGGGAAACTGAGCTACTTTTCAAACACTGCTGATCCATTAGAATAATCAAAAGTTCATTACAATGTCTTATTTCTAAATACAACAGCATCAGTCTAAAAAAGAATTTCTGTATATTTAAGAATAATTTTTTGACCTCCAAAAATTTACTATTTTAAAAAAGTAATTATCTGCAATATTCCTTCAAATAATGATGGCATAGGGCTACTACTTTTAATGACAATTGGCTTGGAAGTTTGAATAAGTCTGCTACTGAATACTTTACCTGGCAACATTTTTTTTTAGAAAGTGTGTTGCTACATTCATATAACACCCTTATCCTGGTTTAGGAATTAATTCACTTTCTGGGTTTGCACTAAACCATAATGAAGTGGACTATGTTCAAACATAGCCACCTAATCACAGATGATTAATGTAATTACATGTGAATGTAAGTCTTAGATTTGTACCATGTCTAATTTTACACACACATACGTATATAGATAGACGTTAATACTGTTTTGGAGACACTTTATATGCACTGTACCTCTGAATGTGGCCTCTGTTTAGAATATACATACACCTCATATACAGAGCCACAAGCTGATATAATGTGTCTCCAAATCAGTGTCACGCATCTATAACATTGTGGATGGTTCTATACCAGGGGTGAAATGCTCCCGATTCGGACCGGATCACCTGATCTGGTAGCGATGGCGGCGGGTGGTTTGGAGAACCGGTAGCAAAAATCCCTTCCCCCTCCCATGCCCAGCTGAGCCTCTTTGGGTGAAAAAATGCTTTTAAAAGTAAAAAAAAAAGCCTCTGATGATCGTGCAGCTCAGCTGGGATCGTCAGAGGCTTTTAAAAGCATTTTTTAAAATATATAAAAAAAATTGGCCATGCCCACCCAGTCACATTACCCCTCCCCCACCAAGCCACGCCCACAGAATCTGTAGTAACAAATTTTACATTTCACCACTGTTCTATATGCATACAAAATGTCTTGTGTCAACTATGTCCATCATGGCGGTTAGAATAATTCATTCCCAAATCACCCATAAGTGTGATTGTGCAAGAATCTTACTGCTTATTTGTTTGCAATCAATTGTATAACTGATTTCCAGTTGTAGATAGACACCATTCCTTCCATTCACTCCAACAGATAAAAGCATAAAAACAAAAGCTTCAAGAACACAGCAGGATTTGAAGAGGCACATCGTACACGTACTTTCCCAAGACATCTTACCATCTGATGATCAGTCTTATCCATATAACATCCCAGTGCAACTATGCTGGAAAAGTGTCACTATCACACACACAAGATTTTCATCCTTTCTTAAACAAAGCTTTTTGAAGACAGCAGGATCTTCTTCCAAGTATACATGAATTGTGGAATTACTCCGAATTCCCATCCTGAGTAGATCTGTCTTTCTCAGCCTTTGTGTCACCTTCAGCTTGTACATCATTTTCCTTCTCAGTTGCTATGTCTTGTTCCAATTGGTCTTCACCTTTGTCATTCAAGACTTTGGGACTTAAATCTTCATCTGCAGCAGTTTCCAACAAAGCTTCCTGGAGCTTTAAACTAGGACTTACATGGCGTAGTTGTCCATCCAACTTGTTTATCACAACATTTAAGTCATCTTGATCCACTCTGTTTTCTAACATCTCTTGCATTTCAGATTCTTCTGGCATGTGTTCAATCTTTTCTTCGGTTGTCATCTATGATTGAAAATTAATTTCATCTACATGAGTACATTATTAAAATCCCTTTTTAAAACACAATATTAATCTAGGTGTCAAGGTTCCGACTGATTTCCTAATTAAGGAATTCCCTAATTAAGCCAAAATTAAAAAATCCACTTATTTATTAGGAGCTTCATGTCGGCACTGTCAGATCCCTAAAAGTGATACTGCCATTCAAGTGAAGGAAGGGGGGACGTGGATTCGATTTACTAGCATGGCCTGTGTCATCAGATATTTTACAACCTATATCCTGGCGCCAAGCAAGCCTGAGATTCCTTTTACCTGCAGGAATTTATATGATAGCCATGTGGGTTGTCTCACTTTAAAGGGAAGTGGTGGGAATGCATGTTTGTTTAGGTTCTCAAAGGAAATAGTAAAGAAAACATCTTCACACTTGTGTATTGGCTGAAATCTGCATTCTGACCTAAAGGGAGGGGTCTCTACCACTTTAATCCTACTGCTTTGCCTAAGGGCATTCAGATTGTGCTTTAGCTGGATGGTTTTCACTTCTGCTTAATAAAAGAATCCTTTTGAACAACTACGTTTCAAGAGTTCGTACTTTCTTAAGTTGGAAGGAGAGGCGATCCTTACAGAAAGCACAATCTGCAAAACGGTCAACCCAGAGAAGCAATCTTTGCTCTACTGAGGGGACCTTGCAAACCATGTCTGAACAAAGCAGAGAGCTTGGAGAAACCGATTGCTGGGGAGAGACAGTAACCGCCACCCAGTCGGATGCCTGTCTCGTGCAACCCATCGGAGAGGATGAGGTAACCCTGGAGAATCCTGAAAAGCCCCGCTGGTCGATTGGCATCGGGAAGAAAGATGGCTGGGATGAGAGAACCAGAGGAGTCACCCTCAATCGTGGCAACCGAAAACCGGGGTGGAAACTGGAACTAGAAGCCCTTACTGACCAGGGGGGGTTGACCGAAGCACCCCTGAGGGAGGACTACCTGAAGAGGCATATAACCCAATTGGTGATGGAGACTTTGGAAAATCTTAACATCCGAAGGGAGCCAGGACAACAACCAAAGAGCACTGAAAGGGCAGCAGTCATTGATGATGCCAGGGGAGGCACCCCCCTCCTGGAGGCCGCCTATCGAGCAGATGGTGCAGCAGCTACGGGAGAAGACCCAGCAAACTCTCCCCCTCAGGCAGCACGCACACCGGCACCCATTCCCAATCAACCCCGGGCTCCTCAGCTGGAAAGAGAAACTCTCCCTCTTGGGGTGAAGTTTGATGGGAATCCGCAACAATTAGGATTCTTTGTGGCACATGTGCTCACCTACATGCAAGAGTATGGGCGTGACTTCCAAACCCAAGGCTCCTGAGTGCGAGTTGTGACCCTAGCCCTAGAGGGTGCTGCAGCCAGATGGATGGTGACCCTACATAATGCCAACGCACCAGAACTGCGGAATTTCGACCATTTCATGATGGCCCTGCGACGTTGGTTCGAGGACCCACTGGCAGATCGCAAAGCACATGACCGCATTAAGGTGGTGAGGCAGGGGCGATGGCCAGTAGCAGAGTATACTGAAGAATTCCGGGACCTCGCGTGTCGTGTGCACTGGCCGGAAGATATTTTGGTGAGCTGTTTTAAGGACGGACTGAGTGATGATCTATACAATGCCTGCGTGGCCCGAGGGGCACCGAATGACCTACATGAATGGTATGTCACCGCCGAAGAAGCTGAGATCGATATGGCCAGAAACCAGTATCGAGCGGGGCGAGCATGGACAAAATCCTCACCCCAATGGAAGCAAGAGCCCCACAAACCACAAACCGCATTCCCCCCGAGATCTTCAGCCTGTTTCAAGTGTGGAAAAGAAGGGCACCGAGCTGCAGAGTGTCGTTCGCAAACACCCGCCCGGAACCACCCACCGGGGTGGGTCCTGGAAAACTGGGTCGGCGTGGGAAGGAGACTGCCCTGAGGAGCAGGGAGGCCGTAGAAGTCCCATCCCCTCCCCTCTTTGGGGAAGAAACCCTGGCATCTGAACAGGAGGAATCACACTCGTTTGGAAGCGATCCAGATGATGAGCCACTGGTAAGCAAACCAATTAAACCGCTTACCCTCCCCTTAAGACTATTTATCCCAAACCAGAACAGGGAGATAAGTATCCCCACCCTAGTGGATTCGGGGTGCACCCGTTGTTTGATCAGCCCAACTTTAGTAGGGAAGTTAGGGATTAACGTAAGAAAGCTGAAAACCCCCATTGCTTTCTGCCAACTAGATGGGTCAATAGCAGGAGGGGAGCCAGCTTCTCTGGCCACCGTGCCTCTACATATAGGCATTGGAAGCCACGAGGAAAGGCTTACCTTTATAGTGGCACCTGGCGTGGAATGGCCGTTGGTTCTGGGCCTTGTGTGGCTAAAAAGATGGAACCCACAAATCAATTGGAAACAAGGCATCATAAAATTTCAGCGGAAGGTAACTTTCGCTGAGTATCCACATAAAGGACTTGAGGGGGCAGAGAATCGAGAAACGGCCATGCCTGGTCACGCCACACCAACTGAGGGCATACCCATAGAATACAAGGATTTAGCTGAGGTTTTTAGCGAAAAAGCCTCAGATGAGCTCCCCCCCCACCGCGCCACTGACTGTGCAATAGAAATCTTACCCGGCACAAAACTCCCTAAACCCAAGATGTACAGCATGTCACCGAGGGAGTTGGAAGAGCTGAGAACATTCATTGAGAAAAACCTAGCAAGGGGTTTCATCGAGCCAGCCCGACCAAAAATTGCAGCCCCAGTGTTGTTTAGAGAGAAAAAAGATGATTCAAAACGCTTATGCGTTGACTACCGGAACATTAATACTATCAGTGTGCAGAACGTGTATCCTCTCCCCCTTATGAAAGATATGTTAGCACACCTCGCTAAAGGGAACATTTTTTCAAAGCTGGACTTAAGGGAGGCTTACTACCGTGTCAGAATTAAGGAAGGGGATGAGTGGAAAATGGCATTTAACACCCCCCTCGGCTGCTACCAATTCAAGGTGCTCCCCTTTGGGTTACAAGGAGCTCCTGCAGTGTTTATGCAGTTAATAAATGAAGTGCTGCATCAGCATTTATATAAGGGGGTTCTGGTCTATTTGGACGACATTTTAATCTATACCGAGACCAAAGCAGAACATGTAAAACTAGTCAGGGCAGTTTTAAACAAACTCCGTGCTGCCAAACTTTATGCCAAACTTTCCAAATGTGAATTCCATCAAGAGAAGATTGACTATTTGGGATACCGCATTTCACACCAGGGGGTTGAGATGGATCCTCTAAAAGTGCAGGCTGTACTTGATTGGGACCCTCCACGCACACGTAAACAGTTACAGAGCTTCCTGGGGTTTGCCAACTTTTACTGCCAGTTTATCCCTGCGTTCGCTCAGATTGCCCTCCCCATCACCAAGCTCTTAAAAACAAAGGGGGAGGACAACCCTAAACCAAAGCAACCTTTGAACTGGACTATGGAATGCCAGGCAGCATTTGAAAAACTTAAACGGCTGTTCTCAGCAGAACCAATTCTACAACACCCGGACACGGAGAAACCATTTGTCATACAAGCAGATGCCAGCGATGTGGCGATAGGAGCGGTCCTGCTTCAAAAGAATGAGCAAGACCAACTACAGCCCTGCGCTTACACATCCAAAAAGTTGAATGAGACTGAGCAAAGGTGGGCTATTTGGGAGAAAGAGGCGTATGCAGTTCGTTGGGCATTGTTAACCTGGCGGCACTTCCTAGAAGGCAGTAAGACCCCTTTTGAAGTCTGGACTGATCATAAAAATCTAGAAGCCCTAAAGACCCCAAGGAAACTCTCCCCAAAACAAGTACGATGGGCTCAGTACTTTAAACGGTTTGATTTTACTCTAAAATACCTCCCGGGGGGGAAAAACTTCCTGGCGGATGCGCTATCCAGAAAACCGCAATACATTCGTGCAAGGTCAGACGTAATCAAACCTATAGTACAAAACAGTCAACTAGCCGCTAAAGTAGTCACCAGATCCCAGGAAAAACAAGAAACAGTGACAGACAATGACATCACCCAAAATTTTAAACAAGCATTGGCCACTGATGAATGGTTTTTGAACAACAAATCCAGCTGTCTGATGAAAGAAGACTTGGCTTGGGTGGGGGGGAAGTTGTATGTCCCTGCAAGCCAAAGACTATGCTTAATGGTACGGTGCCATGACTCCAAATTAGCTGGACATTTTGGGTTTGTGAAAACTTTACACCTGATTAAAAGACAATTTTGGTGGCCATCACTAAAAAAGGACATAGAAAGCTATGTAGAAAGCTGCCCCATTTGTGCAGCAGCAAAAAGACGCCAGGGGAAATCCCCAGGTCTATTGCAGAAGGTAGCTGAACCTTCAGTGCCTTGGAGAGAGATTGCTATGGATTTCATTGTGGAATTGCCAAACAGTGAGGGAAATACTGTTATTTGGGTTGTGACAGACCTATTTTCAAAACAGGCACATTTTATACCCTGCCAAAAGATCCCAACTGCTAAAAGTTTAGCCAAATTATTCCTAATACACATTTATCGACTTCATGGTGCTCCACAAAGGATCATCTCTGACAGAGGGGCTCAATTCACCTCCAACTTTTGGAGGGCGTTTTTGGGCTTACTTGGTACTGGCCAGGGGTTGAGCACATCTTTTCATCCGTGTACTAATGGCAATTCTGAAATTTTGAACTCGGTACTAGAACAATATTTAAGGTGTTTCATTAATTTTCAACAGGATAACTGGACCGAACTTTTCCCTTTTGCTGAAGTTGCGTTTAATAATGCTGTCCATTCAAGCACTGGTTTTACCCCTTTTAGAGTAGCAACAGGCCAGGATTTCAGCCCCATGCCTGAACTACCCACAGAAGAACCCACCATCCCCTCAATTAAGGAGTGGATGGACAATTTGCAAAACACGTGGCCAGTGGTTAGATTAGCCTTACAGGAAGCTAGAGAAGCTTTTAAGATTCAAGCTGACAAGAAAAGGATGGAACCCAAACCTTTTCATATCGGAGACAGAGTATACTTATCTACAAAATTCTTGAAATCATTACAACCATCAAAGAAACTAGGGCCAAAGTTCATTGGACCTTTCCCCATCACTAGAATCATCAATCCAGTAGCAGTTGAACTACTTCTTCCAAAGACACTCAGGCAGATCCACCCAGTATTCCATATCAGTTTACTCAAACGAGAAGTAATCTCATCCCTCAGACCACCTGCATCTACACCACCTGTTCCCATCATGATTAAAGGTGAACAACACTTTGAAATCAAGGAAATCCTTGATTCTAGGATCCACAGAGGGAAAGTCCAATACTTAGTTGCTTGGAAACATTTACCATCAGCACACAATGAATGGGTTGCCAAACACCATGTTAGGGCTCCAATCTTACTGAGAAAATTTCACTCCCAATACCCTAACAAACCTTGTTGATATACTATCATGAAATCTTGAAATCTTGTGTGTATTTGTTTTTTTTTTTTTTTTACAGGTGGACCCTTTTGTTTTCTAAGGAGGGTAGCATGTCAGATCCCTAAAAGTGATGCTGCCATTCAAGTGGAGGAAGGGGGGACTTGGATTCGATTTACTAGCATGGCCTGTGTCATCAGATATTTTACAACCTATATCCTGGCGCCAAGCAAGCCTGAGATTCCTTTTACCTGCAGGAATTTATATGATAGCCATGTGGGTTGTCTCACTTTAAAGGGAAGTGGTGGGAATGCATGTTCGTTCAGGTTCTCAAAGGAAATAGTAAAGAAAACATCTTCACACTTGTGTATTGGCTAAAATCCGCATTCTGACCTAAAGGGAGGGGTCTCTACCACTTTAATCCTACTGCTTTGCCTAAGGGCGTTCAGATTGTGCTTTAGCTGGATGGTTTTCACTTCTGCTTAATAAAAGAATCCTTTTGAACAACTACGTTTCAAGAGTTCGTACTTTCTTAAGTTGGAAGGAGAGGCGATCCTTACAGGCACATTCCAAGTGAAGCCAACTCTGACCTCACTTAATTCATGCCCTGGCTCTGACCCTGTTTCCCCCTCCCCCCAAGGTGTGTCATAGTCACATTCCCCAATGAAGCAATTTCTCAGGTTGTAGAGTCCCTCCCTCTGGCCACTGTGGGTATCCACAGTGAAGATGGCCTTGACATGGAGATGGCTGGAATGTGCTTTTGTTTTGACTGAAGTGCGATCCCCTCGCTGCAGCTACGAGGCTCAGTTCCCCATCCCCCTGCCTATGGCAACTCGAGAGCAGGTCAGGAATGCTTCACAAGTTGACACTAGATTTTCAAGATTCTCTTATATTACCTTACTAGGAAAAAAGTAAGGTAATATAATCTCTCTCTCCAGGGGGAGAGCCTTCTCTGTGGGGGCACCTACCATCTGGAACCAGCTCCCCCCAGAGATACGGAAGATCCCGGACCTGCGCACGTTTCGCCGTGCTCTCAAAACTTTTTTATTTCAGCAAGCTGGCCTGGCCTAACTCCCCTCTTTTAAATTCTTAAATTTTAAATTTTTGAATTCGTGATTTTATAAATTGAGTGTTTTAATCTGTGTTTCGGCCGAAATATTTAATAATTTTAAGGGATTTTTAATATTTGTATTGTCTGTATTTTATCTTGGCTGTTCACCGCCCTGAGTCCTTCGGGAGTAGGGCGGTATAGAAATTTGATTAATAAATAAATAAATAAATAAATAAATAAAATATCATTCCAGAAATCCAAGTGGTTTTTGTTTCCTGTCTGACAGCCTTGAAGGAATTCACAACAATCTAGAAAGCCTCCAAAGCAATTGTCCAGCTCAACTGACACTCCGTATAATCAAGGCAGGATTGCTATGAGTCTCTTTCTCATGCTTTTTTCCTACTTTGAAAAATAAATATTATCTGTAATAGTCCTTCATGTTCTCAGAGACTGCTAGATATTCCATCACCCTAGTCTGAAACAAGACTGATTTCAATTCTTCAAAATAAGAACAAGAACTAAGCTTGCACAAAAACTAAGTTGCAGATTCTGTACAGATTTTTAGACCTGAATGGATTTATCCAAGGCAAAGAAGCAACTATGATCTTCCTGAATGAAATGCGCCATGTTATCTTATCTGGTGTCCTTAACCTCTTCCAGTTCTCTGAACATGTGAAGAACCTCAAAATAAAGGGACTGGGGCAGTGATGGTTAACCTTTTTCGGACCGAGTGCGCGCACGTGTCCCCGAACCCCAAAATGCAATGCGCGCATGGCCCCTGTGCATGCACCCCTGTGCATGCATGGCGGAGCTGAACTGGGGCAATGGCTCACGTGCCCATAGAGAGGGTGCTGCGTGCCACCTTTGGCATGCATGCTGTAGGTTCGCCATCACGAGTCTGGGGTGACTTCCAGTAGGTAAACATCATTTTAATGCAAAGTAAGCCCTGGTTTTGCTGTTAATAATAGTATGTCAAGTGCATTTGTTAAAGTAGGTACTCACTTCATCTGTCTTCTTATCAGCCACCTCTTCTCTCAAAGGTTGGTGTGATACTCCACCTATTTCCATTAATTTTTCAGGAGTATCTTCTGTTTGCTCTTGGAAACTCTGAGTATCTTCTGTTTGCTCTTTATCCTTTATAGAATAAAACTGCATTCAGTTTACTTCAGCTACCAACCATCTAGCCATCTAACCATTTTAGCATCCATCCATCTGCCATCCATCCATTCGCACTCTAGGAACAGACACTTTTTTTAATATGCATTTTTTTTACAACTGCTCCAACAATTTTTCTCATTACACCAATGAGCCAAATATAGCCCATTGTACTTTAGTGTACTCTAGTGTAAAATTAAGAGACCCAGACCTTCTGCTGCTCTTCAAATTTTTGAGCCATCAGAAGTTCTTCTGCCTTCAGCTTTTCTGTACTCTCCAATTCTGCCAGAAGTTCTTCATAATGAAGTTCTAGGTGGTCCTTTTCGGACTTTTTCTAGAAGGGATAGGAAAATTGGGAGGAAATACAATTTGATTCAATCATTGCTGAGACAAGCTTTCTTCAACTTTGGTTGTTTTTTTTTTTTTAATGTATCACCTTTTCTTCTTTCTTTCTATTTTCATTATAGTTGTAAATCCAGGAGGCCAGGAAACAGATGGGGTCTCTTGGCCGGCAATCCGCTACCTCTGCAAGTCCTTCAGCCAAACACATTCCGAGGTTTTCCTTGAAATATTTGGCATCCATTCTCATCATTTGCCTTTCACTTTGCATTGATCCAAGGGACTGGATGAAGTTGTACCAAGTTCTCTGTTTACAGGAAACAAAATAAAACAAACAAAATAAATTGCAGCAGGGCAGCCCTTAGAATGAATCTAGGTCCTAATTAAATGTCTTTACTTGTTCTTACAGAGAAGACGTTATGCTAGATACTGTTTTCAAAAAATAGTATTTCTTTTTGTACCTCTCATAAATAATAATTATCATCTAAACTAATAGACCTATGCTCAGTTAATAGAAGGATCAAAATTTACTAGAAGAATAACAGAATTGGAAGGGACATTGCAGGTCTTCTAGTCCAACCCCTATACAATTCTGAACAAATGGGTGTCCATCTCTTCTTAAAACCTCCAGTATTGGAGAACCCACAACTTCTGAAGGCAAGCCATTCCATTAGTTAATTGTTCTCACTGTCAGGAAGTTTCTCCTTAATTCCAGGTTGCTTCTCTCCTTGATTAGTTTCCATCCATTGTTTCTTGTCTTGCCTTCAGGTGCTTTGGAAAATAGGCTGACCCACTCTTCTTTAAGGCAGCCCCTTAAATATTGGAACACTGCTATCATGTCACCCAGAGTGATGGACAAAGAAATCCATTAATCTTGCAAAAAAAAAGGTAAAAAAGAAAACAAGAGGATTTGATTGCAAATACAATGAACTGTAATATTGATAGCTGCTTTGTTGCTGTTTTATTTCATATGCTATCTATTCAATTCGTAATTTTTGCTGGCTTTTGTTATTGCTGTAATGCATAATGTCATTTTTTTAATATGGGCAGCTGGCCCATAGAATTGTTGAGTTGGACACAACTGAATGGATATATCATCATCATCATCATCATCATCATCAATCATCATCTTTTGTTGGAAAGGAACTATGAAAGGGCATGTAGCCTTTCCGGACACACTATAATCTAGAAATATATTTGCAACCCAGATAAAATTTCTCAGCAAGAAAAAAAAAGACCTCCCAAACTTCTCAGGGTCCCATATAACAATGATGAAAAATACCAGGTCAGCTTTTTGATCACAGGAATCTAACACCCAAATCAATATTCTCCTTTTCGGAACCTTTTAGAACTCAGAATTCATTCAGAAGGAACGAACCTACTCAAGATTTAAAAATTTGCATCCTGTGCGCTCTCATTCCTCCGAGCAGAAAGAAACTCGTACTCCGCTCGGTTCAACCCTTTGCTCGCTTTCTGCAACGTCTGAAAAAGATCAGACTGGGAATGAAACCTGCCTTCCTTGCAACCCTCGTTTATATCTTTAACCGTATTGCAATCTCCACCTGGAGTGGTTTTTTCGCTCCTTGCGCGCGATCTTGGCGTTCCTTCGTCGCCTGGCAACCGAACACCTTGTTGGGATCCGACCCGTGACTCTGCGGAGTCTTCTGTTGCGTGAATCCGGGGTGGAGGGAAAATCTCATTGGCTGCTGAGTCCCATTGAGGAAAAGAAAGAGAGAAAGAGATATAGTTTTGCTTACGAAACTGAACAAAGGGAAACAAAAGTCGTGCCTTAAAAACTCCGGCATAAAAGCGCTGCAAAGAACGGAGAAAAAATAGCTTCCAAACAAGAAGCTTAAATGCAATTCGTTGTTTTCCGCGGTGTAATGCTTGTTTCCTGCTGAACATCGCAACCATAAGTTGCATTTAAAAAAAAATCTACTTTTTCCTGGGAACTCAGATAAGGCTACTATGCGTGAAGGCGAGATCACCCGTTTTTCAAGGGAGTTCCTTTTCTAAAAGGCCCTCCTACCAAAGCCTGGTGAATTAGGAGATCTAATTAAGGGGCGTGCATAAGCGCACCAGCGTGCCTACCGTCCCTAATGTTTTTTTTTATTCGTATCCTTTTCATGTATTTATAATTATGTTTACACTTGTATTGTCATAAAATACATGCTTGACGAAAATATAATTAATTAATTAGGAGATCTAATTAGGGAGCGTGCATAAGGGCACCATCATGCCTACTGTCCCTGTCCTACTGTCCCCATTTACTTGTACTCATTCCTTGTTCATGTCCATGTTTATACCTATACCTGTTATCTAGTACATGTTTGACAAATTAAATAATAAATAAATAAAATCTTCAGATGCCAGGAAAAATACCCATCTGGTCTGTTCCACTGGGGCTTCCAGACCTTTTACCTTCTGCCAACCAAGAATCTCTAGGACCATCAGGGCATGCCCCGCAGAGATCTCAGGGAAAGGAGTAGGTGGTGTGGAAAGACAACATCATAATCTGATAAACAAAGAATATTGCTAACATCATCATTATCCATAAAAGAAGCCGGCAATTTTTCTTTTCATCACAAGTAGCCTTTAAAAACAATACTACCCCTCGATCTGTACAAAGATCCAATTTGAGATTAATATAAAGTAAAGGTTTCCCTTGCACATATGTGCTAGTCGTTCCTGACTCTAGGGGGCAGTGCTCATCTCCGTTTCAAAGCCGAAGAGCCAGTGCTGTTCAAAGACGTCTCCGTGGTCATGTGGCCGGCATGACTAAACGCCAAAGGTACATGGAACGCTGTTACCTTCCCACCAAAGGTGGTCCCTATTTTTCTACTTGAATTTTTTACATGTTTTCGAACTGCTAGGTTGGCAGAAGCTAGGACAAGTAATGGGAGCTCACCCCATTATGTGACAGTAGGGATTTGAACCACTGAACTGCTGACCTTTCGATCAACAAGCTCAGTGTCTTAGCCACTAAGCCACTGTGTCCCTTTTTGGGATTAATATAGCATAAATGTAATATAAACACATACATAGGAGCCTTGGCGGAGCAGCGGACTAAAGCGCTGTTAAATAGCACTTAGCTGCCAGCTGCCTGCAATTACTGCGAATTCAAATCTCACCAGGCTCAAGGTTGACTCATCCTTCCATCCTTTTGAGGTAGGTAAAATGAGGACCCGGATTGTGGGGGCAATAAGCTGACTTTGTATAAAAAAGAACATCGCTTGGGGGGGTGGGGGCAAAAGCCCTACTAAGCAGGTATATATAAAAGTATGAAGGCTATTGCTTAACACATTGTAAGCCGCCCTGAGTCTCCGGAGAAGGGCGACATATAAATCAAACCAATAAATAAATAAATACATATAACCCCCCTTGCCGGCACGAGGCATAAAAACTGGTCAAAATCAGATATAATGAGTCTAGGGAGTTGCAGTATTGCTGAGTTGCTAAGATCTTGCAAGAGTTGCTAAGAGTTGCAAGAGAAACATCTTCATCCTTAGCTATCCACAAAGCTTCTCCCAAGACATGGAAGTGAGTAGCAAGAAGAACATGTTCTGTGATTTGTTTCAAATTGATAAAGTTCCTTTTCCAAACTAATGTGGATCTAGTTTTGGAGGTGTATCCTATCTATGCTCTTAAGCAGAGCTCAAGTAGCAGTTAGCTTGTTTTCTGTTTGAACAGGATTCCGGATTCTATTAGTGATTCCCAACTGTAGGCCAGTTCTCCAATACTGATTTCTGAAAGAGTAAAACTATCTTGGCTTCATTTCAAAGTAATCTTTTTTATTATAACTTCTGCTTCTTCTCCTCCTCCTTTTCCTCTTCCTCTTCTTTCTCTTTCTCCTCCCCTTCCTCCTCCTCCTCCTCCTCCTCCTCCTCCTCCTCCTCCATCATGGTGTTTTGATCAGAGACTCAACAGAACAACTTATAATAATTGGTAATGGAAACAAAATCATGTACACATTAATTTATTAATCAACTTGTTTTTTTAATAGCTCTCTCTAATCTAGAGATATTTGGGAACTAACAATGGAGAGTGCCTACCTCAGAAAAAGCCTGGGCACTTGTTTAGCAGAAGGCCTTGCTGAAATTGCGGAACATCGTCCACCAGATCCTATCTTGTACCTGGCCCATTGGATTTACAAATACAAGAAGAACATGATTGAAGAACTACAGGTGAGGTTTTGGCTTCTAATCTCCTGTTTGGGATTCTGTACAATTTTAAAGGCACCTCAGGATTTCTGCAATTTCAGAGAGAGGGCAGTTTTTGAGAGCTGACTCTGTATTTCTTGTTCTTTCAAGTACTAAACATAGTTTTTGTTCTTTGTTTTTGTTTTCCCACTAGCAGGAGCTCCTACTTCACAAGGCCAGAGAGCTCCTGGGCTTGAGATCTTTCAAGGGGAAAGATACCGTGTTTCCCTGAAAATAAGACCCTGTCTTATACTTTTTTGAACCCCGAAATAAGCTCTTGGCTGTATTTTCGGGGAGGTCTTATTATTTTGGGGTGCGTGGAGCAAGATGGGGCTCCTCTTGCTGTCTTACCTGATTTCCAGCTCTGCATTTAAATATTTTCGGGGAGGGCTTATTTTCGGGAAAACAGGGTAGTATGATAGCATTTCAGCTGTCCCTCATAGAACTTTGTCCCCTTCCCTTCCCTCTTCCCTTCCCTGCCCTCTTTTCCTTTCCTTTCCCTTCCCTTCCCTTCATCTTCTCCTTCCTTCTTTCATAGTTCTTTATTTCATCCTTCCCTTCCTTTCATCTTTTCCTTCCTCCTTTCCTTCTTCCTTTATTTCCCCTTTCCCTTCCTTTCCCTTCTCTTCATCTTTTCCTTCCATCTTTTTTTCCTTCTTCCTGTATTTCCCTTCCCTCTTCTTTCTACTTACTCCCTCCCTCCCTTCCTCCCTCCCTCCCTTCTTTCCTTCCTTTTCCTTCCTTCCTTCCTTCCCATACCTTAAACACATTGTAGATGAGATGAGGGGCATAACACGTTTTATTTCAGTCTCACATGAAGTGAAGAAAAGGGGGTTTTGCTACTCAGGCTCCAGGCACAGCCAACATTTAAATAATGTTCTTCGCTTCTTAGTCTCAGTGTTTTAAAGGTGGCAGAAATAGAGAAAAAAGTCCAAGGGGATTGGGGACTGCCTTCAAACTGCTTTTGAAGGACTGATGGGATCCCTACTTTTGCCATATATGTGGTCTGTTTTTGGAAAACCAGTGGCACTTAGAAACTGAAGTGAAAGGCTTGTCTGCTCCTCTTCTTCCATTGTTCTTCACTCTCTTGGTATGCAGGACTGGCCTTGAGTTCTCTCTACTTCCACCCACAAAACCCAATTTTCTAAAAGGCATTTCAGTTGTGGGAGCTGTCAAATGTTCGTTTTATTGCACTCTTAGAGGAAATTGGACAGGGAAGAACTGGAGCGAGAGCGTGAGGAGGCTCAAAAAGAAGTGGAAATGCTAGAAAAAATGAAAGAAGAAGAACTTTTGATTCAGCAAAAGCTGGAAGTAGAGAGACAGGTAGGACACCTTTCTTTTTTAAAAAAAAAGTACATATTTGTGTTATAATTGCTGTTTAAGCCTTCCAGTTGTATGTTTTAGACTGTGCATAAATGTGTGTTCTCTGATTTAAAATATTTTATTTTGCAATATTGACTTTGCAATATTCACCGAACCATCTTCTTCTTTTTTTTAAGGTTTATTGGGTTTTTATTTTTAAACATATCAACATGAACAGTGTGGCCTCTGGGTATGATAGTTCATATTAATACAAATAACAAGAGTCAATTATTACATTAATCAAACTTATATAATCCTAATATTAATGTACTTGATTATTTTAAAGTAGTTATTTAATATTTCAATGTTCCATTCTAATATCAATGATCTTCTTGAACATACATAGTAATACCATCTTCAACCTCTCAACTTAATTAATAATTATTATTTATTTTCAATTTATATAGAAATTATAACCATCTTCTTAAAGTGCATCAATTCCATATTTCATATCTCAAGGCAAATTAGACTCCCAATGCTGGTTTGTAGATGTAAAATATAAACGTTGTTATTAAGTCCAGGTATACCTGTATTAATTTAGCAGAGAAACCTATTTCTTACAAATTAGTGATGCTATTTAAAACAGGCTTATTGTTCCTAGCCAAATTAAAATACTTTCCTCCTTCAATTTTTTGAGGGGGCAGAAAAGCATATCATTTTTTATTTATTTTTTGGTAGTAAAGCACCCTATTCTGAGACAGATTAAGGAACATTTAGGAAAGCGATTGGTGGATATATCAATCAAAATACTGAACTCAAAATACACCAAAACTGGGGAGAAACGGTTTTGATTGATTACCATGTCAATTGATTCATTGATTACCATGTTGACTGTATTAAAAGTAAGAACAATGGTCCGCACCCCAATAACCACCACCCCAACAACCAACGCTAGGCATGCACGCCCCAAACTTCCTCAAAATCCACCGCCACAGACCTTAAATGCAAACTACTTAATTCATAAAGCCTCTTAAACAAAATACCAGAGTTCCTCCTTCTACTAAATACGACTTTATTCAACATCATATTTGTATGCGAGACGTGGCTAAATTCATCACTACCAGACTCCATTACCACAGTAAGAGAGTATCACGTGTACAGGTCCGGCTGTGAAATCCGCAGAGGGGGTGGTGTTGCTATCTTCTATAAAAAATCCCTAAATCTAAAAAATATTCAAGTTACACAGGAGCTTGCTCTTCCTGAAACCATCGTATGCGATCTTTCCTTGAACACCACAATTCGCTTCATAATCTGTTACAGAGCCTCTGATTATGACCTTGTACATGCAAACAAACTAACATGTGCAGCCTCCTGCCCACACCTTCTTATCTTTCTTGGTGACCTAAATCTACCTCTTATTAATTGGACCCTAAACAAATGTACAACTGAACCCATACATGCAATCCTGTACAATGCTGTAACTAATCTGGGACTAGATCAACTAGTAACTAATAATACTAGATTCAACAACTGCTTTGGTCTCATCTTCTGCAACAGTTTAAATTCAATTTATGGACTACAAATAAAAGAACCCTTTTCCAACAGTGACCATAGCATGATAGACTTTTATCTCAACTTACGTCCTCACATAGACAATCATAATGACAAAATCCCAAAGTATAACTTTAGAAAAGTCAACTATGATCTCATAACTGATGACCTTTCATCTCTTGATTGGCAAACTCTATTCACTGGCTGCATCATTGCCGAAGACCATTATAACATTTTTTTGCAAGAAGTCAAAAGAATCATCAAACTATGTGTACCACTAATAACTCCCAAAACCAGGAAAAATAAATTACCCATAACAATAAGGAAGCTTCAGACCAAAAAAAATCTCTTCAGCGCAAAAACAAACCTGGCTACATACTAACTTCAAAAGTCGCTACAAAACCATATGCCGACAGATAATGCATCAGTTATCACAGCAAACCTCCAAGACTGAGTGGCTGTGGCTCCCGGCATCCTGATATAGCCAGCTGGTGCCATCGCTGGCTATTGGGGGCAAGTCATTGGTCTCCATGGAGCGGGTTCGCAACTTGGATGTCCTCCTGGACGCGCGGCTGTCTTTAGAAGAGCATATGACGGCTGTGGCCAGGGGGGCTTTTTATCAGGTTCGCCTGATTTGCCAGTTCTGGATCGGGACTCCCTGCACACGGTCACTCATGCCCTCGTCACTTCCTAACTGGACTACTGCAATGCTCTCTACATGGGGCTCCCCTTGAAGAGCATCCGGTGGCTCCAGCTGGTCCAAAATGCGGCCGCACGGGTGATTATGGGAGCGGCGGGGCGCTCCCATGTAACACTTCTCCTGCGCGAGCTGCATTGGCTCCCAGTAGTCTTCCGGGTGCGATTCAAGGTGTTGATTAACATCTTTAAAGTGCTCCATGGCTTAGGACCTGGGTACTTACGGGACCGCCTTCTGCTACTGACAGCCTCCCACCAGCCAGTACGTTCCCACAGGGCGGGGCTCCTTAGGGTGCCGTCGGTCAGACAATGTCGACTGGTGACCCCCCGGGGGAGAGCCTTCTCAGTGGGGGCTCCTGCCCTCTGGAACGAGCTTCCCCCGGAGGTACGGAGGATCCCGGACTTGCACACCTTCCACCATGCCCTGAAGACTTTGTTATTGCAGCAAGCCGGGCTAGCCGAAATTTTAAATTGGATTTTAATGGGATGTTTTAATTGTGGGCCAAAGTATTTAATCTGGTTTTAAATTATTTTTAACTTTTATATTTATGTATTTGATCCTGGCTGTTCACCGCCCTGAGTCCTTCGGGAGAAGGGCGGTATATAAATTAAATAAAATAAACAAACAAACAAACAAACAAACAAGAGGAAAAGCTAATACGAACTAAATCCACCCGGGCCTTCTACAATTTCGTAAACAACAAACTTAAAGACTCAAGATCCATCCCACCACTAAAAGGACCAAACGGAAAAGACTGTAATGATGAAACCATTAAGGCCAACCTCTTCAACACATTCTTCAGTTCAGTCTTTGTAAACAGCAATGGCTCATGCCCCTCATTTCCCAATCGTACCACATCTACTCACAACGAACTACTACAGGTCGATTTCACAGAAGATGCCATTGAAAAGACACTATGCAACCTAAAACCATCTCTATCGATTGGCCCTGATGGATTATATGCCTACTTCCTAAAGAAGCTCTCAACCACCATAGCAGAACCACTTAGCATAATCTACGAAATATCTTTCAGAACCAGCTCCTTACCTAATTTATGGTCACTAGCCACAGTCATCCCTATCTTCAGAAAGGGTGACCCCAGCCTAGTTGATAATTACAGACCAATCTCATTATGTTGTATCACCTGCAAAGTCATGGAATCAATCATATACCAATCCATTATCTTCTACTTAGAGACTAACAACCTACTCTCTAACAAGCAATTTGGCTTTAGAAAAAAATTGTCCTGCAATCTGCAACTGTTACACTGCAAAAACATATGGACTTCAAAACTTGACCAGAGTAAATCAATAGATGCAATTTATATAGACTTCTGTAAAGCCTTCGATTCAGTGGTATACAATAAGCTACTTCTAAAACTAAAATCTTAGGGCATTTCTGGATTCCTGCATAAGTGGATAGCTGTGTTCCTATCAAACAAGCAGCAAGTAGTCAAAATAGGGAACACTTTATCTAACCCTGCACCTATTAACAGCGGTGTTATGTAAATAGGTTTGTTTGGTGGGAAGTTTGAATTAACTGACCCTCAGCTGATTGGCTGACCACCACAGCTGCAAGGTATATAAGGGGAGCTGTTTCCCTAGGTCAGTCACTGGGTTCTCACCCTAATAAACAGAGCTATTGTCACTCACTGCCTGGCTTGCTGCGTCTTCATTCACCCAACTTAACATTGGCGATGAAGGTGGGATTTTGAGGCCAGAAGCCAAGGAAATAGCTGAAGCCACAACCGAAAAGAGCTGAAACCACGTTCCGAGAGAGAAGCGGAACACCCGACCACAGAATCCAGCCAGGCGAGCGAGCGGAGCACAGGAGAATTGCGAACGATGTCGGCCTACACCCCGCCAGCGCCTTTCAACCCCAAGGAGGAGAAGTGGGGGTCCTACATGTCCCGGTTTGAGTGCTTCATGGTGGCCAACGACCTGCAAGGACTACCGGACGTGAGGAAGAAGGCTCTGTTCCTGAGCCACTGCGGGCCACGAGTGTTTGACACAGCCGAAGCCCTGGTGGAGACGAACTCGGTCCACACCATATCATGGTCAACGCTGCAGACCCTGCTGAAAGATCACTATGCCCCAACGCCTTCCAAGTACTTCCAGTGGTACGAGTTCCGGCAAAGGCTGCAGCAGGACAGCGAGTCGATCAGCGAGTACGTCGCTGCCCTGCGTAAGGCCGCAAACCAGTGCGAGTACCGAGACCTAGATGAGATGCTCCTAGAGCAACTAATCTGCGGAGTGAGAGACGTCCAGCTACAACGGAGGCTACTTGCGAGATCGAACCTGACCCTGCACATCGCCCTAGATGAAGCAAGAGCACAAGAGTCATCCGAAAAGGCCGCCGAGAGACTGCAAGGGACCATCCATGGCCGGACAGTGCAGAGGTCGGCGACCATGCACCGTGAAGCCGTGAGCACCGAGAGTGAAGGGGAGTCTGAGGAGGAAGTCTACCGCACAGAGCAGTCCAGGCCGGATCGATGAGGACCCAGAGACGATTGCGCCAGCTGCGGAGGCCCCCACCCCCAACACAACTGCAAGTTCTGGGATGCGATCTGCCGGTTCTGCAAGAAAAAGGGGCACATCGTTCGAGTCTGCAAAGCCAAGCAAGCAAAGGGCCACAAACCACATGGCCAAACCAGCCAATTCGAGATGGCGCCGTGCCAGAGGCCCAATAAAGATGGCGGAAGCCGGAAGGGCGCGAAAATCGAAGACATAGAGACCTATATCATCCGCATCGGCCAGGCTTGCACATCCCCCAGCGAGAAGACCTACACCGCGGTCGAGATCGAGGGTCGTGAGTGCCAGATGGAGATCGACACGGGATCCCCCATATCCATCATGTCGTGGGCCAACCTCAAGAAAGCCATCCCCAGCGCACACAAGCGGCAGCTCCAACCACAGCGACGCCGGCTTAAAGATTACCAAGGGAACCGCATCCCAGTGAAGGAATTGGCGAGTTCCAGGTATGATATGGGGAATTCAGCGAGAGACTCCCTCTCACCATCGTCAGCGGCAAGCTCCCAAGCCTCTTGGGCATGGACTGGTTTCAAGCCCTGGGCATGGGATTCACCGGAGTGAGGAACATCCAGAGCACCCTGAGGGACAACCTGATGCAGGAGTTCCAGGACGTGTTCGACGAAAGGCTTGGCAAGTATGTGGGGACCCCTATTTCGTTCAACCTCGACCCCAACGTTGCCCCAATCCATTTAAAGCCTAGGAGGGTGCCATTCGCCCTAAAGCCCAAGATAGACATTGAGTTGGACAAGCTAATAAAGCAAGGGGTGCTTGTGCCAGTCGACCACACCAAATGGGAGACCCCAATTGTGACACCCGTGAAACCAGATGGGTCAGTGCACATATGCGCCGATTATAAATGTACAATTAGACTCCCAAATGGCCTAGAGGCGCCCATCGCCTACTACTCCCGAACTCTGTCAAGCGCCGAGAGGAATTACAGTCAGCTTGACAAAGAGGCCCTCGCCGTTGTCTCGGGAGTAAAAAAGTTCCACGAGTACCTGTTCGGGAGGGACTTCGACCTGATTACCGACCATTGCCCGCTCCTGGGTCTCCTCGTGGGAGACCGACCAACACCGGCGGCCCTATTGCCCAGGATGACACTCTGGGCCATCTTCCTCGCAGCCTACTCCTATCGCCTGGTACATCGACCAGGGGAGGACATGGGAAACACCGACGCACTCAGCCGCTGCCCATTACCAGACAAGCTGGATGACCCCACACCTGGCATCCCCATCCTGCTGATAGACGTTTTGGACTTGGGACCCATCACATCAGCAGAGGTAGCCAGAGCCTCCAACAAAGACCATGTGATCCAGATGGTTGCAAGTTGGGTGACGAGGGGGTGGCCGGAAAAGACTGGGAGCAGGGAATTCAAACAGTACGCGAGCAAACGGGACGAACTAACAATGCAAGGGGAGTGCTTGCTATGGGGCAAACGGGTTATTGTTTCCTTGTGCCTAAGGGAAAAAGTCTTAACACTGTTGCATGAGGGGCACCCTGGGATTGTACGGATGAAGGGACTAGCCAGGAGCTACTTCATGGTGGCCCAACATGGACACAGACATTACCGAGTGGGTGGGGAGATGCCTGCCCTGCCAAGAGTCTAGGCCAGATCCACGGACAGCACCGGTGAGGGTGTGGGAAAGACCCAAGGGGCCCTGGTCCAGGATCCACATAGATTTCGCGGGGCCGTTTCACGGGCAGACCTTCATGGTCATAGTAGATGCCTTTTTAGGGAGCTGAGGCAGTTATTTGCTACCCATGGGTTACTGGACATCTTAGTGTCAGACAATGGGCCCCAATTCACAGCCACACAGTTTGAAGGGTATTTAGCGGAGTTGGGGGTCAGACACATCCTCTCGGCCCCATTCCATCCGGCTAGTAATGGACAGGCTGAGAGATTCGTAAGAACGGCCAAAGAGGCCCTCTCACGCCTAGGCCCTGGGGACTGGCAGGAAAGAATAGATCGGTTCCTAACAGCCCAGCACTCCACGCCTTGTACAGCCACAGGCTGAAGCCCAGCAGAACTACTCATGGGGAGGAAGCTCCGAGGGGTACTGGATCGGCTAAATCCCAATTATTCCCCCGAGGTTTTCAAAGGGGGGGAGAGGAAACTCAGGGAGTTCACCATAGGGACTCCAGTCCACGCCAGAAACTACGGGAAGGGCCCACTCTGGGAAGCAGGGACAATCATGGAGATCACGGGGCCCAAATCGTACAGGGTAGACATGGGGGACGGGAGAGTTTGGCGCAGGCACATAAACCAACTGAGAAGGCAAATCGCAACAGACGCCGAGGAAAACTTTAATGAACCGTTCTCTGACTACCAGCCAGAACAACAAACTAAGTCAAGCGCGAGTGCAAAGGAGGACTTAGCTGACAATCCTGGCGTCCGGAGCTGCCCCAGCGAGGAGTTCCCGCCAGCCGGAGAAGTCGCCACCCACGAAGAGATCTCGGAGGTTCCATTAGCAGAGCAGGGAGAAACAGGGAGTCCCTCCGACCTGCTCGACGCCACCCCTCCGACTGAACTGTGCAGGTCGACCAGGCTACGTACACGCCCTGGTCACCTGAGAGACTTTGTATGCAAATAAAACCCAAAGTGACTTCTGGGAGGGGAGGAGTGTTATGTAAATAGGTTTGTTTGGCGGGAAGTTTGAATTAAGTGACCCTCAGCTGATTGGCTGACCACCACAGCTGCAAGGTATATAAGGGGAGCTGTTTCCCTAGGTCAGTCGCTGGGTTCTCACCCTAATAAACAGAGCTGTTGTCATTCACTGCCTGGCTTGCTGTGTCCTCATTCACCCAACTTAACAAGCGGTGTCCCCCAAGGCAGCGTTTTAGGACTCCACACTCTTTATACTTTATATACATTACTTTTGCAATCATATTATAAGCAACTACGTTCTCTTTGTGGATGATGTAAAACTATTCAACATGTAAAACTATTCGACAATGCTGCTACTTTACAAAAAGACCTCAACTATCTGTCAGAATGGTCAAATAATTGGCAACTCCAAATCTCAACCAACAAATGCTCTGTCTTATACATTGGCAAAAATAAATAAATAAATCAGAACACAAAATAAAGCTGGATGGATACGACCTAACAGATGACCCTCGCTCTGTCAAAGACCTTGGAATACTCATGTCAAATGATCTAAGTGCCAGAGCTCACTGTAACAGCATTGCTAAAAAAGCATTAAGAGTTGTTAACCTAATCTTGCATAGTTTTTCTCCAGTAATATTGAACTGCAAACTAGGGCATACAAAACTTTTGCCAGACCAATTCATCTGTCATCTTTCTGGAACCCGCATGCGTATTGGGCAATAATACAATCTAATGAGTCCAGAGTTATTTCACAAGAGGAGGAGTCCTCTGCTCGCAACAAAATATCTTATGCCACCAGACTTGAAATTTTGGGTTTAGACAGCTTAGAACTTCGCCGTCTTCGATCTGACCTAAGCATAATACATAAAATCATTTGGTACAATGTCCTACCAGCCAATGAATACTTCAGCTTCAACCAAAATCATACAAGAGTACACAATAGATACTCATGGTAAATCAATTCAAACTAGACTGCAGAAAATACGACTTCAGTAACAGAGTGGTCAACGCCTGGAAAGCACTACCTGACTCTGTGGTTTCTTCCCCAAATCCCCAAAACTTTAACCTTAGACTGTCTACTGTAGACCTCACCCCATTCCTAAGAGGTCTGTAAGGGGCGTGCATAAGAGCACCAGCGTGCCTACTGTCCCTGTCCTAATGTTTTCTTTTATTTGTATCCTTTTTTTGTATTTATAATTATGTTTACACTTGTATGTCATAAAATACATGCTTGATGAAATAAATAAATAATAAATAAATAAAATATCCTGGCTTTATTTACTTTCACAACTAACATCACTAGGGAGTTGGAACAATATCCACCAAAGTTTTCCTTACCATGGAACTGGATATTAGAAGGCAAGTTTTAACAGATGACTAAACTAAAGGGCTTAGCCATTGGTAAAAAAAATTCACTTTCATCTTGGACAAATATTCTGCTTGGGTGTGTTCAGCTGATGGTCAGTCTTGGCATTACTTAGACCGAATGTTGTTTGAGACCATCACTCTTCTGGAACAGGACTAAACCCCACAAAAAGGCAGTCTCTTCTCCCCAAGGTTCTTCTCTAACCCCAGTTCTGGCTTAGAACAAACTCTGGAGTCCTTGGAGCTCTCTGAGCATGGTTGTTTCCTTGCAAGTGTTTCATTGTCAGCGTTCCAGAAAACCCCCCAGCTCCAAGTAAAAACTCTGAAGCAAGCATTTTCATAGTTCTATTTATTAGAATAGGTAAACTGGCACATCTGGGAAAACCCGAATCTGAGAGGTCCAGGTTTTCCCTCAGTAAATCAAAACCCCCAAAACCATCCCCTCACACCTCAGTCGATCACATGCTCCAATCAACGTCTGTCCCATCTCGACTCAGCACTCCGACCACTCCTTCTCCAGATGCCGAATCGCCCTGACCTTGACTGACAGGAAGAATTCTATTATGTCTACAGACAACCCTCTACTAAATCCCCCCTCCTACTTTCCCACACATGAGAAGGTGGCAGCATGGGAGCTTCCGGCCTAATATGGCTTCCAAAGCTGACACCGACTAGGTATCGAACTTTTGAGGAATCCAGAGTTGGCGTCAAAATATCTTCTCAATTTTGTTTGCCTGCCATGCATTCAAGTGACTGAGGGTCAGAGAGAAGAAGTGACAGATGCACATCAGATAGATAAGAGAAGACATTGTGCTGAGACCGGATTGATGGATCTCAACCAGAGACACTCTTGGCCATCTTTTTGCTAATTTTCAAACCTGATCAGTTTCATCCCTCATTCTCTAGTCAAGAGCTTTGGCTTTGTTGTTGTTGGGGTGGGGGGAATCTCTTTCCTTACTTACATCCTGGATGAATTTCTGGGATGGGAATGCTCTAGGAGAGGCACTCAGATCACCCTTTTCTCCTTTCCTTTCCTCCATATATGCACAGACCTACATCTAAGGACTAGTGCTCTTATCAAACCAGAGTTGGTCCTATTTTTCCAGCCAGAAAGATCTACTCAGGCATTCTCACCACCAAATCTGGTCTCTACTAAAGACCAAGTCCAAACAGCTTTGATGGACAACGCTGAGCAGCTGGAGAAAAGGGAGCATATCTATAACAAGCCCAATGTAGCTGGGCAGATGTACCTTTGGACCTCATCATTAGTGACACAAGACAGAACATTTATATATGGCAGTGTGATTGTCAAGAAAAATGAGGAAAGCACAATTTTAACATTGGAACGGTTAAAAATAACCCAAACCCACTTCTGTATTGGAATAGAAATAAGGTGAAGGCAACATCATGAGGATGAGTCCTTCATAAACATTTAGGAAAGCCTCCTCCATGCCATGACCAGAAGGATGAGTACCAAGTCTCTCTTCCGATATGCTCAGAATTTAATTCCGGATCTCCCATCTCTCTTTGCATGTCTATGTCCCCACTGGAGGGATTCAAATAATTTAACAACCGGTTCTCTGCCCTAATGAGGGGCTGGGTAGGCGTGGCCATGGTGGCCATGGCCAGGGGATTTGACAGGCAGCACCTGCACCCCCCTGGGAGGAAAAACGGGCTGCAGGGGGGGGCCTAGTAGGTCTCCCTGCAGCCCCCTGGGAGAAAAAATGGGCCACAGGGTGCCGCACCACACCCCCCTATGCCCTGTTTTGAGCCTAGTAGGCCTCCCTGCACTTACCTGAGAGCCAAAACTGGGCGCGTGGGGACTTCTGGAAGGGGAGGGACAGGGCCAGCCATCTATATAACAACGGGTTCGGCCAAAGTGGTGCAAACTGATTGAATCCCACCAATGTATGTCCCCCTTCCACCCATTTTTCCCCCCATGGTGTGCAACAGGAGTACACTTCTGATGCAAACTCTTTTATCTGAACCAAGGGAACCTCAAGGGAGTGAGTCTTTGCTAAATTGCATGAAATGGTTGCAGGCCCAGATGGAACGAGAACAGGAAGAACGGGAGAGGATGGAACGAGACAGGGCCGAGGAACTCCTGCAGGAGCAGAAACGGCAGGCAGAGATGGAGGTAAGAAAAGTGCCCCTTACCCATAAATTAACCCCCAAGAAAGACAGCCCCAGTGAAGAGGGAGGAACCAGGCTGGTTCACCAAACGCAGCCTGGATTAGGAGAGAAAAATGCTGACTCCTTGACCTGATGATTTTCTTTCCGCTTGGAGGCTCCTATTTTATGACCTTCTCACTCTTCATTTAAAGAGAAGGATGGAAAAAGAGTTGATATCTCAGCCCAGGGATGCCATTGCAGATGAGAATTTTTGTCCATTTTACTTGGATTGTATTCTGCATGATCCTCAACCTCTGGAGATTATTTTGAATGAATTTTTGTTCCAGGCAAAGGTTGCCGCTGAAAAGGAGGCAGTTTCAAAGACTTTGGCTGAGCTAAGTGACAAATATGGAGCTCCTCATCTCAGTCGAGTTGAAGAAATAGATGAAATGGAGCAATCTGAAGTAAGTGAATTACTCTGTTGATTTATCCATCCCTGTCCCCCCCTCTCTCCCTCTCTCCTTTCTCTTTCCCCTCCCTCTCTCTCTCACACACACACACACTCTCCTCTCTCTCCTCTCTCTCCTTTTTCTCCTCCCTCACACAACACTCTCTCTCCCCTCTCTCCTTTCTCTCTCTCCCCCCTCTCTCCTCTCTCTCTCATACACACACACTCTCTCTTCCCCTCTCTCCTTTCTCTATCCCCTCTCTTTCTCCCCCTCTCTCCTTTCTCTCTCTGTCCCCTCTCTATCTCTCTCTCTCATACACAGACTCTCTCGCCTCTCTCTCCCCCTCTGCTTTCTCTCTCTCCCCCCGCTCTATCTCTCTCCCCTCTTTCCTTTCTCTCTTTCTCCCCTTCTCTCTCCTCTCTCTCTCACACACACACTCTCTCACACACACTCTCTCTCTCACACACACACACAGACACACTCTCTCTCTCCCTCCTTTTCCCCCTCTCTCCCCCTCTCCTTTCTCTCTCTCCCCCTGTCCCTTCTCTCTTATACACACACTCTCTCTCCCCCTCTCCTTTCTCTCTCCCCTCTCTTTCCCCCCTCTCTCCTTCCTCTCACTGTCTCCTCTCTATCTCTCTCCCCACTCTCTCTCCTTTCTCTCTCTCCTCCCTCTCTCCTCTCTCTCTCATACACACACACTCTCTCCTCTGCTTTCTCTCTCTCTCCCCCTCTCTATCTCTCTCCCCACTCTCTTTCCTTTCTCTCTTTCTCCCCTTCTCTCTCCTCTCTCTCTCATACACACACTCTCTCACACACTCTCTCTCTCTCTCTCACACACACACTCCCTCTCCCTCCTTTCTCCCCTCTCTCCCCCTCCTTTCTGTCTCTCTCCCCCCTCTCTCTCTCATACACACACTCTCTCTCTTCCCCCTCTCTCCTTTCTCCCCTCTCTTTCTCCCCCTCTCTCCTTTCTCTCCCCCTCCCTCTCTCTCTCCCCACTCTCTCTCCTTTCTCTCTCTCTCCTCCCTCTCTCCTGTCTCTCACACACACTCTCTCTCCTCTCTCTCCCCCTCTGCTTTCTCTCTCTCTATCTCTCTCCCCCTCTCTCTCCTCACACACACACACACACACACTCCACTCTCTCCCCCTCTCTATCTCTCTCCCCACTCTCTCTCCTTTCTCGCTACACTCTCTCTCTCTCTCTCTCTCTCCCTCCTTTCCCCCCTCTCTCCTCCTCTCCTTTCTGTCTCTCTCCCCCCTCTCTCCACTCTCTCTCCTTTCTCTCTCTCTCTCCTCCCTCTCTCCCCTCTCTCTCCTCACACACACACACACACACACACTCTCCTCTCTCTCCCCCTCTCCCTTTCACTTTCCCATCTCTATCTCTCTCCCCACTATCTCCTTTCTCTCTCACACACACACTCTCTTCCTCTCTTTCTCCCCTCTCTATCTCTCTCCCCACTCTCTCTCCTTTCTCTATTTCTCCCCTTCTTTCTCCTCTCTCTCTCTCACACACACAGACACATTCTCTCTCCCTCCTTTCCCCCCTCTCTCCCCCTCTCCTTTCTGTCTCTCTCCCCCTCTCTCTCCACTCTCTCTCCTCCCTCTCTCCTCTCTCTCTCATACACAGACTCTCTCTCACACACAAATACACTCTCTCTCCCTCCTCTCCCCCTCTCTCTCCTTTCTCTCTTTCCTCCCTCTCTCTCTCTCTCACACACACTCCTCTCTCTCCTCCCCCCTCTCTGCTTTCTCTCTCCCCTCTCTATCTCTCTCCCCACTCTCTTTCCTTTCTCTCTTTCTCCCCTTCTCTCTCCTCTCTCTCTCTCTCACACACTCTCTCTCTCCCTCCTTTCCCCCTCTCTCCCTCTCTCCTTTCTGTCTCTCCCCCCTCTCTCTCCCCTCTCTCCCTCTCTCTTTCCTCTCTCACACACACACTCTCTCTCTCCACTCCCTCCCTCTCTCCCCTTTCACTCTCCCATCTATCTCTCTCCCCACTATCTCCTTTCTCTCTCACACACACACTCACTTCCTCTCTTTCTCCCCTCTCTATCTCTCTCCCCCACTCTCTCTCCTTTCTCTCTTTCTCCCCTTCTCTCTCCTCTCTCTCTCTCACACACACACTCTCTCACACACACACTCTCTCTCTAAACACACACTCACTCTCTCTCTCCCTCCTTTCCCCCCCTCTCTCCTCCTCTCCTTTCTGTCTCTCTCCCCTCTCTCTCTCCACTCTCCTTTCTCTCTCTCTCTCCTCCCTCTCTCCCCTCTCTCTCCTCACACACACCACACACACTCTCTCTCCTCTCTCTCCCCCTCTCCCCTTTCACTCTCCCATCTCTATCTCTCTCCCCCACTATCTCCTTTCTCTCTCACACACACACTCTCTTCCTCTCTTTCTCCCCTCTCTATCTCTCTCCCACTCTCTCTCCTTTCTCTCTTTCTCCCCCTTCTCTCTCCTCTCTCTCTCACACACACACTCTCTCTCTCTACACACACACTCTCTCTCTCTCTCCCTCCTTTCCCCCCTCTCTCCTCCTCTCCTTTCTGTCTCTCTCCCTCTCTATCTCTATCCCCACTCTTTCTCCTTTCTCTCTCTCTCGCACACTCTCTCTCCTCTTCCTCTTCCTCCTCTCCTTTCACTCTCTCTCCCCTCTCTATCTCTCTCCCCACTCTCTCTCTCACACACTCTCTCTCACACAGAGAGACACACACTCTCTCCGTGCTCCCTCCTCTCTCGCCCCTCTATATTTCTCCCCCTCTCTCTCCTTTCTCTCTCCCCCTCTCTCCTTTCACTCTCTCTCCCCTCTCTATCTCTCTCACCACTCTCTCTCCTTTCTCTCTCTTTTCCCCCTCTCTCTCACACACACACTTTCCTCTCTCTCTCCCCCTCTCCTGTCTCTCCCCCTCTATATTTCTCCCCACTCTCTCTCCTTTCTTCCTCCCTCCCCTCTCTCTCTGTCTCTCTCTCTCCTCTCTCTCCTCTCTCTCTCCTTTCTCTCTTCCCCCCACTCTCTCACACACATACTTTCTCTCTCCACTCTCTCTCCACCCTCTTTCCTTTCTCTCTCCCCTCTCTATATTTCTCCCCACTCTCTCTCCTTTCTTTGTCCCCCCCCCTCCTCTCTCTCTCTTCCCTAGCTGTTTTTCTATACATTTATCTAGCTAGCTACGGTATCATCTATCTGTCTATTATCTATCTATTATAATATGACATATAATAGGGGACAATCTATTTTCCAAAGCACCAGAAGGCAAGACAAGAAGCCATGGGTGAAAGCTCAGCAAAGACAAAAGCAACCAGGAACTAAGGAGAAATTTCCTGACAGTGAGATGAATTAACCAGTGTAACAGCTTGCCACCAGAAATTGTGGGTGCTCCAACACTGGGGGCTTTTAAGAAGGGATTGTCCTATACCATTTGTATAGGGTCCCCTGTATGAACAGGTAGTTAGACCTCCAAGCTCCCTTGCAGCTTTTCTGTATTCTCTATCCATCCATCCATCCTCCATCTATCATTTCTGTTTGTATTTTACTGTACAGGTTGTCCTCAACATACGGCCACAATTGAGCCCAAAATGTATGTTGTTGAGTGAGACATTTGTTCAGTGAGTTTTCTCCATTTTATGACCACAGTTGCTAAGTGAATCGCTGCAGTTGTTAAATTAGTCACACAATGTTAAGTGAATCTGGCTTCCCCATTGAGTTTGCTTGTCAGAAGGTCACAAAAGGGGGATCAAGATGCTGCAACCGTCATAAATATGAGTCCGTTGCCAAGCGCCTGAATTTTGATCACATGACTATGGGGATGCTGCGGGGACGGTCATAAGTGTTTTTCAGCGCTGTTGTAACTTTGAACGGTCACTAAATGGACTGTTGTATGTCAAGGACTGCCTGTATTTCATTAAAACTTTTAAAAGCCAAAGCATGAAGAAAGCTACTTGCAGCCATAATTACTCTCTGCAATTATCTCTTATACTTCTCTAACATTGTACATTTTTTTTCCCTGTTGCATTCTCTTAATGGTCATTTTTTATATTTTTTGTGGGTGTTTTAATTTGTACATTTTTAATGCAAGCTACAAATTTTTCTTTCTTTTTTATTGTGGTGGCATCAAAGGACTAATAGAGAAATAAATAATCAGGGGGATTTTGCTGGGCTTTAAAAATTCCAATAATCCTACAAAATTTCCTCAGTCTTTCTCCCCTCTTTCTCCTTTTTTCTAATTTTTTTTTAGCATGCCTTCACTACTGTAGCCGATTCAGAGGAAGAACAATAAATCTGTTCCTGTCAATTCCAGAAACATTATGATTTTCTGCAAACATAGATGAACACATCAAGGAGACTTAGAATAAGTTAATACAGTTAAGTGAATTGAAAATTTAAAAATAAATAAAGTGCAGCATAACATGCTTCATGTTTCATTTTTTCATTGGAAGATATAATGATATGATGGTGAGATAATTATATTATCTTAGAGTTGATCTCAAATCTAAGCGGAGTTTCTTAGAGTCATTTTCAACTTTAAGAGGTGATGTTCATGTAATTATGGGGTCTGTGATGCTCTCTGAGCTTGGTTGTTTTCTTGCAGACGTTGCATGACCCAACTAGGTAACATCATCAGTGCTAGATTTGAACTCCCAGAAAGAGTTTATGAACAGCAGACCACAAGTAGGTAACACCATCAGTGCTAGAAGGTTTGTGAAATGGAGGAGAAAATGAAGGAGAGGAGGAGGAGGAGGGCTGTGGGGTCCCTGGTGCTCTCAGCGCTTGATTGTTTTGTTTTGTTTTTGCAAACATTTCATTACCCAAGTAGGTAACACCATCCATGCTAGAAGGGAGAGAGAGGAGGAGGAGGACGGAGGAAGAGGAGGAGGAGGAGGAGGAGGAGGAGGAGAAGGAGGATGGGTCCCTGGTGCTCTCTGAGCTTGATTGTTTTCTTGCAGACATTTCATTACCCAACTAGGTAACATCATTAGTGTTAGACCTGAACTCCCAGACACAGTTTATGAACAGCAGATCACAAGCTGTCTGAAGAACTGGTTCTTCTGTCAAAATGGTCCTACACTTGGGAAGCCCCCCCCCCCCCATTTATTCCAGATCCACCTTCCTGTAATCTCAAAGTTTCCACTTTTAGGACTCCCTTATACATAAGCAATGAAACAGAACCTTCAAAGCAGGGGAGTGACAAAATTACACCTATTGGAGAAAAACAACATGGATGAATTTGCTACCACTGTTTTGATATCCATAGCGTGCTTTGGAGAAAACATCATCTAGGTACAATTAGGAGGAATTTTTGGGCGCTGGTATCAAAATGCAAACATATGGACCGGTTCTCCTTCCTTCCCTCTGACTAATTCCAGCAGGTTCATTTAGCTAAACTTGAGACGTCCTGCACAACCACTGTAAAGAATGCATTGATAGTTATATGTCTGTCACAGCTGTTGCCATCTGACCAGATCTGGGCAGAGTGAAAACTGATAGGGAGCCCAGAATAAAGCTGAATTCAATTAAGATGTTTAACCAGCCAGACTGATATCAAGAATCTGAATCCATGCAGTGCTATAAATAAAGCAAAGGCAGTAGAGGCAGCTGCCTGGGGGTCGCCAAATACAGGGTCTTTCCCTTGCTACTCATGCCAGCCTCAAGTCTTTGACAATCTTGATCACATGCAGTAAAGCTATCTTAGTTATCATTCATAATGATCACAGTTATCAGAGCTATCATACAGCTATCCTAAGTAGGAGCCAGCCGTGTGCTGCAGCTGCCCCAAAAGCCAACACAGTCCTAGGCTGCATCAACAGAAGGATAGTATCAAGATCCACATGAAGTGTGTTAATACCATTTTGTAACGCCTTGGTAAGACCACACTTGGAATACTGCATCCAGTTTTTGTCATCACGATACAAAAAAGATGTTGAGACTCCAGAAAGAGTACAGAGAAGAGCAACAAAGACAATTATTTATTTATTTATTTATTTATTTATTTATTTATTTATTTATTTATTTATTTTATTCAATTTGTATACCGCCCTTCTCCTAGTGGACTCAGGGCGGTGCACAGCCAGAACTAAAACACATAACAATACAAAATTTAAAATTATTAAAAGAATTATATACTTTGGCCCAAATTTAAAACAATTCGAATTAAAACCCATTGACAGATTAAAAGCCAAACAACTAAAAAACTAAAAAAAAAAAGGGGGGGTCACGCCAGCCCTGCTTGATGGAAAAGAAAAGTTTTCAGGGCACGGCGAAAGACCTGGAGATCCGATATCCTTCGTATCTCTGGCGGCAAATCGTTCCAGAGGGCGGGAGCTGCCACAGAGAAGGCCCTCCCCCTGGGGGTCGCCAGCCAACATTGCCTGGCTGACGGCACCCTGAGGAGTCCCTCTCTGTGGGAGCGTACTGGTCGGTGGGAGGCTATCGGCGGCAGAAGGCAGTCCCGCAAATACCCAGGTCCTATGCCATGGAATGCTTTAAAGATGGTAACCAACACCTTGAAGCGCACCCGGAAGACCACTGGGAGCCAATGCAGCTCACGCAGGAGAGGTGTCACATGGGAGCGACCCCTCACTCCCATAATCCCCTGCGTGGCCGCATTCTGCACCAGTTGGAGCCTCCGGGTACTCCTCAAGGGGAGCCCCATGTAGAGAGCATTGCAATAGTCCAGGCGGGAAGTGACGAGTGCCTGAGTGACTGTGCGTAAGGAATCCCGATCCAGAAAGGGACGCAACTGGCGAATCAGGCGGACCTGATAAAAAGCCCCCCTGGCCACGGCCGTCATATGCTCTTCTAAAGACAGCCGTGCATCCACGAGGACGCCCAAGTTGCGAGCCCTATCAGTGGGGGCCAATAACTCGCCCCCAATAGCCAGCGATGGCACCAGCTGGCTATATCGGGACACCGGAAACCACAGCCACTCGGTCTTGGAAGGGTTGAGTCGAAGCCTGTTACTCCCCATCCAGATCCGCACGGCCTCCAGGCACTGGGACATCACTTCAAGGGCATCGTTGGGATGGCCTGGGGTGGAGATGTACAGCTGCGTATCATCAGCGTACTGATGGAATTCCACCCCAAAGCCACGGATGATCTCACCCAGCGGCTTCACATAAATGTTGAACAGGAGAGGACCGACCCCTGTGGCACCCCACAAACAAGGCACCTTGGGGTCGACCTCTGCCCCCCTGCCTGATTAGGGGGCTAGAGGGGAAAATATATGAAGAATAGTCGCAGAAATGGAGCATATCTTGTCTAATGACAAGAGAAAGGCTAGGGGTGTCATTATAGCAGTCTTCCAATATTTGAGGGGCTGCCACAAAGAGGAGGGGCTCAACCTGTTTTCCAAAGCACCTGAAGGCAGGACAAAAAACAATGGATGAAACCCAGGGGTGGGTTCTACTTACCTTTAATACCGGGGCCACACGCAAGCGCAGAAGCTTCTGTGCATGCGTAGAAGTATTTTGATGATGTCGGGGTCGGTGGGTGGAGCCTCCTGCCGGTTTTACTACCGGTTCTATAGAACCGGTGCGAACCAGGGGCAACCCACCACTGATGGAACCTAATCAAGGAAAGAAGCAATCTAGAACTAAGGAAAAATTTCCTAACAGTGAGAACCATTAATCAATGGAATGGCTTGCGTTCAGAAGTTGTGGGTGCTCTTTTAAGAAGAAATTAGACAGCCATTTATGCAGAATGGTATAGAGTCTCCCGCTCGAGCAGTGAGAAGAAGACTTCAAGATCCCTTGTCATCTATGGAGATTCTCAGTAATTCAGGTCATGGTTGTCCCAAAGGTTTGTTTTCAAGAGGCAACTGGACTTTCTGGTTTTTAACAGATTAACAGAGTTGGAAGGTCTTATAGATCATCTAGTCCAACCCCCCCACCCCCCGCTCAAGCAGGAGACCCTACACCATTTCTGACAAATGGCAGTCCAATCTTTTCTTGAAAGTCTCAAGTGGTGAAGCTCCCACAACTTCCGAAGGCAACTTCTGTTCCATTGGTTGATTATTCTCACTGTCAGAAAGTTCCTCCTCATTTCTAGGTTGAATCTCTCCTTGGTCAGTTTCCATCCATTATTCCTTGTCTGGCCTTCAGGTGCTTTGGAAAACAGCTTGACCCCCTTCCTCTCTGTGGCAGCCCCTCAAGTATTAGAAGACGGCTTTCATGTCTCCCCTGGTCCTTCTCTTCACTAGATTAGCCATAGAATAGAATAGGATAGAATTTTTTATTGGCCAAGTGTGATTGGACACACAAGTTATTTGTCTTGGTGCATTTGCTCTCAGTGTACATAAAAGAAAAGATATGTTCATCAAGAATCAGTTCATGTAACCATTCTTCATATGTTTTAGTCTCCAGTCCCCTAATTTCTTTGAAGGTGTTTTACTTCTCATCCAAGAAGCTTCTTCAGTTCCCTTCAGAGGAGCTTCTTGGATGAGAAGCGAAGTGTCTTCAAAGAAAAAACAGAAAGTCCAGTTGCCTCTTTAAACCTTCAAGGTCTTCCTGTTATTCTCTTATAGTCGGGCTGCAATGCTGTGGAATGACCATTAGACAGCAGCAAAGTGCTTCAGCAATTTCTAGTGCTTTGATGCCATCTAGTGGACACCTGAAATTTTTCAGTCCAGAAATAGTAAGGAAGAGAAGAGGTCAGCCTGATCTTAAAGGGAGTGACAGATAAGGTAAGGAGAGAGAGACCTGTGAAAGATCCTGCACTACTGGAGGAGAAGGAGAAGCTTTCTTCTTAAGTTTTTGCAGCCCCTTCTCAATTCTTACAGCCCAGGGAGAACTCCATGCTTGAGCAATTTCACCAGCAGGTGTGGTTGGGTGGGGGTGTGGTGGGGCAGGATGAAAACTTTGCCTTGGGACCCAAAGATCTCCGACTATGCCCCTGAGTCCACATATAAAAGAAAAAGATTTATTCTTCAGGGGAAAAATGCAGAAAACCACCTACACCACAGATTTTTCAGATCATCAGCTGCTAATTTTTTTAATTGCCTAAAGAAATAGGTTACCACGGCATGATAAGTAAGATCAACCTTACTGACGCCACAGAGAATTGAGGGAGTCCTCAAAATCCATGGAGATTCTCAGTCATTCAGGTCATGGTTGTCCCAAAGGTGCTTCCCCCCCCCCCCAAATAAAAAGGCAATTGGAATTTTTTTTTCCCTGAAGAAATTTCGTTTCTCATCCAAGAAGCTTCTTCGGTTCTGAAGTCAGAACCGAAGAAGCTTCTCGGATGAGAAGCAAAATGAGAAGCAAAATCCAGTTGTCTTTTGGGGAAAAAAAAAGACACCTTTGGGACAGGTAGTTCTCAACCTACAACAGTTTGTGTAGTGACCATTCGAAGTTACAATGGCCCTGAAAAAAGTGACTTGTGACTGTTTTTCACACAACAGTTTCAGCATCCCTGTGTGAACATGATCAAAATTTAATACTTGGCAAGTGGTTCAGATTTATTACCTTCTGGACAAGCAAAGTCCATGGGGAAACTGGATTTACCAAACAACCGTGTTCCTAACTTAACAATTGCATTGAATCACTTAACAACCGTGGCAAGAAAGGATGTAAAAGGAGGGGAAAAACACTTAACCATTTAAGCAGCAGAAATTGGGCTCAGTTGTGTCATAAATTGAGGACTACTGTGATGACTTGCTCCTTTGATCTGATGGTTTGGACCGGATCAAACCGGATCTGGTTCTCCGAGGGGTACTTATCTACATGAATTCTAAACATAGACTGTTCCGACAAAAGAAAAGATCTGAGTTGGAAATGGAAATAAAGAATAAATAAATAAAGAATAAAGAACAGTTACTTATTAAAAATCCAACAGATGAAAGAATACGAAGTGCTATAAAACTTTTGAAAGACCAATTTCAAATGCTTATGGCGGAACAAGTTGCAACAAGCCTACAATACGCGAAGCATAATACATTTTGCAACGCTAACAAACCGGGCAGATGGTTGGCTTATACATTGAGGAAAAAACAAAGTACACGGACTATTGATAGTATTGATATTGGAGGGAAAGAAATTTTTCAACAAAATTTAATTAAAGAAGCTTTTGTGGACTATTATACTAAACTATATGCCAAAGAAGAGGTGCAGAATGGACTTATAGAAAAATATTTAAATGATAAGAGAGTTACAAAAATTACTGATCAACAAAAGGAAAGAATGAATTATCCTATAACAGAGGAGGAGATAACAGCAGCAATTAAACAGTTAAAAACAGCCAAAGCTCCTGGCACGGATGGTTTGACTGCAGTGTATTATAAAACTTTACAAGCTGAAATGGTGGGACAACTTAGAGATTTATTTTGCAATATTCAACAAGGGGGTAAAATACCCCCATCTTGGACAACTGCTTATATATCTTTGATACCAAAAGAACAAGTTGGTCCTAAAAAACCAGAGAATTACAGACCAATATCTCTTTTGAACACAGACTATAAAATTTATGCGAAGGTATTAGCCAACAGGTTGATGCCAGTAATTCAAAAGGTGATTCATGAGGACCAAGCGGGATTTATTGAGGGCAGATATATGAAGGACAATGTAAGGCAAGTAATAGACTTATTGGAATATCTTGATAAGAATAAACAGATCCCTGCAGTGCTGGTTTTTCTGGATGCAGAGAAGGCCTTTGATAGAGTGGATTGGAATTTTCTACTAAAGACTTTAAAAAAGATGGGCTTTGGGGACCAATTTATACAGGCGATTTCAGCAATTTATCAAGAGCAAAAAGCACAGATTATTATTAATGGAAGTCTGACGACTGAGTTTAAAATTGAAAAAGGAACAAGACAGGGATGTCCGTTGTCCCCACTTTTATTTATTTTAACATTGGAAGTCTTGCTAAATACAATACGGGACTCTAAAATTTTGAAAGGTATAATGATAAGGCAAGAGGATTATAGAATAAAGGCATTTGCAGATGATCTGGTGGTTACCCTATCACAACCAATGGAATCAATAATCTTGATGAACGACATTATACAAGACTATGGTAGAGTTTCAGGTTTCAGACTGAATTCAAAAAAGACTAAAATGATAGTTAAAAATATGACACAAGATCGTAAACACGAGCTTGAAAGGAGGGCAGGTTTTGAAATTGTACCTAAGGTAAAATATCTTGGAGTTCAGGTTGCAGAATCAAACATGAAATTGTTCCAAAATAATTATGAGGTGTTGTGGCGAGAGGTCCAGAAAGACATGGAGACTTGGAAAAAGCTGCAACTGTCTTTACTTGGAAGAATAGCAGCAGTTAAGATGAACATTTTGCCAAGATTTCTGTTTTTGTTTCAAATGATTCCGGTGCTTAAAAGTGACAAACAATTGAAAGTTTGGCAGTCTGGTGTGAATAAGTTTGTCTGGAATGAGAAGAAGCCGAGAGTGAAATTGAAAATTATGCAAGATGTTCCAGAAAGAGGAGGCCTTAAACTCCCAAACCTACAGTTATATTATGATGCAGCAGCTTTAACTTTAATAAGTGATTGGTTTGGAAGTAAAAAGACTGGAATACTGAATGCAGAAAGTTTTGATCTTGAATTTGGATGGCATGCTTATTTATTCTATGACGACAAAGTAGACAAAGTATTTAAAAGTCATATACTTAGAGAATCTTTGATGAGAGTTTGGAAGAAGCACCGACTCAAATGGGATTACAAAATACCGTTATGGCTGGATCTTGGTCATACTATGTGGAATACAAATATAATGTCACTCGGGGGGTTTTTATATAAAGAGGTTCTTTTTACAGATGCGGGCAGATGGCAGCTGAAGACATTACAGACACTGTTGGATGAAGGAATTAATTTAACTTGGTTACAATATAATCAACTACAATTGAGATGGAAAGAGGACCAAAAAACTGGTATTATGTTGCATGAGGAAGAATTGGTTAGACATATAAGAGAGAAAGGTCCAATGCATATTAAAAGGCTTTATAATGTTTTGCTAGAAAGGGATTCAGAAACTGAATTAGTTAAAGATTGTATGATTAAGTGGGCACAAAATTTTGAAGAACCAGTGATGTTGGAAACATGGGAAAAAATTTGGGTTCAGAATGTTAAATTTACACAGTCGCAGAACCTGAGGGAAAACTTTTATAAAATGTTTTATAGATGGCATTTAGATCCTAAAAAGTTGTCATGTATGTACCCTAATGTTCAGCCAAAATGTTGGAGATGCGAATGTTTGGATGCTACGTATTATCATGTTTGGTGGACCTGTAGGAAAGTTAAGGCTTTTTGGATAAAAATATGGTGGGTTATGCAGAATGTTTTGAAGAAAAAAATTCAATTCTCTCCACAATTGTTTTTATTGGGTATAGTTAAGGGTTTTACACGGGGTGAAATAAAACTAATATTGTATATGATAACTGCAGCAAGATTGTTGATAGGTAAATATTGGAAGAATGAAGCTTTGCCTACTATCGAGGAATGGACTTTGAAGATGGCTAGTTTTGCAGAGATGGCGAAGATTTCAGCATACTTAAAGGATTGTTCACAAGAGACTTATGAATGGGAATGGAAAAGGTGGATAGAATATGTTCAGAACAAATACCAAACTAGAAAGTATCAAATAGCTTTTATTTGAAAATAATGTATTAGAAATATCTTAATGTAAAGAGAAAAAGAGGAAAAATTATATAGGGGGAGGGATGGGTTCAGGTTTATATATCAGTGTTATTAGTTATGAGTACATAATAGGGAAGTCTGGGGGGGGAGGATTAGGGAGGGTTAGGGAGGACGGGAAGTTTGGGGAGGGAGGTGGGGGGGTGAAAAAAAGGGGTGAAAATGTAATTGTAAAACTTTTGCAATAAAAAAAAAAAATTTAATACTTGGCAAGTGGTTCAGATTTATTACCTTCTGGACAAGCAAAGTCCATGGGGAAACTGGATTTACCAAACAACCGTGTTCCTAACTTAACAATTGCATTGAATCACTTAACAACCGTGGCAAGAAAGGATGTAAAAGGAGGGGAAAAACACTTAACCATTTAAGCAGCAGAAATTGGGCTCAGTTGTGTCATAAATTGAGGACTACCTGTGATGACTTGCTCCTTTGATCTGATGGTTTGGACCGGATCAAACCGGATCTGGTTCTCCGTCTGAGTTTGGAGAGCCACACATTGCTTATGGATTGCTATGAAGGCTCTCCAATTGGCTGAGAGCCATCCAGGTGTGTGGGAGTCTCTGTATGAGGGGATGTGGGTCAACCAATAGCAGAGATGATCAGCTCTTGTGAGCATGCTGATTGTCCCCACTGACTCCAGGTTCATTGGGTCAAAAGAGGACAATGATGTTTGTGTCCTTCAAGGGAGAGGGAAACTTTAATAAACAATGTTCTTTGGCATACACAGGAAGGGCCCTTCCGGGATATCAGTGCAATTTCCAGCTTGACAGATTTTAAACAATTTAACTTTCCACTATTTTCCCACTTGGGATGATTGGGTGGGTGCAAACAGTTTCACAGAGTGGTTAAAAGTAACCTAAGCCATGCTTTGAGAAAGCATGAATGTGTCCCTCTTAGAAGTGCAGCAAAATACCGGACTAACAGAGTTGGCAGGGACTTTGGAGGTCTTCTAGTCCAGCTCCCTGCTCAGGCAGGAAAAACTATACTATTTCTGACAAATGATTATCCAACATCTTCTTAAAAACTTCCAGTGTTGCAGCATTCGCAACTTCTGGAGGCAAGTTGTTCCACTGATTCATTGTTCTCACTGTCAGGAAATTTCTCCTTAATTCCAGGTTGCTTCTCTCCTTGACTAGTTTCCATCCGCTGCTTCTTGTTCTGCCTTTGGGTGCTTTGGAGAATAAGTTGACCCCTTCTCCTTTGTGACAGCCCCTCAAATACTGGAAGACTGCTATCATGTGACCCTTAATCCTTCTTTTTTCTAGACTAGACATACTCAATTGCTGCAACCATTCTTCATATGTTTTGGCCTCCCTAATCATCCTAGTTGCTCTTCTCTGCACTCTTTTAGAAGACCTCACTTCTAAAAGCATCTCCTTTGAGGATTCTTGTTAAGAGAATGAAATGTACTATTTTTAAAAAACATCTTGGTCAGACATTGCATTTATGAGCTAGGCAGGCCTATCAATCAATTCAAATTAATAAATGCATCAATCAATAAATTTGGAAGAGGCACATGCATGTGATAGCTGCCTGACATGGGAAACACACAAACAAGCTATAAATTGAGAAACGTGGTTCAGAAAAACAAACTCTCTTTACTGCTCCCCACAAAATGAGGATAAAATGCAAGCAGTCCTTGACATATGACTACAGGTAAGCCTTGACTTACAGCTGTTCATTTTGTGACCAAAGTTAGAATGGCACTGAAAAGAGGGACAGATGACCATTTTTCACACTTACGACCATTGCAGCATCCCTGGGGTCATGTGATCAAAATTCGGATGCTCAGCAACTGATTCATATTAATGATGGTTGTAGCGTCCCCGGGGTCAACCTCCTGGCAAACAAAGTCAACGGGGAAATCAGATTCACTGAACAACCGTGGGACTAACGTAACAATTGCAGTGATTCACTTAACAACAGTGGCAAGAAAGATCATAAAGTGGGGCAAAACTCATTTAACAACTGTCTTGCTTAGCCACAAAAATTTGGGGCACAATTGTAACTGTAAGTCGAGGACTACCTGTATATCAGTCTTCATTCAAGAAACAACAGAGGGAAACTGATCAAGGAGAGAAGCAACCTGGAATTAAGGAGAAACTCCCCGACAGTGAGGACAATTGACCAGTGGAACTACCTGCCACCAGAAGTTGTAAGTGTTTCATTACTGGAGGTTTTTTAAGGAGAGACTGGACAGCTTCTTGTCTGAAATGGAATAGGGTCTCCTGATTGAGCAGGGGGCTAGACTAGAAGACCTCCAAGGTTCCTTCCAGCATTATTCTGATTGATTTTGCTACCAAATATCTATACAATAGGAGCTTCAATGCAGTAAGCAGAGCCTTACAGTTTTGATGTTCTTCCTCTGCTTCCTCTGATCTTCTTCCTCTGGTGATGATAGGATTTTATTTCCAATGCAGGGAATTTAAGCCCAGTTCTGACACCGGACAAAGGGTCCTAATCCCTCCGTGATGGCAGTGAGATTCTTCTACTTACTTCTACATGGCTGGGTCAGAAAATGCCTAGAAATTTGGGGGGATTAGTAGAACATTCAGAGATAATTCAAAGTGTCAGTGAATGCAACGGAAAATAATCTATTGGCCAAAGCCGAAACCATTGACCAAGTCAGAATATTCAGGGTCACCATTTGGTATTTGTCTCTGAAATAACTCCACTTGCAAATAGTTCCACAAAACTGAATGGGGCTATCGGCTCGCAAAGCAAGGATTCAAAATCCGGGTAGCCCTGGATTTACGACTCCAACTGAGTCCAGAGTTTTCTAACCAAGATGGTTGTTAAGTGAGTTTGGACCCATTTTACGACCTTTCTTGCCCTGCAGTTGTTAAGTGAGTAACCCGGTTGTGAAGTGAACCCAGCTTCTTTGTCAACTTTGCTTGTCAGAAGGGGATCACGTGACCCCCCCAGGGGACATTGTAACTGTCATAAATAGGAGCCAGTTGCCAAGCGCCCAAATTTTGATCATGTGACCATGGGAATGTCATAATGGTCGTTAAGTGTGAAAAACAGCCATAAATCACTTTTTTTCAGTGCCGTTGCAACTTCAAATGGACACTAAACGAACTGTTGTATGTCAAGGATAGCCTGTGGTTTACAAATTAAAAACATTTGCAGTAGAGATGCATCTTTGCCATTTTCTCCAATTCCGGATTAGTGGAAGCCAAAAGCCCCTTCTTAGGAGAGGATTCCCCAAATTGGGAACCCCACCGAGAAGGGTTAAGTAGCTAAGTTTTGGCAAGCTGTCTATTTTTTCAGATCAGCTCTCCTGCTGACCTAAGCAACCCAGGAATATCCTCAGTGTGAATCCAATATCTCCAATCAACTGGGCTGCAGATGTCCCAAGCGTTGCCATATGCTTAGCCAATGACCCCTCTGCAAAATGGTCACACCCCTCCCCCCAAATCATGGACGTTTGCAGTTCTCAACTGAATAAATAAATCCACCCCACTGCTTCCCCCCCCCCCCCGCCTCTGCTCCTGTTGGTGGCAAAAACAACATGGAAGTGAGATAATCATGAACCAAAGAGGTGTGTTCCTCTCCAGCCAATTACTCGGGGAATAAACCCTGCTTGGGAGGTGGGAGGAAATGGAAAGAAACGGTTGGACTGCTTCTCGCCAAACATTCCTGGGGGGCGAGGTTTCGAGTCCAAGAATTGTTTGACATCAGATTTATTTCAGTGCTTTGCTGCCGGACCCGTTTCACTTTTCACCCCGGCTGTTTCTTCCTCCATCAGTCAAAGCTTCTGCATTCCAATTGGACATTTATGGCCCAAGCAGATGCCGAACTACTGTGGCATTTTACTTAGGAAGGATCTTTGACAGGAGAGGAAGGAGATCTATGTCTATGGAGACTCTCAGCCAATGGTGCTTTTTCAAGGCAACTGGGCTTGCTTGGTTTTTCCTTGAAAACAGTTGGCTTCTCATCCAAGAAGAACTGAAGAAGCTTCTTGGATGAGAAGCAAAATGACTTCAAGGGAAAAATCAAGAAAGTCCAGTTGCCTCTTGAAAAAAAAGCACCTTTGAGACAACTATGACCTGAATAGAATAGAATAGAATTCTTTATTGACCAAGTGTGATTGGACACACAAAGAATTTGTCTTGGTGCATACACTCTCAGTGTACATAAAAGAAAAGATACACTCATCAAGAATCATAAGGTACAACACTTAATGATAGTCATAGGGTACAAATAAGCAATCAAAACCTATTAGGAAACAGTCAATATAAATTGTAAGGATACCAGCAACAAGGTTACAGTCATACAGTCATACACTTATGGGTGGTGGGAACGATGAGAAGATTAATAGTAGTGGAGACTTAGTAAATAGTTCAACAGTGTTAAGGGAATTATTTGTTTAGCAGAGTGATGGCGTTTGGGAAAAAACTGTGCTTGTATCTAGTTGTTCTGGTGTGCAGTGCTCTATAGCATCGTTTTGAGGGTAGGAGTTGAAACAGTTTATGTTTTTGCTCTTTTTCCAAAGTCTCAACATCTTTTTTTGTATTGTTGTGGCCAGAACTGGATGCAGTATTCCAAGTATTAAGGCTTTGAAAAGTGGTACTAGAACTTCATTCTGTGATCTTGATTCTATCCCTCTGTTAATGCAGCCTAGGACTGCATTGGCTTTTTTGGCAGCTGCAGCACGTTGCTGGCTCATACTTAAGTGATTGTCCACTAGGACAATTTCCCCCAATCTTTTGGGCACCAGGGACCAGTTCCATGGAGAGAGGTTTTTCCGTGGACTGGAGGGGGTGAAAGATATCTTGCAAGCTTTTCAACATGAATTAAATAATATGCTGAATGAACATGAAATCATTTCAGGTTTTTCCACTTTTGCTTCTCTTTGGAAAGGGAGGCACATTCCAGACCCATCTTGTCTGGTCTCCTGTGATACTAGATGTGATTTAATCCTTTTCTTCATGATAAGTATCTGGGAAAAGTTACAAGGGCCTCGATTGGACAGAGAAAATGTTACGAGGTAGGGTTGAATTTCTGCGGAATGCAGTCAAACTGAATTTTTAAGGTAGGAGTTTGTCATTTTTCTCTGGACCCTGAGTCACTCTGGAGTAGAAGTTGTGATCAGAGCATAAAATAAATTAAATATCCCTGTCTTTGTCTTTCCTAAGTGCAACTAGGCACCTTAGCACTTAGAAATGTTAGAGTCCCCATTCAATTGAATTTCAGTGACAGCCCCAAAGCTGCCCAAAAGGTTACAAATAAATTCTAAACCTGGCATTAATTAAAAATTGCTATTCCTTTCCATCAGTGTCCCTTAGGTGAGCTTTCAGTGATGTTGAAAAGTCAGAATAAAAGTTATATGTCAATAGAAGAGAATATTTGTAGCATAAAGTTGAATTATGGTGTTCTTGTTGCTCTCTGAGTTTGGTGGTTTTCTTGCAGATGTTTTATTATTCAACTAGGGAACATCATCAGTGCTAGAAGGGAGGGGGGTTGTGGATTGGAAGAAGGAGAAGAGGAGGAGGACAAGGAAGAGGAGAAGGGGAAAGGAGGAAGAGGAGGAGAAGAATCAGAATAGAGCTGGAAGTGACTTTGGAGGTCTTCTAGTCCAGCCCCCTGCTCAAGCAGGACATTCTATACCATTTCAGACAAGTGACTGTCCAGTGTCTTCTTAAAAACCTCCAGTGATGAAGGAAGAGGAGGAGGAGGACTGTGGGGTCCTTGGTGCTCCCTGAACTTGGCTGTTTCCTTGCAGACATTTCGTGGCCCAACTAGGTAACGTCATCAGTGCTAAAAGGGAGTGGAGTTGTATAAATCGTTAATAAAACCATTTGGCTTATCTGAATTCTCTTTGCCCTGTATTTCCTAATTTCCTAAGATTTATGAATGCATTCGTTTGTAGCTTGGGTTTTCCTCCCTTTGGGTTTGCCAAAAAGGGCAAATTCGTGAGAGGGACGTTTGGAGGAAAACTAATCCAGACAACATTCGAATCGTGCTCTTCTACTGCATCTGCTCCTTGGAATTAAAACCAGAGACCTTCATATTCTAAACTCTGTCAAAGTGAGAAAGAAACACACGACTCCCTAACTTCAGGGCCATCCCATCTTGCGTCCCTAAAACCTACACACCCAGATCCTTGAACTTTGCGCTGCCCCACTTGGGCCGTCCGTGATTTTGCAGCTCAGTTTTCCCCAGTTGCATCAGCCGGGCGCCTTAAACGAAAAAGAACCAAGCCATTAGCTCCATTTAATCCGGATCCTTATACAAACACAACACAAACTCGCGGACCTGAGGGTGGCGAGAGAGAGCAGGATTCCTTCCTCACTTTTCGCCCTCCTCCAAGGAGGGGAGGGGGGGGCTGTTCGGAGCTTGGCCGCATCCTTGCTCCTTTAACAAAAAAAAAAATCCCTCCCGGGGGCAGAGACAGGAGCGCAAGGCTGGGCGAAATTTTGGTGCCAGGGGAACGCTCGGCTGCCGCTTGCTTTTTTTTCCTCTTCTCCCCCACGCGTGGCCTGCTTCCCCCTCATCCTGCCAGGGAATGGGCTCTTCCGTGCTCCTCACATGATGAGCGAGGCACTTTCGCTTTTCCATATATAGAGGCCAGGCGGCGTGACAGCTCCCGAGAGGGAGAAAGCAGGCGAAGGTGGTTGCGACGCGCTTTTACGCAGCCAGCTGGAACCTGGAAGACTCTGCGCCTCTAGCCAAGAGACCGCGCCGCTCGCCTGCTCTGCCTTGAGAGCGGGAAATCGCCCACCTCCCCGAGAGTTTCTTTTCTCCGAGAACCAGCCGCCTCTCCCCCCCCCTCCTGCCCCAAAGAAATTCGTCCGAATCCATCATGAACGGGACTTTAGATTGCCTGCAGGACCATACGCTGAACGAAGAACAAGGGGCGTTCATGTTCACGTCGGAATCAGTCGGAGAAGGACATCCAGGTAAGGCTTGGACAAGGGCCCCGTTGGAAGTCGTTCCAGGTAGATCCGAGGAAGTCAGAGATCCTGCGGCTTCTCGTTCCCGCAAGTAAAACTCCTTCTCTGGAGCTTTTTAAATAAGGTTTTAAACAACCCTGGAGTTCTTTTTTTTTTCCAGAAGAGAGAGGACAACCGTTTGCCTGAAATGTTGCAGGGTTTTCTGCTTGAGCAGGGGGTCGGACTGGAAGACCTTCAGGGTCTCTTCCAACCCTGTTATTCCACGTTTATGATCCTCTCCTGTCAGTCATAGGATTTATTTCTTGCCCTTAGTTTTTGGCGGACGGGCCTTGAACCCTTGGTAGTAGGGCGCCTTCCGAGCACCAGACCTGGAGAAGGTGGACAAGAGCCAAGAACAGTTACACCTCCTACCTTAGAGGGCAGGTTTATCTGAGAGAACAAGCCTTGTAGAAAACAGTGGGTCTAAGTTCAGCATAGAGAATTGTAGTCAGTCTCCAATCCTGTGCATTCCTTTTGGTTGATTTCAATGGCACTTATTCTCCGAAGATATGTAGAACATTGTGCCCAAGTCAATACCTTAATAAGGGTTGGCTCTGTTTATGGTATATCCTAGAGCCCAATTAAGAGGAGGGGGCAAAAACATGAAAGAAATCTATTTTTCTCAAATGTTTGGGTGGGGGTCATGGAAGAGAACAACCTGTGCTTCCTCCTTCCTCACCATATATCTGAAGGGGTTTTTCTTTTGGCTCCTCATATTTTTAGTGAAGGATCCCTTGAACATTTCCACATTGTTAAAAGAAAGTCAGGAAGAAAAGGAAAGAGAAAGGCACACATCTTCTCCTGAACTTGGCCCCATGGATTTTGTCCACATGGAACCTCTGTCATGAAACAGCCATGCCCAAAGCAGCCACACTACATATTACTCCCAATTCCGCCTGTCCTTTTAATCACCCATTGGTTCGAGACAGGAAACAAAGGGATCGGTGGCTCGCCTCATTTTTTTCTCCTGAATTGTCAAAACCAACCTGATGGTTTGCTTACTACTAGTAGTACTATGACAAGATTCCTTGAGCAGGCCGCAGAAGGCAGTTTGCCAAACTCCATGTTCTAATACTGCAATCCAGGTTTATTTTCTCTGCTGGGCATGGCGGAGACAAGTACATGCTTACAGCGGATGGAAATAGCTCAACGTTCTTCTGCAGAAGGGCAGACTATATCAGAGCTCTTATACTTAGATACATGTTCAGGATTGCGAGCTCCCAACATAATTTAGGGATTTCCTTTCAAGTACGTGAATACCCGCTCTTCTTTTTTTTAAATTAGCATCGTCTAACAGTTTTGGGGCGGAGATTATCATTCTGTGGTCCTTGACAGGGTGTCCTGTAAATTTAGAGTTTAGAGTTTATTGGATTTCTATACCGCCCTTCTCCCAGGGGATTCAGGGCGGTGTACAGCCACATTAAAACACATGAATTTATAAAATTTAAAACCAATTAAAACAAATATATACAATTTGGCCCTCAATTAAAACACACATACACCCATTTAAAATTCATATTAGGTCAGTCCGGCTTGCTGAAACAGGAAGGTCTTTAGGGCACGGTGAAAAGTACGCAGGTCGGGGCTAAGACGAAGCTCTAGGGGCAGCTCATTCCAAAGGGCTGGTGCCCACACAGAGAAGGCTCTCCCCCTGGGTGTTGCCAGTCAGCATTGTTTGGCTGATGGCACCCTGAGGAGCCCCTCTCTATGGGAGCGTATTGGCCGGTGGGAGGTTGTTGATGGCAGAAGGCGGTCTCGTATGTATCCCGGTCCTAAGCCATGGAGCGCTTTAAAGGTGGTGACCAACACCTTGAATTGCACTCGGAAGACCAACAGGAGCCAGTGCAACTCATGCAGGAGGGGGGTCACATGGGAGTGCCACGTGACTCCCTTAATCACCCGCGTGGCCGCATTCTGGACCAGCTGGAGCCTCCAAGTGCTCTTCAAGGGGAGCCCCATGTAGAGAGCGTTGCAGTAGTCCAGACGGGATGAGATGAGGGCATGAGTGACTGTGCACAGGACATCCCGGTCCAGAAAGGGATGCAACTGGTGCATCAGTTGAACCCGATAGAAAGCTCTCCTGGCCACGGCTGTCATGTGCTCTTCCAAAGACAGCCGTGCATCCAGGAGAACACCCAAGTTGCGAGCCCTCTCTGTGGGGGCCAAGATCTCACCCCCAATAGTCAGCGATGGCGCCAGCTGACTATACTGGGACGCCAGAAGCCACAGCCACTCAGTCTTGGAGGGTTGAGTTTGAGCCTGTTTCTCCCCATCCAGATCTGCACGGCCTCCAAGCACCAGGACATCACATCAAGGGCATCATTGGGGTGGTTCGGAGTGGAGATGTACAGCTGAGTGTCGTCAGCATACTGATGGAATCTCACTCCAAAACCACGGATGATCTCGCCCAGCGGCTTCACATAAATGTTGAACAGAAGAGGCGAGAGGACAGACCCTTGCGGCACCCCACACACAAGGCGCCTCGAGGTCGACCTCTGCCCCCCTGCCAACACAAACCGCGTATGGTTGGAGAGGAAGGAGGAGAACCACTGCAACATGGTTCCCCCCACTCCTAACCCCTCCAATCGTCGCAGCATGATACCATGGTCGATGGTATTAAAAGCCGCTGAGAGATCTAATAGGACCAGGACAGAGGAACAACCCCTGTCCCGAGCCCTCCAGAGATCATCAACCAATGTGACCAATGCCATTTCCGTGCTGTGCCCTGGCCTGAAGCCCGACTGGAACGGGTCTAGATAATCGGCTTCATCCAGGTACTGGGGCAGTTGTCGCGCTACCACACTCTCAACAACCTTCGCCACGAAGTGAAGGTTGGAGACTGGGCGATAATTCGCTAATGTAGCCAGGTCCAGGGAAGGCTTCTTGAGGAGAGGCCTCACCACCGCCTCTTTCAAAGAGGGGGGGAAGTAACCCTCACTCAAAGAAGCGTTAATAATCCCCTGGAGTCAGCCTCGTGTAACCTCCCGGGAGGCCAGCACCAACCAGGAGGGACATGGATCCAACAAACGTGGCAGCGCTAAGCCTCCCCAGAATCCTGTCCACGTCCTCGGGAGTCACAGGGTCAAACCCCTCCCAGATAACATTCTGAAGATTCCCGTCCATCACTCCATCCAGATCTATCCAATCAGAGTCCAGACCTTCCGGAATCTGAGTGACTTTGTCATGCAGGAATTGCACAAAATCCTCAGTGCCACCCTGCAAGGGGTCTTCCCTCGCTCCCAGGTGAAGGAGGGAGCGGGTCACCCTAAACAGGGCTGCTGGGAGGTTCTCTGCAGACCCGATAAGAGCGGAAAAATAGTTAAATTTTGCCGCTTTTATCGCCACTAGGTAGATCTTAATATGAGACCTCACCAGTGTTCGGTCAGATTCGGAGCGACTGGCCCTCCAATCACTCTCCAGGCATCTTTTCCGACACTTCATCTCTCTCAGCCCCTCAGAGAACCAGGGAGCCAATTGAGATCGGCACCGGGTCAGAGGCCGCAAAGGCACAACACGATCCAAAGCTCCGGCGGCCGCCCTATCCCAGGCGGCCACCAGCTCTTCAGTAGTGCCATGAGCCAGAGTCTCAGGGAATGGCCCAAGCTCCATCAGGAACCTATCCGGGTCCATCAGGCGCCTGGGATGGAACCACCTGGTCGGTTCCGTCTCTCTGCGGCGAGGTGTAGCGGTTCGAAAGTCCATGCGAAGGAGGGAGTGATCAGACCATGACAAGGGTTCGATGACTAAATCCCCTCTTTCCAGATCACTCTGCCACTGACCAGAGACAAAAATCAAGTCCAGAGTGTGTCCCCCCATGTGAGTAGGGCCTTGAACTACTTGGGTCAGGTCCAAGGCCGTCATGGAAGCCAAGAACTCCCGAGCTGCCATAGACGTTTCACCGACAGATGGCAGGTTGAAATCCCCCATAACCATAAGCCTGGGGGTATCAACCGCCATCCCGGCTATCACGTCAGGCAGCTTGGACAGGGCCGCTGCCACGCAGCAGGGAGCCAAGTACGTAATCAGCAGGCCCATCTGCACCCCACGACCCCACTTCACAAGGAGGGACTCACATCCGGCTATCTGAGGTACAGTGGTCTCCCTCAGACATAGACCTTCTTTAATAATAACCGCCACCCCCCCCCCGCCCCTACCCTGGACCCTCGGCTGATGAAACGCCTGGAAACCCGGTGGGCATATTTCAGTCAGGGACAACCCCCCTTCTGGGCCCAACCAGGTCTCTGTAATACCCGCCAGATCCGCTCCCCCCTCCTGAATAAGGTCGTAAATGAGGGGGGCCTTATTTACCACGGATCTGGCATTGCACAACATCAGCCGAAGGCCCAGACCCTGAGAGTCTGTGCTTCCTGGGGAATGAGTAAAGCCTTGGGGACCGGAGTGCGTAATCGCACGAAAAGAAGTAAGAATAGAATAGAAGTAAGAATAGAATATGGAATATGAATAGAATAGAATAGAATAGAATAGAATAGAATAGAATAGAATAGAATAGAATAGAATAGAATAGAATAGCTGGAAGGGATCTTGGAGGTCTTCTAGTCCAACCCCCTGCTTAGACAGGAAACCCTATACCATGTCCGACAAATGGTTGTCCAATTGCTAAGTAGAGTTTGTTGTTAAGCAGGAAGCTCTTAAGTGAGCTTCACCCAATTTTTACAAGCTTGCTCACCCAAATGCTTACGCGAATCACTGTGGTTGTTGAGTTAATAACGGGGTCTTTAAGGGAATCCCGCTTCCCCATCAACTTTGCTTGTCGGAAGGTCACCAAAGTGGGGATCACATGCACTGCATGTGCATGCACTGCAACCATCACAAATACAAGTCAGTTGTCGAGTGTCTGAATTTTGATCACATGACCAGGGGGAGGCTGCAACAGTTGTAAGTGTGGGAAAATGCTGATAAGACCATTTTTTCAGTGCCATTATAACTTGGAATGGTCATTAAATGAGCTGTTGTAAGTTGGGGACTGCCTGTATGTTCATGCTGTGTCAGAAGCAGCTGAGATAATGACATGAATTATCATGGAGGAGAGGCTTCTGCATTGAGGGAGCTCAACCAATCTCATTGTACATATGTTGTGCACTGACAATAAAGATTTGAAATTGAAATTCTCTTTCTGTTTTGGACCCAGATTTTTCAACGATCATAACCGTTTATCCGAAAGGAAATCGATGACGTTACTAACTGAAACTCCCTGGGATGTTTTCTGCTCTCCAAATTTAACTTTTTGTTTTTTCCCACACAAATGGGACCCTTTGAAACAGTACCAGGAGGTTAGAGAACCACAATTTATATCTTCTGAGTCTTATCCATGGTTGTTCTTGCTGACTCTAAAGGCCAATTTTCTTTGCAGCTTGGCTGCTTCTCGTTTCTACCCCTTTCATTAAACAAATATGTATGGAAATGTCCATGGATATGGATATTTCTTGCTCTTGATTTAAAATTTCAGATGTTAACATCTGTCTAATCATTAGACTCTAATGAACTGGATAAAATTGTCCTTTTCATTCTCATCCTCCATTGTCCTGCTTTGATGCCTTGTGTCGTCAGGTTAGTTTTCTTCCAGGATCCATGCTATCCATTTCAGGGTATGTTTGACCCACAATGGCCTCTCATTCGTACAACTCATCACATGATTAATGTAAAGTTATTTATTTCTAGATTTCAAAACGGCTTCTCGGGCCCTTTGAAGACAAAGTCCACTTTTGAACGAAAGTGAGGCGCAAACCTCTTTAAACAAGAAGCATAAAACAGTGACAGAGATTGTAGTGCATAATACAATCCGATTTAAAGAAGGACATTTAAACACTAATAATAATAATGAGGAAAGCTCATGAATGCTATAACGGTGGGACTTCTTTCAAGTCAATCTTGCTAGAGGTGCCTTGAACAGACAGATTTTAATGATGGACCAAGTCAGATGCTCAATTCTAGGAGCTATGCATAATTTTTTTTATCAATTCTGTTCACCAAGAGGTAGAATGCTCATTTATAATGAAAGAGGAGTAGAGTAAATTCTACATTTTGAGTGGCTTTTCCCAATCCATAATTCTGGAAGGACTTGAAGCTGGCAAGGCAAACACCAGCATTGTTTTGCAACTACTATAGGAAAAGATTCAACCAGTTGTTGTTTTTTCACTTCCTTAATTGGGATGAACTATTTTATGGAATAGTCAGACCAAAACTGGCCACCACATCGGACTTGATGGAAACGGGTGGCACAGTTCACAAAATATCATTTTAAAACTCAGAATAGATTCCCTGAGGTTCTTATATGATAGGCAATGTTGGGTTGGTGGGGGTTTTATTTTTTGAGACCCAAGGCAAAAACCAAGCAGATACAACCCAAACTGAGAGAATATGAGAGAATATAGAGTATAACGAGAGAGGCACTTTGGTGTAGTGGTGAAAGCATTAGGCTAGACAATGGGGTGTGTGAGTTGTAGTCCCACTTAAAGCACAACACCAGCTGGGTGGCTTAGGGTTTCTCAGCCCTAAGAAGGAGGTAATGGCAAATCATTTCTGAAAAAAACCTTACCAACAAAACTGCAGGCATTTGTCCAGGCTGTCTCCAGGAATCAAAAACAAAGAAGGAGGGAGGAATAAAGAGAAGGAAAGGAAGGAAGGGAGGAAGGGAGGCAGAAAGAAAGAAAGAAAGAAAGAAAGAAAGAAAGAAAGAGAAAGAAAGTAGGTGCATGCTTCTTACTTTGAACTGTCTAGTTTCCCAATCCAAAAGCTGTTTGAAGTTCTATTGAGAAAGCATTTAAAAGGCTTAATTGCAATCTGATAGAGGTATCAAAAAAACTATTTTAAGGGAAATGTGAACCACTGATTCTTGCTATATTTCAAAAGGCTGTTCATGGGCTTGTCCAAGTCCATCATCCTTTAATGTCTAAAACTGGCAAAGCAGGAATAAACACAGCTCAGACCAGCCAGACAGGTACAGTGCGAAGAAGGATATTTTGCAATTATGACAATTGTTAGCAATTTTTTCTCCTTTTTGGCATTCTCATTGGTTAGTTTCATTGAGTTTAAAAAGATTTAAAAGACACCGGGAAGTGTAAGAGTCAAGACCTTTTGGGGAGTGGCTTCATATTCCCAAAATAAGTTTTGGGAGAAACTTTGATGGATCTGCTGCTTTCACTAGAAGACTGAGCAGCTAAAAGCAGTTTGAAAGGGATTTTAAAGAAATGAAATATTTCAACACTGACATAATGATCAATGTATAAATAATGTATAATCATGAACCTTTAGTATACAGATAGTAGGCTGAACACTTGGAGGCTATCACGTTGGGCAAGAGTACAGTGTGAGTTCTCTTTCAGTGTTACCCAAGATAAGGGATAAGGTTGTGCACCCACCTCCCTTCCAACAAGGCAGTTGAATTTTGCTTGAATATGGTGGAACAGCATTTTCTGCCATTTCTTAAGTCAGCTGGGACTTAAGAAATGTTCTATGGGACATAGAACATGTTGTAACACCAACATCATCTTTTGAAGTTCCATCATCTGTTGGCCTTGCTAGACCTGCTAGGAACTGAGATCTCAATCATACTTTGTCTAATGGGTCCACCTCTAGTTGTGTTGCAGGGAAATAAATTCATACACACTGGGCTCACTCCTGAGTAGACATGCATAGGATTGCATAGGAAGGCCTCTTGATTAGGTTCGGTTCCATGCTCTTCAAAATGCATCCAAGTTTCAGTCATTAGAAAAAATGAGGTTAATAGTTCATATAATGACCAGAATCTCTTCATTTGTGTAAAACATGACATCTCCTTTGAGCCAAGCTCAACTCCTAAGTTCACGGATATATCCATGTGGTCTTTTTGGCCAAGATAGAAATTTGGTTTCTATCATGGTTTGCTCAGCTTCCCATGAGCCTATAGCTGAGTACTGATCAGATGTGATCCAGTTTACCTCATTTAACCTAGATTGGCAAAGTTAAGCTCTCTTTGTTCAGGTTTATATTTATTGCAAGTGAATTCTAAGAGGCGCAGTGTCAACCTTCATTTATCCTTTTTTTTTGCTTTTGGTTATAGGTTGACCCACATATTTGAGGGTTTAACGTCAGAGAAGAGCACACAATGAGCTTGACAAACACATCAATTAGGGCAAATTGTTTTCCCTCAGTGAGTCTTTAACATCATTCTTCTTCGTTTGGGGACAATCGAATAAGGACATTCTAAAGTTTGCTGGCATAAAGTCAGGTTAAACACAACCTCTTCCACCAAGATTTCACATGTGAATTTCAACAGAAATGTCAATAGTTCCCCCTTGTGTAATCTGATTGCTGGAATTTCATTTGGTCTCCCCTGTAGGGACAAATGAATGTGCTTTGTTGGCACCAATGTATTGGCATACATATGAAATGAAATGGATAAACTGTTCTTTCTGATTTTCTTTCCACGATATTTCTCATTAAAAAAAATCTACAATAAGCAGGAAGCCACTGAGAGAATAAACTGGTAATACTGAACAAAAGAGATTTGGAGAATAACTCAGGACAAAAGATTATTGGAGCCTAGACAAATTAGACATTTAGACCATAGTTAGAATGGCCAGTTGAATGATCTTCCTTGTTATGATGTCCAGATGTAAGGAATGGATTCCACACAAGGAAGAAGAATGCAAATGTCCAGCTGTCTGCAAGGAGTATAAATCCTTCCATTCCCCACCATCCAATCAGAGCTGAAGAAGCTTCTTAGATGAGAAGCAAAACGTCTTCAAGGAAAAACCAGAAAGTCCAATTGCCTCTTGAAAAAGCACTTTTGGGGGACAACCATGACCTGGATGATAGAGAATCTCCATAGACACAAGGAAGAAGGTTAACTTTTTTTCAAAATACAGTATTGGAGAAGGATGATTTACATTGCTTTGACCAAAGAAAACCAACCATTCAATACTAGAAAAAAATGAAGCCCAATATCACTAGAAATGAGTGTTATGAAACAAAAGCCATTGTAGATAATAATATGAGATGGAAGGAGGAGGGGAGACACTGACCTTCCTTTCCTTTCCTTTCCTTTCCTTTCCTTTCCTTTCCTTTCCTTTCCTTTCCTTTCCTTTCCTTTCCTTTCCTTTCCTTTCCTTTCCTTTCCTTTCCTTCCCTTCCCTTCCCTTCCCTTCCCTTCCCTTCCCTTCCCTTCCCTTCCCTTCCCTTCCCTTCCCTTTCCTTTCCTTTCCTTTCCTTTCCTTTTGTCATCAGCTTTGTTGTCTAGGGATTATGGAATTTGAGTCCAATTGAACTGGAAGACGTGATCTCAGATTCCTTCCTCCCTCTCTCCCTCCCTCACTCACTCTCATCTCCTCTCGTCCCCTCCCCTCCCCTCACTCCCCTCTCTTTTCTTTTTCCTCATCAAAATGTCATCATCAAGTAAAAAGATACCTAGGTTTAGTAGCCACATAGAAAGCAGCATATGCAAGCTATGCTCCAAGCCTTGGCCAAACCCCATTACCTCCATCTGTTGGCTTAGATCAATGCCTGAATACTGTGGGTCACTTGTTAACAAGAGAGATGGCAGGAGTCACCACCAGTACACAAAATCAAACACCCTTAGCAACAGTCAAGTTTTAATCCGTTGGAATGGCATCAAATAAACTTTGTTTCTACTTCGTTTCTGCATCAGAAGAAGGACAAATCACTCATCTGAACCATCTTTTGGAGAGCAGCAGATTCAAAAGTGGTATATTTGAAAACTATGCCAAGAGCTTGTTTTGATGCAGAGATGTTTTTTCTTTGATCCTAATACCAGGTGTGACTGGAATACGTTGACGTTAGATTCCACCATTGCTTTCTGACTGGCAGAATTAAGTTCAGATACTGATTTCCCTATTGACTATTTTTTTTAAAAAAACAGCAGCTAAGTGATGCAGAATGAATGAATGGATTACTCTTTGTGCAGGTTAATGGGGCAAAAAGAGTCCCAATTTTCTGTGGTAGATATTTTCATTTCAAATATCCAACCCTGTTCTCTTTCAGACAAAATATGTGATCAGATCAGCGATGCCGTCCTTGATGCCCACTTGAAGCAAGATCCAGATGCCAAAGTTGCTTGTGGTAAGAGGTGGCTTCTCCTCCTTATCAAGACAAACATTCCACATTTAATGGCCATCAGAACATCTGAAGGTAGTACCATAGGTTGGGGGTACCCTTAGCAGAAGTGCCAAGTGTGGAGTTGCTATGTCCAAATCATTTCCCAGATTTCATCCAGTTGGAGAATCTTTGAGGTTGGCCTACACACCCTCTCACTGTAACACAACCTAATTTTAGTATTGGAGGCAGACACAAAAGAAAAGTGGGTGGGACAAGTGGGGTGGAGCATAGCATAGCCTCAGAGCATAGCAGCATGGTGACCTGGTGGTGGACACTTGGAAGGTTGAGAGTTCAATCCTAAGTAGCGACAGATATTTCTCCTAGGGTGCAAAGAAAAAAAAAATCTGTGAACTCCATGTAGGTGTCAGGAAGGGTATCTGGCCACTAAATGCTCAGCTCTGTTCAGTCACATTGACTCTACCCCGAATTAAGGGATTGTAAAAAGTGAGTTATTGTATCAGCAGAGCAAACAATTTGATAGGGTTATAACAAAATGTGTGGAGTGAGATTAGGATGATGATGTATTGGAATGAATATAATGCTTATTTGAGTTACACAAAGGAGTCTTAGAACACATGACAGCATAATTTCATTGATAAACAGGTGGTGGTTCTCACCTTTGCATTCAAGACATCCACAGCTTTGTACCAAAGCTTTCACTTTTCATCCAAGAAGCTTTCTCAGTTCAGTTCTGAAATGTTTTCAGAGGAAAAACCAAAAAGGTCCAGTTGCCTTTTGAAAAGCACCTTTGGGATAACCATGACCTGGATGATGGAGAACCTCCACAGATTCAGTCTTGTAGTTTATTACTGAGTATTTAAGACACTCTTCTGGTGTATCCAACTTGTTTTCTTTCACCTTTAGAGACAGTCTGTAAAACAGGAATGGTCCTCCTCTGTGGCGAGATCACCTCCAGGGCTGTTGTGGATTATCAGCAGATTGTGCGAGACACAATTATGAACATAGGCTATGATGATTCAGCTAAAGGTTGGTGGAACACTAAAAGAGCTTGACTATAGAAGCCCATCTTGATGAAGAAAAGGAAATCTGACTCTTATCTTGGTTTGCTTAGCTAGGATACCAAAAAGACTGGTGCAACTTGGTTGAGCAATGCTTGGGTTTTACTAGCAAGAGGTCTCCAGCTCTTTCCACAGGGAGATGAAAGCTATTTATGGGCCAGTCGAAGGTTATCTCAAGGTTGGATCACCCCTCACACACAAATCATTTCATCAGCATCCTTGCGTCACCGTTCTTGATTTGACATTTTCTAGCCTGCTTGGCTTGACCAACTGGCCTCAGGATTTCTAACAACTACCCGTGTTTTCCCAAAAATAAGACCAGGTCTTATTTTCTTTTGGGCCCCAAAATAGGCACTAGGGCTTATTTTTGGAGGCTATGGGGGGGGTTCCCCATGTACCTCCTGTATATGCCCACTTCTTCTGCTTGCTCACAGCGGGACAGGAGGCTGCTTGGCACATCAGTGCTGCGGAGGCAGGGGATGGAGCTGCCCCATGCACCCTGCATCAGCTTACCTAAGGATCCTGCAACCAGGCCACCCACACCCCGACACCTGCCTCACCTCGCGGTGGCGGCTCCAGTGTCCCGCTCAGCCTCCTGCTCCATGGGGGCTGTGAGCAAGCAGAAGTGTGCTAGTGGCCATGTGGGCTCCTGCTTCACATGGCTGCTGGTGCTGCCGCAGCAAGGCAGGTATCAGGGTGTGGATGGCTGCGGGGACCCTGAGGTAAGCTAGTGTGGGGCGCATGGGGCAGCTCCACCAGTACCCCCACCTCACCTCATGGCCATGGCACCATGAGCAACCAGACGGAATGGGTGAGTGGCCAGCTGCACAGGCTCTTAAGTAAGCCTTATTTTGGAGTAGGGCTTATATTAGGCACACACTTAAAAGCATGGTAGGTCTTATTTTTTGGATAGGTCTTATTTTTGGGGAAATGGGGTAGTCTATCAAAGCTGTTTGTGTTGACTTCCTGGGTAGTGTTGGGATCCTCCTTAAAACTCTACATTGCATAATCTGTTGAAGTTGTTTCTGTACGAGTAATGGAATTCTACTCTGTAGGCTTTGACTACAAGACCTGTAACGTTCTTGTGGCTTTGGAGCAACAGTCGCCTGATATCGCCCAGGGGGTTCATCTACACAGGAATGAAGAAGACGTTGGCGCTGGAGATCAGGTAAGACCTGTGCCATCACCTGAAGGTATAAAGTAGATCTTTTCTTGGTTGTGGATTCGGAACACAAACAAGCATCTTGGGGTTGAAATTCATAGTACAGCTTCAGAGATAGAACTCAGGAATGTAAAAAGCAATTATTCCAGGGGTCAAACTGTCACCTCTTCCTTCTCCCCCCAGTTGGCAAATCAGAGGAAAGGGTCAGGCATGCAGGAATTGATGGCTTACATATTAACATTTGCCATTAATTTACTCTGAGTAGTGGGATTTTAGCCTATAATTTGCTTTTTTTCCTCAAGCCCTTCTTGTAATACTTCTCATCTGTCAACCAAAGGTGTCTTACTGTAGAGATAAAGCATTCTTTGATATACATTTGACTTGTGCTGACTTTATAAATAAATTTAATAAATAAGTAGAAAGGCCTGCATACTTTACTTGGGGTAGGATAGAACTACTCTTGCCTTTTCCTTGGGCATGTTTACTTTTTACTTCCCAGTTCAACCTACAGCCTGGGATTTCCAAGTAGATCTGACCCTGCTTAACTTTTCCAAGGCTGCTTCTCTCCTTGATTAGTTTCCATCCATTGCTTCTTGTCTTGTCTTCTGGTGCTTTGGAAAATAGGTTGATCCCCTCTTCTTTGTGGCAGCCCCTCAAATATTGGAAGGCTGCTATCATGTCACCTCTAGTCCTTCTTTTTCACTAGACATACCCCATGATCAGTGAGATCACAGGAAAGTGCTTCTATGTCATGGATCATCCATCCAAGGCTCTGAAGATTTCAAACCATCTTGAGAGAAAGTGACTGTATCAAAAGTTGCTTAGAAGATTTCTTTTCCTTAAATGCAAACTACCATTTTGGGGAAGGAAGGAAGGAAGGAAGGAAGGAAGGAAGGAAGGAAGGAAGGAAGGAAGGAAGGAAGGAAGGGAGGGAAGAAGGGACTTCCGGTTTGGCATCGTGGCGATGCAGTCGGGGAAATAGCAGGCTCTGACGAGCCCTGCGAAAACCCCGACTGATGAACCGCCTCTGATGGGTCTTTGGACTGAACCCGTCTTGCAGGGATGGGGGAAGAAGAGGGGTGGCTTGGACGGCCAAGAGGAACAGGCAAGTTCCTCAGAGGCCAGAGGGAACCCTCTGTGTCGGCAGCGGCAGGGACAAAGCCGCAACAAACCGGGAAAAGAACCAGGAGGAAACAAGAAACAATGAGGTACTTCGAAGCCGGGTGAGTGACACCAACCCTGGCTGGAAACAACACTTGAGTATGGACTTTTACCAATAAGACCCCCAGCTTTAAATAGCAGCTGTAGATTTGTGGGGCATGAAGATCTGGCAAAGTAATAAAAGGAGACAAAGACCCATTAAGGAATCTGCCTTGGTACAGGCTGACTTGGTAGAATTGATTATTAATATACTAGAAAATTGGGTTTTTCTTTAAAATGGAATTGATTTGATCCTTGGAAAAAGCAAAAAGCAAAAAGCGATAACTATGGATTTAGCACCTTTAAAAGTTAAAAGAAGAGAGACAAACGGATGGTTACATAATGGATACAAAATGGAGATTGCTGTGACTAAGTGAAAGTGTGGATTGTAGAGACTCGCCTTCTGCTTGAAAAAGAAATATTCTGACTTGCTACTTGTTTTGGATTATTTTGAAAATAACTATGGACTTTTGGATTTTGGAGATTCCTATTCTGTCTATGGGTGATTTGATAAAGAAAGAAGAAATATAATGGAACTATTAAAATCGAAACTAACTGGCACAGGAACAAAAGATGTGGCGCAGGAACAAAAGAAGGAAAGCTGATGGATTTTATATGGAACAGATGTTACAAAAGAATTGAAATGACGTATAGAGTTTCAAATATGGAAACACGGATTTTGAAGTGGAATGCTTATGGACAGATAGGGAAATGAAGAAATAAAATAGATAAAATTAAAATGTAATGTTTAAATTGCAACCCTACTTGGATCAGGAGGCTCTCCTCACAGTCACTCATGCCCTTGTCACCTCACGGTTAGATTATTGCAACGCGCTCTACATGGGGCTACCCTTGAAAAGTGTTCGGAGACTACAGTTGGTCCAGAATGCAGCCGCGCGAGCTGTCGTGGGTGCACCTAGGTACACTCACATTACACCAATTCTCCGCAAGCTGCACTGGCTCCCTATTGGTCTCCGGTCACAATTCAAGGTATTGGTTATTACCTTTAAAGCCCTATATGGCTCAGGGCCAGGTTATCTCCGAGTCCACCTTCTACCGCATAGCTCCCAGTGACCGGTAAGATCCCACAGAGTTGGTCTCCTCCGGGTCCCGTCAGCTAAACAGTGCCGGCTGGTGGGCCCGCAGGGGAGGGCCTTCTCTGTGGCTGCCCCAGCTTTCTGGAACCAGTTACCTCTTGAGATCTGGACCATCCCCACCCTATTGGCCTTCCAAAAAGCAGTGAAGACCTGGCTTTTCCAGCAGGCCTGGGGCCGTTGATCTCGCTGTTGTGATCTGGTGAGATCCGGCCATGAATGATGTGAATGGGTTTTAATTGTTTTTAATGTTTTAATTTATATATTTTTATATATGGTTTTTAAATGCATTGTAAGCCGCCTTGAGTCTTTGGAGAAATAAATAAATGTTCAAATGTTTAAATGATTTTTAAATATTAACAGGAGGTGCTTATAGAATAATAAAGATGGAGAATAAAAGAAAGTAATTAAAATAGAAAATTGATGTAAAGGTGGTTATAAATGAGATCTTTATAAAAATAGAAGAGTATATACTAATATGAGTTAACCCTAAGAAAATTTATTAGATTATGAGAGAATAAGAAGAGAATATGCCTGATATAATATGTTTTAATTTTAAATTGTAAACAAAGTTGAGAATGATAAATATGATTAAATTTGATTGATTAATGTATTATTGGATGATAAAACAAGATATACAATTGTGGTTGAACTTATTGTATGCTGGAAATGATTAATATTAAGAAATATGTTGGGAGTCACCCAACATATTGGATGTTGGAAATAGTTAGGAAATAGTTAAATAATAGATTAAATATATTGAAAAGAAAACAGTTAAAATAAGATATGCTGGATATCAGCCAAACAAGAGTTGGAGAGGTGGAGGAGAATATGCTGGAAATCAGACAAAACAAAACATGCTGGAAATCAGCCAAATAATAGTTGGAGGTATGGAGGAGAATATGCTGGAAATCAGCCAAAACAAAATATGCTGGAAATCAGCCAAACAATAGTTGGAGGTATGGAGGAGAATATGCTGGAAATCAGCCAAAATAAACTATGCTGGAAATCAGCCAAAAAATAGGTGGATATACGGAGGAGATTATGCTGGATATCAGCTAAAATAAAATATGCTGGAAGCCAGCCAAACAAATAGTTGGAGATATAGAGGAGAATATGTTGGAAAATACCTAAAATAATACAGGGTGAAAAAGAATATGTTGGAAGACAACTAAAATGAAGCAAAACGAGTATGAGATGAATCTGTGTAAATTGAAATGTGTATTAGATGACAAATTTAAGAAAATTAAGTGTAATTGTTAAAGTTTAAGATTTAAAGATTTGATTAAATGGGTCTAGAGATTAAGGAATATAGATAAAATTTTGATTCATAAGTTGAAATAAAAATAGAGTTGTACATATTTGGGAACTAAGATTTGTGGTGATAAAATAGTAAGGTAAACATTTAGATCAAAATGTTAGAATATTTTTTAAAAATTGTGTTTTTGATTTTAATATTAAAAGATGCAAAGGAGGGAATTAAGCTAGATAGAATTTTGATTTATAATTGGATAGAAAAAACGAGTAGAGTTTATTTGGAAATTAAGATTTTGGTGATATAATAGACTGGTTTAGATTAAGATGTTAGAATTTGGGTTAAAAACATTTGTTTTGATTTTTAATTTTAAAAGATGTAACGGGGAAATTGGGAATAGAGCTTGTTAAAGGAATGTAAGCGATTGTACCTATCTATGACCGGATCAAGACTTCGTTCTTAAAAGATATATTTTATGTTTATGTTTAAAAAAAAATAAAAAAAATATTTTTCAAAAGAGAAAGAAAGAAAGAAAGAAAGAAAGAAGAAAGAAAGAAAGAAAGAAAGAAAGAAAGAAAGAAAGAAAGAAAGAAAGAAAGAAAGAAAGAAAGAATAGCCAGGAACTGCAAGGGGTTAATGAACGGGAAAGATCTATGATACTATAGAACAGTGGTCCCCAACCTTTTTATCGCCGCGGACCAATCAGCCTTTGATAATTTTACCGTGGCCCGCTGAGCGCGCGCAGGGGTGGAGGCTTTGGGCCACACGTGCGTACCTGCGCGGGGCTCTCTTCCCTGGAGCCTTTGTGCACGGCCCAGGAGCTTTTGCGCACGGCCCAGGAGCTTTTGCGCACGGCCCAGGAGCCTTTGCGCTGCAGCGTTCATGTCCCCCGGCCGCTGCGCGGCCCGGTGCCAGGTACTCCACGGCCCGGCACCGGTCCGCGGACCGGGGGTTGGGGACCACTGCTATAGAAGACCAAAAAAGTATCTTATGAACCATAGGTTGAGGTTCCTTTGCAATTTATTTTCTTTTTTTCTTTTCCTTTAATAAACTAGCAAAGTACTAAAGAATACTCCCATCTTCCTTCCATGTAGGGCCTGATGTTTGGCTACGCAACTGATGAAACGGAAGAATGCATGCCTCTAACCATTATCCTTGCTCACAAGCTGAATGCCAAAATGGCCGAGCTGAGACGCAATGGAGTCCTCCCTTGGCTTCGACCAGACTCCAAAACCCAGGTAGGTTCAGATCAACCCCAATGCCTCATTCTCTAGAGGCTTACAGCCAATCTGTCAGTCTCTGCTTTTTCATTGCTTGCTCGGCTGCCATGAAACGGGGGGAGGGGGGAAGCTATTGGAATTCTTGGGAGGGGGGAAGTGAGCTAGTGGAAGAGAAGAGAGAAACTTTGCTTCAGTGTTTCTTTGAAGCTGACAACAAGTCAAGGTCAACTGCCGTGGCATAGCAGGAGGATGGCACCACCAGACATTGCACCCACATGACCCCTGGGGAATTGTGGATTGGGTGATTTATGCTGGACAGTTGGGGGAAGGCTTTGGGGATGTTTTCTATATGTAATTTTTGCGCCTTTTGCTTCAGACCTTGCTTTTCTTTGGTTGCATTCAGTTCATACTCAGTAAAAGTACCTTTCTCTATGAAAATGGAGTCGGGGTTTTTCTTTCTTGAGTTTTGAAAGGAGGCATGCCTGACATTAAGCAAGGCCCTGGATGGGATAGCAGCTGAGTGGATGGTGGGACTCCACAATGAAAATTCCCCCTTGCTGAAGAATTATGATCAATTCACGGCAGCCCTCAGAACACATTTTGAGGACGCCTTAGCCGAGCGAAGGGCCAGAATTAGAATGAAGGCCATCCACCAGGGGCAGAGATCAGTGGTGGAGTACACCCAGGAGTTCCACGAGCTGGCACCCTACATGAGAGGGTGGTTAGAGGTGGCCCTACTGGAGAACTATAAAGATGGGCTAAATGAGGATGTTTACAAGGATTGTCATTCCTGAGAGGCTCCCAACGACCTGCAGAGCTGGTACATGTTGGCAGTGGACATGGAGATCGACTTGTCCTGGGGTAGTCTCTGTGGTGGGCGCACCTGGGATCAGCCATCCTCCTCATTCCGCAAGGGGGTGCCAAAGGCCGCAATGGGGACGGCAGGGTCCAAACCAAAATCCTCCGTGTGTTTCAAATTTGGGAAGGAAGGGCACCGAGCCGCTGAGTGTTTCTCCAAGCCAGCACCCAAGGCGACCTCTACCGGAGGAAAGAAAGCTGAGAAAACACCTGTGAGAGCCCACAAAACCGCCCTAAAGGGAGAAGTTGTTGAGTTCGCTCCCCTGAAATAGGGTGAGTTGGGAACTCCGACCATGGCCGACGACAGCAAAACCGAAACCGACTCCGACGACGACTTCCTGGTAAGTCAGAAAGGGGGCCCCATGGCCTTCCCAGTAGAACTAAAAGTACCATCCACCTGGGCCCACGGCCAGATGCCAGCCCTCCTAGATTCGGGATGCACCAAGTGTGTCATGTTGTAGAACAGATGGGCCTAAGACTAAAAACAATGAAAAGGCCCATCACATTCTGTCAGCTAGACGGATCGGTGACTGGAGGGGGCCCAGCCCATTTTATAATCAAGCCAATCAAGATGAGGATGGGGGATCACCTAGAACCCTGAGTTTTATTGTGGCCCCAGGCATGGAATGGCCCCTCCTACTTGGACTTCCTTGGCTCCATAAATGGAACCCGCACATAAACTGGAAGATGGGAGTATTGCACATCTGTTCCAAACAACCAGGGATGAAAGGGGAGGAACCCCATTGCGTGAGTGAAGTGGAGAACGAGGGGGCGGCGATGGTGACAGACCACATTGTGGGGGAGGAGAAGATCCCAAAAGAGTACTGGGACCTCCAGGAGGTGTTCAGCGAGAAGGCGTCAGATGTGCTGCCCCCCCCCCCCCGACCAATGGACTGTACCATTGAAATTCTCCCTGGGATAAAACTCCCTAAACCAAAAATCTATCCCATGACCCCCTGGGAGCTGGGGAAACTACGGGACTTTATTGATAAAAACTTAAAACGCGGGTTTATCCAACCGGCTAGGCCGCGGATGGCAGCACCAGTACTGTTCCGGGAAAAGGAGGATGGGTCCTTTCATCTAGTGGTCAATTATAGAAATTTAAACGTGATTTACATGAAAAATGTCTACCCCCTGCCTCTCATGAAGGACACATTAGCCCACCTAGGCAAAGGAAAGATTTTTACAAAGCTGGACTTATGGGAGGCATATTATAGAGTTCGAATCAGAGAAGGGGATGAATGGAAAACCGCTTTCAACTGGCCGCTGGGATGTTTCCAGTTTCGGGTGCTCCCTTTCGGACTGCAAGGAGCCCCTGCTGTGTTCATGCAGCTAATTAACGAAGTGCTGCATGAACACCTGTACAAGGAGGTGCTGGTCTACCTGGATGACATTCTTATCTACACCAAGACCATGGACGACCACGTAAAATTGGTGAGGGCTGTCCTGAAAAAACTTAGAGCGGCTGAACTATATGCCAAACTATCAAAATGCGAATTCCACCAAACTAAAATTGACTATCTGGGGTACTGCATCTCACATGAGGGGATAGAAATGGATCCAGAAAGCGTCCGGGCCATGTTGGAAAGGGCCCCCACACACACCCGCAAACAACTACAGAGTTTCCTGGGGTTTGCTAACTTCTATTGGCCATTCATCCCCTCGTTGGCAAAAATTGCATTACCTATTACTAATCTTTTGAAAATGAAAGGAGAAGAGAGGCCAAAGCCCTCCCGGCCTCTCAAGTGGACTATGGACTGTCAGGCAGCGTTTGAGAAACTAAAATGACTGTTTCCTGCCGAACCGGTCTTTAAACAGCCGGTCTTTAAAGAGCCTTGATAGTACAAGGGTTTAGTGCACCCTGTTATTAACACAGCTGCCTGCAATTTCTGCTGGTTCGAATCTCTCCAAGGCTCAAGGTTGACTCAGCCTTCCATCCTTTCTAAGGTAGGTGAAATGAGGACCCAGTTTGTGGGGGCAATAAGCTGACTTTGTATAAAATATACAAAAGAATGAAGGCTATTGCTTAAAGCATTGTAAGCCGCCCTGAGTCTCCGGAGAAGGGCGGCATATAAATCAAATTAAAAAAAAAAAAAAAAAAAACATCCTGACATGGAAGCCCCTTTTATTGTACAGGCTGACGCCAGCAATGTAGCCGTCAGGGTGGTGTTACTTCAAGCAAACACAGAAGGAAAGCTGCAACCCTGTGCCTATACCTCTTGGAAATTATTGGAGACTGAGAGGAGATGGGCCATATGGGAGAAAGAGGCTTTTGCTGTTCGTTGGGCACTGTTAATGTGGAGACATTTCCTTGAAGGGGCTAAGCAACCGTTAGAGGTTGGACTGACCACAAGAACTTAGAAGCTTTGAAAATGCCAGGAAAGCTGTCCCCAAAACAAGTCCGCTGGGCTCAGCATTTCAAACGATTCAATTTTTCCATGCGCTACCTTCCTGGAGGGAAGAACTTCATGGCAGATGCCCTTTCGAGACTGCCGCAATACAATATTGTTAGAGAGGAAATGATTCGTCCAATTATCCCCTCAAAACAGCTGGCAGCACCAGTAGTTACTAGAGCCCAGGCGAAAGCAAATCCAACTTTGTCGGGCGACTTGAGCAAGCAGCTAAGGGACGCTCTAAAAACCGAAGAGTGGTTTTTGGCCCATTCAAATGAGTGTATGCTTCGAGAAGGACTCGCCTGGATGGGAGCTAAGCTGTATGTTCCCGCCAGTCTAAGAGTGACAGTATTACAACACGCCCATGATGCCAAAGTTGCCAGCCATTTTGGGTTCATGAAGACATTACATTTAATTAAATGACAGTTCTGGTGGCCCACACTAAAGAAGGACATAGAAGCATACGTAGCAAGTTGTCCGGTATGTGCTTCTGCAAAGAGACCTCCTGGGAAGCCATCCAGGTTGCCAGACCGGGAGCCCCATGGAAGGAAATTTCCATGGATTTTATTGTTGAGTTACCCGAAAGTGGGGGGAATACAGTTATTTGGGTGGTTACTGATTTGTTCTCTAAACAAGTGCATTTTATCCCATGTCCCAAGATCTCTTCCGCTAAAACACTTGCAAAATTGTTTGTCCAACATGTATACCAACTACATGGGGCTCCAGAGCGGATAATCTCAGACAGAGGAGTTCAGTTCACCTCCCACTTTGGAAAGAGTTCCTAGGGTTGTTAGGCTCTGCCCAAGGGTTAAGCTCCGCCCACCACCCTCAGACCAATGGGACTTGTGAGGGAACCAATTCTGTGTTAGAACAATACCTGAGATGTTACATAAATTATCAACAAGATAACTGGGCAGATTTGCTGCCGTTTGCAGAGGTGGCCTATAATAACTCCATACCAGTAACTCCAGTACCGGGTTTACTCCTTTTAAGGTGGCCTCCGGCCAAGATTTCATACCCATTCTGGATTGCCTCAGGAGAACTCACAGATACCCTCCTTGGTTGAGTGGATTGAACAGTTATGTGACACTTGGTCAGTAACACGTAAGGCTCTGGATGAAGCCCATCGAGCTCATAAAACCCAAGCCGATAAGAAAAGGATTCAGGGTTGGAATTATAAAGTTGGTGATATGGTTTTCCTTTCCACCAAGTACTTGCAAACTACCCAAATGTTGAAAAAACTTGGACCCAAGTATGTGGGTCCTTTTCTGATAGTCCGCATCATTAACCCAGTCATGGTGCAATTGGGATTACCCAAAAACTTGCAGAGGATTCATCTGGTGTTTCATGTCAGTTTGCTAAAACCGGAGCGTTCGTCCACTTTACGTCCAGACCAAGAACCTCCCCTGCCCCAATACTAATTGAGAGGGAACAGCATTTTGAGGTCAAGGAAATATTGGACTCTAGAAAGCATCGTGGTAAGGTGCAGTATTTGATGGCCTGGAAACATTTTCCATTATCTAAAGCTGAATGGGTAAATAAGCGGGATGCTCGAGCTCCAAAACAACTGCAATTGTTTCACTCCAAATATCCTGATAAACCTTAATCTATTTCTTATTGTCATGCTTTTAATTCTGTAATTATCTGTTTTCTGTCATTTTGGTTTTCTTGTAGAAATAATGTCTCTTCTGCAGGAGTGCCGAATGTCAACCTCCGCTTTTTCATTGCTTGCTCGGCTGCCATGAAACGGGGGGAGGGGGGAGCTATTGGAATTCTTGGGAGGGGGGAAGTGAGCTGGTGGAGGAGAAGAGAGAAACTTTGCTTCAGCGTTTCTTTGAAGCTGATAACAAGTCAAGTTCAACTGCCATGGCATAGCAGGAGGATGGCACCACCAGACATTGCACCCACATGACCCCTGGGGAATTGTGGATTGGATGATTTATGCTGGACAGTTGGGGGAAGGCTTTGGGGGTGCTTTCTATATGTAATTTTTGCGCCTTTTGCTTCAGACCTTGCTTTTCTTTGGTTGCATTCAGTTCATACTTAGTAAAAGTACCTTTCTCTATGAAAATGGAGTCGGGGTTTTTCTTTCTTGAGTTTTGAAAGGAGGCATGCCTGACACAATCTGTGTGGCAAAACTAGAGGTTAGGATCATATGTGATAAGCTTGAGGAAAACAGAAAGGAAAACCAAGGATACTGGAGTTGGATTGGATCAAAGAGATGCTCTTGGAAGAGCGATGAGTTCATTCCTCAAGACAGGGACAGGTGAGAGGGCTGGGCTGGGATTTTGTCTATTACAGAATAACAGAGTTGGAAGGGACCTTGGCTGTTTTCTAGTCCAGCCCCCTGTTCAAGCAGGAGACCCCATACCATTTCAGACAAATAGCTGTTCAATCTCTTGGAAAATTCCAGTGATGGAGCACCCACAATTTCTGAAGGCAAGTTGTTCCACTGATTAATTGTTCTAACTGTCAAGAAATTTCTCCTTAGTTCTAGGTTGCTTCTCTCCTTGATGAGTTTCCATCCATTACTTCTTGTCCTGCCCTTAGGTGCCCCTCTCCGCCCTGAGTCTCCGGAGAGGGGCGGCATATAAATTTAATCAATCAATCAATAAATTTAATAAATAAATAGCTTGACTCCCTCTTCTTTCTGGCAACCCCTGAGATATTGGAAGACTACTATCATGTCACCCCAGTCCTTCTTTTCATTAAACTACAGATACCCAATTTTTGCAACCGTTTTTCATATGTTTTAGCCTCCAGTCCCCTAATCCTCTTTGTTGCTCTTGTCTGCACTTTTTCTAGAGTCTCAACATCTTTTTTATATTGTGGTGTCCAAAACTGGATGCAGTATTTCAAGTATGTGGTCTTACCAGGATATTATAAAGTGGTATTATCACTTCACGCGATTTTTTTAAAAAGTTTTTATTTATTTCTTTACAAACAAAGTATTTATTCACATACAGATCGCAACAGGAGCTTTACACAATATATTAACTTCAGTCAAAATATACAAATAAGATATAAAATCTACACTAACCTTATCTTCTTTTTATTCTATTATTCAACCAAGTATACCATTGGTTCCAGCATTGAAAATATGTGGAATCCTTTTGATCTCTCAAAATTTTTGTTAACCTGTTAGCTTCCACATATTCCATAATTTTTCCCAAAATCAAATATTCAGCCGGTAAGTCTTTCCCCTTCCAATATTGAGCAAAACATATTCTTGTTGCAGTTGTGATATATACAGTCAAACACCATGTATTCGTGCCTATCTTATCTGGCCTTATATTTAATAGACAGTATTCTGGTTTCAATTGTAATTTATATCCAGTGATTTCTAATATCCATCCCTGTATAAGTCTCCAAAGCTTAATTACCTTGGGGCAGGTCCACCATACGTGAAAATAAGTACCTATCTCCCCACATTTCCAACAGTTTGGGGAGAGTCCTGGGAACATTTTGCGATCAGGTTTCCCTTTCAGTACGGTGAAGTCATCGTTTTGGGGCCACCATGACTGGCGCCGTCTTTCCAGCCTGTGACAGGAGAGATTCGCCTTCGCGTGCCAGGTCACCAGGGCAGGAGGGAGATGCCATCTATACACCATCTTATACAAGTTTTCTTTGTAAGTGGTTGCCATCAGGAGTTTCAGTTGTTTCGTCCATATTTCTTCCCATTTTACCAACTCAATTGAGTAACCAATATTTCTCCCCCAGGCAATCATTGAATCTTTAACAATCTCATCCCCTATCCAGTAATTTATTAAGAGTTTATAAATCTTGGATAACATTCTTTCCTCCTTTCCTAATATAATATTATCTATTTCTTGCTGGGTCATATCTATGCCACCTTTTTCCTAGTCTTTCGTATGTTTAGAGCTGATCTAGGCATTATTATTATTATTATTATTATTATTATTATTATTATTATTATTATTATTATTATTATTATTTATTGAATTTGTATACCGCCCTACTCCCGAAGGACTCAGGGCGGTGAACAGCCAAATAAAATACATATAATACAAATGTTAAAAAACCATCCATCAACGAGAGGGAGGGGGGTGATCCACCCAAAGACTTTCCAGCAATCAGATACAAATCCTTTTCCACGATGTTTCTTTCGAAGATCTTTCTATCAACTCAGCTCAGTAGTGGTCAAAGAGTTCATGGTATAATAAACAAACAGCCACTTTCCCCGTCTCAGCTCCAATCGAAAGAATGGCACTCAAGTTAACTCTTTTTCTGCCACCACGAACACTCAAAATAGGGGGATCAAAGTAATCAAAGATCCATCTCAAAGTAAAATAATATAAATTAGAAAGGGACTCCTTGCCCACCTGCGATCAGGTTTCCCTTTCAGTACGGTGAAGTCATCGTTTTGGGGCCACCATGACTGGCGCCGTCTTTCCAGCCTGTGACAGGAGAGATTCGCCTTCGCGTGCCAGGTCACCACTCCACACTATTGCTCCTCTCTGCTTACGGCTGCCTCTCTGGGGCTGCCGCCGGCATAAAAGCCGCCCAGGCTAAGAAGTTTGCAAGAGTGAGGCAGGAGCAGTCTCCATGCTCATCTTGCTAGCACAGTGACGTCAACCGGAAACCACTTCACGTGATCTTGATTCTATCCCTCTGTTTATGCAGCCTAGAACTGTGTTGGCTTTTTTGGCACACTGCTGGCTCATTTTTACATGATTGTCTACTAGGTGTTGTGGCCCCGCCCTCTGAGCCTGTCCCATCGGAGGAAGAAAGCTCCGAGCATGAGGAAGAGGAGTCAGCCAGGCCTCCCTCTCCAGGCCCCTCCCCTCTGGCATTGTCTCAAGTGCCGGTCGAGGGAGAGGAGGCAGCTGATTCGAGTCAAAGTGATAATGAAACATCATTCCTGGACGCACGCCTCCGAAGGCGTGATAAACGTTTGCAGCAGCTTAGGAGGCGTGCTAGGGATTAGCACTGAGTCACTGGACCACACCCCAGAGACTATATAATAGAGGGTAGTGGTCAAAGGATCCTTGTGACGAACAAAGCAAAACCTTGGACAGTCACTAAAGCCTCGTCCGGAACTGCTGGGAGGAATATTATTTCTGTTTGGACTTTCTTGAATGTTCGTATCTTATCTGTCTGTTTGTGAAAATAAAGACCCTTGGCAGACGGTGTATCTATCGCTGCCAAGTCGGAGATAAGACCTGGGTGCGTTCCAAAGTGTTTCCTTAACCTTCGACTGGCTGTGTGGGTGTGTGTGTGGGTACGGGGACAGATCACTAGGACTCCAAACCAAGTTTCACCTAATCTGTACCTATACATTTGGTTTTTCTTGCTTAAGTGTAAAATTTTACTTTTCTCTGTGTTGAGTCAACTTTATAGCACGTGTCTGACAAGGTATATATCTACAGGATAAAATTAAAATCTTTCTCCCTACTAACTGAACAGATTTTTGCACGGATGTTCATAATTTGAGGATAATTCTCTTCCTGCTTCTGGGGTTGCACCTGTATTCCTTGTTACATTGCAATATCAGCTCATCTGGTGACAATTAACAACTTCTGTGCCTTCCATCCATGTGAGTCAAGGTTGTACATAACTCTCACTTATCCCATCAGATATTTGGAAACAATTTTGATATCAATGCCAGCCAGTTCTCTTGTTTATTTTTCTTTGTGCACACTTTTTAGAGTAGCAGGAGTTCACAGTATATATGAACAGAGAAGGACATTACTTTCCACTAGCTATTTATTAGCCAATCATCTATCCCACTCCACCTATAAGGACTTGTTTAGCCAGGCAGAAAACATTAAGGAGAGCCAACACAGCATATGATTGTAGCAGTGGGACATGATATAATCCCAACAAGAATTAGGTCACCACAGAGAAATCCCAAAGGTGATTTTTCAAGAAGCAACTGGACTTTCTGATTTTTTCTTTGAAGACATTTCATGAAGAAGCGAAACAACTCCAAAGAATCAGAGCTGAAGAAGCTTCTTGGATGAGAAGCAAAACATCTTCAAAGAAAAATCAGAAAGTCCCAGGTGTCTCTTGAGAAAAAGCACCTTTAGGACAACTGTGACCTGGCTGACAACAAATCTCCATAGACCAGAGAGAAATGTTTATTTGAATCTGAAGAGCGACGATCCTCCATCCTTTTAAACATCTTGCAAAGAACAAAGGTTTCTTACATTCCTTCCTCTTTCCAGCCCAGCCTAAATCTCCCTTTCATCATTTGTTTTCAGATCACAGTTCAATATGTCCAGGAAGATGGAGCAGTCATCCCTGTGCGGGTTCATACCATTGTCATCTCTGTGCAGCATGATGAAGGCATTTCCTTGGATTCCATGCGCAAGGCCTTGCAAGAAAACGTGATCAAAGCTGTGGTGCCAGCCCACTACTTGGATGACAATACCGTTTACCACCTTCAACCCAGCGGCCGTTTTGTCATTGGAGGGCCACAGGTGCGCCTTTCGCCTCACACCTTTCTGAACTGTCAAAGTCACCTTTTTATATTGGACAGGCAGTCCTCGACGTACAATCTCAATTGAGACCAAGATTTCTGCTGCTAAGTGAAACATTTGTTAAGTAAATTTTTCCCCATTTTACGACATTTCTCTCCCCAGTGGTTAAGTGAATCACTGCAATTGCTAATAGCAATAGCTCTAAGCCCTTAGTGCTTTTACAGCCCTCTCTAAGCAGTTTACAGAGTCAGCCTCTTGCCCCCAACAATTTGGGTCCTCATTTCACCGACCTGGGAAGGATGGAACGTTGAGTCAACCTTGAGCCTGGTGAGATTCGAACTGCTGAACTGCAGGCAGCTGGTAGTCTGCAGAAGTAGCCTGCAGGATTGCATTCTAATCACTGCGCCACTGCGTTAAATTAATATACACAGTTGTTAAGGGAATCTGGCTTCCCCATTGACTTGGCTTGTCAGAAGGCCACAAAAGGGGATCACCTCAGGATGCTGCAATTGTCATAAATATGAGTCAGTAGCCAGGCATGTGAATTTTGATCATGTGATCATGGGGATGCTGCAGTGTTTGTGTGAAGAACAGACATAAATCCCTTTTTTCAGTGCCATTGTAACTTTGAACGGTCACTAAATGAACTGTTGTAAATCAAGGATTACCTGTAGAGTCACCTGTTGTAGCAATGCGGGAGATGGGTGTCTCTAAATAGGATAAATAAATATTCCTGGATTCTTATTCTTTTTAACCAAAAACATGACTTCCCTCTGGATTAATGCTGGAGACCCATTTTAGAGCTTGGAGGCACCCCTTGTCCCAGGTATACTGACCCACACTATCTGATTTCAAGAAATCCAGGTTTATCTGCCTCTGAGCTCCTTTCTGATCCATCAAATTCTCCTGTGTTCTGTCAAATGTTATTTACCAAATTTCCTTGAACAAAGCAACATATAATGATAGAGTTATGAGTCAGTATTGTGTCCGATTTGGGGAAACCACGTTTTTATGAGGATCTGGAAAAACCAGAACAGGTTCAAAAGAACAGTGACCAGGATGGTAGACAACTAGAAACTGCACCCTAAATAGAGAGTTTTGAGGAAACTGGGAGGGTCTTAGAAGAAGGAGGAGATTGAGGAGGATGTGATAGGCCTCTGAAGATACCTGAGAAGATGTCAGCCAGAAGGCCAGATATCCTATTCCCTATCACTTTGGTACTGGACAGAAAATAACAGAGTTAAATGACAGACAAGTGGATTCTATATGAAAGTTAGGAAACCTTTTCTAATAGTAAGAACAGTCTGACAGTAGAATCTATTATTCAGGAGAGTTCAAGTTTGAATTAGATTAACAGAGTTGGAAGGGACCTTGTAGGTCATCTAGTCCAACACCCTGTCCAAGCAGGAGACCATACACCATTTCTGACAAATGGCTGTCCAATCTCTTCTTGAAAGTTTCCAGTGATGAAGCTCCCACAACTTCCGGAGGCAAGCTGTTCCATGGGTTGATTGTCCTCACTGCCAGAAAATCTCTCCTTATTTCCAGGTTGAATCTCTCCTTGTTCAGTTTCCATCCATTATTCCTTGTCCGGCCTTCGGGTGGCTTGGAAAATAGCTTGACCCCCTCCTCTCTGTGGCAGCCCCTCAAATATTGGAAGATGCTATTATGCCTCTCCTGGTCCTTCTCTTCATTAGACTAATCATGCCCAATTCATGTAACTATTCTTCATATGTTTTAGCCCCCAATCCCCTAATCATCCTGTTTGCTCTTCTCTGCACTTTTTCTACAGTAGTGCAGAAGAATTCTCTTCCCTTGATTGGTTTGACCAAAAGCATTATAATTCTGATCCTGCACTAAGAGACACATGCATAGTTGAATTTGTTTTGAGGGTTACTCAAAATTTCCTAAGCCAAATTTTGACAGGATTTCAATTTACGGTCTGGAGGCAAGTATTATTAGCTAAACAAAAGACATCTTCTTTCATCTTTGAAGGCTTTCTTTGGTCTTTTGGGGGGAGGGGGGCTATCATGAAACATTTTCCAAAACACTTGGTAAAAAACGATATTGGACATTTGGTCTTGCAATATTGCAGGGTGATGCAGGAGTTACTGGCCGGAAAATCATTGTGGATACTTACGGTGGATGGGGAGCCCATGGAGGTGGAGCTTTCTCGGGCAAGGACTACACAAAAGTGGACCGATCAGCGGCCTATGCAGCCCGGTGGGTGGCCAAATCTTTAGTGAAAGCAGGGCTGTGTCGTCGGGTTCTGGTTCAGGTAAGTGACATTTTATGACCAGTTTATTACAGCCATAAAACCAGATATCTACTGATAGAATTGCTACCTTTCTTTCTCTCCCTCCCCCCTCTCTCTTTCTCTCTCTCTCGTCTATCATCTATCTATCTATCTCTATCATCTCTATCATCTATCTATCTATCTATCTATCTATCTATCTATCTATCTATCTATCTATCTTGTATCATATTGGCACATCTGGGAAAACCTGAATCTGAAAGCTTCCAGGTTTTCCCCACCCAAAGGCAAGACCAAGTCCCTGCCCAGCACCCACATGAACATCCCATGGTCCAATCAAAGCACTGTCCCAACTGGAGATGCCTCCTAGTCACACCCCTCCAGCTGTAGGGCAAGATGTCCTTGACTCTCTGAGAAAGCAATGTTATTATGACTATAATGCTCCATACAATCCCCCCTTCCAGTTTCCCACAGCGCTAAATGTGCCAGGCCTGAAAGTCTAATGCAAAAGATGGCTTCCAGGCCTGACAGGCCACCCCTGCCATGCTAGTCATCAGAAGATTGTGTCCTGTAATAAGAGTAACACAGGGTGTTAATTCAAAAGACTAACCACCTCTCCCCTCCCCCAGGGGGACCCTTTGGCTTATCAGGATATTTATCATGGAATTGTTTCACTAGCCTGTCTGCTTTTACATCCCAGCTTTTAACCCAGGTAGCTTTAGACAAAGGGTACCCTTTCCAATGAACTAAATATTGCAATCAACCTCTCTACAATCTAGAGTCTAAAATCTTTTTAACTTCGTAATGGGTTTCTCCTTGCACCACCACAGTTGGGAGGTGGTCGAGTCTGCGGCAGTGGTGAAATGTAAAATTCGTTACTACCGGTTCTGTGGGAGTGGCTTGGTGGGGTGGGTGGGTAATATGACTGAATGGGCGTGGCCAACTTTTTTTTTTTACTTTTAAAACCATTTTTTCTACAGCCGAAGAGGTTGTAAAAAAAAAATGCTTTTAAAGCCTCTGACGATCCCAGCTGACTTGCCTGATCAGCAGAGGCTTTCTTTTTTTTTAAAGCCTCTGACAATCCCAGCTGACTTGCCTGATTGGCAGAAGCTTTTTTTCCTTTTAAAAATATTTTTTCTATAACCTCTTCAGCCGAAGAGGTAGAAAACATGGTTTTTAAAGCTTCTGTTGATCCCAGCTGAGCCGCACGATCATCAGAGGCTTTTTTTTTTTACTTTTAAAAGCATTTTTTTGGCCAAAGAGGTTGTAGAAAAAATGCTTTTAATTTTTTTTAAAAAAGCCTCTGATGATTGCGCGGCTCAGCTGGGCAATGGGGGGCAGGGATTTTTGCTACCGGTTCTCCGAACCACCCGCCTCCATCGCTACCGGATCGGGCGATCCAGTCTGAACCGGGAGCATTTCACCCCTGGTCTGCGGTCTTAAACTAGACCCGATGGCTGGCTTCAGCAGACTACAGTGGAAAACAGGATGCACTTTTCCTAGAATATGGGGGAGGTTAAGTTGAACTGTCACTGGGTTAATTACTTTCAGTATTGGGAATGGACCTAAAGACATAGGTCCCAGCTTTCTACTAGGCAGTTTTAGTTTTATGTATTTGGTTGATAGATAAACCTGATCTCCCACACAGAAGGGAGGCTGAAGAAATCAATGTTTGTCCAGTTGCTTTTTATATGCCTCAGCAGCTTCTGCTAGTACTTTTTTAGTGTTCTCCCAGCCCTTCCTCTGCAACTCCATCCACTCAGTCAGGGTCATGGAGGAGGGAGGTTCTCTGGGCAGTTCGGGCATGGGTACAAAGTCCATGCAGCTGGTGACCTTGAAGGGGCTTAATCCGGTGCTACTGTGCACAGCGTTGTTTTAAGCCACTTCTGCAAATGGCAGCAGGTCTGCCCAGTTCTCTTGTTCGTAATCCACATAACATCTTATATATTGTTCCACCATTGAGTTCACTCATTCCGCAGGTACGTTCGTACTCGGATGGAAAGCCGAGCTAAATCCTTGTGTGGATCTGACCAATCTCAGGAACTCTCTCCAAAATTTAGCTGTGAATTGGACTCCTTGGTCTGAGGAGTCTGTGCAGTCGGTAAATCTGTTTGATGAACATCTTTGCCAGCTTTTTCACTTATGGCAATCTTGAATAGGCTGTAAAGTGGGCTTGCTTTGAAAATAAGTCGATTACTGTCCAAATGACTGTATTTCCCCCACTCTCTGGGAGCTTGACTATAAAATCCATTGCAATTCCCTCCCAAGGTCAGCTGGAGCTAGCTACTTGCTGGAGGAGCCCAGGAGGTTTCCCTGGTCTCATCTTCATGGCCGCACAGGTGGCACAGCTTTTTATATAGTCCTCTACATCAGCTTTCATTTTTGGCCACCAAAATTGCCACCTGGCCAGGTGCAGGGTTTTCAAAAATACAAAAAGGCTGGCTAGTTGGGAATCATGGCTGCACTGTAGCATTTCCAGTCTCAAGCTGGTAGGGACATATAGTTTTGATCCCTTCCAAGCCAGTCCATCTCTCATGGTCAAGATGTCTCTATTATCTGAGCCATGGGTCAGTTGGAAGTGCTGTTTTCAGTGCCACTGTCAGTTTGCCCTGCCCGGGATTGGGTTGTCATCTGGTTTGGCCCCTGGTGGCCCCTTGTGCAGCTCATTGCAAGGGGGGAATGATGGTGTGAACAACTTCTTCCTTGTGGCTGTCGAATTGGGGTTTTCTCAATAGGGCATCAGCTAGCAGATTTTTTCCTGCTGGGATGTACTTCAGCTCAAATTTAAATAGTATGAAGTATTTTGTCCAGTGGATTTGTTTGGGAGATAGTTTTCTGGGTTTTTTTAGAGCATCAAGGTTTTTGTGATCAGTCCAGACCTCGAAGGGCACTTTACCCCCTTCCAGAAAATGCCTCCAGGAGAGGAGGGCCCAGCAGACAGTGTAGGCGTCTTTCTCCCAAATGGCCCACCTCCTTTTGGTGTTGGTGAGCTTCTTGGACACCCAGGCACAGGGTAGGAGCTGTCCTTGTGGGCCTTCTGTAGGAACACGGCTGCCATGGCTACATCACTGGTGTCTGCTTGGATGATGAACTGTCGTTCTGGGTCCAGGTGTTGGAGAATCGGCTCCTTGGCAAAGAGCCATTTTAATATCTCAAAGGCTCTTTGGCAGACCATTGACCAGGCAAGGGTTGGCTCAGCCATGGTTTCACAGGAAGAGACCACATTTTTAACAGTTCTGTTAGGGGCAGGGCAACTTCTGCGAATGCTGGGATAAATTGCCTGTAAAAGTTTGCAAACCCCAGGAAGCTTTGAAACTGTTTGTGGGTGCATGGGGGCTGTCAATCCAGCACCGCTTTCATTTTTACTGGATCCATTTCCACCCCTCCAATGGATATTCGGTAGCCTAGATAATCTAGGGAGGTGTGATGGAATTCACATTTTGACAGCTTTGCCTAGAGCTTCATGGTGAGGAGTTTTTTCAGTACTTGCCACACTAGCTTTACATGTTCCTCGAGAGTTTAGCTGAATATAAGAATGTTGTTCAGGTAAACTAGGTCCCCTTTTTGTAGGACCTTATGCAGCATTTCATTAATTAATTGCATGAAGACTGCTGGGGCTCCCTGCAGACCAAACAGTATGACTTTGAATTGGAAGCTGCCAAGCGGACAGTTAAAGGCTGTCTTTCATTCATCTCCTTCTTTGATTCTTATGTGATAGTAGGCTTCTCTGAAGGACAGTTTGGTGACCACCTTGCCCTTGGCTAAGGGGCTTAGTATGTCCTTCATGAGGGGGAGGGGGTAGGTGTTCTCCATGCACACAGCATTAATTTCACAAAAATCAATGCAAAGCCTCATCCCCCCATCTTTTTTTTTCTTTAAATAGTACTAGGACTGCTACTCTGGATTTTGCGGGCTGGATGAAGCCTCACGCTAGGTTGGCAAGCTTGGGCAGCTTGGCTCCTGGCACGAATTCACTGTTTAGCGGTGAGAGGGGAGGAAGTTGTAGTCTTCCTCGCTAAAGACTCCTGACAGGTCTCGGTACTCTCTTGGCACCTGCGGACTGCTGGGCAGTCTCCTATAGCTGTCTTCCCACATGATGGTTGGTTCCCATTTGTCTAGCCACGTGAGGCCTCAGTCATTTTTGGAGCTATGACAAATCAGATGAGTTCTTGGTGGTGGCCCATTTCTAGTCTGACAAGTTCTATGACTAGCATGGCAGGGGCTCCACCTATTAGCGTCCCATTGACCTGTTCAAAGCGAATGGGGCATGCTAGGGGTCTTGTGCATATGCCTAGCTGTTCAACTATGGGGAGAGTGATTGGGCATCTGGTGCAACTAGTGTCTGTGACAGCTTCTGCTTCCCCTTGGGCCCTCATTTCTGGCACTATTATCTGAGTCTTGATAGTGAAAGGGTGGATGACTTCACTTACCATCGGGTCATCATTGCCGCTGCTCCCTTCAGCAGAGCCTGGAGGAGATTCTCTGGCTGGAGTTCTCTTGACTTTGTTTGGAAGGAGCAAAACCTCCACAGCCTGCTTGGTGATTTCCCCTTTATCCAGCAGCTTCCACAGGTCCTTCTTATCCAGGATGTGGGTAGTCCAGGCTTGGGGGACCAGGGATGGAGCCAAGCATTCAGATGCTCGGTGACCATGCTGACCACACCGGTAGCATTTGATAGTCCTGGATGGTGTGGGTTGCAGTATTTCGGGCAATTTAGCTGGGGTTCGGTGACCCAGGGGTCTTCTAGTTGGTTTCTCTGTAGATGGCTTCCTATGGGGGTGGATCTCCAGATCCATGGCCACTGCTGTGCTATACCATGCTTGTATATGTTCCAGTATTCCCTTGATGCCACAAGCTTGTCGGAGGTCTGGGTTGAGGGCCTCTGTGAAGTGGTAGACAAGGAGGTGCTCCAGCCAGTCCCTCAGTTTCCTGGCCAGTCTTTGAAACTCCCACACTAATTTCTTGGGAGGCCAGCCCACTTGTTTCAATGCCTTGATCTGAGCCTCGGCTTCTACTCAGTGGTGGCCTTTGAACTGCCTTCGGAGCAGCTGGACAAATTCATCAGCAACTTCTAGCTCCGGGCCTTCCTCATCATCTAGCTCAGCTATCCACCACTCCACCATTTATGGCATCCACAATCACTGAAATCAAGTCTCGATCGGTTGGGTATTGATCCCCATAATGGTCGATGTAAACCCAGACTCGATTGAGGAAGTAAGCTAGCCTTCCTGGGGTCCCATCAAATGCTCTAAATCGCAGAGGGGGAGCAGCTGGCGGGGCCGACTGCAGAGCTGGCATGGGCTGCTGGGCTGGTGCTGGCTGATGGGGGGGGTATCAGCGGTAGGGTCACGACCGGTGGCTGGAATTACAGCAGTGGCTGAACCAGTACCAGTGGAGAGGCCATGATCGGTGGCTGGAATTGCTCTGGTTGTTGGACTGGTGTGGGGCAGGTGTCTTTTTTATTATTATTATTATTATTATTATCTTTTTGGGTTTTTTTGGTTTTTTTGTTTTTTTTTAATTGAAAAAGTTTTTCAAATACAGATTTTTCCCCCTTTTTTCCCCCCTCCTCCCTAACCCCCCGTCCCCCTCCCCTCCCCCTATGGCTTCTCCAAAATAAAACCCGAATTAGTAACAGATTATATAATACTTTACCATCCTTTTTACTCCACCCCCCATATGCTGACCCTTTCTTTCTAACAATATTATTATATCCCCCTTATACTATACATTTCAAAGCAACATTCAGCTGTAAAATTATATAATAAATCCTGATTTAGCAATTTCTACTCATAATCTATCCATTTCCTCCTCCCCCATGCATATATCTCTTAATTCAAATCTTTTACGTATATTAATATAACATAACATCCCTTTTCCTAAACTAAACAATCAATAAGCTAACCTATCTCCTCCCACTTTCCTACAGGTCTACCATACATAATATTTTCAATATCTTTGTTCTTCTGCCCACACCACTAAAAAAAAATAAGCAGATTTTTTTTCCCTTTAAAGAAGAAAACTTCTCTCCAAACAATATCAATATCAAGTCCCTAAGAAGGAAGAAGCATAAAATAGGAATTTTTCTCTTCACTTCTAGCCAGCGCTGTTGTCTCAATTACTTTGTAACATATTGAACTAGTCAAACGGAAGGACTTTCGCTTTCGGCTTTCTTCTCAAGCCTCAGCCAGTCGCCATTTTAAACTTTCTTTTTTCCCCCCCTTCCACTCTTCTTTACTTTTAAAGTCAGTCTTAGGGTTATTGGAAATACTTACAATTTAGGGTCCCAGGTCCGGATTTCATCCTACTTGTTCAGAGAATCTGTTAGTTTTCGTTAGTTGGTCTGGTCCCATCGCCTGGCTCTGCAAAGCGCAGAGTTCTCCCGAAGCCCGGAGCAGCGGCGAGCGAAAATAGGGAGCCTCATCCTGCTTCCTCCCCAGAGACAAAAAAAGAACTCTGGGGACTTCGCAGAGGGCTCTACCTGCCTTCACCGGCTCTGTCTCTCGTTTCCTTACGGAAACGGAGTTTTTCGAGCCGCCTTTCAGCTGTAAAGGCGGCTCTTTAGGGGCGACAGGGCTGGCGGTCTCAAGGGACCGTCGGGCAGGTGTCCGATTGGCTAGGGATGTGTGTATTGCACACATCGCTAGCCAGGGTAGAATGCCAATCCAGGAGAGATCTGATCGGCTGGAGGCAGTCTGAGGACCAGTTGCTGGGGTGGAATACTAGGTCCCAACAGCCCCAGTTGTGGTCCCTGTAGCACCGGACTGGACTGGCTCAAAGAGCTTTGCTGCTGCACCATTCTGATTCTAGTGATGGCTGTCACTTCAGTAGACTGGGCCCAACGTGGGTGGTTATGGTACAACCCACTTCATGCTGAGTGAAAGGAGGCAGACGTTCCACTCAGTGGTGCTGCAGCTTCATGGCTCGGGAAAGGTGAATGTGGGCTGAACCAGTTCCCATCTGGGCTGCCCAGCCCCAAGAAGCTGAGCTGTGCTGCCCATGCTAAATTGGCTGAACTGCTCCAGGAGGCCCGCTAGTGACTGGCTACATAACGGCAGCGGGAATCCCCACTCTTGGGAGTGCCTGCAGCATGTCTGTCCCAATACCCTCCACTTGAGGGCTGGGTCTGCTTTGCTCTGCTTCCACCTATCCCCTGGTTCGGCACCTTCACCCCAGCCATCATCTCCTGGAGCAGCGCAACTCCTGTGGCTTCGCCCCACAGAGTAAGCTCCGGTTGCGCGGCTTGTTTGGGCGCTGGCTCTTTGGGCCAGGCACCCAGCAGGTGCTCTGCTCCTGTGGCCTCCTCCACTCCCACCATGGCTTGGGAAGGGGAGTAGATGGTCTTGACATAAATTGCCGAACCAGCCCCTGTGGCTTTCTGGATCGGGACTCCCTACACACAGTCACTCATGCCCTCGTCACCTCCTGCCTAGACTATTGAAGAGCACCTGGAAACTCCAACTGGTGCAGAGTGCGGCCGCACGGGTGGTTATGGGAGCAACATGGTGCTCCCGTGTGACACCTCTCCTGTGCGAGCTGCACTGGCTCCCGGTGGTCTTCCGGGTGCGCTTCAAAGTTTTGGTTACTACCTTTAGAGCGCTCCATGGCTTAGGACCTGGTTATTTACGGGACTGCCTACTACCACAAACAGCCTCCCACCGGCCGGTACGCTCTCATAGAGAGGGGCTCCTCCGGGTGCCATCAGCCAAGCAGTGTTGACTGGCGGCCCCCAGGGGGAGGACCTTCTCTGTGGGGGCACCCACTATCTGGAACGAGCTCCCCCCGGAGATACGGAGGATCCCGGATCTGCGCACTTTCCACCATGCTCTTAAGACTCTCCTATTCCAGCAAGCCGGCCTGGCCTAATTTTCTCCCCTTTCTTTTAAATTTTTAAACTGAAATTTTAATTTGTTTTAAATTATTGGGATTTTTAATTGTCTTGGGCTAAATTATTTAATTTGGTTTTAAATTGTTTCTAACTTTTGTATTTCTGTATTTTATCCTGTGCCTGTTCACCGCCCTGAGTCCTTCAGGAGTAGGGCGGTATACAAATTTAATAAAACTAAAACTAAACTAAACTAAATTGGTCCTCTGTTCTTTCTGATTAATGCCATTCTTTATTTGAATCTTTGGACAATCATGGACAGTTTTCTCCCTCCTTCTCAAAACCTGGACCTCCCCTTTTTACTGACTAAAGGAGTGGCCACCAAATGAATCTGTGGATGACATGCACAAAGCCAGACTCAAAGTGTCTCCTTCTTGCCACCTAGGTTGCCTACGCTATTGGAGTGGCTGAGCCGCTGTCCATCTCCTTGTTCACCTATGGTACCTCTGCCTACACTGAGCAAGAGCTACTCAACATTGTCCACCAAAATTTTGACCTTCGACCCGGAGCCATTGTCAAGTGAGTATTTCGCTTTGGAGCAGTGTAGAAACAAATGGTGGAAACTGTTGCTTTTCTAGTCCTGGAAACTGAATGAAAATCTGAACTTCCTTCCATTCCATTTCGAGTTTTTCCAAAAGAATCAGGCTCTGACTGGGAAGTATTTATGGTGTGCTCTCCCATCCTTGGGAGTATGATACTCCTGGTGTGTGGGTGTGGGTGTGTGTGTGTGTGTGTGTGTGAGAGAGAGAGAGAGAGAGAGAGAGAGAGAACCATTTCAAATATGTCACTCTGGGAGGGTTCCAGTTTCATACTCAACATGGAGTCCCTCTTCAAATAGTTCTTGCTACAATTTGGCCAAGTGGGAAAAGAGTCTTGGTTTCAAATGTTAGACAGTTCCAGGGCTTAAAACCTGACCTCTGACAAGGGGCAGATTTATAGGTGTGCCAGCAGTTCTGTCAGTAAAGGGCTAATTATCCAAGCGAGAGCCTGGAGTTTTTTGAGTGAAAAGATTGACTCGTCTGTAGGACAAAATGTTCCAGAGATTTTCAGTGAATGTCACAAGGAAAAATTGGCCTTCAAAAAAGCTCATGTTTTCTTCTGGCCCAGATTGATCCAGAAGTGAAATGGATGTATATAAATTCCTTTATTAAAATGACCATGGTTGCTGCTTTTTTTTTTTTAATGTAACCTTGACTAGTAGCTCATTCCACGTACACCTGGACCTTTTAAAGCAGTTTGTTGTGGCACTGGCTTGTGGTATCTCCTTTCATAACAAGTACCTTGCTGGATCAACCAAGAGGCCTATTGAGGTCAGTGTTCTGGTCTGGAATGGTCATCAAGATACCAATGAAAAGTCTGCTTGTTCAAAACTTTTGCCTCATAGCTTATCAGATAAGTATGTGTGGGGCAGGGAAACTCATCATTTATTGGAGATCAATGGCTGCCTTATCTGGTTTCCCCGTTGACTTTGCTTGTCAAGAAGGTCGCAAAAGGGGATCACATGACCCTGGGACACTGCAACCATCATAAATGTGAGTTATTTACCAAGTGTCTGAATTTCAATCCTGTGATGTTGCAAAGGTTGTAAGTGTGATAAACAGTCCTAAGTCACTTTTCCTAAGTCATTTTTTTCAGTGCCATCCTAACTTCAAACGGCCATTAAATGAATTCTTGTAAGTCGAGGAATACCAGTGTAGCCCGCATCCAACGGGTGGGGGAAGCAGTGGTGGGTTCCTACCGGTTTGCACCAGTTCGGGCGATCCGGTACCGATAATTCGCCAAACCAGTAAAGATGGCTGGCTGGCCACGCCCCCGAACTGGTCACCACTTGCCCCGCCCACTTGCCCCACCTCCTGGGCAGCAGAGCAGACTGTGTGGCACTTGTGCATGCGCACAGTCTGCTCTGCGGCTTGCCTGCCTAAACTGCCTTCCCATGCAGTGCCTGCCCTGTACCCCAGCTGAGTTGCCTCCTCAGGTAAGCATGCAAGTCGTGCTAGCCTCCCATCCCTGTCGCTTGCCATGGCCCCTCCCACTGTCTCCACCGGGCTCGCGTGCCTGGCTAAGCTGCCACGGCCCAGCCCGGCTCCATTCCAGACCATGCTGCCTGTGGCCTAGCTTGCTGCGCCCCCCCCCACCCATCCCCGCCGGGCTCGTGATCTTACCTCCTTCCTCCCATGGCTGGTGGTAGAAGGGAAGGCAAATCAGCACCATTGAGGAACCACTCCTCAGCCCCAGCCATGTGTTTTCACTAGCACTAGCTTTTCATTCCAAGCAGCCCGAGCTTGAAAACACATGGCTGGGGCCAAGGAGCGGTTTCTCGTGGGCGCTGAAAGTACTGGCCTTCAACCTGGCTGTTTCTCTGTGCCAGGCTTTCCGGATGGGTCCCCAAAACACAGTGCTGCAAACAACTCTCTCTCTCTCTCTCCCAGCAAGAGAGCAGGGGAGAGAAAACAGCTTGCCGGAGAACACGTGAAGGACTCCATGTGGTCTCCAAGTCAGTGGCTGCTGCTTCTGTCCCCTGCTGCTTCTTGCCTGGGTGAGAAAATTTTTCACAGCATTAAACAAAGGTAAAAGGGAAGCAGGGGGAGGGGGGAGAGAAGGAGAGAAAGAGGCTTTAATTTGCTTCGCATTGGAGGCTGGAGGCTTTTTGTTTTCATTCGCTCCGTGTTCCTCCTTCATGCAAAAAAAAAAAAAAAAAAAAGCCTGATCTGATCTGGAACCGAATGTCATTAGAAGCAATGCTGTCAGCTTGGAGCATTTCATTTCAGTCTTTAACCGGGCAATGAATTGAACCTCCTCCGTAAAACAGATGCGATGTGGGTTGTTTGTCTAGGGCAGGGGTCTCCAACCTTGGCAACTTTAAGATTTGTGGACTTCAACTCCCAGAGTTCCTCAGCCAGTCTAAAAGTTGCCAAGGTTGGAGACCTCTGCCCTAGACCACTTTAGGAGCAAAGTGGTGGGTTTTGCTGGCATTTAAGGAGGAAAGGAAAGGAGGGAGGAAGAGAGAGAGAGAGAGAAAAGAGAGAGAAAGAAAGAAAGAGAAAGAAAGAGAAAGAAAGAAGAGGAAGGAAGGAAGGACCACAAACCCTGGCACTAGATGTGGCTTAAGAAGACGCTTTGAAACAGGATAGCACTCTAGGGCTGGAAGGGACGTTGGAGGCCATCTAGTCCAACCCCCTGCTCCAGCAGGAAACCTTATATCGTCTAGATTGTTTTGGTGCCTCCAACAGAGGAAAATTGCCAGAAAGGAAAAGGAGTTTACTAGGACAAGGCTGCCATGATAGGCAAGATAGTCCTTGACTTATGACCACAATTGAGCCCAAAATTTTGGTTGCTAAACAAGAGCGTTGTTAAGTGAGTTTCACCACATTTTACTCAATCCATGACCTCTCCTGGCTCTAACAGTCATGTGCAAGCTAGGTAGGGAAGAATATCTGAAGGTGTATGTAATGTTCTAAATGTATAGAAGTTATAGTTAAGTGTGTGGTAGAAAGTGGATTCTGGGTGTGTTTTTCCAAATGTAGTAAGTGAGGTTGAATGTGTATAGTTTTAAAAGAGCTCTCTCTGTGTGTACATACACATACAGTATATATAGTAGATAATGTATCTTTTTGTGTGCCTATATACACTCTATACTATGTAATATGTATGTACACATATGGCATATATACATAGGATTAAATAGTATATTTTGGATGTTCAGTAGTAGTAAATAGACAGGGAAATTGTATCTCGTTGAGGCCTTTGAGGTGAGGAGAGGCCAGGCACCTTAACCCTAACCCTTGACGTGAGTGATGTCAAGTTGGCCACGCCCACACAGTCGTATGACCACCAAACCACGCCCAGTCATATGACCACCAAACCACGCCCATCCAGTCACATGACTACCAAACTACACCCACCTAGTCACATGACCACTAAGCCACACCCACCAAACAAGCCACGCCCACAGAACCAGCAGTAAAAAAATTTGGAACCCACCCCTGGGGGGAAGCAACTTTAATAACTTTTTTTTTTTGTTTACACTTAGGGATCTGGATTTAAAGAAGCCCATTTATCAGAAAACGGCTTGTTACGGTCATTTTGGAAGAAGTGAATTTTCTTGGGAAGTTCCGAAAAAGCTCGCCTTCTAACTTTCTTGGGCCAACCTCTCTCCACTTCGAAGGAACAGTATTTTACTACCCCGAGTGCTTCCATTGACCATTGTCAGTGCTGAAGAAAAATAATAATGGAGAAATATTCCCTCTTTGCTTTCTCTACGTATCAGTCCATGCAGACTTGGATAAATTCGGGGCAGACGGATGCCATTTTAATTTTGTCTAATGCTGCTATTTTGGGGTAGGGGAGAAAATTCCATTGGAGAAGACAAGAAGGGACTTAAGCCTACAATCAAACAATGGACTTTTTTCCCCCAATCCAGCAGACCTACTACATCTTTCTAAACTACTAATAGGAAGAAACCTTTTTCTCAGATTTGGTATGATTTCTCGATGTTTTGCAACAGGACCATTCGAAGTTCTGGCATCCTGCTTCCATGTGCTATAAGGAGTAGCTACTCTTGGAGTAAAACAGAACATTTCCCCTAGATTGGAGATCTTTTTCAAGAGAAGTTCTGCCACATTTTACTAATTCTGTTCCAACTGTCCAATCCATGTTTAATTCTTTCTTGCTCTTTCCTCTCTTGACTGCCTTACAGATAGTCCTTCACGGATGACCATAAAGGAGTCTGCCTGTTCTGGTCGCATGTCATAACAGTCATGAAAGCTGTAGTCATATAGTGAATGTGGCAGTTGTTAAGCAGAGGCCACTGTCATTAAGTGAACCCATGGTTCCCTTGGGGGAAATTTTTGCCCCCAAAATGGAAATATCCGTTTTCAGCAAAACCCTTGCAGTCATGCGACTGAGGGACACTACGAATAACTGTAAATATGGCGAGATGTTCCCAACCCCTGATGCCCGCAAGGTGGGTCCAACACTCAAAATTTCAAATCTGGTTTTGAGTCCCCTTTTTGAAATCAGTCGTGACTTCAATGGGTCACAAAGCGAATGATCGTATGTCAAGGACTACCTGTAAAAGCAAACATTTTAGACGCATGCTTGGTGCCTTTTATCAATACACATAAATGTTGCTGACATTTCTGGAGCCTGTTCCAGACAGTTTTTAGATACAAAAGGGTTTAAAAAAAGATTGCCAGAATAGTGGTGTAGAAGCCGCACGTTTCGGCCAATGGTTGAGTTGGCGTGACTGAACGGTAAGCTCAAGACATTCACGTGAGTTGGAGAGAAATTGTCAAGAGTAGAATAAATCCAGCAAGAGGTGAAGGAGGACATACGACGGAGGAGATAGACGTAGCAGCAACTTATAAAGCAAGGAAATGGAGAAAGAATGACTCTTGAGAGCTGTTGGAGAGGAGTAGGAGAACAAGAACCATTTCCCCAGTATTTTAATTTAAAATATCACCACTGTGTACTGACCCAAAAAGTCAGGATAGATGTTTGCTTCAATCAGAATAATATCTTGGGCCAGTAATAAAAGAGAGAGCCAGTCTGATCTAGTAGTGAAGGCATTAGGCTAAAAACCAGGAGGCTGTGAGTTCTAGTCCTGCCTTAGGCATGAAAATGAGCTGGGTGACTTTGAACCAATCAACAGGAGACCATGAGTTCTGGTCCCACCTTAGGCATGAAAGCCAGCTGGATGACTTTGGGCCAGTTCCTCTCTCTCAGCCAAACTCACCTCACAGGGTTGTTGTTGTGGGGAAAACAGGAAGAAGAAGGAATATTAGACCTGTTCCCCACCTTGAGTTACATCTAAAAATAGTAAAGGTGGGATAAAAATATTTTTTTAAAAAAAGGCAGAAAGAGGAACGTTTCTCATGACCTAGAGAAATGGTTCTGCAGAAGCAAATTGGTTTCAGGTCCCATTTGATGCTTCTTAGTTCAACTGGGACAAGAATACAGATGTGTAGTTCTGCCTTATAGGCTGTGTTTCTTGAAATATGAATGTTGCATCAAAGGAAAGCTTCCCTTGCTTGGGGTCAGGAGGGAAGGAAGCCCTCTGTGCAAGGATCTTTGACACTTCTGTGCATCGTCTCATCAGAATTCAAATTCAGTATTTTACTTTACTGTGTTAAGCATCACATATGCTCAATGGTGCTATATCAATTGCTATTATTAAGAAATGACAGGCTGGTGTCATAATAATCACAATTCTGTCTCAGGATTACAAGCATATTTTGTTCCCATCCCTGGAAAAATCCTATCAGTGCCTTGGTAGATCTTTTGTTTTTAAAATTTGGGGTAGGCTTTGCCCTCCTTCCTACATGTCTCACTTTTTCCCACTTCTCTTGTGTGTGGCTTGCAAATCTCTCTTGGCGTTGATGGTTTTCTGTTTCTGATGTTTAGGTCATTTCTTGCATCGCCACCATCAAAGCTGTCTGGCAGGGGGAGATTTTCAAAAATGGGGGGAAGGGATGCAAAGTACACTTTTACAATGTATTTAAAGTGCATAATTTTAATTACATTTCAATAAAGTTTCAATTTAAGGGGACGGTAGATCACTTACCCTCTTGAATTCAGCCACTGCAGAAGGAGAGTTGGGAATCTGGTACAAGCTTTCCTGCTAACAAATGTAAAAGGCACCAAGGTTTGGGAGCTCCTTCTCATTTCATCTGTGCTTCTGATGAAATGAAGTGCGTCTCTGCTCCAAAGCGGATGACTTTTAATACAATTTGTTGCAAAACCAGCTATGCTCATGATGTTTGGCCATTAGATGGCAGCATAACCCAGCTTGGTTTAGTGTTTACCTGGTTAAATTATTAACAGAATAAGACAACAGAGTTGGAAGGAAACTTTGGAGATCTTCTAGTCCAACCCCCTACTCAAGCAGGAGAGACCCTGCTTGATTTGCTCTTCCTGTCTGATGACAACCCAAAAGTTTTAAAATAACACAGGAAGTTTAGACTACAACCTGCAAAACTGCTTGAGCAATTCTAGGAAGGACAGTTGCTTTTCAGTAGGATTGGATCAAACTAAACGTGTTCTTTTAAAAAAAGCATCTAAGCAGACCTTGTCTGATTTCAGAGGGGGCTAAGCCTGTTGTATACCTGAGTAAAAGGTGGTCGGGGATTCCCGTAAGGATATCAACTGCTAACTGTGATGGTGAAAATGTTACAAAATGGACATTGTGGTGTCAGGATGCAAACTCTGCCCTTTTGTACTTGTTCTCCGACCTTGGATGCGAATATCTGAGTCACAAAGTTTGTGTTGTGGTTGCATGTTTTTGTCCCTTAATGGAAGGTGATGGCTAGATTGAAATGCACAATTCATCAGCGGAATGACTTGCCTCCAGAAGTTGTGGGTGCTCCATCACTGGAGGTTTTTAAGAAGAGATTAGACAGCCTCTTTTCCAGAATGGTATAGGGTCTCCTGCTTGAGCAAGGGGCTGGACTAGAAGCGTTCCAAGGTCCCTTCCAACTCTGTTAATCTATTCTCTTGGCCTTGGAAAAAGCTAAGCAGGGTCAGTTCTACTTGAGGTAACAGTTGGAGACCCCAGGCTGTAGGTTGAACTGGGAAGTAAAAAGTAAACATGCCCAAGGAAGAGGCAAGAGTAGACCTACCCTACCCTAAGTAAAGTATGCAGGCTTCTCTATTATTACATTTATTTATAAAGTCAGCAGAAGTTGAACATAGGTCAAAGAATGCTTTATATTTACAACACAAATCTTTACATCTTTGTTGACAGATGAGAAATATGACAGGAAGGGCTTGAAGAAGAAAACCAAATTACAGGCTAAAATCCCACTAGGAGTAAATTAGTGGCAAATGTAAACCATCAATTCCTGCATGCCTGATCCTTACCTCTGATTTGCCAACTGTTGAAGAAACATCTTAGAACGAGGGAGTTGAAGACCACTTCCATTTTTTTATTGCCCATGATAACTATGTGAAGATAACCATGAAGTTGCCTGCAGCCGAGGTCAGACTGAAGGCTTAAAGACCTATTCAGGGCCACAGGGAACTGAATATGTTTGGTTCTGTTAGTATGTGAATATGAGATCACCAGACCAAATTAGGACCGCAGAATAGGTGGGCTAGTGTTAGAAAAAAAAATCTCAGAAAACTTCAGTCACAATCCATTTCAGTATCGTCAAGTAAAATGAACAGTTATGTCCATGTAAACTCTCATCTTGGGAATATCGTGGTCTTTGATTAGTTTTTAGTCATCCGCCAGGGTGAATATTTCTGATAATCCTAAAAATCTATAATCCTGTAATCTAAAGATAACAATGCTGAAATGATAAAACTGGAGGAAATTTTAATAGCCCTCAATAGAAATAAGGGAAAAATCCAGAAGGCAATGCCAGGCCACTTCCGTATTGTTGTCATGTAAACATCATGGACATGACTATCATCAAACTGTTGTCACTCATTATGTGATAGGAAGACAGAGTGAAGATCTGAAACCATCGAAGTTCATTGCAACCTCTTCTCTTTCTTCTGTTTTTTTTTTCCAATTGCAAAAGTTTCATATTTACATTGAATTTTTGGGGGGGAGACGTGGTTTCTCCTGCATTAAATCTACATTATCCATCTCTATATAATCTATATGCTCAGACACAAACACAATATTTATAGCTTCCGTTAGGAAGGATTTGATTCCCCTCAGCCATTCTCTATCAAGACAGCATGTGAAGATAGACACAAATAAAAAAAGGGCATTTGAGAATTTGGTGAGCATCTCAAATGCTGCTTGCAGAAGACTCTTTGCTAATAATACCTTTAGTGTGGGAGATGTTGGTGGTTAAAACTAAGGGAGGCAACCATCTTAATTTCCCTATAAATAGGTGGGTTGCAAATCTAACAAATAAATAATTGTGTCCTCTTTTCTAAAAGGGGGGGGTATTAACAAATCCTTGGAGATGAAAAAAAAATAGTGTTAATTTTCAGCTATAAATGAAGTCAAGTAATCTGACCTGCAGGTCATGGGTTTCAAATTCAGTTTAACAGGCTGATAATATCTGACTTTATTTTGAATGAAGGCAAACCCAACATCATGTTTACTTGCCATGGGATAAGAACAGAAGTTCAAGGTTACAAAAATAAGAACAGTAAGTTGACAGCCACAAAACAAATAGTTGAGAAAATGCAATTATCTACTTAAGGAATCTCAAATAACAGAGGCTGAATTGCATTACAAATTGGTCTGATCTCCATGTCTCTCTGTTAATAAGTTATTGATATATGTTTGAGAGATCTAGCTGGTAGTTTGTGCATTCATTTGTCTTAGCATGTGCTGTTTACAAGGAAATTATATTTAACTAACAGGACCCCTTTGACAGACTCTCATTAAATGAGCTCAATGCAAAGAAAGAGTATGGTAAGTCCAGGGTATCAAGTTCTGTTTCTGTTTTTTCTTTTAATGGCAGACTGTGCTGCCCCACTCACTCACACACACACACTCACACACACACACACACACACACACACACACACACACACACACATATACACCAGCAGTTCCCTTCACCTGGCCTCAGAACTATCCCAAATAAAGCTAGCCACAAGCAGGCCAAGGCAATGGCCACTAGTCCATAATTTAATTAATTTAATTAAATTTAATTAATCATATTTCTATGCTGTCCAACTCCCAAGGGACTCTGGGCGGCTTACAACAGAAATAATACAAATAGTGAACATAATTTTTTTTAAAAAAAAAAACATTATAAAAGCATTTTAAAAACATTAAAAACACATGCACACCATCCATGGCTGGATCTCACAAGATTGAACAGCGAGATCAATGGCCCCAGGCCTGCCAGAAAAGCCAGGTCTTCACCGCTTTCCAGAAGGCCAATAGGGTGGGGGAAAGTTGCTTCAACAAATAAGTCCATCAAACGAACTTAAATCCACCAGGTCAAACTGAAATACACCCACAAGAGTTCACTTGGCAAGAGGAGTTCAGAGTCTCAACGGTAGGAAGCACCAGGAACAAACACACACAGCCATAAACCAAACACAGAGAGACGTGCTGCATTCCCAGCAATGCCTCTCTTTGCCTGCTGTGATAAATAGCTTTCTGGTGCAGCCCATCAAGATGGGTGAGGCCTTCTCCTGAGTAATCTGGCAGATCTCCATTGCCATTGTTTTTTCTTTGCTCTGTGTGCTCTCGGATCCACCATGGAAGGTAGCTCCTCCTCTTCACTGACCTGCAAACTATCCCCAGTCGAAGCCATTCATAAATCTCTTTTGGCCAGCTGTTCAGAGTCATTAATTTACCCAGTACCTGATGTGCCAGGAATTAGCTCATCCACCCTCAAGCCGGCCTCCGAGGAAGAGTCAGAGGAGTTGTCCAAGGGAGATATCACACAGATTTGGAGATTGCTTCCTCTTCCTGGTCTTGATTCCTAAGCAGCCCAAAGCATCTAAAATCACCCAGCACTGTGTAAAGAGGCAGGTTAGACATTTCCATCTAAAGAGATCTGTGACAAAGACCTCATCCTCAAGAGCAATACCACAGCAGGAAGGAGAAACATCAGGATAGTCATGATTAGCACTGCAGCAAGGATCACCAAGACAATTGTCCAAGTTTCTAGGATGGTTTCCACCATGGCTTCCTTTGTCTTTGGGTTCCAGAATCTGTAAGAAGGGGGAAAGCTTCAGAAAAAGTCCAATGATGTTATCACTCATACCTGACTGGGGAATTGTCAGAATGTTTTCTTCTTGGTTGAATCATCAAGGGTGCCTTCTCCACAGAGATGATTTTCAAATGTCCTGGACTGCAAATCCCATAACCTGCATAGCCAGGAAATTAGACTAAAATCTGAGTCCTATGAAGAGAAATTGGTGGGACTGAGATTAGCCTCAACAAGCTAACTGGGGATATGATTACACATTCCAAAGCCAGGTAATCCTTGATTTATCACCCAACTGAGTCCAATATTTCTGTTCCTAAGTGAGACAGTTGTTAAGTGAGTTTTACCCCATTTCTTGCCACAACACCACAGTTGTTAAATAAATAACACAACTGTAAGTGGACCTGGCTTTCCCATTGACGTTGCTGATCAGGTTACAAAAAGTGATCACATGCCCCAACTCCAGGATATTGCCACCATCATCAATACAAGCCAGTGGCCAAATGTCCAAATTTTGATCATGACCATGAGGACATGGCAACGGTCATAAGTCATTTTTCCCCATGCCATTGTAACTTCAAACAGCTGCTTGAATAAATAGTTGTAAGTTGAAGACTTACTGAACTGAAACTGGAAGGTTATTTAGACCTGTCCTCCATAATTCCAAGAATGCAAGATACAGATGCCTGGGGTGGCTACAGGAAGGCAGATTCTAACAGTGTTGGGATGGTGGATGTGAAGCTTCCTAAACAGTGACCCAGAGATCTGCTGATCTCCCCTTGATTGGAAGTATTTAAGGAGAAGGTATATAACCATCTAACTGAAGGATTCTAATCCAGTTCTTGACCCAAGTGGTGGGATTCAGCTGGTCCTGTCCGGTTCTCCCAAACCGGTAGCACTGCACACCCAGCCACACCCCTTGCCCATCCCAGCCATGCCGGCACTTCTTCTTGTAGCACTGAGCTGCTTGCTTTTTTAAATTCAGCTCTGCTTCTCCGGCTGCTGAGCCCAAGCACTCTTGAAATCCAAGAGTGCTGGATTTCAAAATAAAAGCCAAGGAGCTCAGTGCTACAAGGAGAAGAAGTTCCAGGAAGCCACTGTTGCTGGAGCTGAACGGCTGGGCTTTAAAGCATTTTAAAGTAGCCTAGAGCAAGAATCCCTTCCATCCCATTTGGAAGATATTGAGTTTTGCTATTGCTGACTACCTGTTCCATGCTTCTTAAATGAGGTAGATCGAGTGGCTGGTATGTGTGGGTGTGAAATTAAGTCTCCTTCCTACAAAATCCATTCAGAAAACACAAAGGAGCAGATATGGTTTAATTCTGCTTCAGCCCAGATTGAGGGAGAGAAAATAGCTTAAAATTATTATTTAATTGACCAATTCATTGGAAATTGCTGTGTTATGGCTTTTCATTTGATGTAGTGCTTATGATCAGGTGATTCTCAGCCTTAAAATTATGTTACAGAGGTAGAAAGGCTATTAGATTTGCTGGCCTTCCTAGGTATGATTTTCAGTATACTACTAATATAATTAAACCAAATACCTATCTTTAAATTTAAGACAGCATTAACCCTAGAACATTTTAATGGACTAGGAACAGCCATCCTGGAGGAGATATTTAGGGGAAAAAAACATTTACTCTTTCTCTACAGCTAAATAGGGAGCTGACAGAGTCAATTGCGTTTTTGGAAATGGAGAAAGCTTCGTATTTTTACAGTTTCAAAATATTGTGGAAGAAAAAGATGAAGAGTTGGGAGAAAAGATGGTAGAGATCTGTGCAAGTATTGCAAAGAGATAAGGCAGAAGTAAGAGGACAGATAGATGAAATTTACCGTGTGCACACAAATTATGCACGAAGACACCGATTGGTGAAGGAGGTACATATAAGATTTACCAAATGAACAGCGAGGGATGAAATATATAAAAAGTCAAGAGAAGAATCAATAACATATAAGGGCAAGGAAATTATAATTCGGAAGCAGATATCATGAAGGATACAGAACCAAACACTGCAATATCAATTCTTAACAAATCAATTAACAAGATATAAAGTGATGTTTAGATGGCTGATACCAGATGGCATACTGATAACCTGGCAAGAGAAAAAATACAAGGTGGACACAGTACAGAAAGCGCAAGAATTCTATAAATTGCATTTTACACAGCAAAAAGAACAAGAAAGTAGGGAAGAATCAGAGAATAAAAGCCAAGATGAAGATCAAATAGAGAAAATAGAACAAGAAAGAGAAATAAGAAAGACAAAAGAAAAAGAATGAGAAGAAAGAGAGAGCGTGAAAGGAAGAGTATGAAGGGAGACAAGAGACACAAAAAAACTCCAGTAAGAAATGGAAGAGGCAATCAAACTCTTCTCTGTAAATATAAACGGTTTAAATTCACCAAGAAAAAGAACACAAGTCAAGGATTAGATTACCACAGACTTTTTTTGACATGAAAGAAGATTTGGAATTAAAAGATATTTGGAGAATACATAACCCAAAAGAATTGGACTTTACTTTTTTTTCAGATAGACACAGATCCTTTTCTAGGATTGATTTTATTTTACTATCAGCTGACTTACTTGTAAAAACAAAAAGAACAAAGATTTTTCCAAGGACTTTAACTGACCATAGCCCGGTATGGATAGAAATTGAGATGGGAACGAATGAGAGAAGATCATGGAGATTAAATGAAAATCTGTTTAGATATGAAAAGAATATAACAGAACTTAAAAAGCAGATGAAAGAATTTTTTGAAATGAATTTGAATAAGGGTACCCCTATTGAAATTGTGTGGGATGTAAAGCGTATATGAGAGGGGTACTCATCCATATGAACTCTAAACACAAATTAAACCGACAAAAGAAAAGAGCTGAATTGGAAGCAGAAATAAAGAATAAAGAACAGTTACTTATAAAAAAATCCAACAGATGAAAAAATATGAGGAGCTATAAAACTTCTGAAAGATCAATTTCAAATGCTTATGGCGGAGCAAACAGCAACAAATTTACAATTTGCGAAACACAACACATTTTGCAACGCTAATAAACCGGGCAGATGGTTGGCTTATACATTAAGGAAGAAAAAGAGTACACGGATTATTGATAGTATTGATATTGGAGGGAAGGAAATCTCTCAACAAAAATTAATTAAAGACGTTTTTGTAGATTATTATACTAAATTATATGCCAAAGACGATACACAGAATGGATTTATAGAGAAATATAAGGCAAGAAGATTACAGAATAAGGGCATTTGCAGATGATCTGGTTGTTACCCTTACACAGCCGATGGAATCAATAATCCAGATGAAAGACATTATAAAAGACTATGGTACAGTATCAGGATTTAGATTGAACCAGAAAAAAATTAAGATGATAGTTAAAAATATGACACAAGATCGAAAACAGGAACTTGAAAGCAAGGCAGGTTTTGAGATAGTACCAAAGGTTAAATATCTAGGAGTTCAGGTTGCAGAATCAAATATGAAACTGTTTCAAAATAATTATGAGGTGTTGTGGCGAGATGTACAGAAAGATATGGAGACCTGGAAAAAACTGCAGCTGTCTTTACTTGGGAGAATAGCAGCAGTTAAGATGAATATTTTGCCAAGATTTCTTTTTTTGTTTCAAATAATTCCGGTCCTTAAAAGTGATAAACAATTGAAAGAATGGCAAAGTGGACTGAATAAGTTTGTCTGGAACGAGAAAAAACCGAGAGTGAAACTGAAAATTATGCAAGATGTTCCAGAAAGGGGAGGTCTTAAACTTCCAAACCTACAATTATATTATGAAGCAGCAGCTTTGACCCAAGCAAGTGATTGGTTTGGAAGGAAAAAGACTGGAATATTGAATATAGAAAGCTTTGATCTTGAATTTGGTTGGCATGCTTACTTATTTTATGAGAACAAAGTGGATAAAGTATTTAAAAGCCACATACTTAGAGACTCCTTGATGAGAGTTTGGAAGAAGCACCGACTCAAATGGGATTACAAAATACCGCTATGGCTGGATCTTGATCATATCATGTGGAATACAAATATAATGTCACTTGGGGGGGGGTTTATATAAAGAAGTTCTTTTTGCAGGTGCGGGCAGATGGCAACTGAAGACTTCAGAAACGCTGTTGGAAGAAGGGATTAATTTAACTTGGTTTCAGTATAATCAACTTCAATTGAGATGGAAAGAGGACCAAAAAATTGGTATAATGATGCATGAGGAAGAATTGGTTAGACATATAAAAGATAAAGGTCCAATGCATATTAAAAGGCTTTATAATGTTTTGTTAGAAAGGGATTCAGAAACTGAATTGGTTAAAGACTGCATGATTAAGTGGGCAGAAAATTTTACAGAACCAGTGATGTTGGAAACATGGGAAAAAATATGGGTTCAGAATGTTAAATTTACACAGTCGCAGAATTTGAGGGAAAATTTTTATAAAATGTTTTATAGATGGCATTTAGATCCTAAGAAATTGTTGTGCATGTACCCTAATGTTCAACCAAAATGTTGGAGATGTGATTGCTTAGATGCCACATATTATCATGTGTGGTGGACTTGTAAGAAAGTTAAGGCTTTTTGGATAAAAATTTGGTGGGTTATGCAGAATGTTTTGAAGAAAAAAATTCAGTTTTCTCCACAATTGTTTTTATTGGGTATAGTTAAGGGTTTTACATTGGGTGAAACAAAGTTGATATTGTATATGATAACAGCAGCGAGATTATTGATAGGTCAATACTGGAAAAATGAAGCTACAGTCAGGTCCAGAAATATTGGGACATCGACACAATTCTAACATCTTTGGCTCTATACACCACCACAATGGAGTTGGAATGAAACAAACACAATGTGCGTTAACTGCAGATTGTCAGCTTTAATTTGAGGGTATGTACATCCAACTCAGGTGAACAGTGTAGGACTTACAGCAGTTTGTATATGTGCCTCCCACTTGTTAAGGGACCAAAAGTAATGGGACAATTGGCTTCTCAACTGTTTTATGGCCTGGTGTGTGATATTCCCTCATTACCCCAATTACAATGTGCAGATAAAAGGCCCAGAGTTCATTTCAAGTGTGCTATTTGCATTTGGAATCTGTTGCTGTCAACTCTCAAGATGAGATCCAAAGAGCTGTCACTATCAGTGAAGCAAGCCATCATTAGGCTGAAGAAACAAAACAAACCCATCAGAGAGATAGCAAGAACATTAGGCATGGCCAAAACAACTGTTTGAAACATTCTCAAAAAGAAGGAATGCACTGGTGAGCTCAGCAACACCAAAAGACCTGGGAGACCATGGAAAACAAGTGTGGTGGATGACCGAAGAATTCTTTCCCTGGTGAAGAAAACACCCTTCACAACAGTTGGCCAGATCAAGAACACTCTCCAGGAGGTAGGTGTATGTGTGTCAAAGTCAACAATCAAGAGAAGATTTCACCAGAGTGAATAGAGAGGGTTCACCACAAGATGTAAACCATTGGTGAGCTTCAAAAACAGGAAGGCCAGATTAGAGTTTGCCAAACAACATCTAACAAAGCCTTCACAGTTCTGGAACAAGATCCTATGGACAGATGAGACCAAGATCAACTTGTACCAGAGTGATGGGAAGAGAAGAGTATGGAGAAGGAAAGGAATTGCTCATGATCCTAAGCATACCACCTCATCAGTGAAGCATGGTGGTGGTAGTGTCATGGCGTTGGCATGTATGGCTGCCAATGGAACTGGTTCTCTTGTATTTATTGATGATGTGACTGCTGACAAAAGCAGCAGGATGAATTCTGAAGTGTTTTGGGCAATATTATCTGCGCACATTCAGCCAAATGCTGCAGAACTCATTGGACGGAACTTCACAGTGCAGATGGACAATGACCCAAAGCATACTGCAAAAGCAACCAAAGAGTTTTTGAAGGGACAGAAGTGGAATGTTATGCAATGGCCAAGTCAATCACCTGACCTGAATCCCATTGAGCGTGCATTTCACTTGCTGAAGACAAAACTTCAAGAAAATGCCCCAAGAACAAGCAGGAACTAAAGACAGTTGCAGTAGAGGCCTGGCAGAGCATCACCAGGGATGAAACCCAGCGTCTGGTGATGTCTATGCGTTCCAGACTTCAGGCTGTGATTGACTGCAAAGGATTTGCAACCAAGTATTAAGAAGGGAAAGTTTGATTTATGATTATTATTCTGTCCCATTACTTTTGGTCCCTTAACAAATGGGAGGCACAAATGCAAACTGCTGTAAGTCCTACACCGTTCACCTGAGTTGGATGTACATACCCTCAAATTAAAGCTGACAGTCTGCAGTTAACGCACATTGTGTTTGTTTCATTCCAACTCCATTGTGGTGGTGTATAGAGCCAACGATGTTAGAATTGTGTTGATGTCCCAATATTTCTGGACCTGACTGTATGCCCACTATTGAGGAATGGACTTTGAAGATGGCCAGCTTTGCAGAGATGGCGAAGATTTCAGCATATCTAAAAGATTGTATGGGAGTAGAAAAAGTGGATAGATTATGTGCAGAATAAATATCAAACTAGGAAGTATCAGATAGCTTTTAACTGAAAGTATTATATAAAGATAGAAATATTTGAATATTGTGAAGATGTGAGAAATATACAGGGGGTGGAGGGGTTCATGTTTTATAAAAAGGGGATTTTGATTTGGATTATATTCTGTGGAAGTCCGGGGGGGAGGGGAGGGTTAGGGGGGGTTAGGGAGGTTAGGGAGGGTTGGGGGGGGGAAATGGGGAGAAAATGTAATTGTAAAACTTTTCCAATAAAAAAAAAAAAGAAAAAAAATTACTAGTCAACAAAAGGAGAGAATGAATCATCTTATAACAGTTGAGGAGATTATTGCCGCAATTAAACAATTGAAAACAGCTAAAGCTCCTGGGACGGATGGTTTAACTGCAGTGTATTATAAAACCTTACAAGCAGAAATGATTGAACATCTTAAAGATCTATTTTTAACAAGGGGGTAAAATACCCCAAATCATGAAAACAGCTTATATTTCATTGATACCGAAAGAGCAAATAGGTCCTAAAAAACCTGAGAATTTTAGACCAATATCTCTTCTGAATAATGACTATAAAATATTTGCAAAACTATAAGCCAACAGGTTGATGCCAGTTATTCAAGAGGTGATTAATTGTGATCAAGCGGGATTTATAGAAGGCAGATACATGAAGGATAATGTAAGGCAAGTTATAGATTTATTGGAATATTCTTGAGAAGAATAAACAGATCCCTGCAGTGTTGGTCTTCTTGGATGCGGAGAAGGCCTTTGATAGAGTGGATTGGAACTTTCTTTTAAAGACTTTAAAAAAGATGGACTTTGGGGATCAATTTATACAGGCGGTTTCAGCAATTTATCAAGAACAAAAGGCACAGATTATTATTAATGGAAGTTTGACAACAGACTTTAATATTGAAAAAGGAACAAGACAGGGTTGTCCGTTATCCCCATTGTTATTTATTTTAACATTAGAAGTCTTGTTGAATATAATACGGGACTCGAGCACTTTGAAAGGAATAGTGATAAGGCAAAAGGATTACAGAATAAGGGCATTTGCAGATGATCTGGTAGTTACCCTAACACAGCCGATGGAATCAATAATCCAGATGAAAGACATTATAGAACAATATGGTACAGTATCAGGATTTAGATTGAATCAGACAAAAACTAAGATGATAGTTAAAAATATGACACAAGATCGAAAACAGGAACTTGAAAGCAAGGCAGGTTTTGAGATAGTACCAAAGGTCAAATATCTAGGAGTTCAAGTTCAAGTTATGATTTGAGGACCCAGTTTGTGGGGGCAATTAAGCTGACTTTGTATAAATATACAAAAGTATGAAGGCTATTGCTTAACGCATTGTAAGACGCCCTGAGTCTCCAGAGAAGGGCGGCATATAAATCAAATTATAAAAAAAAAAAAAAAAAAAAAGTTGCAGAATCAAATATGAAATTGTTCCAAAATAATTATGAGGTGTTGTGGCGAGATGTACAGAAAGATATGGAGACCTGGAAAAAACTGCAGCTGTCTTTACTTGGAAGAATAGCAGCAGTTAAGATGAACATTTTGCCAAGATTTCTTTTTTTGTTTCAAATGATTCCGGTGCTTAAAAGTGATAAACAACTGAGAGAATGGCAAAGAGGACTGAATAAGTTTGTCTGGAATGAGAAAAAGCTGAGAGTTAAACTGAAAATTATGCAAGATGTTCCAGAAAGGGGAGGCCTTAAACTTCCAAACCTACAATTAGATTATGAAGCAGCAGCTTTGACGCAAGCAAGTGATTGGTTTGGAAGGAAAAAGACTGGAATATTGAATATAGAAAGTTTTGATCTTGAATTTGGTTGGCATGCTTACTTATTTTATGAGAACAAAGTGGATAAAGTATTTAAAAGCCACATACTTAGAGAGTCTTTGATGAGAGCTTGGAAGAAGCACCGACTCAAATGGGATTACAAAATACCGTTATGGTTGGATCTTGGTCATATCATGTGGAATAAAAATATAATGTCACTCGGGGGGGGGTTTATATAAAGAAGTTCTTTTTGCAGATGCGGGCAGATGGCAACTGAAGACTTTAGAAACGCTGTTGGAAGAAGGGATTAATTTAACTTGGTTACAGTATAATCGACTTCAATTGAGATGGAAAGAGGACCAAAAAACTGGTATAATGATGCACGAGGAAGAATTGGTTAGACATATAAAAGATGCAATATTTTGCATCCAATGCAATGCATCCAATGCATATTAAAAGGCTTTATAATGTTTTGTTAGAAAGGGATTCAGAAACTGAATTGGTTAAAGATTGCATGATAAAGTGGGCACAAAATTTTGCAGAACCAGTGATGTTGGAAACATGGGAAAAAATATGGGTTCAGAATGTTAAATTTACACAGTCGCAGAATTTGAGGGAAAATTTTTATAAAATGTTTTATAGATGGCATTTAGATCCTAAGAAATTGTCGTGCATGTACCCTAATGTTCAACCAAAATGCTGGAGATGTGATTGCCTAGATGCCACATATTATCATGTGTGGTGGACTTGTAAGAAAGTGAAGGCTTTTTGGATAAAAATTTGGTGGGTTATGCAGAATGTTTTGAAGAAAAAAATTCAGTTTTCTCCACAATTGTTTTTATTGGGTATAGTTAAGGGTTTTACATTGGGTGAAACAAAGTTGATATTGTATATGATAACAGCAGCGAGATTACTGATAGGTCAATATTGGAAAAATGAAGCTATCCCTACTATTGAAGAATGGACTTTGAAGATGGCCAGCTTTGCAGAGATGGCGAAGATTTCAGCATATCTAAAAGATTGTATGGGAGTGGAAAAAGTGGATAGATTATGTGCAGAATAAATATCAAACTAGGAAATATCAGATAGCTTTTAACTGAAAGTATTATATAGAGATAGAATATTTAAATTTTGTGAAGATGCGAAAAATATACAGGGGTGGAGGGGTTCAAGTTTTATAAAAAGGGGATTTTGATTTGGATTATATTTTGTGGAAGTCTGGGGGGAGGGGCTGGCTAGGCGGGGTTAGGGAGGGTTAGGGAGGTCAGGGAGGGTTGGGGGGGGAACTGGGGAGAAAATGTAATTGTAAAACTTTTTCAATTAAAAAAAAAGAAAAAAAAAGAACACAAACATTTACAAAACTTTGAAAACTTGAAGCAGATGTGATACGTCTACAATAAGTACACATTAAAAAGGGATACCAAAAGTTATTAAAGATTTTAATTGGTTTTAAATGGGATTTTAAATTTGGGGTTTTATAATTGGGCCTATTATTTAATAATTTTAATTATTTTTAAATTTTGTCTGTCTTTGTGTTTTTAATTAGGCTGTACACCGACCTGAGTCCTTCAGGAGAAGGGCGGTATAGAAATAAAATAAATAAATAAATAAATAAATAATAAAGAACCCAAAGTTAGGGATATTATATACATCATTAATACAAAAAAAGAACAGAGGAATTGCTATATATGTAAAAGAAAGAATAAAATCAAAATTAAGTTATTTGGACAAAAAAGGTAGAATTTTTAGAACTAGAAGTTGAACAAAACTTTACTAACAGTAATATATGCACCCAACAAAAACCAACACGAATTCTTCAAAGAGGTACATAACAAAATAATAGAATTAGAATACAATAATATTTGCCTAATTGGGGACTATAACGCAATAGCGGATGTTAAAGATTATAAGAGTAACAAGAAAAATAAAAAGAAGAAAGATACATTACCAAAAGAATTGTTTGATATGGCAACAGAATTAAAACTTAGAGATGTATGGAGAGAAACACATAGCGTAGACAATCAATACACATTTTATTCGCACCCACATCAATCCTGGTCCAGGATTGATATGGCCTGGATGACAGCAGAAATTTGAACAGGACTAGAAGAAGTAGAGTTAATGACTGGGCAGATCATCATCTAATAATTATAAAATGGAAAGGACAAAAACGATTTAAGAGATGGACAATGATTCAAAGTATAGACAGAGACAAAGAATGCAGACTGATGCTAGAGAAAGAGCTGACGCTATTTTTTACTGTAAATAAAAAAAAGGATACCTCAATTCAAAACCTGTGGGACATAGTAAAAGCATATATCGGTGGATTGACGATAGCTTATAAAGCAAGAAAAAATAAAGAAAGGAAATTTCAACAAGAAAAACTACAAGAAGAACTTAAAAAGGCAGAATGTAAATTACAGGAAGACCCTCAAAATAAGAAATTAAAAAAAAATGGTTATAAGAAGTTATAAAACATAAAATTAATTTGATAACTCAAAAGGAAATAGCCCAGAAAATAAAGATGTCAAAACAAAATTATTTCGAATATGCAAACAAAACTGGTAGATGCTTGGCCTACAAATTAAAAAAGGAAAAGGATAAAAGAATGATATATCAATTACAAGATGAGAATGGGACAATGCAATATAGAAGGGAAGAAAAAAAGAAAATTATCCAAAAATTCTTCTCAAATCTATATTGTCAGGAGGATGTAATAGAAGAAAAAGTCAAACAATAAATAGAAGGAACAAATTTGAACAAAATCACAGAAGAGCAAAAAGAAATATAAAATAGATCAATAACTGTGACAGAACTTATGGCATTGAAAAAACAAAAAAACAATAAAACACCTGCTCCAGACGGGCTCCCTGTGGAGATATATAAAGACACCCAAGAAACACTAGGATGGATAATGTTGGAGATATTCAATGATGCGCTGGAGGAGGCAAAAATACCGATAACATGGACAGAAGCAATTATCACTCTGATTCCCAAAGAAGACACAGATCACCAACAAATCCAAAATTACAGACCAATCTCACTATTAAACACAGATTACAAAATATTTCATCAATAGTAGCTGAGAGAATTAAAAAAATATTGAACAAATATATACACCCGGACCAAAATGGATTTTTGACAGGCAGACAAATCAAAAACAACCTGAGAACAATAATAAATACTCTAGAATTTTATGAAACACACCCTGAAAAACAAGCTTCACTGGTTTTCCTTGATGCCCAAAAGGCATTTGATAATTTGAATTGGAAATTTATAATAAGGCAATTGGAATTTATGGAATTTGGGACAAAATTTGAAAAGATGATTGAAAAAATTTACACCAAACAAACAGCAAGGGTAATTATGAATGAGGACACTACAGAACAATTCGATATAACAAAAGGCGTGAGACAAGGGTGCCCACTCTCTCCACTTCTATTTATATTAACCATAGATACGCTTTTGATGAAAATTAGATAAGACCAAGAAATAAAAGGTCTAAGAATAAAGAAAGAAGAATATAAGGTACAGGCTTTTGCCGATGATTTGGTGTTTATACTGGAGGAACCATTAGAATCAGGACCAAAATTGATACACAAAATAGAAGAATTTGGTGAAGTAGCGGGACTCAAGATTAATAAAAATAAATCCAAATTAATAACTAAAAATCTTACAAAAAAATCAAGAAAAAGAATTGGAACATAGTATAAAAATACAAACAACCAAGAAAATAAAATATTTAGGATTTGGCTTAAGCTAAATGTTCCTCAATCAAAGAAGAAAATTATGATAAAATCCTTCAGCAAATTAAAAAAAGACTTAGAAAACTGGAAAAACTTACAGATCTCATTATTGGGGAGGATCGCTATGATAAAAATGAACATTTACTATTTTTATTCCAGGTTATTCCAATAAAATTAGATAAATTTTTTTTGAAGCTTTAAATAAAATAATTACTAATTTCATATGGCAGCAGAAAAGACTGAGAATTAGACTCAAACTTTTACAAGATACAAAAGATAAGGGGGGATTAGTACTTCCAGAATGGGAATTATATTACCAAGCTTCTATCCTAACCTGGCTAAAAAAGTGGATAGAATTAAGAGATAAAAGAATCTTAGCAATAGAGTGTTATTAAAATCCAAGTTTAAAAAGCCTCTCACCAGATCATAACATTTTTACTCATTCTCTTCCACTCGGAGCTGTCCCAACTTCAGCAGCTTAATGGCTGCCTCTTCAGTGCCAGAAAAAAGAGCTTCTCCTGGATCAACCAGGGACTTTGCGGTGTCCCTGGGATCAGCAGGATGTGCCCTTCTCTATCACTGTCTCAGCAGGAGGTACAAATTGGACCGTCCAGCGGTGGAGATATTGGTGGTGGTTTCGGAGCCCCGAAACTTCCCGTCGTTCCGTCGCAACACCAGCCCCGTCTCCTAGAACTAAATATAGAAGTAAAATAGCGGCGGAATTGAGCTTGAATTTAAATTAATTCTCCTAAAATACAAACTATTTTCATGTGTGGATGCCAGTGGAAAGTTTCATTTTAATTTGGACTGGACTGGATTGAAAGGAGATTCGCTTTTTCATTTGTTTAAATACTAAACTCTTGATGAATTTTGAGTTTATAAATTTTGGAATTAGCTTTGTCATTTTTGTTTTTGGTTGACTTTTACTTTTTAACTCTCTTTTTGTTTGATTGTTAATTGGAAATAGAACAAGGAGAAGTGGAAGAAATAAGAGACATTGCCATCTAGTGGACTGAAATGTATTTTCTTTTTGCTTTTTTTTAACTGAGGGGAAAGGAAAGAAAGTAGCAACTGTGCTATTTTTCAAGGTCAATGGGCCAGCTCATAGATAAAATTTAAAAGAGCATCAAAGAGTGTCTACAAGATTGTTTATACAGGTGCTCTGCCGGGAAAAACATTGCTGAAAGGTGATTAAAACTGAAAAGAAGAAGATAACAGCGATTTTGGAGAGCTGTTAAATTAAGTGTGGCACAGGAAAGAGACTTTGAATCTTAAACAGTTGTGGACTTTTAATTTAGACAGAAAGCCTTCCCCTTTCCACTTAACTTTTCCACTTCTCCAATATTTTTATTTTCAAATTGTTGGAACATATATATATATATTTCTTCTCCCTTCTTCTTTTTTTTCTCCTTTCACTCCTTCACAATACGTGTTTATTCAATTGGATTAAGGCATACGAGAGCCTGAAGATATATATTTTTTTTTTTCCTTTTCCTCTTTTTTTTTTCTGGCTTTTTTTATTTACTGATTGGGGATTGTTATTTGAATTTGTCTTTGGCTATTTTATGTGATTGGATTAGGGCGCACAAGAACCTGAAGAGTGTTTTCTTTTCTTTTTCTTTTTTCTTTTTCCCTTTTTCTTTTTGGTCTTTTACTGTTTCTTTTTTTACTTTTTCTTTAATCTCGTGCCATTTTTAAAAACGGATTAGGGTTGAGAAGAACCTGAAGACACCTTATTCTACTGTTTTGATTTGGATTACCTATAGAAATGAGCAAAAAAGCAGCAGTTGTTAGCTCTGCTGGATCGACCCCTTCCTCATCACCAGCGGGAGGACAACGATCAATTCAGGCAATGATGCAGCAAGAAAAGGAGAAAGAATGTGAGAAAGAAAAGGATGCAACAATGCAGATGATTTTGCAAGGAATACAAGATATAAAATAAAAAATAGAGAAAGCAGATGAAAAAGTGGAGAATATACAACAGATGATAAAGAAATATGAAGACAGATTTGAAAAAATTGAAGGCGAAAATCAAACTGAAAGAATCGTAACTGTATCCAACTTAAATTGAAAGCAGATTGAGATATAAGCAGAGTGAGTAAAGCACAATAATAATTGAAGCAGAGAACAGAGAGCGGAGAATTTGAGACCCCAAAAGACTCAGAATAGCGGTGTCGAAAGATGACAAGGGCGAAAGAAGAACTGACAGGCGGTGACTGCGCGAAAAAGAAAGACTGCTTCGAACGAGAGTTTCCAAAGGGATTTACATGAAGGCGATTGAGACCAGGCTACAGATTTGAACCCCAAAGAGAAGAAAGGTCTTTGGACTAAACTAAGAACCGCAGTGAACTGGACAGAGGTATTTAGAGAGGAAAACAGGAAGACAGCGAAACGGCGAGAGTGAGAGTGAGAGTGACGGAGAGACGGAGGACATTGTAGCGGGGAGGATGAGTGAAAGTGTTGCAACAGACTGGCAAATGGAGAGGTGGTGCTTTGAAGAATTAATTGAGAAGTTAACATAAAAACTGGACTACATTAAAGTGCTGAACTTGGAAAGTTGGGCTTTTTGATGATTTGGACGCTTTTGGAGAGAGAGCTATTAGGACATTAAAGACTAAAAATACAAGAATTTGGACACAAGAACTTTACACGTAAGAGTGAAAACAACTTTATACTGACTGCAAAACAACTTTATATATGTACTTGACTAATTTTTGTAAAACTATATAATATTTTTTGATTGTGAAACATTTGATTTAACTTGATTAATTTTTTTTTTAATTTGATTTATATGCCGCCCTTCTCCGGAGACTCAGGGCGGCTTACAATGCGCTAAGCAGTAGCCTTCATCCTTTTGTATATTTATACAAAGTCAGCTTATTGCCCCCACAACTGGGTCCTCAATTTACCTACCTTAGAAAGGATGGAAGGCTAAGTCAATCTTGAGCCTGGCGAGATTTGAACCTGCAGTAATTGCAGGCAGCTGGTCTTAATAACAGGGTGCTTTACACCACTGTACTACCAAGGCTCTTTTGATCATTAATTGATCATTAATTACAAATTAAGTAAAACAAATAGTTTAAGTGGATATTAATTTAAACAATATTTAATATTTAATTCTTAATTATATACTTGTCATCTTAAGGGTTTTTTGTAGCTTCTTCCAAAATTTCATGCACTGAACCACTCTTGTTATGTTTCAATTTCATTGTCTATAGTGATGTTTTATCAATAATAGTGTCTAGAGTCTATATTGTATAAGTTTTCAAATATTAATTGGTCTTGTTAATTTTATATACTAGTTCTATATATGTCCTGGACACTTAACACTCTAATAAATAATTAAATATATAAATCTATATATCACTTGTATACCCACACTAGTGATAGCTGATTTGATAGAATTGACTTGATCTGATTTGATTTGATATTAATTTAAATAATATTTAATATTTAATTCTTATTGACTTACTTACTTATAGATACTTATATCTATATATTATTCATAGATTCATACTAGTGAGATCTGATTTGATAGATTTGATTTGATAGATTGATTATTATATTGTATTAGTTATATTGAAACTTAATGAAGTGCTAGAACTTTAGGTTTTTCCCCACACCTCCTCCACTTTATCCTTTTTCTTCCTCACTTGAATATAGATTTATATATTTAATTATTTATTAGAGTGTTAAGTGTCCAGGACATATATAGAACTAGTATATAAAATTAACAAGACCAATTAATATTTGAAAACTTATACAATATAGACTCTAGACACTATTATTGATAAAACATCACTATAGACAACGAAATTGAAACATAACAAGAGTGGTTCAGTGCATGAAATTTTGGAAGAAGCTACAAAAAACCCTTAAGATGACAAGCACTGGAACAACCACCATAACCAAAGCAAGCAAGAAAATAACGTCAACTCCAACCTCCCTTACAGCATCACCTGCTCAACAGAGATCTATAGATACGATGCTTGGAACAGAAAAAAAGACAGGCTCCATTTCCAGCATACAAAACATTCAGTCAGTCCTGGCAATGATACAGGAAGCAATGAACAAGACTCAGGAATCAATTGCTAATAACCACGAGGAGACAAAAAGAAATCACGATGAATTGAAATCTGATGTGGGAGAGATAAATGACAACATAAAGAAAATGGATGACAAAATAGAAAAGATCCAACAAAATATTGCCAAAAATGAACAAAGGATACAAAAGACAGAACTCAAAATGGAACAGATGGTTAAGAAAGTAGAAATGCTGGAACAACAACAGGTGGCAAGTAATTGAGAACTGGAAGACTCACTTACTTTCTTGGAAATGGAAAAGGCATCATTTTATTTAAGGTTCCAGAATATAGCAGAAACCAAAGAGGAAGACTTAGGAGAGACTATGATGGAAATTTTGGCTGAAATAACACAAAGAGATAAGGATGACATAAGAAGGGATATAGATGAAGTCTACAGGGTGTACACCAATTACGCACGCAGGAACAAGCTGCCCAAGGAAGTGCATGTTCGATTCACAAAGAAAACGATAAAGGAGGAGATATATAGAAAAATGAGAGAGGAAGCAATTGTCTACAAAGGAAAGGAAATAATAATGCTGAAACAAATCCCAAGATGTGTAAGAAAAAACTACAACTTCTTCACATCACAACTAAATAAACACAAAGTAATGTTCTGTTGGTTATTACCAGATGGCATTTTAATTTCATGGCAGGATAAGAAAGTTAAAATAGACAATCTGGAAGGCGCACAGGAATTTTTCGACCAATATTTTGGCCTGGAAGAAGATCAAGAATCCAGAGAGGAATCGGGAAATAAGAGCCAGGAAGAACCATCCACAGAAGAAACAGAAGAGGAACAAGAGGAGAAGAGAAAATTGGAAAGAGAACAAATGGAGAGAGAAGGAGCAAGAAGAAAAACGCAAAGAATAACAAGAAACACAAGGAAACTAAAGACAACAAATAGATAGGAAGAGAGATGGAGCAGGAAATTAAAATGATTTCAATAAATATAAATGGATTAAACGCCCCAATCAAAAGAACCCGGACATTCACTAAACTACAAAAATTGGAAATGGACATAATTAATTTACAGGAAGTACATATTAAAAAACAACATCAAAGGATACTAGAAAACATAAGATTAGGAAACCTTTACACCTCATTAGCAGAACAACAAAAAAAGAGGCATTGCAGTTTACATTAGAAAACATTTAAAAACAAAACAGGTATACGCTGATAATGAAGGAAGAGTCCTAATGATCGAAATACAAACAGAATTAAAAACAATATTACTAATCTCAATTTATGCCCCACATGAGAACCAACGTGCCGCCTTCAAAAATATACATAATATAGTTAAAGACTTGGACTATGAGAATATCTGCCTGGTAGGTGACTTTAATGCAATCTCAGATACAGAAAAGGACTATTGGAGTACTAGAAAAAATAAAACTAGGAAAAAGACCCTCCCAGATACCTTTAAGGAAATGGTGCAAGAATTATGTCTTCAGGATGCTTGGAGGGAAATAAAGAAAAAAAAAAAACAGTACAAGTTTTACTCCAATCCACATCTATCCTGGTCCAGGATAGACATGGCCTGGATGACCACGTATCTTAGGAAAGACCTAGAAGAAATAGAAATAATGGCAAATACATGGGCAGACCATAGTCCGTTAAAAATAATTTGGAAAGGTTACCGGAAGAAGAAGAGATGGATGATGAACACTGAAATTTTAAAGGATGAAGAATACATACAAATGATAGAAAAAGAAATGAAAATATTTTTCGAGATCAACAATAATGAGCAAACATCCCTTCAAAACCTGTGGGACACGGCAAAAGCCTATATAAAAGCCTATATAATAGCATACTTGGCAAAGAAAAACAAAGAAAAACAACAGAAAAGAGACAACTTGCTGAAAGAACTCAAAGAGCATGAATTCGAACTACAGAATGAACCCGAAAATAAAAGGATCAAAGAACAAATAAATCTGATAAAACATAAAATAAATTTGATTACACAAACAGAAATAGCTAGGAAAATCAAACTAGTGAAACAAAACCATTTTGAATACGCAAATAAGATGGGATGATGGTTGGTGTACAAGCTGAAGAAAGAAAAAGAGAGAAGGACAATACATCAACTACAGGATGATACAGGAGAGATACACTACAGGAATGAGGACAAAAAGAACATAGCAAGAACATTTTTCCAAAAACTATATAAGCAGGAAGAGTCCTCAGATGAAGAGATCAGACAATATCTAAACGAAGCTGATGTCAAAGAATTAGAAGAAGCACATAGAGATTTGTTGGATAGGCCAATTACGATAACAGAAGTAATAGAGGCGAGGAAGAAACAGTAAATAAACAAAACCCCGGGTCCGGACGGAATACCTGCAGAGTTTTACAAGAACTGCCAACATTCAATAGATGAAATCCTACTTGGAGTATTTAATGAGGCAATTTTGGAAGCTAAAATCCCCAATTCTTGGACAGAGGCCATTATTACATTGATACCAAAAGAAGAGACTGAGCATACACATATTAAAAACTCTAGACCGATATCACTTTTATTTTATTTTATTTTAAATATTTTATTGAATTTGTACACGAATATACAATAACATTTCCATTAATATCGGATGTGCAGTGTTTATACATATATACAAATATATACCTGGTGTCACTTAGGCTACTTTTTCCTTTTATTTAACACACCTTTTTCTCTTTCTTTCATTTTGTCATTCATCCATTCATACCACCTTCCCCACACAGTATTATATTCTGAATTCTCATCATCATTTATTTCATGGGTTAGTGTACTCATCTCTGCGCACTCCAGTATTTTGCTAATTATAAGTTCTTCTGGTGGCAGAGCTTTCTCTTTCCAATATTGTGCATAGGCCAGTCTAGCAGCTGTGATTATATGTATTATTAGGTGATTCTTTTTTGTTCCCAGGAGAAATATTTCAGGTGTCAATTCAATATCTTCTCCAATTATTTCTTGTAACCATCCCCTAATCTTACTCCAATATCTTTTCGCTTCAGGACATGTCCACCACATGTGAAAGAAGGTGCCCTGACCATAGCCACATTTCCAGCAGTTTGGGTATATATTAGGATACATCTTTGCTAGCCTAGCAGGGTCTAAATACCACCTGTGAAGCATTTTGTAATGATTTTCCTTATATGTCACAGCTCTGGTCAATTTATAATTTTTATTCCAGGCCTCTTCCCATTCATTAAAATTTATGCTATGTCCAATATTTTTCTCCTATACACTCATTTGGTTTTTAGTTATATCCTCAGCTCTGTCCTCATCTAATAGATACTTGTATAATTTAGCCAAAATCTTTTTACCTGTTCCCATCAGAACTTTATCCAGCCCGTTATATCCTAATTCTATACCGCATTGTTCTTTGTCTTTCTGGTACCAGTCTAGATTTATTCCTTGCTCTCTCAGGGCGTTGTTAGATTTAAGATTTCCTCCTCCATCTAAGATGTCTTTATACCTACACATTTTCTCCATTCCCCACCTATTGGGATAGATCAGGGCCTCCATCGTGGAGAGCCATTTTGGGACTTTGTATAATATCGCTTCCTGATTCCAGTCCATGTTTGTATTAATGAGTCCCTAATTTATGCCTATGAAAATATGTTTTCTTTTTCTTCTCTGTGTCCCATAGGTATGCGTGCCACCCTCTCTGTAAATCGTGGCCTTCCAAAGTTAGGATCCTCTTATTTTCCAGAGTAGCCCAGTCCCTTATCCAAACTAGCTTAGCTGCCCTGTAGTATGTTTCCCAATCAGGAAGTCCAAATCCTCCTATGTTCCTTTTTCCCTGTAAAATTTTAAGAGAGAACCTCGGCTTTTTCCCCTCCCATACAAATTCCCTGATGATTTTGTTTAGTTCTAAAAAATTTTTTTTATCTAGATTCACCGGTATATTTTGGTATAAGAATAGTAATTTGGGGAGGATGTTCATCTTAATCACAGCTATCTTTCCCAAAAGTGACAATTGTATTTTCTTCCATCTATCCAGGTCTTGTTTCATTTTTTTTTTTGAACAAAAGTTTTTTATTGTTTTTAAAATTCAAACAAATCAAACAAATCACTTATCTAATTAAACATTTGTGCAACCCCCTCTCCCCTCCCCCCTCCCCCGACTTCCCAGAAGAAAAACAGGGTATAGGTTTTACCAAACATACGCTAAAATATGCTAAATTAATGCAAGACAATAAAACTCCCTAGACCCCTTAACTCCCCTTCTACAGATTATTCATCAATCTCCCTTTAAACACAAAATAACATATAATCCTTTAGCCCTAAGAATTTTTTTTAAAAAAAAAACCAATAACAAACACTAATAGATAATACATACTTAATCATTTGGCTATTCCTCCTGCTTTTGTTCTCAATATTCAAATATTTTTAACAATAACTAAACCTTAATTAATCATTAATTGAACTCTCAATTCATTTAGTTAATCATTGTAGTTAATCATTAATACATCGATAATTAGACCAGAAAAAATTAATCTTCCCTTCTTCCTTTCTTTCTGTATTTTTTCCAATCTTTCTTCCTCCTTCCTCCTTTTATTTTGAGGAGGTTTTGAATTTTAACTGGTGGTTGATATATCTTTAAGACTTGACCCTTTCTCAAAACCATTTCCTCTGGTTTACAGCCCCCATATTGAATTAACTCGATCAGTTTGCAAAGAAAAATCCAGTTGCTGCATTTCAATTAATTGTGTGAAAGCCTCTGCCAAATCCTCCGAAACCTCGTAGAGCTGATCAGTTTCTTCTTCTTTCTGCTCCAAATTATATTTTTGAAAAGTTCTGTCAGTTAATTCCAAAAGGGCAGGAAGAAGGTTTGAAGATTCTTGAGGGTCAGCCAGTTCCAGCTTCTCTGTCTTGATCAAAATGTCTCCTGCATTGTCATTATGCTTTCCTTCAAAAACATCCTCAGTTGCTTTTTTATCCTCCACCAGTTCTGTAAATTTTTGTTCCATGATTGCTGTAAAGTTATTAATAATTTCAATTTGGTTATTCATGGCTTCCTTTATAAATTCTGCAAGGTCTCTAAAAAAAGCCTCCTGGCACTGTGTTTCAGTTCTCTGTGTCATTTCTGACGCCATTAAAGAGCCTCCATTTTCAGAAACTCCTTCCTTGGAAGCCATATTATTTTAAAAGAATTTTTCTTTTCAGAGCCATAAAGTCTCTCAAACAGCTTTCTCAGATTTATTTGTAGTTTATCAAGCAAGATAGTCTTTTCTGGACCCAGCTCTCAAATCCAGCAGTTTAAATCCAGTCTCTGAGCACAAGTCTATTAACAAGCACTTTCATTTCCTACTTTCACTTTCACACCCACAACAAAGACGCCATTTCCAGCTCCAGCTCAGCAAAATCAAATAGAAACAATGTATCCCAGGAGTTAAGCATATACTTGCAAAAGCTTGTTCTCCTGCTTCCGTTCTGTCTGCTTTTTGAAATCAGTTGATCTTCTTCTTGGCAGCAGAGTCGGTCACTGGCGTCTGGCTCCGTTTAAACGGAGTCGCCATGGATCCGGAGCTTCAGTGGGCTGAACGGGGGGCTCTCACCCTCCAAGCCCCTGGAATTGCTCCAGGGGCTCCCGGGGAGCTCTACTCTCACCCACCGGCTCTCCTCTCCTTCTTCTCCCGAAGGAGAGGTTTTTAAGCCGTCTGACAGCTGATTAGCGCTGTCAGAACGGTTTGAAAGGAATCGCGGAGCTGGCGGTCCAAAAAGACCGTCCGCGACGCCAGGCGGTGCCAACCGGAAGCCATTTCATTTTCTTAATTAAAGGGGTATAATTATCATCTTTTAAAGATGAACACCTTGTAGTTATCCAAATTCCTAGATACTTTATTTTTTTAACAACCTGTAGTTCCAACATTTCTTCTATCTCTTTCTTCCGTACCTCGGTTACATTCTTGGTTAATATTTTGGTTTTGGTTTTATTCAATTTAAAGCCTGCCACCTCTCCGTATTTGCCCAATTCCTCTAACACTTTTTGTCCAGATTCTATTGGGTCCTCTAGGATTAGGGCTACATCGTCCGCAAATGCTTGCGTTTTGTAGACCTCTTTCCTAATCTTTAAGCCTTTAATTTCCTCATTATTTCTGATTTTTCACAGCAGGACTTCTAGAGCCAAAATGAATAATAACGGTGACAGGGGGCATCCTTGTCTTACCCCCTTCCTGATCTGGAATGTTTTTGTCCTATCTCCATTTACTAAAATGCTCGCCCTTTGGTTATCATAAATAGTTTCTATCATCTTTTCAAAATTTGTTCCAAATCCCATTATCTTAATTTGTTTAATCATAAAGTTCCAATTTAAATTGTCGAATGCCTTTCGGGCATCTAAAAAAACTAAGGCCATCTGTTTTTCTGGGTGTTCTTCATAATATTCTAGGATATCCAACACAATTCTCAAATTGTCCCTAATTTGCCTCCCCGGGAGGAATCCATTTTGATCTTTATGTATCCAAGTGTTTAATATTTTTTTGGTTCTTTCCGCCATTATACTCATGAGTAGTTTATAGTCGGTGTTTAAAAGGGAGATTAGTCTATAATTCTGAATTTGTTTTAGGTCGGCACCTACTCCTTCGGCAGTAGTGTGACATGTGCTTCCCTCCACGATTCTGGAATTTTAGAACCCATCAATGCATCATTGAAAATTTCCACTAATTTTGGTTGTAATTTCTTCTAATTTTTTATATATTTCCCCTGGGAATCCATCCGGGCTTGGCAATTTGTTGTTTTTAAGTTTAGAAAGAGCTGTTTTTAGTTCTTCAGCTGTTATCTTTCCATTAAGCATTTCTCTCTCTTCCTCTGTTATTCGTGGAAGCTCTGCGTTTACCAGGTATTGCTCTATTTTTTCTTCTGAGACCTCCTCTTCTTTATATAGGGTTTCATAATACTCCCTAGCTCTTTCTAGTTTATCCTCTTCTTTATTTAACAGATTACCCTTGGAGTCTTCTAAAATATGGATTGTCCCTTTTTCATTTTCCTTTTTTAATTTATAGGCCAGCCACCTGCCCGACTTGTGGCATTTTCAAAATAGTATCATTTCGTTCTTTTTATTTTTTGTGCTAGATCCTCTTGATCTATGATGTTCAGTTTGTGCCTCCACATCTGTCAACTTTCTTTTGCTGCTTTATCTCCCGGGTTTTCTTGGAGTTTTCTTTCCGCTTCTCCTAGGAGGTTTAAATAGTCTTCCAGGGACTTTCTTTTTTCTTTGCTTTTGTACGCGCTGTATGATATCACAATCCCTCTTAAGTAAGCCTTCATTGGGTCCCATACTATTGCACGGGGTATTCCTTGATTTTCGTTTTCTTTGAAAAAGGACTTAACTTCTTTAAGTTTTTTTACACACTCTTTATCACTCAATAGTTTGGCATTGAACCTCCATCTCTGTTGCTTCTTTCTCTTTGCACTCTTCCACTTTATTTCTAAGGGGTTATGGTCTGCCCAGGTGTTCAGGTTAATTTCTGCCATTCTTATTTCTAGACCAAACTTCCTGCTGACCCATGCCATTCTATTCTGAACCATGACTTTTGTGGGTTAGAGTAAAACGTATACTGTCTGTCATTTGGGTGTAAAGTTCGCCATATATCAATTAAATTCAATTCGTCCGCTAAATCAAAGAAAGCTCTCAGTAGAATTGCCCTTTTATTTTTTATTAATTTTATTGCTTTTGTAATCTTTATCCAAATCTATAATTCCATTGAAATCACCTATTATGCAAATTTCATTATATTCCATTTTTCCTAGTTGCTCGTGAAGTTTTTAAAAAAATTTTCTCCCTGTTTTTTATTTGGGATGTATATACCCACTAATAATATTTTAGAGTTCCCTCTCATAACCTCAATCATAAGGGTTCTTCCCTTTGTGTCATTATACTTTAGCTCTGCTTCAATTCCTTTTTTAACGTAAATTACTACCCCCCTCTTTTTTTTCTGCTAGTGAAGTGAATGTTTTACCATATTTTTTATATTCTAAACATTTGCCCTCTTCCTTTTTTATGTGCACCTCCTGTAGGCAAATTATGTCTGCATTTTGTTTAGCTAATTTTGTTAGTGTTAATTTCCTCTTTTTATTATCATTTAGTCCATTGACATTTACTGATATTAGTTTCAGATCGTTCATTCCTGTTTTCCTTGTCTAGTTTTTAGTTTCTGTTTGTTCGTACAGCTCTTACTGGTCTTGCTTTTTTCCCTTTGGCTTTTTCTTCTGTCTTCTTCTCCTCCGCGGTTCCTTTCTTAATATTTCACTGGTGTGAGGTTTCCTCTTCTACTGCTATTGCCTCTATTTCCTCTTTACTACTCTGTTCTTCCTCCGTACCTCTCAGCTGGTCGAGAAAGTCTTGCGCTGTACTCAGACTGTCTATTTTTATTTTCCTCCCTTGCCTGGTGATTAGCATCCCTTCTGGCAGGAGCCATCTAAATAATATATTTCTTTTGTTTAGCTGCACAGCTAGAAATCTATAGTCCTTTCTCACCTCCCTCACTCTTCTTGGCACCTGTTTTAGGATTATCACTTCTTTTCCTCTGAATGTTATTGGTTCTTCTCTCGCCATATTGTACAAAATGTCTTTCACTTTTTTTCTTATGAACCTAACATGCACTTCCCTAGGACGTCATCCAGTTCTCTGATTATCTCTTGCTTGTCTTGTTGGAGTACTTCTGCAATTAGTTCTGCCATCTTCTCTCCCAGGTCCTCCTCTTTGTCTTCTACAATATTTTGGAAGCGTAAATAAAAGGATGCCCAGTCCATCTCCAATTGGATTATCCTCTAGCTCCCTATTTTGCATTGCCAATGTCTGGTCCACGGTATCTAATTTCTTCTCATTTTGTTCTATTCTTTTTTTTTTTATTGCAAAAGTTTTACAATTACATTTTCACCCCTTTCCCCCCCCTCAACCCACCCCAAACTTCCCAACCTCCCTAACTCTCCCTAGCCCTCCCCTCCCCCCGGACTTCCACACAATATACTCATGTCAAGTAAAAAAACCCCCTTTGTATAAAACTTGAACCCCTCCCTCCCCCGTATAATTTTTCATCTTCATTACATTGAAATATTACTATCTTGACATATCATTTTCAAATGAAAGCTATTTGATACTTCCTAGTTTGATATTTGTTCTGAACATAATCTATCCACTTTTTCCATTCCCATTCATAAGTCTCTTGTGAACAATCTTTTAAGTATGCTGAAATCTTCTCCATCTCTGCAAAACTGGCCATCTTCAAAGTCCATTCTTCAATAGTAGGGATAGCTTCATTTTTCCAATATTGACCTATCAACAATCTTGCTGCTGTTATCATATACAATATCAATTTTGTTTCACCCAATGTAAAACCCTTAACTATACCCAGTAAAAACAGTTGTGGAGAAAATTGAATTTTTTTCTTCAAAACATTCTGCATGACCCACCAAATTTTTATCCAAAAAGCCTTAACTTTCCTACAAGTCCACCAAACATGATAATATGTAGCATCTAAACAATCACATCTCCAACATTTTGGCTGAACATTAGGGTACATACACGACAATTTTTTGGGGTCTAAGTGCCATCTATAAAACATTTTATAAAAGTTTTCCCTCAAATTTTGCGACTGTGTAAATTTAACGTTCTGAACCCAAATTTTTTCCCATGTTTCCAGCATCACTGGTTCTTCAAAATTTTGTGCCCACTTAATCATACAATCTTTAACTAATTCAGTTTCTGAATCCCTTTCTAACAAAACATTATAAAGCCTTTTAATATGCATTGGACCTTTCTCTTTTATGTGTCTAACCAATTCTTCCTCATGCAACATAATACCAGTTTTTTGGTCCTCTTTCCATCTCAATTGTAATTGGTTATATTGTAACCAAGTTAAGTTAATCCCTTCAGCCAACAGTGTCTGTAGTGTTTTCAGCTGCCATCTGCCCGCATCTGTAAAAAGAACCTCTTTGTATAAACCCCCCCCGAGTGACATTATATTTGTATTCCACATAATATGACCAAGATCCAGCCATAGCGGTATTTTATAATCCCATTTGAATCGGTGCTTCTTCCAAACTCTCATCAAAGAGTCTCTGAGTATATGGCTTTTAAATACTTTATCTACTTTGTTGTCATAAAATAAGTAAGCATGCCATCCAAATTCAAGATCAAAACTTTCAATATTCAGTATTCCAGTCTTTTTCCTTCCAAACCAATCACTTGCTAAGGTCAAAGCTGCTGCTTCATAATATAACTGTAGGTTTGGAAGTTTAAGACCTCCCCTTTCTGGAACATCTTGCATAATTTTCAATTTCACTCTCGGTTTTTTCTCGTTCCAGACAAACTTATTCACTCCAGTTTGCCAGACTTTCAGTTGTTTATCACTTTTAAGCACCGGAATCATTTGAAACACAAAAAGAAATCTTGGCAAAATGTTCATCTTAACTGCTGCTATTCTTCCAAGTAGAGACAGCTGCAGTTTTTTGTTTCATTTTGTTCTATTCTTGATTCTGCCTTCTGAATCCTTTGTTCGTTGTTAAATATTAAGACTTGAATCTCATTCATTTTCTGGTCCAGTGCATGGATATCTGTTTTTAATTCAACATGATTGTTTGACATTTTTTCCTGCATAGCCATCATAGTTTCTTGAATTAGGGTCAATGTTGATTGCATAGTTTGCATTGTTGGTGTTGCTATGGATTTTTCTGTTTTTGCCAATCCTTCCGTTGAGAGGTCATCATTATAGTGGGATTGGAGGGGGACTTTTAAATGTGGATTATAAATTATTTACATCAATTATCACAGAAAGAATTAAGAAAATAATTAATAAATACATTCATTCGGACCAAAATGGCTTTATCCCAAAGAGACAGATAAGAAATAATATGAGACTAATAATTGACGTATTAGAATATTATGAAATGAATATAGATAAACAATCAGCCTTAATTTTTTTAGATGCGCAGAAGGCCTTTGACAATTTAAATTGGAAATTTCTCACACTATAGATGGAAGCTATGAAATTCGGTGATAAATTCATAAATATGATAAAGAAAATCTATTCTTCACAATCAGCAAAAATAGCAATAAATGGGGATTTAACAGAACAATTTCCAATATCAAAAGGGGTGAGGGGTGTCCTCTGTCCCCCCTGTTATTTATATTATCCCTGAAAATACTTTTGAAGGAAATTAGAAGAGATAATGAAATAAGAGGCCTAAAAATCAAGAGGGAAGAATACAAATTACAGGCTTTCGCTGATGATATCGTATTTATTACAGTGCTCTGTAATAAATAACAACCGGCATCAAATTATTAGATCAAATAGAAAAATATGGGAGAGTAGCCAGACTCAAAAGTAATAAACAAAAAACAAAGATACTAACCAAAAACCTTACTAGCCAACAAGAAAAGGAATTAGAAGACAAATTAGGCATACAGACGACAAAGAAAGTAAAATATTTAGGAATATGGCTCACCAATAAAAGTTCATCAATTAGAGAAGATAACTATTAGCAAGACAAATTAAAAAAGATTTAGAAACCTGGAAAAAAATACAATTGTCATTTTTGGAAAAGATCGCCCCAATTAAAATGAATGTTTTTACCGCGAATTCTATATCTATTCCAAGTGATCCCAATAAAACTGGGGAAGAATTTCTTCAAGGACTTCAATAAATTAATATCAGATTACATTTGGCAAGGCAAGAAAGCAAGAATTAAAATAAAGCATTTGCAGGATACAAGAGAAAGAGGAGGATTGGCTCTACCAGACTGGGAATCATATTATAAAGCATCAGCATTAATTTGGATCAAAGAATGGATGGAATTTAAAAATAAAAGATTATTGAATTTGGAAGGATTTGACCTAGAACAAGGATGGCATGCATTTCTATGGGAGGGCACCGATAGACGACATGGATATTTTCAGAGGCACATGATTAGGCACGCACTATATCAGACTTGGCAGGGCATCAAAAGAACACACTATAATAAAATCCCAGAATGGTTGTTGACCCTGGAAGCTCAGATCTATCCAAACGCCATGGACAACACCAAAATGAAAACATACAAAGACTTGCTAAACAACCAGGGGGAACTAAGAACGAGACAAGAATTGAAGGACATGGGTACAGACATTGACTGGTGGCCATACTTACAAATAAAATTGAGGTACAAACAAGATTTGGCACAATTTGGATTCCCAAAAGGCCAATACGAATTGGATAAAATTCTACAAGGACCACAAGATAAATTGATTTAAAAAGTTTGCAATTTTTTACGAGGATATAAATTAGAAGAAGAAGTAGTTAAGGAAAATATGATAATTTGGGCAAAGAATTTCGGCTACAACATTGAATTAGACAATTGGGAAAAATTATGGACAATAAATTATAAATTAACAATGTCTGTACCCTATAAAGAAAATTTGTACAAAATGTTCTATAGGTGGCACCTCCCACCAGCCAGACTGGCAAGAATGTTCCCCAATACTCCCTCAACATGCTGGAAATGTAAACTCCACAAAGGGACTTATTATCACATGTGGTGGACCTGCCCAAAACAATATTGGCTAACGATCAGAAAACAAATGGAAGAAATAACCCAGCAAAAAATAGAAATGAGGCCAGAAACCTTTCCATTAGGTATAATAAATGGACAATATGAAAAGGAACTCAAATACTTAATTATCCACATAATGACAGCAGCACGAATAATTTTTGCACAAAATTGGAAAAGTGGTGACATACCAATGGAAGAAAAAGTAATTAACAAAATCACGGAATGTGCAGAAATGGACAGACTCAAAAAGGAATTACGAAATAGAGAAGAACACGATTACTATTTAGTATGGGAAAAGTGGTACACCTGGTTGGAAGGCAGAAAAGGGAAAAATTAGGACAAATATAGGTTAACAACGAACCACCAAAATAGACATAAGAGATAGACTAGTAATATTAAGGAGTCAAAAGCACAAACAAGAACATACAGTACAGTTATGATAAACTTGATATATATTTGAATTTTTGTTTATATGTTTACATGTTTTGTTTGTTTTGTCATGATTTGTTTTGTTTAGTTTGTATTTTCAAATAATTTTTTTTTTAAAAAAAGAAAAAATTGAAGAAAAGGAGGAACAAAGAGACAAAAAAATCAGAGACATGGATAATAGATTAGAAGAAGTTGAACGCAACAGAAATGGCTTAGGATGGGAGATGGATAAATCAGAATTTTACTTAAGATTTCAAAATGTGGAGGAAGAAAAAGGAGAAAATTTGGCAGAAAAAATGATAGAAATTCTTGCAGGAGCTTTAGAAATTCCTAAAGAAAAAATGTTGGAAGGTGTTGACAAGATGTATCGAGTATATACTAGATACGCAATGAGAAATAAATGTTATGTTTGGCAGAAGAGCACATGCCATCAATAAAGAAGCTGCAGGGAGCTTTCCGGCGGGAGATTGAAGCCTTACGATTGGCTGAGCCACTGACAGCTCGAGTATAAAAGAGCTGTCAGCGATGGAGCTCTTGCTCTCTCCCTCTCGCAAGTTATTTGTTGTTCGTTGCAGTTAGAATAAAGAGTGTTAGATCGTTCAGCCGTGTCCTCTCATTTATTGCCTGTTGTTCCTGAAATAGAACACTGGCGACGAGGATGCAGGTTTAATGAGCTCACTCTCCTCTGTCTTTCACGGAGTGCTGCTGAGGCGATCAGACACTGCACAACTAAAATTACCTCAGGCGCCTTCCTTTGATCATGGCCACACTCGCTACCTTTGTGCCATTCGATCAGGCACGGGAATCCTGCGACTGCTTTATCGATAGGGTCGATTGTTTCCTTGCTGCTAATGACTACAAGGGGCTTCCAGGTGACAGGAAACTTGCAGTATTTCTTAGTATATGTGGGCATGACATGTTTGAAACAGCTCGGGCGCTGTTGGCACCTCAGAAGGTTCAAGATATGCCCTGGGGGGTATTGTTGGCCAAGTTGAAGGGGCATTATGCTCCCTTGCCGGCAAGGGTAGCCAGGCGCCATGCATTTCGGCACCGGTATCAGAATGAGGGGGAGTCCATCAGTCAATACATGGCCGCATTATGAAGGGCTGCCCTTTACTGCGAATTTAGCGATCTAGATGACATTCTTCTGGATCAATTAATTTGCGGAGTCAGGGACATAACATTACAGCATTCGCCTGTTGTCCAGGACTGACCTCACCCTTCAGGCTGCGATAGACGAGGCCCAAGCCTTGGAACTGTCCGCCAAGTCAGCTGCAGAAATTAGGAACCAATTGAGCTCCATTGCAATTTCTAAACAGGCCACCGTGCACCACGATGAGGTAGACTCTGACCAGATGTCAGAGTAGGGGGGAGACATAAGCCATCTTAAGATCACTCCCAAGAAGGGTTGGGAAATTGGGGATAGAATGCCTCCAAACCCATGTCTAGGTTGTGGTGGTAACCATCATCATTCTTTGTGTAAATTCAAGAACGTAGAGTGCAGAGTTGCGGAAAAAAGGATCACATCGCTTGGGTCTGTAGGGCCATGCTGCCCACCAATTACAACCCCACGAAATCCACCTGCGATTTCAGGCAGCAGAATAGAGCAGAAAAGATTGAGGAAGAGTGCTTTGTAATTCACAGAAGTAATGAGCAAGGGGAAGGGAGGATAAGCCATGCCCAAACGGGATTGAGGAAAAAAATTTATCTCACAGTTTTACTCGAAAACAAGCCTTGTAAAATGGAGATTGACACGGGATCCTCCGTGTCAATCATCTCATGGGATACCCTATCCAAATTAGTACCCTCCTTAAGGAGACAGCAATTAGCCCGTTCTCGACTTAAATTCCGCGATTACCAAGGTAATCACATCCCCATCTTGGGTTGTAGAAAATTTCAGGTTCAGTATAAGGACTTCAGTGGCCATATGATCACAACTATGATTCAGTGATCATAGTTGTTGGCGGCACGCTTCCCTCCCTCTTGGGGCTAGAATGGTTTGATGCATTGGGATTGGCCGTGACTGGTGTACATACTGTTGCATCAGACCATTTCTCTGACTTATTACGTAAGTTTGCTGATATCTTCGGCACAGATCTTGGCAAATACTCAGAGTCGCCTGTTTCCTTCAACCTAGACCCCTCAATAGCTCCCATACGGCTCAAGCCTCGCAGGGTTCCCCTCGCCCTTCGCCCTAAAGTCGACCAAGAAATTGACAGGTTACTGGCGCAAGGTATACTCGAACCCATGGACCATGCCCGTTGGGAGACGCCTATCATAATTCCCATTAAGGCTGACGGATAGATCCGAATTTGCACTGACTACAAGGCGACGAGTAACAAGGCACTCCAGGTGAATCTGTACCCTGTCCAGCACCTTCTTCATTCGTTGGGCCAGGGCAACATCTTCACCAAGCTTGACATGGCGCAAGCTTACCAACAGCTGGAAGTGGATGATGCCTCTGCAGAGGCGCAGACGATAGTGACCCACCGCGGCGCGTTCAGATGCCGTCGCCTGCAGTTCGGAGTCTGTGTGGCCCCCGGCATCTTTCAATGTCTGATGGAGAGACTGTTGCAAGGCCTGCCGGGGATCATCCCCTACTTCGACGATGTTTTTGTTTCTGCCGTCGACGAAGCTGAACTGGCCCTCCGCCTCCGTGCCATATTCGGTTGCTTTCACCAGGCTGGACTAAGACTAAGAAGGGACAAGTATATACTGGGTGTCCGCCAGGTTGAATTTCTGGGGTATCTCATTGACAGTAAGGGCCTACACCCAACCCCTGCAAAGGTTCAGGCCATGCAACAGTCTCCGCCCCCTAAAAGTAAAGTGGAGCTGCAGGCTTTTCTTGGCCTCCTAAACCTTTACAACATATTCTTGCCACATAAAGCCACCATCGCAGAGCCCCTGCACCGCCTCCTTGACAGCAAGGCACCCTGGAACTGGGATCGGAGAGCAGCTGCATCTTTCCGGGCCGTCAAAAGCCTGCTCACATCCAACAGTGTCCTCATGCAATACCACGCAGAGCTTCCTTTAACCCTGGCATGTGATGCTTCTCCATATAGGGTCGGTGCCGTATTGAGCCACCTGTTGCCTAACGGATCGGAAGCTCCCGTTGCCTACTTTTCAAGGATCCTGTCCTCTGCAGAGTGGAACTATGGGCAGATTGATAAAGAGGCCTTGGCACTGGTGGCCGGGGTCAAGCGCTTTCACGAGTACCTTTATGGCCACGCTTTCACCCTTGCCACCGACCATAAGCCTCTCCTCGGCATCCTAGCTGGTGATCGTCCATCCCCCACCATACTGTCGCCCAGAATGACAAGATGGGTGGTCTTCTTGTCAGCCTACCAATACACCTTGGTCCACTGGCCTGGCAAGGCTATGTGGCACGCGGACGCGTTAAACTGCTGCCCCCTCCCATCATCGGTGGAAGACCCAGCCCCTGCATCGTCAGTCCTATTCATTGATGACCAATTTTCACCAGTGACGGCCTCGGATGTTGCAAGGTTCTCCTTTAGGGACTGCACCCTACGTCAGGTAACAGACTGGGTGAAGAGGGGGTGGCCCCTAGGGCTGTTGGCTCCTGAGTTTCAGCCCTACAAGATTAGACAACATGAAATCTCCATCATGAGAGGCTGTTTAATCTGCGGCTCCAGGGTCATAATTCCAGAAGGACTACGTAAAAGCATCCTTCACATTTTGCACGAAGGCCACCTGGGCATTGCCCGCATGAAGGCTTTGGCTCGCGGCTACCTTTGGTGGCCAAATTTAGACTGGGAAATTGCAGACTGGGTGGCCAGTTGTTCAAAGTGCCAGAATAACAGAGCAGCCCCTCCAGCAGCTGCGGCCAGGGAGTGGGAGACGCTGAAGGCCCCCTGGTCCCGCATACACTTGGATTTCGCCAGCCCCGTCCAGGGGCATATGTTGTTGATTATAGTGGATGCTTACTCCAAGTGGGTTGAGGTCGTCTTAATGGCATCGACCACCACAGAGGCACTGATCAGGACACTTAAAAGGGTCTTTGCCACGCATGGCTTACCTGACGTTTTAGTGTCAGATAAGGGCCCGCAGCTAACCTCGACTGTCTTTCAATCCTATTTGGCCAGGCAGGGCATTTGCCACACCTCGATTGCACCCTTCCATCCGGTTTCGAATGGACTGGCTGAATGGGCCATTCGCTCGGCCAAGGAAGTTTTAGCTAAGCTGGACTCGGGGGACTGGCAAGACAAAATAGCAACCTACCTTTTGGCACAGCATACCATGCCTTGCCCAATGATCAACCGCTGTCCCGCTGAGCTGCTGATGGGCCGCTGCCTAAGAACAGTGTTAGACCAGTTACACCCCGAGTATGCGCCGGAGAAACCCCCCGATTCTGCAGGCGGAGCCCGGTCATTTCAAGTAGGCGACACGGTATATGCTCAGAACTTTGGGGGTGACCCGCGGTGGCTACCGGGCCATATAGCCAAAGTAACTGGCCCCCGCTCATACCATGTCCAGATGGAAGATGGCAGTCTGTGGCGGCGACACGTGGACCACCTGCATTGCCGCCACCGTTCACCCAGCATTATGGCAGCTAACCCGACACCGTTTGCAACCACACTACCATCGCCCAGCCAAACCGTCGACTTGTGTCCAGAGCCTGTGCTCAACCCCAGGGGGTTGCCCCACATGAAGCAACCCACTGACTTACCGCCCAAGCCGCGACCGGTCCTGAAGGAGGAAGTTCCATCCCAAGCAACCGAGCAGTCTCTGGGGATCCTTGCAGATCCTGCACTGTCTCCACCTACCCCAACAGGGCCTGCTGAACCACACAGGTCTGGTCGAATCAGGAGACGCCCAGCCTATCTGTCTGATTACGCATGTGCAATCCGGGAGGAAGGTGTGTTATGTTCGGCAGAAGAGCACATGCCACCAATAAAGAAGCCGATTGGCCCTGCCACAGGGAGCTTTCCAGTGGGAGATTGAAGCCTTACGATTGGCTGAGCCACTGACAGCTCAAATATAAAAGAGCTGTCAGCAACGGAGCTCTTGCTCTCTCCCTCTCGCAAGTTAGTTGTTGTTTGTTGCAGTTAGAATAAAGAGTGTTAGATCGTTTAGATCGTGTCCTCTCATTTATTGCCTGTTGTTCCTGAAATAGAACAATAAATTACCAAGAGAAGTCCATATAAGATTTACCAAAAAGTCAATTAAAACACAAATACTGCAGAATGCAAAAGAGAAAGCATTGCAATACAAGGGTAAGGAAATTACAGTGCTGAAGCAAATACCGAGAAGAGTAAGAGAGTTGAGAAGAGAGTATCAATTTTTAACAAAAATATTGCTACAGAAAGGAGTGAACTACAGATGGCTGATACCAGAAGGATTGGTGTTTACATGGCAAATGCAAAGATTTAAAATAGAGTCAATTGATAGAGCTAAAGCATTTTTTGTGGAATATCTAAGAGAAAAAGACGCTGAGCCAAGAAAGGAAGAAACACTGCTCCAACTACAAGAAGAGGATCTAGTGATGATGGAAAAGGAGGAGGGTGCACTAGAGGGTGCAGTAGGAGGTGCCATAGAATATAAAGAACAGCATAAACTGAGATCCACCAGGTCAGCAAAACCCTTATATAAAGTATAAACATGGAGGAGAAAAAATTAATTACAATGAACATAAATGGACTTAATATAGCAACTAAAAGAAGGAAAGTATTCCACAAATTGGAGAAATTAAAAATGGATATAATTTGTTTACAAGAAGTACATATCAAAAAGCAGCATGAATTACTTTTGGTACAGCCTAAACTAGGGAAATTATTTGCTTCATTGCCACAATGTAAAAAAAGAGGAGTGGTTTTATATATCAAAAATACAATACCAATGGAAAAAATTTATGAAGATGGAGAAGGATGAATTCTGATGGTGGAAATGACAGACAACAATAGGAAAATATTGTTAACAGCGATATATGCTCCTAGTGACAACCAAGAAAATTTTTATAGAAAACTATATATGAAATTAATAGAGCTGGACTATGATAACATCTGTATGATGGGAGACTTCAATGGAATAGTGGATGAGAAAATGGACTATAATACACAAAAGACAATAAAACAAAGTAGAAAAACTTTGCCGAAATCTTTTTTCAAGATGATAGAGGAAATAAACTTAAAAGATACCTGGAGAGAAAGAAATGCAGAAAATAGACAATATACTTTTTATTCTAATAGACATTTATCATGGTCCAGAATAGATATGATATGGTTGACAATGGATTTGACTTCGAACATAGAAGAAATAGCCATAGAGGCTAACACCTGGGCAGATCATAATCCAATGACGGTGAGATGGAAAGGACAAAGGAGAAGGTATAGATGGACTCTAAATACTACAATATTAAAAGAAAAGGACCTTCTACAGAAAATGGAGAAAGAATTAGCTTTTTTCTTTAAAGAAAATAGAAAAGAAGATACATCAATGCAGAATCTATGGGACACTATGAAAGCCTATGCCAGAGGCCTGATTATTGACTATACAAGAAAAAGAAATATTAAAAAAAGACAAGCATATAAAACGTTAGAGGATGATTATAAGAAATTTGAAAAAGAACTGCAGAAGTTCCCACAAAAAAGACATTAAAATGAAAATGGACACAATTAAACATAAAATGGGATTAATAGAGAAAGAAGATTTAGCACAAAAAATCAGGAATGCAAAACAGAAATATTTTGAAGATGCTAATAAACCAGGCAGATGGCTAACATATAAACTGAAAAAAGAAAGGGACTCAAGGAAAATATCACAATTAGTAGATGAACAAGGACAAATTAGATTTGGAAATGAGGACAAGAAAAACATTGTACAAGACTACTATAAAAAACTATATGAAAAAGAGAAGATAGAAGAGGAAAATATTAAACAATATTTATACAAGGCAAATTTACCCCAGATTCCAAAAGATGTTAAGACAGTGCTAGAAGGAAATATAACTATGATGGAATTGACCGAAGCAATCAAAAAATAAAAAAGTGGGAAGGCATCAGGTCCTGATGGACTACCGGCAGAATATTTACAGGAATCATTGAGTCTCCCATTTTTAGAAGTAATGAATGAAGTAATGTTAAAGAAGGAAATACCCAACTCATGGTTAGAAGCATATATTACACTTATTCCAAAAGAGGATACCAACCTACAACAAGTCAAAAACTATAGGCCTATATCTCTGCTAAATTCAGATTATAAAATCTTCGCTACAATATTAGCAGAAAGACTTAAAAGATATTTAAATAATTTTATACATTTGGATCAAAATGGATTTCTGCTGAAAAGGCAGATTAGGGACAATATGAGGATAATTCTGGATACTTTGGAATACTCTGAGGCGCACCCAGAAAAGCAAATGGCTTTGATGTTTTTAGATGCACAGAAAGCCTTTGACAATGTGAACTGGCGATTTATGATATTACAATTGAAACAGATGGGTTTTGGAGAGAAATTTGTTCAAGCCATAGAAGCTATATATTACAAACAAACAGCAAAAGTAATGATAAATGGAGAGCTGACAGAATTCATTGAAATACAAAAAGGAACAAGACAAGGTTGCCCATTGTCACCACTGTTGTTTGTGCTAACATTAGAAGTACTAAATAGAAATATTAGAGAAGAAAAAGGAATAAAAGGAATGAAAATCCAAAATCAAGAATGTAAATTGCAGGCATTTGCGGATGACCTGGTGTTTATCTTGGAAGATCCACTTCAATCTATAAATAAACTGATAGATAAAATAGGAGACTTTGGGAAGGTGGCAGGCCTGAAAATAAATAAAGATAAAATGAAGATTTTGACAAAAAATATGCTAAAAAAACAAAGAAGAGTTGGTGGAAGTATCAAGGATGCAGGTCACGAATAAGGTTAAGTATTTGGGGATACATTTGACAGCAAGATGTGGTACTCTTAAGGAGAATAACTATGTTAAGCTTAAACAACAGATAGTGACAGATTTGGCAAAATGGGAGAATTTGCAATTATCATTGATAGGGAGAATATCAACTATTAAAATGAATATACTGCCCAGACTCTTATATTTATTTCAGACAATTCCTTGTCTGAAGGGAGGGCCTTCTCTGTGGGGGCACCTACTATCTGGAACGAGCTCCCCCCGGAGATATGGAGGATCCCGGATCTGCGCACCTTCCGCCGTGCTTTGAAGACACTCCTATTCCAGCAGGCCGGCCTGGCCTAATTTTCTCCCCTTCTTTTAAATTTTAAATTGAAATTTTAATTTGTTTTAAATTATTGGGAATTTTAATTGTCTTGGGCAAAATTATTTAAATTTGGTTTTAATTATGTTTTTTAACTTTTGTATTTATGTGTTTTATTTTGTGCCTGTTCACCGCCCTGAGTCCTTTGGGAGTAGGGCAGTATACAAATTTAATAAAATGAAATGAAATGAAATGAAATGAAATGAAATGAAATTCCAATTAAGTTGGGGAAAAAATATTTTGAAGATTTAAATAAAATTGGACATGACTTGTTGTTGGGCTGGCACGCTTCTATATGGTATAAAAGTACAAAAATACAGGGTTATTTTAGAAGGCATATGATACGAGAATCTTTGTTATTAAATTGGGAGAAGATTAAACAATGTCATTACTTAAAAATTCCAGTCTGGTTATCTCCTATTGAAACAGTCTCCCACTCAATAACATTTAGAAAGGAACAAATTGTTAGATATGGTGAATTATTAAATGAAAAGGGTGAACATAAGTTGAAGCAAGAACTAGAAGAACAACAGATTGAAATGGATTGGTTTTCATATATGCAAATACAGTCTAGATATGATAAAGATTCTAAAATGGAGGTGTCAGCGTTCCAAATTAGGCTTTCTTCCAGCGCTGACATAACAAGTTGAAGCAGAAAGAGCGGAAGCTTGATTTATTGCTGAGATGAACTTTTACCTAGTTTTGTATATACAGATAGGGTTTCCTGGGAGACGAGGGTGGGGGCTGCATTCCTGTGAAAAGAACGTGCCGGGATGTAGAGATGGATCTGTATGATGGCCAATGGGACGTTGGGGCTGGAGAGCGGAAGAGGAGGGGGTTGGAAGGAGGGGCCAGTTTGGCTGCAATTTGAGTCAGAAATGTCGGATTCTGCTATGCTTAAAAATAAAATGTTTCATTAGACAGCTTGCGCTTGAGAATGAAGTTTATTCAAGATAGCACCGAAACCTGACAGGAGGGTTTTTATAGTAATTTGATGAATTTAGATAAAATTTTAACAGGTTCTGATGACTATGTAATTAAGAAATTGTACGGTTACTTATTAGAAGTAAAACTGGCAGAAGAACAAGTTAAGGAAACAATGATTGCATGGGGGAAAAATGTTGGTCATGGGATTGATTTGGAGAAATGGGAAAAACTGTGGATGCAGAATTATAAAATGACAGTGTCAACAGCATATAAGGACAACTTGTATAAGATGTTTCACAGGTGGCATCTACCCCTGGCGAGAATAGCCAGAATGTACAAGAATAAATCGGAGAAATGTTGGAAGTGTCATCAGACTCCAGGTACATATTACCATTTGTGGTGGACATGTGCAGAAGCCAAAAGATATTGGACTAAAATCCACACATGGCTGGAAAAAATGACAAAGAAACACATTGACTTTAAACCAGAGATATTTTTATTAGGGATCTTACCAGAAGTATACAATAAAGAATTGAGATATTTAATTGTGAATGTTTTAATGGCAGCTAAAATTGTATTTGCTAAAAACTGGAAAGGAGAGAAGATACCTACAGATGACGATGTTATTAAGAAAATTTTGGAGTATGCTGAAATGAGTAAATTGACATTTGAAATTAGGGAACAAGAAGATAAACAATATTATTTGATATGGGATTTATTTTATCAATGGTTAGACAAGAAAGACCCTGTAGTACAGTGGACTAAAGCACTGTTGTTGTTGTTTTTTTAATTTTTGATTTATATGCCGCCCTTCTCCGGAGACTCAGGGCGGTTTACAATGCGCTAAGCAATAGCCTTCATTCTTTTGTATATTTATACAAAGTCAGCTTATTGCCCCCACAACTGGGTCCTCAATTTACCTACCTTAGAAAGGATGGAAGACTGAGTCAACCTTGAGCTTTGGCAAGATTCGAACCTGCAGTAATTGCAGGCAGCTGGTCTTAATAACCAGCTTAATAACAGGGTGCCTTAGACCACTGTACTACCAAGGCTCTTGGTAGTTAACCAACATGGTTATTAACATCTGCTGCTTGCAATTACTGCAAGTTCAAATCTCACCAGGCTCAAGGTTGACTCAGCCTTCCATCCTTTCAAAGGTAGGTAAAATGAGGACCCAGATTGGGGGGGCAATAAGCTGACTTTGTATAAATATACAAAAGTATGAAGGCTATTGCTTAACGCATTGTAAGCCATCCTGAGTCTCCAGAGAAGGGCGGCATATAAATTAAAGCAAAAAAAAAAAGCATGGAAATGAAATATGAAACATGAAATGGATAAAATAATAAAACTTATAAAGAGGGGTTTATTTCCCTTATGAAAGATAAGCTATTATCAAATAATTGGTAAATGAGAATAATAAACTGTTAAATAAGATAATGATGGATAGAGGATTAAGCACAAAAGATTTGTAACCGATCAATACACTTTCTGTAATTGTAATGGATGATAATTGTTTTATGTTTTACGTTTTGTTTAAAAATAAAAAACAATTAAAAAAAAAAGTATCTTAGCAATAGAGGGACACGATTTACAAGTAGGATGGCATGGATTCCTTTGGGACGAAAAACACAATACATAGCTATTTCAGAAGACACATATTAATGAATGCATTGCTACAAACCTCCCTAACCCTCCCTAACCCTCCCCTCCCCTCCCCCCAGACTTCCACACAATATACTCATATCCGATACAAAACCCTCCTTAGTATAAAACTTGTATAAAACTTGAACCCCTCCCTCCCCCTTATAATTTCTCTTTTTATCTTCATTACATTAAAAAATTTCTAATACATTATTTTCAAGTAAAAGCTATTTGATACTTCCTAGTTTGATATTTGTTCTGAACATATTCTATCCACTTTTTCCATTCCCATTCATAAGTCTCTTGTGAACAATCTTTTAAGTATGCTGAAATCTTCGCCATCTCTGCAAAACTGGCCATCTTCAAAGTCAATAGTGGGCAAGGCTTCATTCTTCCAGTATTTACCTATCAACAATCTTGCTGCTGTTATCATATACAATATCAATTTTGTTTCACCCAATGTAAAACCTTTAACTATACCCAATAAAAACAATTGTGGAGAGAATTGAATTTTTTTCTTCAAAACATTCTGCATGACCCACCAAATTTTTATCCAAAAAGCCTTAACTTTCCTACAGGTCCACCAAACATGATAATATGTAGCATCCAAACATTCACATCTCCAACATTTTGGCTGAACATTAGGGTACATACATGATAACTTTTTGGGGTCTAAGTGCCATCTATAAAACATTTTATAGAAATTTTCCCTCAAATTCTGCGACTGTGTAAATTTAACGTTCTGAACCCAAATTTTTTCCCATGTTTCCAACATCACTGGTTCTTCAAAATTTTGAGCCCACTTAATCATACAATCTTTAACTAGTTCGGCTTCTGAATCCCTTTCTAACAAAACATTATAAAGCCTTTTAATATGCATTGGACCTTTCTCTTTTATGTGTCTAACCAATTCTTCCTCGTGCAACATAATACCAGTTTTTTGGTCCTCTTTCCATCTCAATTGCAATTGATTATATTGTAGCCAAGTTAAATTAATCCCTTCAGCCAACAGTGTCTGTAGTGAAAGTTAAAATAATTTTAAAAATAATTAAATGAAATTTGGTGTCGAGTGTCAAACAACCCCTCGACACAACATCCTGAGGAATATGAGTATTCATACCCGGAAGAACACACATGGTAGAGGGGGTGTTATAGCGTGTAGGATGGCACGGTGATATTAGGTGATGGACGGTATAAGGGAAAAGTGGGGGGGATAAATCCATCAATGTCAAACAGATCCCAGTGACAGAAGAAGATAGTAAAAACTTGGAAGTAAAGGCGACCTGTAGGTAGCCAGAATGGGATAAGCAGTGCGGTTACTTTAAATTTGTAATAGAGCAAAGGAGGGGCGCTTGAAGGGCGTTCTATAAAGCCGGAGGCAAGGGAGAAACAGCCGTCTCCGACTTTGCTTCTCACCAAAGAACTTCAGCACTTACTGTTTGACCTTCGTGTAAGCTATGATTAAACCAGATAGATTCCTCTTCTGAGCATGAGTGTGTGTGTGTGTTTATCCGGTGCAGCACAGGTGGTTCCAAGTGGGGCTGACATTTGGCCCATAATTTAAAACATTTCAATTAAAAACCAGTATCAAACTTTAAAACCAACATAGAATCAGGCCAGCCCGGCTAACTGAAAATAGTAAGTTTTAAGGGCCCGATGAAAAGTCCGGAGGTCTGGGATCACTTGTATCTCTGGGGGTAGATCGTTCCAGAGGGTAGGTGCCACCACAGAGACAGCTCTCCCCCTGGGGGTCATCAGCCGACATTGTCTGGCTGATGCCACCCTGAGGAGGCCCTCTCTGTGGGAGCAAACCGGCCGGTGGGAGGCAATTGGTGGCAGAAGGCGGTCCCGTAAGTACCCCGGCCCTAAGCCATGGAGCACTTTAAAGGTGGTCACCAACACCTTGAAGCGCACCCGGAAGTCCATCGGAAGCCAATGCAGCTCGCGCAGGAGAGGTGTCACGTGGGAGCGCCCCATTGCTCCCATAATCCCCCGCGCGGCCGCATTTTGTACCAGTTGGAGCCTCCGGGTACACCCCAAGGGGAGCCCCATGTAGAGAGCGTTACAATAGTCCAGACGAGAAGTGACGAGTGCTTGAGTGACCGTGCGTAAGGAGTCCCGATCTAGAAAGGGGCGCAACTGGCGTATCAGGTGAACCTGATAGAAAGCCCCCCTGGCCACGGCCGTCGTATGCTCTTCTAAAGACAGCCATGCATCCAGGAGGATGCCCAAGTTGTGGGCCCTTTCTGTGGGGGCCAGTGATTTGCCCCCAATAATCAGCGATGGCACCAGCTGGCTATACCAGGACGCTGGCAGCCACAGCCACTCGGTCTTGGAAGGGTTGAGTCGAAGCCTGTTTCTCCCCATCCAGACCCGCATGGCCTCCAGGCACTGGGACATCACTTCCAAGGCATTGTTGGGATGGTCTGGGATGGAGATGTACAGTTGAGTGTCATCAGCGTACTGATGGAACTCTACCCCAAAACCACGGATGATCTCACCCAGCGGCTTCAATAAATGTTGAACAGGAGGGGCGAGAGGACCGACCCTGTGTTGACCGCTGCCCCCCTGTCAACACAGATTGTGACCGGTCAGAGAGATAGGAGGAGAACCACCGCAAAACGGTGCCCCCCACCCCCAATCCCTCCAACCGGCGCAACATGATACCATGGTCGATGGTATCAAAAGCCGCTGAGAGATCTAACAGGACCAGGATAGAGGAATAACCCCTACACTGAGCCCTCCAGAGATCATCCACTAACGCGACCAATGCCGTTTCCGTGCTGTACCCAGGCCTGAAACCGGACTGGAGTGGGTCTAAATAGACAACTTCATCCAGGTACTGGGGAAGCTGCCGCGCCACCACACTCTCAACAACCTTCGTAATAAAACGAAGGTTGGAGACTGGACGATAGTTAGCCAAAACAGCCGGATCCAGAGAGGGCTTCTTGAGGAGGGGCCTCACCACCACCTCTTTCAAGGAGGCCGGCAGGACACCCTCACTCAAAGAAGCGTTAATAATCCCCTGGAGCCAGCCTCGTGTAACCTCCTGGGAAGCCAGCACCAACCAGGAGGGACACGGGTCCAATAAACATGTGGTCGCGTTCAGCCATCCCAAGATCCTGTCCATGTCCTCGGGAGCCACAGGATAAAACTCCTCCCAGATAACACTTTCAAGACCTGCCTCAAACATAATTTGAATACATGAAAAGAATAAATAAAAAGGAATATTAGGACAGGGACCGTAGGCACGCTGGTGCACTTATGCATGCCCCTTACAGACCTCTTAGGAATGGGGTGAGGTCAACAGTAGACAGTTTATGGTTAAAGTTTGGGGAGTTTGGGGAAGAAACTACAGAGTCAGGTGGTGCATTCCAGGCATTGACCACTCTGTTACTGAAGTCATATTTTCTGCAATCGAGTTTGGAACGGTTTACCTTGAGTTTGTATCTCATGTATTGTTGTGGTTGAAGCTGAAGTAGTCATTGACAGGAAGGACATTGTGACAGATAATTTTATGTACTATGCTTAGGTCAGACTGAAGTCGGCGTAGTTCTAAGTTGTCTACGCATAAAATTTGGAGTCTGGTGGCATAAGGTATTTTATTGCAGTTAGAGGAATGAAGGACTCTTCTTGTAAAATATCTCTGGACTCTCTCAATTGTATTTATGTCCAATATGCAGTGCGGGTTCCAGACAGATGAGCTACATTCAAGAATTTGTCTAGCAAATGTTTTGTATGCTCTAGTTAGTAGTACAATATTACCAGAGAGGAAGCTACGCAAGATTAGGTTAACAATCCTTAAAGCCTTTTTGGCAATGTTGTTACAGTGGGCTCGGGCACTTAGATCTTTAGAAATGAGAACTCCAAGGTCCTTGACAGAGTGAGGGTCAATCTACAAGGTAATGTCTATCTAATTTGAATTTTATATTTTGATATTTTTTTTTTGCCAATGTGTAAGACAGAGCATTTGTTGGTTGAGATTTGAAGTTGCCACTTGTTAGACCAATCTGACACATAGTCAAGGTCTTTTTGAAGGGTAGTTGCATTGTCGGTGGTGTTGAATAGTTTAATATCATCAGCGAAGATAACACAGTTGCTTTTAATATGATCACAAAGGTCATTTATGTAAAATATGAAGTGTTTGTTTGAAACCAGGTCCAGCGTGTTTCCCCCTGTGTGGGTAGGGCCATGAATTAACTGGGTCAGGTCCATAGCTGTCATGGAAGCCATGAATTCCTGAGCCACCTCCGATGTCTCACCCATGGATGGTAGGTTGAAATCCCCCATGACCATAAGTGTGTTGGACCTAAGACACTGCCTTGGGGAACACCGCTATTAACATGTACAGGTTTTGATAGAGTGCTTCCTATTTTGACCACTTGTTGTCTGTTTGACAGGAAGGCAGCTATCCATTTATGTAGGAGTCCAGAAATGCCATAGGATTTTAGTTTTAGAAGTAATTTGTCATGTACCACTGAATCAAAAACTATTGCTTTGCCCTGATCGAGATGTGTAGTTGGGCTTGTGTAGTGTACTTGCCCAGCTGCAAAAAAGTTTTGGGCTGAAATCAAGAAATGGCTAGAAAAAATAACAAATCAACCAATTGATAGGAAACCAGAGACATTTTTATTAGGAATATTCACTAGAAAATATACTAAAGAAATAAAATACTTGATTTTACATATTATAACGGCCGCATGAATATCATTTGCACAATGAGGAAGAATTGATTAAAAAAAATCTTAGAATGTGCTGAAATGGACAAATTAACAAAAGAACTTAAAGAAAAGGAAGATACAGAATACTATGTAGTATGGAATAAATGGTACAACTGGCTGAAGATTAGAAATAGTGAACAATAAGAACAGGGGAGAAGTTATAAATGTAAAATGTTGATAGGACAAGGTATAAAATGTAGAAAATTAATATCATGATTGTTATAAATTATAATGTAAATAAGAGAAAAAGGGACAAGAAGGAAAAGAGGGATGTGAATCCCTCTTTGTGAGATGGGGTCATGGGGTTCAGATGGGCTTGTTGCTTGCGTAGCTGGCTCCCTGCCGCGTGGCAACGGCCCTGCCCGAACTCCTTGACGTGATAGCCATGGTGGCAGTTGATACACCCAGGCTTATGGTCATGGGTGGTCACTTGCCGTCCATTGGTGAAACGTCCGAGATGGCTCGGGAGTTCATGGCTTCCATGACGGCCATGGACCTGACCCAGCTAGTTCATGGCCCCACCCACAGGGGGGGTCACACTCTGGACTTGATTTTTGTCTCTGGCCAGTGGTTGAGTGGTCTTGTTATAGGGGATGTAGACCTGGAACCCTTGTCATGGTCAGATCACTCGCTCCTTCACCTGGACCTTCGAACCACTACACCCCGCCACAGGGAGGTGGAGCCAATTAGATGGGTCCGCCCCAGGCGCCTGATGGATCCTGAGAGGTTCTAGATGGAGCTTGGGCCACCTCCTGAAGATCTGGCACATGACTCGGCCAAGGACCTGGTGGCTGCCTGGGATCGGGCGGCTGGTGGGGCCTTGGATCGAGTCATGCATCTGCGGCCTCTGACCCAGTGCTGATCCCTCGTGGCTCCTTGGTTTACCGAAGAGCTGAGGGAGATGAAACGCCAGAAAAGACGCCTGGAGAGCGGTTGGAGGGCCAGTCTCGCTGAATCTGACTGAACACTGGTAAGTGTTCGCATATTAAGACCTACTTAGTGGCGATAAAAGCGGCAAAGTTTAATTACTTTTCTGCTCTTATTGCGTCATCAGAGAATCGTCCGGCCACCCTGTTCAGGGTGACCCGCTCCCTGCTCCAACTAGGAGCGCGGGAGGACCTCCTGGAAGGCAGGGCTGAGGATTTCGGACAATATCTGTATGACAAAATCGCTCAGATCCGGGGGGATTTGGACTCTGACTGGGTAGATTCGGGTAGGGTGGCGAGGAATAGTCTTCAGAATATTATCTGGGAAGAGTTTGACTCTGTGACCCCTGATGACGTGGACAGGATTTTAGGGAGACTTAGTGCGGCCACATGTTTACTGGATCCGTGTCCCTCCTGGTTATTACTGGCTTCCCGGAAAGTTACACGAGGCTGGCTCCAGGGAATTATCAACGCTTCATTGAGTGAGGGTTACTTCCCCACAGCTTTGAAAGAGGCGGGTGAGGTCTCTCCTCAAGAAGCCCTCCCTGGACCCGGCAGTATTGGCCAACTACCGTCCTGTCTCCAATCTTTTTTTTTTTGAATTTGATTTATATGCCGCCCTTCTCCGGAGACTCAGGGCGGCTTACAATGCGTTAAGCAATAGCCGTCATTCTTTTGAATATTTTATACAAAGTCAGCTTATTGCCCCCACAAACTGGGTCCTCATTTCACCTACCTTAGAAAGGATGGAAGGCTGAGTCAACCTTGAGCCTTGGAGAGATTCGAACCAGCAAAAATTGCAGGCAGCTGTGTTAATAACAGGGTGCACTAAACCCCTGTACTATCAAGGCTCTTCGCTTCGTGGCGAAGGTTGTTGAGAGTGTGGTCACGCAACAGTTTACACAATTCCTGGAGGGAACGTCTTATCTAGATCTGTTCCAGTTGGGTTTCAGTGTCACTGCGTTATTTTATTTACCAGCTGAGCTTCATATTTTTGGACTAATAGACTTACTGTAGTTTGCCAAGTTCCTTATCAGTATTTTACTACGCATGTCCACATTCTTTCACTTGCTTCACACTCTTTCCTTTGTTCTCATGCCATGGGACTGCCGGTTGCTGAAAGGCAGCTGGCCCAATTTACTTTCAAAATGTAGCAATTACTTTTCTTAGTTAGTTAGGTGTTTTATTTTCTTTATAACAAATAAATGAGTTTTATTAGAGAACTTTTCTTCGCGTTTCTTTTTCAGAATATTGCAACAAGGAGGAGCCACGATCCATCCTCTAATTAACCAGGGTGATTTGTCCCAGAGCCAAACATGGGATTAATCAACGCCCTGACATCTGGTAGCGGAGGATGGTTCATTTATGGCTTTTTTCCTTGTTTTGTTATTTCTGATAAGAGCGCATAGGCAATTAGTTTTTAGCTACTGAGGTATGCTAATTATATTGCTGAGATGCCGAAACAGAAGAAAAACAAATACAAAATGTATTTTGCTGAGAAGGTGGCAGAAAGGAGTTTTTCAGATTTCCAGCCCCTTACTTCAGCCACATGCCTGGAACAAGAAGCCGTGGGAACAGAAATGGAGGGAGATAATACAGAAATTGCTTTTGAAGATAACGTACTGGAACTGAGGTCAGTGACGTCTTCTTCTGAATATACATGCTCTCAAAAAGTCCCCCCAGAACCTTCTGAATTTGTAACGCTCGGTGCAAAGCCAAAGCAAACTGCCGAGCAAAATTACTCCCACGCAGAGAGAGAAACAATTCATTATTCTCCTCGAAGCTCGAAGCTCACCCTGGATGAGCTGGCTATGAAAGCCTATTGTGACCGTATAAAACTCTATGAACAGCAGCTATCCCAGGCAAAAATGGCTATATCCATGCTTGAGCAAGATAAGTCAGGCCAATTAAGACAGAGAGCACTGCATACGTCATATGAAAGTCTCCCTGATCAAGTTACATATAAACCTGCCACGCGATCATTCCTTGTAACTGGGCTGCCCGAAGCTAAAGGTGTAGCACCATCTGCTGGCGAAAGTAATTTACTACAGGAAGCTGAAATGCCACAAGTGTTTCCACAGGCCCAAACTCAAACACCCCCTGGTGGTGTTGGTGTCTTTTTAGATGGAACACAATTAAACTTAATGAAGCAAAGGCAAATGACTGCATCTCCAGCAGGTCATGCCAATATTGCAGATCAAGCACAAATGGCAACTGGAATACAGCAGATTCCAGTGCATCAGCCACAGCAGCTACAAATGCCTGCATATGTGCCCCAGCCACAAGTGCAAATAGGGCCAGCTCCTGGCCCACCTCCAATGGCACAACCAAGACCATTTTTAGGTCCACAACAGGCACAGCAAATACCACAGGCATTTCTGCCAGCACAGCCAGTGTACCAAATGCAGGCTCCTTACCAGGCATTTTCTGTCTCTCCACTAACTGGTGAGTCAAAACTAAAAATGTCAGGACACAATTACAAAGCCTGGGTCAGTGAGATTACACTATTGCTTCTTAGAGAAGGCACTCACTGCATGGTATTTAACCCTCCTGGACCACCTTGGAATTTTGCAATAAGAGATTTAGAGATAAGGGCTCGTACAACATTATTGATGTCCATGGATACTGAACTGCAGGTCACTTTTCCACCAAATACAACAGCCCAACAAATTTGGGCTGAATTGGAAAATTGCTACAGGCCTGTTTCAATTGAATCTTCATGTTTACTCATGTCTGAACTCCACGGTTCGAGATTGAAACCTGGTGAACAAATTGGAGGACATTTGACCAAACTGAAAGGTCTGAGAACAGAATTGAGAGAAAGAGGCCATAACATTGAAGATATTCAAATGATCAGCATCATTATTAACTCTTTGAATTATGAATGGAAAGATGCTGTTACAAAAATTAACCAAGTCCCAATTGCTCAACGCACAGTGGACAATGTCTGTAGACTTTTAATTGAAGAAGAGGCATTCATGTTGGCCACGCCACATTTGAGAGGACCACCCGCATCAAGAGCTCCAGCTAGGCGCCCCTTCCGAGGAAGGACCTATGCTCCAAGGATGCCAAGATGCTACATCTGTGATCGTGTGGGACATGCCACCCGGGATTGTCCCCAACGAGTTCCAGCTCCCATCACGTACCAGCCCAGAGGAACAGACTCCAGAGGCAGAGGCAGAGGCGAAAGACAAGGTCGTCATGGTCCCCGGCGTGATCCACAAACTCCACTCGCCACATTGGCTTTAACCAATGATCCACAACCTCAACCAGAGTACGACAGACAACTACTGTGGACTTTGGACAGTGGTGCAGCATTGCACGTTACCTACAGAAAGGAACTTTTCACAGAGATTGCACGAGCCTGAACCCGAACTACGTGAACTTTATTCTTTTTCAAATCATCCTTGTCAGGTCAAAGGAAAAGGAACTGTTTATGTTGAAGAGCTCGATGCATTCATTCCTGATGTTTATTACATACCAACAGCAACCAGTAATTTGCTTAGTCAGAGTCACTTGTCTAGAATGTTAAAATTTCAGGTTCACCACCTTGAAAATGCAAGTTACATAGTTAAAGATGGAGATATTGTTGCTGGAACCATATTAATTGGTGGTGTTTATTACTTAAAGCCAAAGCCTAAAACACAAACACAGACAAGTATGCAAACTCCATAAAGGGAACGCACAGGCCCAGAGAGAGATGCTCCAGAGAGAGATCCTGTTGCTACCCCTAAGGCTCCTACAGCCAACAAAAAGAGAATTGATAAACAGGTTGCTCAGAGCAAGCTTGAGGTGCCGCATAAAAATGTTAATGTTGAGAATTCACTAACTGGTAAACCTTTGCATTCTAGGTGTATCCACAAATGGCATAGAAGATTGGGGCATGCCAGTTTCCGTGTTCTTAGGAAGATGCCAGAGTTCGCAAAAGGTTTGGATCTAAAGGGGTGTAAGGTGTTTTTGGATTGTGCTGTCTGCAAAAAGGCCAAATCCAAAGCAGCAGCCATTCCCAAACACGCTACACACCTGTCAACACGCATTTTTGATTTGGTTCACATTGACATAGTTGGTCCATTCCCGCCATCATTTGGTGGTAGAAAGTATTTTCTAACAATTGTTGATAATTACTCTAGATATGGATATGTATATCCTATGAAAGAAAAATCAGAGACTTTTCAGATCTTTAAAGACTTTGCAACCCTTGTTTCTACCCAACACCAAGTTCGCATCGCCAGAATCCAGAGTGATTGTGGTGCCGAATTCATGTCTCATCGTTTCCAGGACTGGATGCGTAAGAATGGAATTATTCATCAGACTTCGGCCCCTTACACACCGGCTCACAATGGAGTCGTAGAACGAAGACAAGGGGTCCTGCAAACCATGATGCGTTGTCTCCTGGAAGACGCCAACCTTGGTAAGATATACTGGGGTGAAGCTATCAAGTACGCAAATTACATTGTCAACCGTACTTGGAGCAGTGTAACAAATCAGACTCCTTTCTTCATGTTGTATGGCTACAAGCCTGATCTTAAAAACATCCATATTTTTGGTTCATATGCTATGGTGAACATTCCCTTAGCTCAAAGAAGAAAAGGAAGTCCAGCAGCAAAGAGACTGAGATTTATGGGTATTGATGATAACTCAAAATGGAGCAGATTTATTGACTCTAAACATGCAATTGTGATTTCCCAATCTGCTAATTTTGAGGAAGATATTGACTGGTCCAGGATTCATTCCAATGATCCTGGAGTTTATTTTCCCAGAGATGATACTGCTGATGCCACGCAGATTGATGATCAAGATTCCACTGATTCTTCTCAACCCAATGTTCCGTCTTCACAAGCCGCGGATGCTGACGCTAGCGATGAAAGTGAGGACGAAGACGAAGTAGAAGAAGACTGGACAGTTGTCCCGAGATGTTCCAAGAGGGTCACAAAAGGAATCCCTCCACAACGATATTCTTGGCAACTGACAAAAGCACCCTTGCCTTTGATTTGCAATGTTACACTTCCACCTGATAATTTCACACAAATCAAGCAGCTCCCTAATTCAGAGCAAGACAAATGGTATGAAGCAATGCAGGTTGAAATGGACAGTCTAAAGAAACTCAAAGTATTTACACCTGCAAAACCTCCAACAAACAAAAAGGTCATTGGCACTCGATGGGTCTACAGAATCAAAAAGAAACCAAATGGTGAGTCATTGTACAAAGCCAGACTTGTAGCTCAGGGTTTCGCTCAACGTTATCCTGAGGACTACACAAATACTTACTCACCGACAGTCAGAACTGAGAGTGTAAAAATTGCTTTAGCAACTGCAACTATCCTTGGTTTAGAAGTTTTCCAGTTTGATGTTGACACGGCTTATCTACATGCAGACCTAGACGAAGAGATCTACGTGAGAAGTCCTCCAGGATTCCGACAGCAAGAAGGGGATACCTGGTTCCTAAACAAAAGTCTTTATGGTCTGAAACAATCTGGTTTAATGTGGTATTTATGTCTTACTGACAAACTAAATTCAAAAAGAGCCTTGGTACTACAGTGGTTTAAAGCACCCTGTTATTAACACAGCTGCCTGCAATTTACTGCTGGTTCGAATCTCTCCAAGGCTCAAGGTTGACTCAGCCTTCCATCCTTTCTAAGGTAGGTTAAATGAGGACCCAGTTTGTGGGGGCAATAAGCTGACTTTGTATAAATATACAAAAGTATGAAGGCTATTGCTTAACGCACTGTAAGCCGCCCTGAGTCTCCGGAGAAGGGCGGCATATAAATCAAATTAAAAAAAAAAAAAAAAAGGGCTTTATTAAGTCCGAAACTGATGAGTGCGTGTTCACAAAAAGATCTAACGATGCATATGAGATAGTTCTTGTTTATGTTGATGATATTGTTTATATTGGTCCAAATAAGCAAATGAGTGAGATTTTTGCCAAAGCTTTGCAGAGATACTTCACATTGAAATCATTGGGTCATATTAGCACTTATTTAGGTGTTCAGATTGAAAAAACACAGAAGGGGTTTAGTCTTTCACAAGAAGATAAAATTGAACAAGTTTTGCATCATTGCAACATGAAAGATGCTAACACAACAAAGACACCCATGCAAACAGATTTTCATAACTTGACACAAGAAGCAAGTCCTGAGTTCGAGGATCAAACACTTTATCGTTCAGTCATTGGGTCACTGTTATATATTAGTAGTTGGACCAGACCCGACATTGCACTTAGTGTTAATCTCTTATCACGACACGTAGGTAAGGCAAAACAGTTTCATTGGACATGTATTAAGAAATTATTGAGATACCTAAAATACACTAAACATTTGAAATTATTGTTAGAACCAACACATACTGATTATGCAGAATTATGTTGTTATGCAGATTCTGATTGGGCAAGTGATAAGAAATCACGTAAAAGTACTTCAGGTTATATGTTGTTCTTAAATGGATGTCCTGTTTATTGGCAAGTACATAAACAGAATTTTGTTTCTTGTTCATCTACTGAAGCTGAATATGCTTGTGTTTCAGATGCATGTAATTCTCTAACTTGGTTTGATGCTTTAATCACAGATATCTGGACACACCCGATCTGACCAATCACCGTGTTGGAAGACAATGAATCGGTGGTTTATATTTCTGAATCTCATTTCACAGGTTCTAGGTCCAGACACATTGACATCCGTTATCAAAACATAAAACATTTAGTGAAAAAAGGTTTTGTTAAAATACAATATGTATCTACACATGATCAAATTGCTGATATGCTCAACAAACCACTCCCAGCAGCTCAACACGAGTATCTGCGTGAGAAGATGTGCCTTATTTGATGATGTACTGATATTCGCTCAACTGGCAAAGAAGGGGATTGTCACTGCGTTATTTTATTTACCAGCTGAGCTTCATATTTTTGGACTAATAGACTTACTGTAGTTTGCCAAGTTCCTTATCAGTATTTTACTACGCATGTCCGCATTCTTTCACTTGCTTCACACTCTTTCCTTTGTTCTTATGCCACGGGACTGCCGTTGCTGAAAGGCAGCTGGCCCAATTTACTTTCAAAATGTAGCAATTACTTTTCTTAGTTAGTGAGGTGTTTTATTTTCTTTATAACAAATAAATGAGTTTTATTAGAGAACTTTTCTTCGCGTTTCTTTTTCAGAATATTGCAACAAGTAGGAGCCACGATCCATCCTCTAATTAACCAGGGTGATTTGTCCTAGAGCCAAACATGGGATTAATCAACGCCCTGACATTCAGGCCTGGGCACAGCATGGAAACGACATTGATCGCGTTGGTAGATGATCTCTGGAGGGCTTGGGACAGGGGTTGCTCCTCTGTTCTAGCCCTGTTAGACCTCTCAGCGGCTTTTGATACCATCGACCATGGTATCATGCTGCACCGGTTGGAAGAGTTGGGGAAGGGGGGCACCGTGTTACGGTGGTTCTCCTCCTTTCTCTCTGACCGGTCGCAGTTTGTGTTAGCAGGGGGGCAGAGGTCGACCTCGAGGCCTCTCATTTGTGGAGTGCCTCAGGGGTCGGTCCTCTCGCTCCTTTTGTTCAACATTTATGTGAAGCCGCTGGGTGAGATCATCCGTGGCTTTGGGGTGAAGTACCACCAGTACGCTGATGACACCCAGCTGTACATTTCCACCCCAGGCCACCCCAACGATGCCCTTGAAGTGATGTCTCAGTGCCTGGAGGCTGTGCGGATCTGGATGGGGAGGAACAGGCTCAAGCTCAACCCTTCCAAGACTGAGTGGCTGTGGTTCCCGGCATCCCGATATAGTCAGCTGACTCCATTGCTGACTATTGGGGGAGAGTCTTTGGCCCCCTCAGAGAGGGCGCACAATCTGGGAGTCCTCCTGGATACGCAGCTGTCCTTGGAGGAACATCTGACGGCTGTAGCCAGGGGGACCTTTTGTCAGGTTCACCTGATTCACCAGTTGCGACCCTTTCTTGATCGGGATTCCATGTGCACAGTCACTCATGCCCTCGTCACCTCTCGCCTGGACTATTGCAACGCTCTCTACACAGGGCTCCCATTGAAGAGCACCCGGAGGCTCCAACTGATTCAGAATGCGGCCGCGCGGGTAATTAAGGGAGCTGCATGGCGCTCCCACATAACACTGCTCCTGCGCGAGCTGCACTGGCTCCCAGTGGTCTTCCGGATGCGCTTCAAGGTGTTGGTTACCACTTTTAAAGCGCTCCATGGCATAGGACCTAGTTATCTTCGAGACCGCCTGCTGCTACTGACAACCTCCCATCGACCCGTGTGCTCCCACAGAGAGGGCCTCCTCAGGGTGCCATCAGCCAAACAATGTAGCCAATGTAACAACAAATGAAAAGCCTGATAAAGAGAAAGCTCTGAAATTCTGGAAGAATTTGTGGGAAAACAACAAGAAGCACAACAGAAATGCAAAATGGATCAAACAGGTTGAGGACTCTATTAAAGTGCATAAAATGGAAGACGTGAAAATAACAAAAGCAATAGTGCAAAGACAGTCAAGAAAAGTGAAGAACTGGAGTGCATCTGGACCGGATGAGCTGCATGGCTTCTGGTTAAAGGCACTGCAGAAAAGATTGGCAACCCAGATGAACCAGATCCTAAAAACACCTGAAAATGATGAATGGATGACAACTGGAAGGACATTTTTGATCCAAAAAGATAAAGAAATAGGAAAGGACCCTGGAAATTATAGACCAATCACCTGTTTGCCAATAACATACAAGCTTCTTACTGGTATCATTGCAACCCAAATCTATGGATACCTGGAAAGAAATAACTTGCTTCCTGTAGAACAGAAAGGATGCTACAAAAACTCAAGAGGAACAAAGGATCAACTGCTGATTGACAAGCTAATCCTAAAGAACTCAAAGAAAAGACGAACCAACCTGTTCATGGCTTGGATAGACTATAAGACAGCGTTTGATTCAGTTTCCCATAGCTGGATCAAGAAATGCCTGGAAATCTTAGGCATCAGCAGCAACATACAAAAATTCATGGAATTTTCAATGAACCTCTGGAAAACGAAACTTATGGCTAATGAAGAAGAACTGGGTGAAGTTGAAATTAAACGAGGCATTTTCCAGGGCGATTCCCTTTCACCCCTACTTTTTATACTCTCAATGCTACCACTGACAATCATTTTGAAGAAGATGAACTGTGGATACGAACTTGCAAAGAAAGGACTGAAAATCTCGCACTTGATGTACATGGATGATTTGAAGCTGTTTGGTAAAACAAAAGCTGAACTGAATTTATTAATTGAAAACACAAAAGAATTCAGCCAAGACATCGGTATGCAGTTTGGAATTGACAAATGTGCAACAATAGCAACCAAAGCAGGCAAGATCATAGAAGAGTATGGAATAGAACTAGAGAATGAAGAAATGATAAAGGTAGTAAAATCAGAAGAAGGCTACAAGTACTTGGGGATTTTAGAAGCCTCTGACTTAATGCATAATAAAGTCAAGGAATTAACTTCAGCCAAGTACATTCGGCGAATTCGTAAGATATTAATGTCCAAATTGAGTGGAGGAAACATCATAAAAGCCATAAATACCTGGGCTATACCTGTGATTAGATACTCTGCAGGAATAATTGACTGGACCCAGATGGAGTTAGACAATTTGGACAGAAAAACAAGGAAGCTTATGACAATGAATCATGCCTTGCACCCTAAAAGTGATGTTGACCGATTATATTTACCAAGAGCAGAGGGTGGTCGAGGACTCCTACAAGTAAAGCAGACTGTGGAAGAAGAAAAATGCAGCTTGAATGATTACATCCAGAAAAGTGAAGAACCAATGATTAAGGAAGTAAATAAAGGAGGCCTTTTAAAGACAACTAAAACAAAAGCAGAATATAAGAAAGAAGTAATTGAGCAGCGAGCTGAAAATTGGAAACACAAAGCTCTGCATGGCCAATACTTGAAAAGTACTGAAGGCAAAGCTGACCAGAAACTAACTTGGAACTGGTTAAGATCAGGAGTACTGAAAAAAGAAACAGAAAGCTTTATTTTGGCAGCTCAAGAACAAGCCCTAGCCACAAACTGTATGAAGGCAAAAATTCAACATGTTACCACCAACAGCAAATGCCGCCTCTGCAATGAGAAAGATGAGACAGCCGACCACCTAATCAGTGGGTCCAGCAAAATTTCACAAACTGACTACCTACAACGCCATGACCGTGTTGCTAAGATCATTCACTGGAAATTGTGCCAGAAGTTTGGATTTGAGTACAGCAAAAACCACTGGGAACATCAGGTTGAGAAAGTTTTAGAGAATGAGAAACTCAAGATCTTGTGGGACTTTAGGATTCAGACTGACAGGCACTTGGTCCACAACACACCTGACATAACAATAGTTGAAAAGAAAAAAGTATGGTTCATTGACATTGCAATACCTGGTGATGTACGGATTGAAGATAAGCAGCAAGAAAAAAATCACAAAGTACCGGGACTTGCAAATTGAAGTTGAGCGACTGTGGAAAAAGAAATCATGTGTTGTCCCGATTGTAATTGGAGCCCTTGGAGCAATACCCAAAGGGCTACCCCGCTATTTAGAAATTCTAAATTTGCCGGACTTGAACATTTTGATTCTACAAAAAACCACCTTACTTGGAACAGCTTACATCCTCCGACGATACCTTAACAGTTCCTAGGTCCTTGGTTAGGACTCGAGCTGCTGAGCTATTAACCAGCCTCAAAGGCTGTGAATCTCATTAAAGATTAAATAATAATAATAATAATAATAATAATAATAATAATAATAATAATAATAATAATTTATTAAATTTGTATGCCACTTGACTCCAGCAACCCAAGAAAATCTGTTTTGTCTAAGGCCACGGCCACATGGTCACATGGCCATCCAGCCATGCCTGCCCAGTCACATGACTGCCAAGCCATGCCCACACAGTCACATGACCTCCAAGCCATGCCCACCAAGTCACGGCCACAGAACCGGTAGTAAAAAAATTTGAATCCCACCACTGCCCAAGCTCATTTATTGTTTAAAGTTTTCCAACTGAAGATGTCAACTGAGATTGACTGGAGTGCATGTTTCTCCACTGAAAGTTGCTTCTCCAACATTGTCCATAGAGCAATCTATCTTGGATGCTTCCACAGAACCCACATCATTGCTCTCCTCAACCCCATTGTAGATGTTTTATATCTTTATGAGCAGGTCCTCCATAGCTGCTTTCCACCTTTCCACTGAGCTGACTGCTGAGCCTTCTAGTTGGCCAAGAAGAGAGCATAGATATGATAGCCAAAGGATCTCAGCTTTGACTACCTAGGTGAGAATCTTTGGAGGAGAGGAGGAAGAGGAAGAGGAAGAGGAAGAAGAAGAGGAAGAAGAAGAAGAAGAAGAAGAAGAAGAAGAAGAAGAAGAAGAAGAAGAAGAAGAAGAAGAAGAAGAAGAAGAAGAAGAAGAAGAAGAAGAAGAAGAAGAAGACTTTTGTTAAGTAGCCTGTCAGCCCTGTTTGTATGTATTTCACATTTCATGTGACCTGGAACACATAATGCCCTTGGGATCTTCCCCTTCCTTCCTGTTTGATTTGACCTTTTGAGTTATTATCAAGAACCAACTGAGCAAGATTGTTCCTGCAAAGGTTATCCTTACCGCCTGGAGCATCCATGCAAATACTACTATGGCAACATGTAGTTTCCAGCATGAGTGGCTTTGGAATGTTTCCAACCAAGCAGAGTTGCCTTTTCGTGCCACATCTTCAACTATGTCATATCTTTATTATGTGGGGTCTTCATGTTGTGATTTGATCTTTTCCAGAAGCTGAATGTTGTGACCCTCATATTCTGCACTCTTCCATATTTCCATTCATTGTGAGATTGAAGCTGCCAGGTTACAGTCTTCAAGTACATCATGTCTACAATTTCACTGTAGCATTAATTTATATTTTGGAGGAGGGCAATTGGGTGTTTTCTTTCCAGAAGCCAAAGAGATTTTGGAAATGTTCGTTTCTCTTTCTCTCAGGTAGGGAATAGGATGAAGACCTCAAGACAGAATTTGAGAAGAATTAGTAGGACATGCATCCAAAGTCCTCAGGGCAAAAACGCTGAGCAATTTCCTGCTGAGGAAATTGGTCATGCCATCCATACCAATCAATTACATTTCTCTTTCCTCATTTTTTAAAATGCTTGTTTTTCCTTCCCAACAATGGGAACATTATCTAGATAAGATACTCATGCAGTCTTCATTAGATTCATTTTTAATTTTTCTCCCGCCCAGAAAATTTTGCCCCAAACCATTCTGACAATTTTTCTCCATCTGGATGTGGAACTGGGCCTGGCCAGTCTAGTGAAGAGAAGGACCAGAGGAGACGTGATAGCTTGAGGGGCTGTCACAGAGAGGAGGGGTCAACCTGTTTTCCAAAGCACCTGAAGGCCAGACAAGGAATAATGGACAGAAATTGATCAAGGAGAGATTAGAAATGAGGAGGAACTTTCTGACAGTGAGAGCAATCAGCCAATGGAACAGCTTGCCTTCGGAAGTTGTGAGAGCTTCATCACTTGAGACAATCTGTTAGGTAATCTGTTAGGTAACTTAAAGTCTTAGAGGGAGTGCATTTTAAAGTTGTGGGAGCTTCATCACGGGAAGCTTTTAAGAAGAGACTGGGCTGCCATCTGTCAGAAATAGGGTAGGGTCTCCTGCTTGGGTGGAGGTTTGGACTAGATGACCTCCAAGGTCCCTTCCAACTCTGTTAATCTGTTAATCTTTGTCTATGGAGATTCTCAGTCAATCCAGGTCATGATTGTCTCAAAGGTTTTTTTTCAAAAAAGGCAACTGGACTATGTTTTTTCCTTGAGGAAGCTTCTTCAGTTCTGACTGGATAGCAGGCAAGTTCTTGGCTTACCTAGATACCTAGAATCTCTTTGAAAAAGCACCTTTGAGACACATTTCCTTCTAAATATTGGGTGAAAGGAGCAAATAGACATACCTCATGCTGCTTAAAATATGCGGGAATACAGGTAGTCCTCAAATTATGACCTTAATTGACCCCAAAATTTCTGTTACTAAGTGAAGCATTTAAGTGAATTTTGCCCCATTTGCGACCTTTCTTGCCACAGATGTTAAGTGAATCATTATAGTGATTCAGTTAGTAACATGGTTATTAAGTGAATCTGGCTTCCCCATTGATTTTACTTGTCAAAAGGTTCCCAAAAGGTGATCAAATGATCCCAGGACACAGCAACCATCATAAATAGGAGTCAGTTGCCAATTTTGATCACATGACCATGGGGGTGCACCCACCAACTTACATTCTGTATTATTTCAATATTTCAACAAAATTGACCTGAGGAACACAAAGGGAGACCATTTGCAAAACGTTCTCTGTGCTATTCAAAAAGGGCATAATCTGTGTAACTTCTGGTGGTTTACCTGCTATGAGGAAAGAGAGGTTCTCCTGACTTCAAGTGCCAAAAGAAAAAAAGAAAAAGACACAAAAAATCTTTATCAACTGGTTCTCTCTAAAAAAAAAAAAAACCAAGAATGCCCAATCAACCTGTCATTTCAACCATTTTTTAAGTTTTAAACAAATTAAGCTACTTCTGGAATCTCTGTCACAACCAGGTGACTCATTTTCCTTCTAATCATGGGAGAAGAAAAGAAAAAAGGGGGGAGGGAGAACATTTGTGATGAATGGAGAGAGAGAGAGAGAGAGAGAGAGAGAGAGAGAGAGAGAGGGAGAGAGAATTGGCTTTTCCCAAATTACAAAAATTCAGATTTTGTTTTAGCACAACAATCAGACCTTTCCCCTGAGATGAGTTGCGTGTTTTCCAGTGGCCTCATATTTCACTCTTCCTTGGTTTCTAGCTCCTGCACTTAGCTATGTTTCAAGTTCATGTGAATTTGGGTGAAATGTAGCATCTCTCTCTGTCAACAAGCAGGAACCTCACACATCCACAAAAAGCTCAAAAACCAACTTTCAAACTTTATACACACACAACAAAACAAAACAAAACAAAACACAACTGACTCACACACAATGTAAAAGCAGTTCCTACCGGTCCTCTGAACCACCCACCACCATCGCTACCGGATCACCTGATCCGGTCCGAACCAGAAGCATTTCACCCCTGCCACTGACTGTGGCATAGAGATCCTCCCAGGAGTGAAGCTCCCTGAACCAAAGATCTACTCCATGACCCCTTGCGAGCTGGAGGAGCTGCGGAACTTTATTGATAAATACTTAAGGGCTTCATCCAATCAGCGAGGTCCCGAGTGACTGCCCCGGTTTTGTTTCGGGAGAAAAAAGATGGCTCTCTTTGCTTATGTGTGGATTACAAGAACCTGAACACCATTTGCATAGAAAATGTTTATCCATTGCCCCTTATGAAAGACATGTTAGCTCACCTGGCTAAGAGGAAGATTTTCACTAAACTGGATTTGAGAGAGGCTTAAAACAGAGTTCGAATTAAGGAAGGGGACAAATGGAAAGCTGCCTTCAATTGCCCCCTGGGTTGCTTCCAGTTTAGGGTGCTCCCTTTTGGGCTACAAGGGACCCTGGCAATGTTCATGCAATTGATTAATGAGGTATTACATGAGCATCTTTACAAGGGGGTTGTCAACTTGCAAAGCTTTCAAGTTACCATGAGCAGGAGGGAGGGAGAACTGATGGAGCTGATTGATTTCCCTAATTGAAACTACATTCCATAGATGCCTTTCTACCGCAATCAGTAGGAGAGCTTTGGGTTTCACAGCCAGCCAAAGTGCTAATTGGAGAATGTGATTTATGATGTGGCCAGGGAGGAGGGGAGAGACAGGGTAATGGGGGAACGTAAATCTACGTGGATTAGTTCTAACTGCATCCAAATATTGCCAAAATGGTGCTCCTAATAAATTACTGTATTTCTCTTGAAGTTTGGCTCGTGGCTCATGAATTAATTACGGCATCTTTTGGAAACTTCACAGGGGTCCTGATCTTACCTAGATGACATTCTTATTTACATGGAGACCATGGACGAACATGTGAAACTAGTGTGGTCAGTTCTGAAAAAACTGTGTGCGGCCCCATTGCAAACCGGTAGTAAAGGTAAGTAGAACCCACCCCTGCACAGTACTCTTCAATATCTTCATAAATGACTTAGATGAAGGAATAGAAGGGGAACTCACCAAATTTGCAGATGATACTAAGCTGGCAGGAATAGCTAACACCCTAGAAGATAGGCTCAAGATCCAGATGGATCTTGACAGACTTGAACACTGGGCCTTATCTAACAAAATGAAATTCAACGTAGAGAAAAGTAAAGTCCTACAATTATGTAAGAAAAACCAAAAGCACATATATAAACTGGGGGAAACCAAGCTTAATAGCAGTGACTGTGAGAGGGATCTTGGAGTCTTAGTTGACAACCAGCTAAATATGAGCCAGAAGTGTGCAGTGGCAGCTAAAAAAGCCAATGCAATCCTAAATTGCATTTTTTTTTTTTTAAATTTGATTTATATGCCGCCCTTCTCCGAAGACTCAGGGCGGCTTACAATGTGCTCAGCAATAGCATTAATAGAGGGATACAATCAAGATCAAGTGAGGTACTAACACCACTCTATAAAGCCCTAGTAAGACCACACCAAGAGTACTGCATCCAGTTTTGGTCACCACACTATAAAAAAGATGTTGAGACTCTAGAAAAAGGGCAGAGGAGAGCACTTGTTTTTTAAAAGAAGGGGATGGTGATATGCCTGTAATGGTGGCTTGATTTGTGAAAATCTGGGAGGGAAATTTTGGGCCATAGAAATAAAATATTACCAGTTGCTAAGAGATGTCCAAAGGCATCCTTGATGGGAAAATTGGGATATACCTGTCCCAAATTCCATAGTGTATTATTTTACATCTTTTTGTTGAATATTCATATTTCTTTAAATTGTCATATTTAAGACAAGGCATAGATATGTACATCAGGATCCAATCAACTCTCTTGCTAAAATGTTTTATCTAGGATTAGGGAAGACTCACCATCATGTGAGTGAGGATCTTGGAGTCTTAGTGGACAACCAATTAAATATGAGCCAACAGTGTGCAGCGGCAGCCAAAAAAGCCAACACAATCCTAAATTGCATTAACAGAGGGATTCAATCAAGATCAAGTGAGGTACTAATACCACTCTATAAAGCCTTAGTAAGACCACACCTAGAATACTACATACAGTTTTGGTCACCACACTAGAAAAAAAAAGGTTGAGACTCTAGAAAAAGTGCAGAGAAGAGCAACCAAGATGATTAGGGGACTGGAGGCTAAAACATACGAAGTACGGTTGCAGGAACTGGGCATGGTTAGTCTAGTGGACCAGGGGAGACATGATAGCAGTCTTCCAATATTTGAGGGGCTGCCACAGAAAGGAAGGGGTCAAGCTGTTTTCCAAAGCACCCGAAGGCCAGACAAGGAATAATGGATGGAAACTGAACAAGGAGAGATTCAACCTAGAAATAAGGAGACGTTTTCTGACAGTGAGAACAATCAACCAATGGAATAGCTTGCCACCAGAAGTTGTGGGAGCTTCATCAATGGAAGCTTTCAAGAAGAGACTGGACTGCTATCTGTCAGAAATGATGTAGGGCAGTGATGGCTAACCTTTTTGCCGTCACGTGCCAAAAGCGGGAGGAGCACAGGGGGTTGTACACACACGTGCCCTCACCCATAATTCAATGTGCCCCACATCCCTGTGCATATGCGCACAATCCCCTGTGCTCCCCCTGCACTTGGCACGTGATGGCACAGTGGGCCCGGTAGGCCCGTTTTTGCCCTTCCCAGGCTCCAGACGCTTTCTTGGAGCCTGGGGAGGGTGAAAAACAGGCCTTTTGGTCCCACTGGAAGTCGGGAAATGGGCCGTTTCCAGCCTTCGGAGGGCCTTTTGGGGGTGGGGAAGGCCATTTTTGCCCTCCTCAGGCTCCTTGAAAGCCTCTGGAGCCTGGGGAGAGCAAAAAACAGGCCTTCCCCATCCCCACTGAGGCCCTCCGGAGGCCAAAAACACACAAATGTGGGAACAAAATGGAGGTTTTTGAAAATGCTATCTTGAGATCCTGGAGAAAATGCAAGATAGAGCTTGGGTCCCACAAATTAATCAAAAAATAAGTCATTGACTTGCAGTGGTCACCAACTGTAACAGGGACCCTCCAGATGGCATGAAACTGTCATTCTCAGCCACTTGAACTCCTAAATCCTATGCTGTTAGAACTTGGAAGTTCTACCAACTTTTAGAGGTCTTGGTTTCTTCACCCTGTACTTGAATTATATAAAGCATTGTTCACCCTCTTCTGTTTCCTCTTCTGGATGATGAATTTGCAATTCCAATCAGAAGAAAAAGAGCAAGAGGACTGCAAACACAAAGAATAACTGAATGAGCTATATCTTACCAAGGAAAACAAACAGGTGGGAAATGGGTCTGTGTAACCAGCTGTGCTTACAAGAAAAATACTTTTGTCTGCAAGTTGATAATTCACATTGGAGCTTTTCATCACCTGTTTTCCCTTTCCTCTTTATTTATTTATTTTTTTTGCAGATGGTTGTAGAAGAAAAAGGAAAATCCAGATTCTGTGTTTCAGGTACTACAGAAGGTTGACAGCTGATAGAAATGGATGATGGGAAATGAGGTTTCTGTTATCCAATCCAGAGGTGAAATGCTCCCAGTTCGGACCGGATCGCCTGATCCGGTAGCGATGGTGGCGGGTGGTTCGAAGAAACCAAAAAATCCCTGCACACACACACCCCATGCCCAGCTGAGCCACGTGATCATCAGAGGCTTTTTTTTTTTACTTTTAAAAACATTTTTTCTACAACCTCTTCGGCCAAAAAAATGCTTTTAAAAGTTAAAAAAAAAGCCTCTGATGATCGTGCGGCTCAGCTGGGATCATCAAGAGGCTTTTAAAAGCATTTTTTCTGCAACCTCTTAAGATTGTAGAAAAAATGCTTTTAAAAGTAAAAAAAAAAAAGGTGGCCATGCCCACCCAGTCACATTACCCCCACCACCACCACCAAGCCACACCCACAGAACTGGTAGTAACAAATTTTACATTTCACCGCTGATCCAATCTAACTTCTGTTTGTTTGTGATCCCATCTATAATATCTTCTAGCCAGCCTTCTTTGTTCTATGAAGTTGACATGTATTTAGGAAGTTCTTAATTCCACACACACACACCAATTAATGGCAATCACTGCTTATATTTTGTAGGGGGGACTTAAATAATCAAGGAAGTAAGAAGACAATAATCAAAGGTTATAAAGAAATGAAAATGACTCATAAGGGTAAAGTCACCTTCTAGGGAAGATCGGAGGCACAGAAATTTAATAAATAAAAATAAATATTCAATAAGGGCTCTTGCACAAGGTTGATTTTTCAATTACACAAGTGTAAAAAAGTGTAGATCAAACTGGCAGGTAGATTTGAATCATGTAATCAGATCCGATGCTTCAGATTGATTATGTAATTTGGATGATAGCCAGTCAGCCATAGACAATTTTTTTCACCCCAAAGGGAACTGGAAGACTGAATTGAAGATTAAGTGAATTGAAGTGAATCCTGAATTGAATAAGGTTGCAATGTTGAACCCAATAAAGGGTTCAGATCAGATTTTGTGTGATTCACTAACACTTTAGGAAGTGTATGTCAACCCTGAAGCTGACCTGATCGAAGCCATCTTGGAGCTTCAGTGTTGCCACATTGGAGCTGAGGGATAGGGAGGGGGGATTTGAGATAGTTGGGACTTAGCCAAAACAAAATACTTTCTCTTGGGAACCAAGGACATTCTCACACTTGGTCAGAGGAAGGAGGAGTTATGTCACCAGGCAACCAGATGAAGCTGTGATTGGACCATGTGACTGATTGTTTTGAGAAAGTGAAAAACTTTTATTTTTAATTTGATGAAAACTGCGGGAACCTTCAGAGTCAGTTTTCACCAGATCTGTGCCAATATGATATATCCAATAAAGCTATTCTTTGAGGAATCTACCTGCCTCAGAGTTTTGCTTGTTATGGGTCTAATACTTGGAACCCTGACAGTGTAGTGAACAATATGGTGGCATCTATTGGTAGTGAGCTTCAGAAACATACAAATTATTATCCTGCAATTGATTGAAAGCATCCTGTCATATTATTTTACTGTGTGGTTCGGATGTATTACTGTTTCAGATAGGAAAGCTGTGTAGTGAGTGGTGAGGACAGCAAAAAAGATTATTGGAAGTTCACTTTCTTCTATAAAGGACATGGCATATAATCAAGGTTCGCAGTATTGTCAGGGACGCTATACATCCTCTCCATGAATGGTTTTATTTGTTACCTTCTACTAGCTGAAGCAGAACAACTAGATTCTGTAATAACTTTGTTCCATATAGCATCAACCTTGTTAACTCACAAGGCTCTCTTTTCCGCTAATAATAATAATAATAATAATAATAATAATAATAATAATAATAACAACAAAAACAACAATAACAACAATAACAACAGCAACAACAGCAACAACTTTATTGTCATTGTATGTATATACACAGTATACCCATACAACGAAATTCACTTAACACCAAAGACCAGGTCCAACACACATAACAATCCCCAAACACCCCTCCACCAACCACAAATTCCCTGCCCCTAAACCACCCAAACATCCACACATCAGACCAAGTAATTCTGTCCAACAGCTCATGATGGTGGCCCTTTAGTTCATTGTTGAGTGCAATTATAGCTCTGGGATAAAAACTATTCAGAAAATGTGTGGTCCGAGTTTTAATTGTTCTGTATCTTCTGCAAGAAGGCAGCAGTCCAAAAAGATTGTAAGCAGGATGGGAAGAGTCTCTGAGAAAGTTATGCAACTTTCTCAAACAGCGAGATTTGAAGATGTCATCCAGGGCTGGTAGCTGGAGCCTGATGATATTCTGGGTAGTTTTAATGATTCTCTGTAGAGCCTTTTTGTCCGCTACAGAGCTACTCCCATACCATGCAAGAATGCCGTATGTCAGGACACTCTCAATGGTGCTGCGATAGTAGGACAGAAGTAGCTGCTGAGATAGATTTATCTTCCTGAGCATTCTCAGGAAGTACAGCCTCTTCTGTGCCTTCTTCACAAGCATGTTAGCATTCATAGTCCATGAGAGGTCCTTCGAGATATAAGTTCCCAGAAATTTAAAACTACCCACCCTCTCCACTTCCTCACCATTTATGTACAATGGTAAGTGTACATCTCTCTTCCTCCTGAAGTCAATTATAAGTTCTTTAGTTTTTTTGGTGTTAAGTGTAAGATTATTTTCTTTACACCACAATGTCAGCCCTTGTACTTCCTTCCTGTAAGCAGACTCATTGTTCTTATTAATGAGCCCCACCACTGTCGTGTCATCCGCAAATTTAATAATTGCGTTGGTGTTATACAATGGGGTGCAGTCATGTGTGTACAAGGAATAAAGGAAAGGGCTTAGCACACAACCCTAGGGGGCTCCTATACTTAGTATCAGAGCAGAAGAATGGTGAAATCCCATACTTACCGTATTCTAAATGGTCTGTGATTAATGTATATGTAAATGTAGATGTAGATGTAAATTCATTAAACAAAGAAAAAAAATTATATCTGGAGAAGAACTAGGTGTAGTTCTACATTTACCTTGGTGAATGGATACAATAAATAAATAAATAAATAAATAAATAAATAAATAAATAAATAAATAAATAAATAAATAAATAAAGTATGATACAATAAAGGAAATTGAACATCATGTTAAATGTGGTTGGCAGGCATTCAGCAAGTGAAACGTAATTTTCAAGAACAACCTCCCCCTATGCCTGAAGAGAAAAGTTTTCGATCAGTATGTGCTACCTGCTCTAAGTTGGACACTGACCTCACAATAGACACAAAAGCTGTGAGTGGCACAAAGAACCACGGAAAGAGACACACTCAATATCACAAGGCAAGACATAAAGACCTGCATGTGGATCAAAGAGCAAAAGAAAGTATACGATGCCATCAAGAGACTAAAAGAATGGAAATGGAAATGGACTGGTCACAGAGCAAGAAGGACTGATGGCAGGTGGAACAAGGCAGTTGTAGAATGGATCCCACTGGATCAAAAGCATCCACAAAAGAAATCTAAAACGAGATGGATGGATAATATCAGCAAGTATGGCGGGCCCAATTGGCAAAAGAAAGCTCAGGACCGTATTGGTTGGAAATATGCGGAAGAGGCCTTCATCCTACAGTGGATAGACAAAGGCTAGAATGATGATCATGTATGTGCATTATGCATATGTGTGTATGTGTATGTATATTTATATATATACAGCATATATATTCTTTTGAGAGTGGACATCAGAATTTCACTTTTTTAATGCGTGCCAGTGTGAAAAAAAGTGAGGTTATCCCACTATTCTTCCCTGGGCTGTACAGTTCTAAATATTTTGCTTTTACTAACTCCTCCATACAAGCAAAACTGACTGGCTTTATAATAATGACATATTTAAAGTGTAAAAAAACTCTTCGAATCTTTTAACCACAATGTACAAAAGTACTTTTATGCCAGTGTGTGACTGGTGGAGCAGAGACCCAAGCAAGAAGAAGAGAATCTCAACTGAGGGCAACCTGCTATGTTTCTGACAAAGAGACATTTCTCCCTACGAGATGAATAGCTAGCTGCTGTGTCATCCCCTTAAACCCCCGGTCATTCCAGGAATAGCATCTAAGTTAAACATTTTGCAATACTGCATTAGAATGTCTGTGCTATTCTGGAACAGATAAATACACATTTCGCCTGTTTCAGTAAAAGAGTGGCAGGTGGGAAGATAATTTTGGCAGTCTGGACCTTGATGACACACTTTAAAAAGAAAGCCTAATTAGGGTAAACAGATGCAGGGGAGAAAACATTTATTTTCTTTTTTGGGGGGGGGATAATTACTTTTATTGAGTAGTTCCAAATAATTCCAAGTTCATTTGTGTAGATAATTGAGTATCACTACATTATTTTCCTTCCTTTTGATTTTCTGCATTTTTCTTGGCAAGGTTTTTCAGAAGTGATTTGCTACTGCCTCCTTTTTAGGGCTAAGAGAAAATGACTGGCCCAAGGTCACCCAGCTGGATTTGTGCTCAAGGACTAGAATTTGCTGTCTCTCAGTTTCTAGCCTGATGCCAAACTGTCTCCCAATTTAACTGCGATACCAAACTGGTTCTTTAACACTACACTTTAGCTATTGGTCAACAATATTCAAGAGGAGCTGAAATATTCTGTTCTAACTAATCAGTTTTAGTTTCTTTTCAGATCATATAAATAACCTTTTAACAAATAAAATAAACCTTTCACATTCCCCTTCTTTAATAGCCGTAGCTTAATAAGAAATTTGAGGGTGGAAAGAGATTTTCCCTTACCTCATCCAAAAATCTGATCAACTAAATATTTCTCTTCAGCGACCTTAGGAAAGAGAGATATTTTCCTTTTGAGGAAGGACCACGTATTTCTTCTAAATGGGACATTTGGAAAAGAGGATGCTTGATTCCCATATCCATGCTTAACAGCTGGTCTAACCCACAGGTAAGACTAGCTGCTTACCTTCTGTCCACCTGTTTCACCTTTTAGATAGAAGAAAGGTGTCTGTAACCATTCCAAAGGTGCTTTTTCTGTTTCCATTCAGGCTACTAAACAGGAACAAAACTTTCCCCAACTTTGAAGGATGTTATGCTCTATCTGCATAATAAAGCCATACAAATCCAAGCAAATCTTGTGGTCACTCAGAGACTGACGATTGGGAAATAGCTGTCATAACCATACTAACAAGTACTTATACTGTGCCACCTCCCACCTGGTTCTTAAGGTGACACAGTCCTTTTTCTTTTTCTCCCCAGACTTTATCATGAATATTTCAGGCTGGTTCCACCTAGTTCTTCCTCAAAGGTTCAACAGGGTAGTTAAGACAAACAAGTGGTTGCTCCATCACACAAAGTTTGACAAGAGGGACAAATGTATCCTAAAGCCCAGTGGTGGGTTGCTCCCAGTTCTACCTGGACCGATAAACCGGTAACAGTGATGGAGGGAGGCTCCACCCACCTGCGCCGGACGCTTCTGCGCATGCGCAGAAGCATCGCACAAGCGCGTGCGCACGAGCAAACCAATAGCGACGGGTTTTGCTACCCACTACTGCTAAAGCCTATTGGTCATGCAAATGGTTTGGATGTTGTAAAAATAATTGCTGTGCCGATTAATGTCATCCTGAGGGTTTCTGTTATCCTGTGTACATCCCATGGTCTCCCTCCCTGCTTACAGCCCTCTTGACTTTTCCCAAGACTGGTACAGCCAAACATTTCTAATAAGTACCCTACTTTCTAAGGAAATACCTATATTTAAGCACTTTAAGACAGCAAAAGTCCTGTCCTTCCTTGTGCTTTTCAGATGTTTGTGAAAGCAGGCAGTTTGCATCAGTTCTTGGTCTTGATAATGTCATCTTTTTTTTTATCAAAGTGAAGAATAATTCTTGGACTGACCTATTGTCACTGATGCTTTGTATTTCAGAGTTTCATCCTGATTCCCAAGCTGTTAAGCATCTACACGAAAGCACTGGAGGACATCATCTGGAGTGAGATGTTGAGAAGCGTGGAATTGATACATAGCAATTGGTAACTTTGGATATTGGCTGGAAGAGAGAGAATTAGCTCCAATTGAACTGTTGTAAGTGAAGAACTACCTATATAACCCCGCATCTCTATCCTACAGTAGCTGATATTATTTTCCTGTTGGGGATAACATTTCTATTTCTTCTTTAATTTATTTTCACGGTCTTTATGACATTTAACCCACATTCTAGAGATACCTTTTCTGTTTCTGAACACGCAAATCCTTTTAGAACAGACTTGCCTTTTGAGCACAGGAGATGAAATGAAAGCAAAATAAATGCCAAGGATTTTTATTGATTTTTTTTTTTTTTGGACAGAAGAATCACATTGAATTTTCTTTTAAGGAACATTCAACAGTTGCCTTGGGTTGGGCTTAAAATTCACAGACTGCAAGGCGGTAATTGTTGCACATTTTGTCATTCCAAGTGCCATCGCTGTAAATTTCCACACATTTTTCAGCTCCTTGACCTGAAGGTTCATTCTTGTACCAGTTTGTAAAATTCAAAGGATCCCCATTCCGGAAATGGAATTTCCCCGGCTCATCGCTCTCAATAATACCCAGATAGGCATAACTGTTATAATATTGTACAATCTTCTGAATAGCTTTGTTCTGATTCAGGTTCTTTGGTGCTGCAATGGAACCATGGGCTTCTTGGCAAGTCACTTCTGTTTTCCCAAACATAGATGTCTTCCCAGTAGAAGCGAACAGCTTATCTCCAGCAATTGCCATCTTTCCATCCAAGGTCAAAGCTGTCAAGAAATTTAGAAGCCTTGCTTAGATCATCCAGATGGCCTCAATCCTGCCAGCCTTTTGTAAAAAAAAAATTGAAGACCCATGGAGTCCTTGATGTTCCTGAGTTTGGTGGTTGACTTGCAGACTTTTCATTATCCAACCATTGCAAGCCAATGACCAAGTTCAGAGACCATCAAGGACCCCATAGTTTCACCCTGAACTGCATAGATTCCAATTCCATATACAGTAATTCTCAAAGTATGACAGACCATTTAATGAACATTCGGAATTATGATCAACTCTCAAAAAGCTACCTATGACCCCATTTCAAAATTACAATGGCTGCAGCAGACGTGCTGTCATTTCCTCTTATGACCCACCACAGGGTCGCTGCCGAGCCCTCCTGCTCTCCCCCCTCATCCCACCCACCCCATTGGAAGCCTTGCAGTGTTTGGGCCTCCTTTCCATATGCCCATCATGCCCCACACTGATTTTCTGAAGCTCTCTGGACCTCAGGTTATGGAAGGAGGGCAGGCTAGGTGTCCCCAGGCTGTGCTGCAGCTATCCAAATGCAGCTGCCATTTTGTGGGACATGGGTGAGACTGGGCTTGTGCCAGCCTCCAGCAGCCTCCCCCACCCAGGACAGCAATAGCAATAGCCCTTAGACTGCTTCACAATGCTTTACAGCCCTCTCTAAGGAGTTTACAGAGTCAATCTATAGCCCCCCAACAATTTGAGTCCTCACTTTACCCATCTCGGAAGGATGGAGGGCTGAGTCAACCTTGAGCTGGTCAGGATTGAACTGCTGGCAGTTGGCAGAGTCAGCCTGCCATACTGCGTTCCAACCACTGCACCACACGGCTATCCCCATGCTTCACTTAACGACTTGAACATTCCGTTTTTCATTTAATTGGGGAGAGCAAGCATAGTGTGTGTGAGGAGGTTATTAGTGTTACATTTCACCTAACAACTAATCCAACCTGTGACTAAAATGAGCAGGCTCCATGATGGTCATATCTCGAGGACCACCTGAATTCTCTTCTATTGAAGACCCATTTTTTTCCTCCATGGAGGCTTTGGGACAAGGTGTGGGGTGAGCCCTTTTAAAGAAATGGATTGATGAATGGTCCCAGGCAACAATGTATTTTTAATTTCTGTTTGACTATTTTGTTGTTTTTCAGTTAACCTGGTAAACAAGCTTTTTTTATAGCCTCCCTTTATTATTTTTACAAATAACTCAAGGTGGTGAATATATCCAACACACCTTACTCCTAGTTTCCCTACATCAATAACAGCCCTGCGAAATGAGTTGGGCTGAAAGAGAGGGACTGGCCCAAAGTCACCCAGCTGCCTTTCATTCCTAAAGTGGGACTAGAACTCACAGTCTGTTGGTGAGTTGTGGCTGAAGCCATTCAGACAGCTTTTATGTCTAAGGTAGGACTAGAACTCATGGTCTCCTGCTTTGTAGTAGACCAAATGGATGGCAAGTGGTTGGCTACACAAATGGAATTAACGAATAAATGTATAAATGAATGAACAAATGTTAAGTAAAATAATTTCTTTGTTTTCCTTTTTTCTATCACAAAGCTTGGAGAGTTCATATTCACTTTTTTGAATGATAGGAAATCACAAGTCTCATTGAACTGAATTGTTTATGAGTTCTCACTGCTGGTAAGCCTACTTTAGCAATCATGGTTTGGACTGGCGACTTGGTTGTTAAGCATAGTGGTTGCTAAATGGAACACAGTTATGCTTATGATTTGACTTCAGCTTTACTTTATGGACTTGCAAAGGTTTCATCACTGTTGTAATGGTAAACGCTCCACCAAATGAGATCTACCTGTACTTTAGTTCTGGGTATCCCCATATCCATCGAGAACATCAGTTCAAAGATAAATAGGTTTACAGAATTGACTTTATATAGTTTGATTGTTAAGCAGCAATCTGGTTGTACCCGAGTGGAACTAAGAGATTTCCCATGTCTTTTCTGTTTTTGTTTGAAAGTGGCAATAAATTTCCTGAACTGCTTTTTTAATGAGCCCATTAAGGTAAAAAACAAAAAACAAAGCAGGATTTGGACTGTACCATGGCAATATGCTGATGAAAGCTACTATACCATCTATTTAAAAATGGTATTTATTGTTTCAAGGAAGAGGTGGGATGATTGGGTTAGAAGACCTCCAAGCCTTAGTAAGACCACACCTAGAATCCTGCATCCAGTTTTGGTCACCACACTATTAAAAAGATGTGGAGACTCTAGAAAGAGTGCAGAGAAGAGCAACCAGGATGATTAGGGGACTGGAGACTAAAATATATGAAGAACAGTTACATGAACTGGGCATGGCTAGTCTAGTAAAGAGAAGGACCAGGGGAGACATGATAGCAGTCTTCCAATACTTGAGGAGCTGCCACAGAGAGGAGGGGGTCAAGCTGTTTTCTAAAGCACCTGAAGGCCAGACAAGGAATAATGGATGGAAACTGAACAAGGAGAGAGAAATAAGGAGACATTTTCTGACAGTGAGAACAATCAACTAATGGAACAGCTTGCCATCAGAAGCTGTGGGAGCTTCATCACTGGAAGTTTCCAAGAAGAGATTGGCTTGCCATTTGTCAGAAATGGTGTAGGCAGGATTTCCTGCTTAGATGGGGGAGGGGGGTTGGACTAGGTGACCTACAAGGCCCCTTCCAACTCTGTTAATCTGTTAAAGTCCCTTCCAGCCCTATGATTCTAAGTTGAATCTCTCCTGAGCATTAGGACCCTACCATGTATTCAATGTAAAAACAACAGCTTGGTAATTCAGAAGAAAAACCAGTGAATGTTAGAAAGTCTCTTGACCTCTGACAGATAAGGTAGATAGTGCACACTATTAAAAATAGAGGGATAATCTAGCTTTAGGATATCCTATTCTTTATCAGTTGGTGAAATTCAAAGAATCCCCATTCCAGAAATGGAATTTCCCTGGATCATCACTTTCAATAATGCGATGCCCTTGAAGTGATGGCCCAGTGCCTGGAGGCTGTACGGATCTGGATGGGGAGGAACAGGCTCAAGCTCAACCCTTCCAAGACCGAGTGGCTGTGGTTCCCGGCATCCCGATATAGTCAGCTGACTCCAGCGCTGACTATCGGGGGCGAGTCTTTGGCCCCCGTGGAGAGGGCACGCAATCTGGGTGTCCTCCTGGATACACAGCTGTCCTTGGAGGAACATCTGACGGCTGTTGCCAGGGGGACCTTTTGTCAGGTTCGCCTGATTCGCCAGTTGCGCCCCTTTCTTGATCGGGATTCCATGTGCACAGTCACTCATGCCCTCGTCACCTCTCACCTGGACTACTGCAACGCTCTCTACATGGGGCTCCCCTTGAGGAGCACCCGGAGGCTCCAACTGGTCCAGAATGTGGCCGCGCGAGTAATTATGGGAGCTGCATGGCGCTCCCGTATAACACCGCTCCTGCGCGAGCTGCACTGGCTCTCAGTGGTCTTCCGGGTGCGCTTCAAGGTGTTACCACCTTTAAAGCGCTCCATGGCATAGGACTTAGTTATCTTTGAGACCGCCTTCTGCCACCGACGACCTCCCATCGACCCGTGCGCTCCCACAGAGAGGGCCTCCTCGGGGTGCCATCAGCCAAGCAATGCAGGCTGGTGACCCCCAGGGGGAGGGCCTTCTCTGTGGGGACTCCCACCCTCTGGAATCAACTGCCCTCAGAGATAAGGAGAATCCAAGACCTCCGTGCCTTCCGCCGTTCCCTTAAAACTTTCCTTTTTCAACAAGCCGGGCTGGCCTAACAAATCCTTTTAAATGATTTTAAATGATTTTAAATTCGTTTGTCTTTTTAAATTTTGGGCCAAATTGAGATATTTCCTTTTAATCTGTTCTTAATTTATGTATTATGTATTTATGTGTTTTTACTTGGCTGTACACCGCCCTGAGTCCCTAGGGAGAAGGGCGGTATATAAATTTGAAGTAAAATAAAAAAATAAAACAAATAATACCCAGATAGGCGTAACTATTCACAGTCATAATATTGCACAGTCTTCTGAATAGCTTTGTTCTCATTCAGGTTTCTTGGTGACACAAATGGAATAAGAATTAAAAACTACTCACCCACTTTTAATCTGAAAAAGAGAAAGGGAAACCATTAAAAAATACCTCTTTCTATTCTGGCGATTCTGCGTTGAAATTCTTCGATGTTGTTTTGTAGCTTAGGATCCTGGCTGGCAGGCACACCTGTGAATGAAAAATAATAGAGATTCATTGTCAGATGGTTCAACTGAAATTATTAATACCATTATGACTGTCTGATCCTGTGAAATTAATTGGGACATCGCTTTTCTTTAACAATGCATTGGAACACAAACCGGCAATAGTCTGATAGATTAAAAAACAGATTGATTAACTGATTGATTTGTAGGCCTAGAGTCTTTCAACTTCAGTCTTTCAACTGAAACCAATGGATTTTGTTTTCTGTAGTAAACACATTTTATGTCTTTCTTTCTCTGAAAACTTGCATGATTCCAATGTTAAATATATTATTCAACTTTTTGAAATGAGAGACTCTGGTCACCCACCAAAATATTAATAAGAGGCTCTTGCCTCTATATAGAAAGCCCTTCCACCAAGTCCTTTAATTATTGGAAAGCCAGGGTTAGCAACGTGTGTGTGTGGGGGGGGGTAGGGACGTCTTCAAGTTTTTGTTGACACCTCCATCCATAATAAATACAAATTTCATGGCAAGATTTTGGGAAGGGGTTTGCCCTTTCCTCATTCCAAGGGCTGAGTGAAAGAAACTAACACCAAGAACATCCAGCTGGTTTTGTGCCTGAAGCAGAATTAGAATTCACCTGGTTTTTAGCCTGATGCCTTAACCATTACACCAGACTGACTCTTTGCAACAGTATAGAAAAAAAAAGTTTGGGGAAAATAACACTTACCTCCTCTCAGATTCTAGATATTGTTAATACCAATCATGAATAGAGTAGAGTAAAGTAGAGTAGAGTAGAGTAGAGTAGAGTAGAGTAGAGTAGAGTAGAGTAGAGTAGAGTAGAATAGAACAGAACAGAACAGAACAGAACAGAACAGAACAGAACAGAACAGAACAGAATAACAGAGTTGGAAGGGACCTTGGAGGTCTTCTAGTCCAACCCCCTGCTTAGGCAGGAAACCCTACACCACTTCAGACAAATGGTTATCCAATCTCTTCTTAAAAACTTCCAGTGTTGGAGCATTTACAACTTCTGGAGGCAAATTCTCCCACTGATTAATTGTTCTAACTATCAGGAAATTTCTTCTTAGTTCTAAGATGCTTTTCTTCTTGATTAGTTTGCACTCATTACTTCTTGTCCTATCCTCAGGTGCTTTGGAGAATAGCTTGACTCCCTCTTCTTTGTGGCAGCCTCTGAGATATTGGAACACTGCTATCAATGTCTCCCCTAGTTCTTTTCATCAGACTAGACATACCCAGTTCCAGCAATCGTTCTTTATATGTTTTAGCCTCCAATCCCCTAATCATGCGGTGGATGCAGTGGCTCAGTGGCTAAGATGCTGAGCTTGTCGATCGAAAGGTTGGCAGTTCAGCTGTTTGAATCCCGAGTGCCGTGTAACAGGGTGAGCTCCCGTTACTTGTCCCAGCTTCTGCCAACCTAGCAGTTCGAAAGCACATAAAAAATGCAAGTAGAAAAATAGGGACCACCTTTGGTTCCCACCAGCGTTCCACGTACCTTTGTTTGGTTCCCAACAGCGTTCCACGTACCTTTGGCGTTTAGTCATGCCAGTCACATGACCAAGGAGACAGCTTCGGACAGCGCTGGCTCTTCGGCTTTGAAATGGAGATGAGCACTGCCCCCTAGAGTCGGGAACGATTAGCACATATGTGCGAGGGGAACCTTTACCTTTACTGTTACCCCTAATCATCTTTGTTGCTCTTCTCTGCACTCTTTCTAGAATCTCAACATCTTTTTTACATTATGGCTACCAAAACTGGATGCAGTATTCCAAGTGTGGCTTTACCATGGAATGGATTATACTGAAATAAATTATAGGTGATCTGATGTAAATACTAGAACAATCTGTAAGAGTGCAATATGTTTTGTTTTAAGTTGCATCCACCCTGTGAGAATGTGAGAAATTTCTCAGAGTTATATAAATGCTGGATATATGTTTTCTTCAACATTTACTTCAAATAGAGTTGGGAGCAGGTATATTTTAGTTTGAAAGTTAATGGTTCCCTCTAGCAGTGAATTTAGGATGTTGCAAACATTCACTTTTGTTTTAGTTGCAAAGTTGTGTCCGACCCATCGTGACCCTATGGACAACGTTCCTCCAAGCCTTCCTGTCCTCTACCATCCTCTGGAGTCCATTTAAGCTCATGCCTACTGCTTCAGTGACTCCATCCAGCCACCTCATTCTTTGCTGTCCCCTTCTTCTTTTTCCCTCAATCATTCCCAGCATTAGGCTCTTCTCCAGTGAGTCCTTCCTTCTCATTAGGTGGCCAAAGTATTTGAGTTTCATCTTCAGGATCTGGCATTCTAAAGAGCAGTCAGGGTTGATCTCCTCTAGGACTGACCGGTTTGATCGCCTTGCAGTCCAAGAGACTCACAGGAGTCTTCTCCAGGACCAGAGTTCAAAGGCCTCAATTCTTTGATGCTCAGCCTTTCTTATGGTGCAACTTTCACAGCCATACATTGTAACTGGGAAAACCATAGCCTTGACTATACACACGTCTGTTGGCAGGGTGATGTCTCTGCTTTTTAGTATTCTGTCTAGATTTGCCATAGCTTTTCTCCCCAGGAACAAGCGTCTTTTAATTTCTTGGCTGCAGTCCCCAACTGCAGTGATCTTGGAGCCCAGGAAAATAAAATTTGTCACTGTCTCAATTTCTTCCCCATCTATTTGCCAGGAATTGAGAGGGCCGGATGCCATAATCTTAGTTTTCTTAACTTTGAGTTTCAAACCAACTTTTGCATTCTCTTTCTTCACCCGCATCAGGAGAGCTCTTTAATTCCTCTTCACTTTCTGCCATTAGAGTGGTATCATCTGCATATCTGAGGTTGTTGATATTTCTCCCAGCAATCTTAATTCCAACTTTTGATTCATCTAGCCCCGCCTTTCTCATGATGTGCTCTGCATATAAGTTAAATAAGTTATATAAAGCCAAAACATTCACTTTATGCAAGATTAACTGAGTAAGAATTAGCCTTCTTATTCATCAGCATTTCCACAGTACATCAAATAATCAATATTCTACAGTTGAAATCCGAGTCATGATTTTGAATTTTACAGCATGCCTGTGGTTTAGAATTTATGATTCGCTCAGTCTGAGATCTTGGAAAGATTTGCATTGTAGATGGACAAAATTTCAGAGCTCGAAATGGTTTCAGTATGGTTGATGCTGGCAATTTTCTCTTTTGGGAATTCTCTGGGATATATGTCAGTGAAAATATGCTACACTCGCTTCCTGTTGGCACCGCAGGCTCCGTGGACAGTCATTTATGACCGCCAGCCCTGTGTCTCCATAAAAGCCGCTTTGACAGCGCAAATCAGCTGTCAAACGGCTGAAAAAACTCTCCTTCGGGAAAAGAAAGAGAGGAGAGCAGTCAGAGAAAAGAAAAGAAAGAGAGGAGAGCCGGTGGGCGAGAGTAGAGCCCCCCGAAAGTCCTCTGGATCATTTCCAGAGGCTTGGAGGGTGAGAGCTCCTCAGGCAGCCCGCCAAGAAGCTCCAGAGCCAGGACGACCCTGCAAAAGTAGGGCGAGAAGCCGCGATCCGATCCTGCTTTTAAAAAGTGAGTTTGATTGATTCCAAGCACAGGCAGAGCGGAAAACAAGAGAACAAGCCTTAAAAATACAGAGCTTAACTCCAAAGTTACTTTGTTTCAATCTGAATCTTGAGCGGGAGGCGGAAGATGGCGTCTTTGTTAGGGCTTTGAAAGTGAAAGCCTGAAATGAAAGTGCTTGAGAACTTTGCGCTGGGAGAGTGGATTAGCTGCCTATTAACTGTTGGGAACTGAGAGTGCGGAGGGAAGAGAATAAAGGAAAAAAAACTACCTTGTTTGGCAATTTAGAGACTATAACTTAACACCTTTAAAGACTTTGTTGCTTTTTAAAGAAAAGGGGGGGGGGAGAAAAAAAATGGCTTCTAGACAAGTGAAACCAGGAGTTGCTAAAGGAGGGGGAGGCTCCCCAGTTGTGTCACTGGTGACACAGAAAGCACAACTTCCGGCTGATTCACAGAGCCAGACCCAGAGTCAAGATGCAGCACTTAATGATTTTAAGGAAGCTATGAAAGAAGCCATGAATAATCAAGCAACAGCAATGAGAGAAGCAATGAACAATTTAACATTACTTGTTGAAGGGAAATTTAAGAAAATAGAGGAAGACATAGGTTCGATCAAGGGAGCAGTTGCAAAGGAGCATGATAAAATAAGAGATGATATTGTTTTTGCTGTATCAGGACTCTCAAATCTTGTTATCCAGCTTGCATCCCAAACAATTTCAATAGGGGTACCCTTGTTTAAATTAATTTCAAAAAATTCTTTCATCTGCTTCTTAAGTTCTGTTATATTTTTTTCATATCTAAACAAATTTTCATTTAATCTCCATGATCTTCTCTCAATTTTTCCAGTCTCAATTTCTATCCATACTGGGCTGTGATCAGATAAAGTTCTTGGAAAAATTTTAGTTCTTTTTGTTTTAACAAGTAAATCATTTGATAATAAAATAAAATCAATCCTTGAAAAGGATCTGTGTCTATCAGAAAAGAAGGTATAGTCCAAATCTTTTGAATTATATATTCTCCAAACATCTTTTAATTCCAAATCTTCTTTCATATCAAAAAAAGTTTGTGGTAGTCTAATCCTTGACTTCGCCAGACTTTTTTAATCTAATTTAGAATCAATTACTCCATTCCAGTCTCCCATAATCAAAATAGATCTATAATCCCATTGCAATATTTTAGTATGCAAAATTTTATAAAAGTGATCCTGTTGTTGGTTAGGAGCATAAATTCCAATCACAAGAATTTGACCATGTACTGTATACAGTTCAATTGCTACAAACCTACCACCTTCATCCACTTCTATAATTTTAGCTGATAATCTTTTATTTATATAAATAACACGCCATTCTTTTTTTCCAAGTTTGAAGCTATAAAGTGTGTTCGTAATTTTGAGTTTATCAAGTATTTTTGATCTTGCGTTCTAATATGAGTTTCTTGTAGACAAATTATATCATTATTAAATTGTTGCAAATATGTAAATATTTTCTTTCTTTTCTGTGGTGAATTCAGCCCATTCACATTCCAAGACAAAAACTTAACCATCATGTATACCTTTTTGAAGCAACGAGCAGAATTGCCGGATGTCTTCCGAGGCCACCAACTTTCCTCTCCCCATGGCTTCACTATATTCTGTAGTACTCTTAGCTCCTTTTTTATATTGTTGTGCCTTAGCTCTTTCTTGCAGTTGTTTTTCTTTGAGTTGTTTTGAAACTGCATGAGTTATTCGCTGGTCTTTAGCTTCAGCCATACGAGCTAGGTCCAAAGCCACATCTCTTGTAGTCAAAATTGGAGAAGATTCTAACAGGGGCTCCTCCAGAAAACCTCCTACAGCACCCTGCGCTTCTGTTGGATCTAATTCAACCTGCTTAAGCTGCGCTTCCAACTCTTGCTGGGATTGCTTCTCCTTAGCACTCTCCTTTATCTCCAATACTGTAGATGAACGTGGAGATGGTGATCTCTCCTTAAAAACAGTATGGTAAAAATGCTCCGCTTTTTCAACAGTATTCAGTCGATATCTTTCCCCATGGTACTTCAAGATTATACCCGTTGGGGCATCCCACCGGAATGGAATCTCTAATTTGTTTAATTCCTTTACTAAAAAAACCAAAATCTTTTCTATCTTTCAACATCTTTGGCGGTAATTCTTTATAAATTCCAATTTGAGTTCCCTCCACTTGCACAGAGGAAAGAAAAGATTTTTGCAAAATATCATTTCTCATTCTTCTATCTGTGAAGTATATCACCACATCTCTAGGTAATTGTCTTTGTCTGGCCACCCATGAGTTCACTCTGTAAATTTTATCTATTTTGTAAAAAATCTCATCAGAATTGATTTTTAACAACACAGCCAAAGCATCAACTATAAGATACCTATATGGGCAAACCCCAGACATGTAATAGAAAATATAAGTACAGAGCAAAAAATAGAGGTGATTACTCATAAAGAGCTTCTTCTTTTGGAAAGGGGCAAGTCGCAATTGAAATCTCTAGATGAATTAAATCTCTAGATGAATCAAAAAATTGGGGTTATGCAAAATGAGGAAAATTTGGTGAAACAGATTAGAGATCAAAGTCAGATGCATATTAAAAGGTTGTATAATGCATTACTGGAAATAGACTCAGAAACTGAATTGGTTAAGGACTGTATGATTAAATGGGCACAAAACTTTCAGGAACCAGTGATGATGGAAACATGGGAAAAGATTTGGGTCAGAAATGTTAAATTTACGCAAGCACAAAATTTGAGAGAGAATTTTTATAAAATGTTTTATAGATGGTACTTAGATCCTAAGAAATTATCATGTATGTACTCGAATTTGCAAGCTAAATGTTGGAGATGTGAATGTAATGACGCAACCTATTATCATATATGGTGGACTTGTAAAAAAATCAAGGCATTTTGGATAAAAATTTGGTGGGTGATGCAGAACATTTTGAAAAGAAGGTTGAAATTTACTCCTCAATTGTTTCTATTGGGTATAACTACGGACTGTACAGTTTCAGAGACTAAATTGATTTTGAACTTAATATCAGCAGCTGCTGGTAGCTCAATATTGGAAGAAGGACTCTTTGCCTACTATTGAAGAGTGGATATTGAAAGTAACAAACCTAGCAGAAATGGCGAAAATCTCGGCGTACTTGAAGGACCACACGCAAGAAAGATACGTATCGGAATGGAGAAGATGGATAGATTATATTCAAAATAAGTATCAGACAAGAAAACATCAAATAGCTTATGAATGAATGTTAGTATTAGAAGTATTTGGTTATCGGTAGTGGAGTTAAGGTTTCAGTGGGGGAGGCAGTACTTTGAGGATAAGTAGATTAATCTAGTTTATGTTTGATTAAATGAAATACCTTGTATTTTGCTCTGGGAAGTCGGGTGGGGAGGGTGGGATGAAGGGGGCGGAAAGGGTGGGGGGAACAGGAGGGGAAATTTTTTTTGTATTTCTTTTTTGTAAAACTTTTCAATAAAAAAAAATATATATGCTACACTCATATAGCAAGTATTCATGTATTTCAATGAAAAAAAAACCCCTGTAGTTTAGATAATGATTTACATAATGATTTAATGTAGATGTCTACCGGGAGAAAAGAGACAATAAATGCAAGAAGTAAGAAAACTAAAATGAACAATTCAATTAAAGACAAAATTAAGATTTAAACCCAATGCATTCACGTTTTAAATTAACTGACAAGTAGGGCTCTGCTTGTTAAAAGAACTGCTAAACAACTAATTCCCACAACATTGGTCAAACTATTTAGTAAGACTGTATTAATATTATTATTCTCATCTTTCCTATTACCTATCTCCTTTTCCAGTTATGACTATAACTTTGTTGCTTGTATCTTTATATTGTTTTATTTAGTTTCCTAGTACGATTTATGTTGATTCTATCACTAAGTGTTGTATCTTATGATTTACGATGAATGTATTTTTATGATGACTATGATCATGATTTATCATTTATAGCTTTTTTGTACAATGAGAGCTTATGCACCAAAGACAAATTCCGTGTGTGTCCAGTCACACTTGGCCAATAAAGAATTCCATTCCATTCCATTCCATTCCATTCCATTCCATTCCATTCCATTCCATTCTATTCTATAATGCTTAGACTAACAAACTTCAATTGCCAATTGCTTTCTGAAGGAAAACTTCTACAATTAAGGAACTTTGGCGGGGGAGAAAGAAAATCAAGCTGATATGATTGTACATGGAATGGAGTTTGCCTTAACAACCTCATTCCAATTGCTAAACACTTCAGATATCTACCCTGGCTTGCATTTACACTAGCCTAGGAATTTTCCATCCTGCTTTCTAAAAAAAGTTATGTCTCTTTGCAATTATGGAACCTGAAGCCAAAAGCACCAGGTTGAGAAGGTAACGATAGGATTGTGGAGCAGAACCAATAACTATCTTTCGATTGCAGAAGGCAAACATCTCTGTGAAGTCAAGTGCTCTCATAAACTAATTTCCAATTATGAGAGTTATTGTAGAATGACTCTCATAATTGAGTCTCTGCTTCAAGGTGAATCATTTCAGAGAGTTTGTTTCATCCATATTTATTTTGTAAAAGGGGTTCCTATTGATTCTCCCCCCTCCTGCTTCCAAGAGCTTGATTGCCAAATTAATATGTCATGTCCAGCTGCCTAGGCAACACAACAACACACAAGGAAAGCTCGATCTTCTTTTCATTTAAGAAAATACCTAGAAGATGATTGAGTGAGTGGCACTAATTATCTGGATGAAAGCAGTTTTCAAAAATAAGGGGCACTTCTAAACCCCTTCAGAGAGCACGGCCTGTATTAGGATGAGGCTGTATTGCAAAATAGTGTGCAAGTTTTTGAAGACATCAGGAGCTTGTTTAGAACATTTCATCAGGTAATGTAGGAATCAAAGAGGTGTTAAACAGGGAAGAGGAGGACTTCCATAGTTTTGTTTGGGATTCTGGATTGGGCAAAGCATATCTGCTTAGGTCTGGGAGCCCCCAAAAAGTTCACACAAAGGATAACACTCTATCACCTGGTGGACCAGCAGGTCCTCTGACACCTTGATTGCCCTTTGGTCCTTGAGGGCCAGGAGATCCATTTTGTCCAGGATGTCCTTGGGGACCTGTTCAAAGGAAAACAGAGGTGTAATTGTCTAACATTCTTGGGCACGTATTTCGAATTTTGGATATAGAGAACACTGGACTTTTGGTTGATCGGTTCATTATGTTGTAGGTTTCTACAAGATAAAGGTTTCTAAAGATAAATATATCTTTAATAACCCAAACTCTCAAAACCTGGGGTACACGATATCTATAAACCTTATTTTCTTTTATTTATTGATGTAAAACAGCTGTCGAGGCAGAGGTAAGCGTGGCTATGCAGTCCCTCAGGGAAGCGGGGATGGGAAGGGTGCTCATCTCCAAAGCCTCTCATTTCTCTCAGCTTCAATCCATTTCTCTCTGTCTCAATCAGTTTCTCTCCCTCAGCCTCCTACCGCTTCTCAAGGCTTGAGAAGCCTCTAGAACAGCCCTCCATGATGGAGCCCTTCCATGGGAGCAAAGCCTTGGATAATCTGATCTATCGTGAAGGCCTCGTGGAGCTTCAGACTATCCATGCGCCTCTGCCAGCCTGAGTGCCCTGCCCTTCAGATCCCAATGGTGCCAGTGCCCACTGGCGGCAGTGCTCCAGGAGGGTAGGCAGATGTCCCAGGGCTGCATGTGCACACTGCAGTGGAGCAGCAGTCTTGGCCCCAGGGTGGCATCTCCCCTGAGGGTCACCCGGCTTCAGCCTTATCTTCACAGGCAGCTACGTGCTGACCCTGTTGGGATCTGAAGGGCATGGTATTCAGGCCACCAGAGGCTCATGGAAGATCTAGAATGTAAGGCTGAGGCTGGTGGCAGGGGAGGGAGACCCACTGCACTCGGCCAAAGAGCCATCTCAGAGGAACACAGCGAGACTCACAAGGCTCGCTCACCTTTTTGGCTTGGCGCGTTCAGCTTACACGGGGCCTCTGGGTGACTATTGCCTGCTTGCCTTCCCCTCCGCCTCGGGTCCCGTATCCAGCCCATGACAGGGGATGCGCCGCTTCCGAGCCGACCAGCAGGAGGGCAGGCAGCCAGCCCTCAGGGGAGATGCTGCACTGGGGCTGAGACTGCTGTTCCACTGTAGTGCACATGTGCAATCCCAGGACATCCACATGCTGTCCTCAAGTGCTGCCGCTGCTTGCTTTCTGGAGCTTGCCTTCCACCACCACCTTCTGCTGCCTTCCACCACCACCTTCTGCTGCCACTCTGGAGCTTGCCTTCTGCCGTCCAACGTTGCTGCCACCCCTCTGGAGCTTGCCTTTTGCCGCCGCTGCTCTGGAGTTCGCTTTCTTCCTTCTGCCGCCACCGCCACCGCTCTGGAGCTCGCCTTCAGAATGGATCCATTTGTCCCATCCATGCTTTGCTCCCCGGGAAGGGCTCCATCGTGAAGGGCTGTATGCCAAGACCAGGTGTTTTCTCTTGGGCCTCCCACTTTGCATGGGGCGGTGGGAGGAGGAAGTGTGTGGTCGGGAAAGCTGCCTGCAGTTCTTGTAGCCAAAGCCGGGATGTCTGCGAACCCGCAAGTATATATGAGGTCTTCTGCCTTAAGCAGAAGGTTGAACTATAAGACCTCTAAGGTACCTTCTTCTAGCCTATGATTCTAAAGTGTCCAAGACACTTTTGCTTAAATTGAGTGTGAGAGAGGGGGGAAGGGAGGGAGGAGGGAGGGAGGGAGAGAGAGGGGGTGGCTTCTTGGGGGTGCATTTTGAAGAAGTATCAAGAGAAATGCCAAAAGGGCAATCATTTTGGGATTAGATTCCAAATGAAATTGGGTCTTCAGGGTAAGGAGACAAAGAACTTTCAACTGCAGGTTTCTAAAAATCTTATTAAAGTGAATGTCTAGAGGCAGCTCTTTAACTCATTAGTCCAGAGGGAGCAAAAGAGATAGGGTCCCAATGAGGTTCTTAACTATTTAGCTCAGGAATAACAGAATAACAGAGTTGAAAGGGACTTTGGAGGTCTTCTAGTCCAACCCCCTGCTCAGACAGAAAAACTGAGGATGTCAAAATCTAAATAGAGGGCCTGGGAAAGGGGTCAGAATAACAGAATAACACTTAGAAGGGACCTTGAGGGGGAACCCTATTATGAGGATTCCAAGTAACACCCCCAACGAAAGAAAACTCCAAGGCTAGGCATTCCTCAACGTTCCATTTTATTAGAGAAGTCATATTGGCACATCTGGGAAAACCCAAACCTGAAAGTTTCCAGGTTTTCCCCACCCAAAAAAAAATCCAAGTCCTTGCCCAACACCCACGTGTCCATCACATGGTCCAATCAATGCACCGTCCCAACTGGAGATGCTTCCCAGATACACCCCTCCAGGTGCAGGGCAGAGTGGCCTTGACTCCCGGAGAAAGGAATGTTACTATGACTATATATCTCCCCAGCTCCATACAATGCCCCCTCCCAGTTTCCCACATCACTAAATGTGGCAGGCCTAAGATGGCTTCCAAGCCTGACACATATACCATTTAAGAGAAATGGCTGTCCAGTCTTTTCTTAAAAACTTCCAGTGATTGAGCAACTGGAGACAAACAGTTCCACTGTCAGGAAGTTTCTCCTTAATTTTAGGTTGCTTCTCTCTTTGTTCAGTTTCCATCCATTGCTTCTTGTTTTTCCTTCTGCTTCTTTGAAAAATACATTGCCCCTCACTTCTTTGTGGCAGCCCCTTAAAAACCTGTTGCCTATCACACTCTTGGGCAAAGCATGTGAGCCTTTTTCTCCTTTCAATGGTTCATGAAAGTACATCTATAGTATGTAGATAATAAAGTTGGAAAAAGGTGAACAACATTTTTACAGAACTATAGATACGTTGAGGCTGGGAGTGACAAGGAACAGCTGGGAGAGAAGGGGCCAGGTGAGGCACCCCTTGACGTGAGTGATATTGAATTGACCATGCCCACCCAGTCACATGGCCACCCAGCCACACTCACCCAGTCACATGACCACCCGGCCATGCAACCACTTAGCCATGCCCACCCAGTCACTTGACCACCTAGCCATGGCAACCTAGCCATTCCCACCTAGCCACGCCCACAGAACCTGTTGTTAAATTATTTGAATCCCACCACTGGATGGAGGCCTTGATTACCAAATTAAAATGTCAGGGATTTGGCCTACCCCACTTACACTTACAGAAGGGACATGCTTCTGTACACATCCCATCCTATTGGCCAAGGGATTTTGGCTGGCAGGATCAAGGAGAAGAACCTTTTCTGCCATGGTGCTCACTCTCTGGAACATCATCACCCTCAAGAGGAGATCTGACCCACTCCTTGGGCCTTCCCTAAAGGCCTTAATGGCTCTGGCAATTGGCCTGGGAGTGGGGGCAGATACAGCTCTGTCATCTTGGAGATGATTACTGGATTGAAAGATTCCACCTCTATTGTGTACCCATCCCTCTATCTTAGCTATTTCTTTGTTAATGTTTATATATTCATTGTCTTACTATTTTAATCTTTTACAATATCATTTTATCAGATTGAAAGTCACCCAGACAGTGAGATGGGCAGCAAATGAATTGAATAATTGATAAATAAATGCCCAGTTGTCTAGGCAACAAAATACAAGGACAGCTTGGTCTCCTTTTCATTGAAGAAAATACCTAGAAGATGATTGTGTTAATGATGGCACTAATTATTGTCTGGAAGAAACCAGTTTACAAAAAATAGGGGCACTTCATCCCTTCAGAGGGCATGATCTTTATAAAGATGAAGCAGTCTTGCAAAATAGTGTGCAGGTGTTTGAAGGCCTCAGCAGGTTGTTCAGAACATTTCATCATGCAATATTGGAATCAAAGAGATTTTTAAAAAGGGAAGAGGAGGATTCTAATGTGTTTTGTTTGGAATTTTGAATTGGGCAAAGCTAGATGTTGGGATAAGCATATCTGCTCAGGTCTGGGAGCCCAAGGAAAGCCAAAAGGAAGATACTCCATCACCTGATGGACCAGCAGGTCCTCGGATGCCAGGAGTGCCCTTTGCTCCTTGAGGGCCAGGAAGTCCAGTTCTTCCAGGAGGTCCTTGGGGACCTGTTCAAAGGAAAATATATACTCTTTAACGTTCTTGGGCACCAATTTCAAATTTCAGATATAAAAGAGCATTGGAGTTTCATTGTTCTGTTGTAGAAACATAAATATACCCTGAACTTCAATAACTCAAACTCTCAAACTGGTGTATACAATATCTACGATGCTCCTTTCCTTTCCTTTCCTTTCCTTTCCTTTCTTTCCTTTCCTTTCCCTTTCCCTTTCCTTCCTTCCTTTCTTCTTTTCTTTCTTTCTTTTATTTCAAATGTTTAAATTATTTCTGTAATATTCAGTGGAAAAACCTATAAAAGTTTGTGCCAGTCTATTGTCTCCATTGCATTTTATTTTTTTAAAATTGCACTTCTGTTACTGAAGTTTAAAAATGGGAAGATCTTTCTGTCTGACTATCGTCTGTCCATCTGTCTGCCTATTTGCTGCCCATCTAGTAATGAAACAATTCTGGGCAGCAAATATTTGATAAATCAAGAAATAATCTTCCCATTTTTAAACTCAAATCTACGATTATAGATTTCCCCTGAAGAATTCATCAGTAAAATGCAGACATGAGAAACCACACAGAATGTCCTTCTGTTCATTAGCAACAGGATAATCACTAATTATTTACAATTGTATTTTTGATCACTTAATCATTACTGTTGAAGTTTTTGTTATTTCCAAGCTTACCTGGACAATTTATCTGCGCATGAGCTTCTACCAGCAAAGCAGCTGTTATAGCAAGGATCTGAACCAGCTGGGAGGACAGCATCTTTTTCAATCAACTAAATGAAGAAAAATGTTTTCAGCAGATTTCACCTCGCATCAAAATAATCTTTTATTTCCAAAATGGCTCATGACAAATTGGAAGAAAAAAAAAGGTTGAAGCGATTTACACATAAATATAATGAGCAGTTTATTTAAATTAGGGAATGACATGATTATCAATAATATCAGTATGGTGAGTGGTGAAAGGTAAAAGGTAAAACATAGGCTAAGGAGACAATTTTTAAAAATATCAGCCAGAGTTGCAGCATTCCACCCTCCATGCATCAAATAAGGTTTCCTTCATAATCCATACCTCAGTTTTTCACTTTTTTGATGAAACAGCTACTTGTACTTCTGGGAACAATTTGATGCTGCAAAGAGTATTTATGGAAAGTGTTAAGTGCATATTAACACCTATATAGTCTTGATTTTGGCTGGTGAAGATCCATAGCATTGCATTATGGAGCATCTCCATGTCTCAAAAAGTTATATTACTTCACTATGGGAAGATCAGATCTTCTTCAGGTTAAACTCAACTCCTAGTGACTTCAAAAACACATTAATGTAGTCTCTGGGCAAAATCATGGAAGTGGATTCTCTTTGCCTTTTAATTTTTTTTTTAATTAAACTTTTCTGGGCACCAAAGTAGTAGCCACATCTAGTCCATCTTAGGATATCAAAATTAGCCACCCAGCTTATTTCCATATCTTAAGTTCCACCAGTTCGAACTTGTGTCCCACCACAATTGGAACAGGTCAACGCTGTTAGTCCATTCTGCTGATTCAAGCAATATGTGAACATATCTTTAAAAAAAAAAATTATTAGAATTGGGAATACAGAATAAAAACTAATCAGAACTAGTCATTAGAATGGAAAATGAGGGAAAAAACCAGGGAAGAAGAAAAGAGCAAAACCAAAAATGGAGAAACTGAAGAACAGAAACAAAAGGATTATAAAGAAGTAATATCCAATTTTCTTTGATAGCAGCTATAAGTATAAATATAAGCTAATCTCTTACCCTATGTTTACAGCAAAGATTTTGCTTTTCCTATGGTCCATTACTTTTAGTCTAATCCTCAAGACTGTATATAATGACTTCATTTTTCTGTTTTCCACAAAAATCATTTATAAGGGGTGACAATCATCATTAAACTTAGATTATTTCTAATGAAAGCAGTCAATGTGGCCATCCTACCAAACATTAAAATTTCTTCTTGATAGAGAACTTGCATGTTGTGTTCTATTTTACTTAATAATAGACAAAAATTTAATAATTGCAGTCCGCAGCAGTGAAGGAGACCCTTGGAAATAATTTTATTATCTTTTGTTTAGAAAATATTTGATACTTCCTCCCTCTTTAAGCTAGGCATTTTATTTGCATCTCTTTATTCTACTGGTAGTTATGACATTCTCAACAGCATTTTCTTTAAACTGATAAATTAAAAAGATGAAAATATCTAAATGACAACTCAGTGCTACCCTTCTTTATTCCAAAATTATATAAATTACTTTAAAATTGCCCTTCTCCCCCTTTTCAATTTCTGTTCCAATTAAGTCAGCATGACAGACTAAAAATTATTATTATTACTACATTGCGTGATGTGTTAATTTTAAAATTGGCATGCATCTTTATGGAATTCTAAAACGTATCAAGGAATGTAACTACTCAAATAAATAGTTCTGCTAAACTATTAGGACCCTTTTACAATAAACTAGATAGTGGTTGTAGCTTTGAATGAAGGATTTCAACTTACCCTTTCACTTCAGGACAAAATAATGAGGAACAGTGAAAAATTTCAATATATAGTGTACGTGTATACAATTGTTGTCTTGTCTTCATTCTCTACCTGTCCCCTCTGTTTTATTTACATAGCTGTTCTGTTACGGAAAAAGATTTAGCAAAGCTAGAATAGTCGTCTGTCAATACCGATTGTCTTTCAGAAATAAGATATACACAGTATATTTTTAAAAAATCCATGTTCTTGGACAATACAATAGACCAATGGAGAGAGAAAAAATCTTTCTGTTGGAAACTGTTTGCACATATAAAGTTTCTTTACATATAAAGGATATATAAAGGATATATGCCTCATAATTTTTGATGCCTATCCAAACAGAGAGCTACAAACTCTTCTCTAGAAATTTGACAAAAAAAACGCACATTCTTTGTATACATTATCTGTCCACATAGTAACAGTATGTACACAGACAGAGGGAACAAAAACACGATTAGAAATCTGACGTGGTTGACTTGGAACATATACCATGAGGAGGATGTCCTGTTCCAAATTGAAGACATAAAAAAACAATCCACAGAAAGAAAGAATTACTACACAAAATTAGTTATGCAATCCTAGAATCCAACAGTTGGAAGGGTCCTATAAGGTGACAAATACCAACTTTTGCTCAGGGTGTCAAAACAAAGCACCCCAAACAGTTGCTTAGTTAGCCTCCACTCAAAAACTTCCACCAAAGGGGATTCTGCCCTGATAGAAGCCATAATGATATATTAAATTTCATGAATAATTATGGAAATAACACAGATTACTAACTTGCACAAATAGTACAGTCCCAGCGATTCATATAAAGACATTGTCACAACATGTGTAACATTACTCGTCTTTTTGTTCCTAGGTATCACTGTCAAACTATTTTTTTTCTGTTAGGATATTTTCCATAAGATTCCAACAGAATTTTCTTTCCAATGTTTTAAAATCATGATTCCATCTCTGGAAAGTAAGTAGGATACAGGTCTTTAGGCAAGTAATCAAAAATGCTATTATATCTCCTCTCAGTTATCTTTCTCAAGGCTAAACATAGATAACATCCTCAGCTTCTCTTTGCTGGGTTTAGGGTCTAGTCCCTTTGACCATACTTTTTAACATTCTCAGCATCTATTCCACCTTCTCTGGTTTTTACTGAAAATTGTGATGCCCACAACTGATATGGTCTTTAGTAGTAAGCTCTGATCAATCAATTTTTGGACCAGTAACATCTTTTGAAATCCACTTAAGAAATATCACGTAACATTCATAATGCAAGTTGTTCATAAATATCCATTTAGAAGAGATTACCTATTTCTTTCAGTGACAATTTTCATGTATAAATCCAGTGCCATTTGTATACTAAAATCATTTTTATTAAAGAAAAAGCTCCATATAATTACATTTGAATAGGTACTTCTCATCAGGTTTCCTTACCAAAACTGTTTTTTATCCAAAGGGTTCCTTTTTTCAAGTTATACATAGTTGTAAACCTCTTTTATCCTAGGAGATAAATTTATGACCTGAAAAATAACATTATTTTGCAAAGGTCAATAAAATCAGATCACTTTGATGAAATGAAGTGGAGTAAATTTTTAAGGTATCCATAGGGTATTGTTATCTGTCATGATAATGAGAATTACTTCCTTTGGGAATAAAACACACTTTAATATTAGGTGAACTCAAACACAATATCAAATATGTTCATGAGAATTTCTATCTATGGAAATTGAAGAATTATAAAGAGAGGATTACAAGTCTGCTGTCCCTGGTGGCGCAGCAGACTAAAGCAGCAGACTAAAGCACTGTTATTAACATCAGCTGCCTGTAATTACTGCAAGTTCAAATCTCACCAGGCTCAAGGTTGACTCAGCCTTCCATCCTTTCTAAGGTAGGTAAAATGAGGACCCGGATTGTGGGGGCAATAAGCTGACTTTGTATAAAATATACAAAAGTATGAAGGCTATTGCTTAACGCATTGTAAGCCGCCCTGAGTCTCCGGAAAAGGGCAGCATATAAATCAAATAATAAAAAAAAAAGAACCTCAGTCTCTTCTCTTCTCTTCTTCCCTCCCCTCCCCTCCCCCTTCCCCTCTGCTCCTCTCTGCTCCCCCCTCTCTGCTCCCCTTCCCTCCTCTCCTTGTTGAGACTTTGCACAAAGTGCAGAAAAGAGCAACTAAGATGATTAAAGGCCTGGAGACTAAAACATTTGAAGAACGGTTGCAGGATTTGGGTTTGACTAGTCTAGAGAAAAAAAGGACTAAGGGGGACTTGATAGCAGTGTTCTAACATTTGAGGGGCTGCCACAAAGAAGAGGGGAGTCAAATTATTCTCCATAGTACCAGAAGGCAATGCAAGAAGCAATGGATGGAAACTAACCAAGGAGAGAAGCAACCTGGAATTAAGGAGAAACTTCCTAACAGTGAAAACAATTAGTCAGTGCAACAGCTTGCCTCCAGAAGTTGTGGGTGCTCCATCACTGGAAATTTTTAAGACAAGCAGGGGGTTGGACTAGAGACCCCCAAGGTTCCTTCCAGCTCTATTATATTCTAATTCCAATCAGTAAGATGGACTTTATTGCCATTCCAGCTTCTACCATATCTGGGATGCAAAAAAATTGGATGACCACCAGATGTCAGCAAGGAGTCCTTAACCTTATTGCTGCCATCTATAGATCACTTGCATTTTGATAGTCCAGATACGGCAATCTTAACTTTGAGTCATAGGTAAACAAATGATTTCCAGATATAATTCAGCAAATGGGTGATAATGGAAGTCCGCATGGATATGATAAATGGACTGGGTATAGTTCTGTAGGAATCTCTTTATGTCACATCATCCTAATTTCTGAGATCCTATGCAGCAGCAGCCTCTTTGGCTGAAGCAAGACAGCTGTGAATGCCCAAGGGAGCCTCTTCGGCTGAAGCAAGACAGCTGTGAATGCCCAAGGGAGCCTTCACAGAAGCTAGGAGCATAGTGTGAAACATCCATCTGGGAGAGACAAAATTGGTCTCTGTATGTGAGCAGATGATGAAGAAGAAGAAGAAGAAAAAGCCTTCTGTGGCATGGTTGAGGGCAGCAGAAGAAATGGAAGCCTGTTGCAATTATAAGGTCAGAGAAATCATAGATATTCTTGAAATATTTCTGGATATATTTTTTTTCATTGTCACTTATTAAAAAAGAAGATATCACCCAAAGTGGCCCCAACTTGGCTTCTAACATAGTTGAGACAATAGTTGAAACATTGGAATCCTATTTGAAGTCCAATCATTTAAAGGACTTCAGTCAGTGGGAAACCATTTATTATAAGTGAATTCTCCACTCTTAGACCTTTTCACCTTCAAACAGCTTTGTAAACAAAAGCTTGGACTCCATGATGTGGAATTAAACCTTTTACAAATAACACTTTATAATTTCTTTCTTTCGTGCAAGGCAATAGCTGGACAGCTCCCCAAACTCTCTTTAAATGCTTTCACTTCCTTGATGCTCATTGCCCTGGAAATGATTTCTCTTAACAAATATTAGGTGATTGTTTAAATATTACAGGAACAACCAGTAATTAACTTTACACAGTGTTAGTTTTTCTGTAAGATGTTCAGACTGTGTATTTAAGAGTGTGCCCCTACCCTGTTTGTGTACTAATCAAGCTCTATTGAAGGGGTCATCAGAAAGTATCATTTTTAAAAAATATATTTATTCATATTCTTTTTATGAGATTCATTTTCAGTCATTCTTGATCCTGGTTTGAAAAGGACTTTTTGTTCTTTTACTCTGTTCTTGGTACCATTAATACAGTGGTGGGTTTAAAATATTTTTACTACCGGTTCTGTGGGTATGGCTTGGTGGGAATGGCATGGCATGGCTTGGTGGCCGTGGCTTAGTGGGCATGGCAAGGGAAGAATACGGTAAAATCTCCATTCCCACCTCACTCCAGGGGAAGGATACTGTAAAATCTCCATTCCCTCCCCAATCCAAGGGAAGGTTACTGCAAAATCCCCATTTCCTCCCAATCAGCTGGGACTTGGGAGGCAGAGAATAGATGGGGGCGGGGCCAGTCAGAATTTTTACTACCGGTTCTTGGAACTACTCAGAATTTCCACTACCAATTCTCCAGAACTGGTCAGAACCTGCTGAAACCCATCTCTGCATTAAGAGATAAGTCCGATAATGATTAAATTGCACTGAATCCATTCCTTACAAAGGGTTATCAGATTTTTTGGAATATTTAGCATACTGTATTTGGCTATATCTAATGTTTTCATCTCCTATAATCACCCTTGAAATGGTTTGGAATAAGAGGAATTCCAAACCATTGGAATGGCACAAAATCACCCAGATGACTTCATGGCTAAGGGAAAACTAGAACTCTGATTTCTACTCCAGTATCTTAACTACTGCCCCAAATTGTCTCTTTCTCTTGTCAGTGTAAACTGGATTTCCAGGTGATTTTTCCACTCAGATTCTAACCTGGATCAAACGAACTCATGTTTTTGAAGGCAATCAATGTTAACTGCTCTCCTTTCAAAATACTGAAATTATTAGAATTATGATGTGTCCTAAGGAATGAATGAATGAGAAAGAAACAGTCAGAAGTATGTGGGGGTGTGTATCCTTAGTGCTTTCTGGGCTTGCTTGTTTTCTTGCAGATCTTTCAGTACCCAACTAGGTAACATCATCAGTGCCAGTAAGGAATGCTGTTTGCTGTCAGTTTACATTCTAGTGTCTTGCCCTGTCAGTATTGGTGTGGGCAATCTTAAGAGATTCTTTGGTTGGGTTGTTTGCTGCTGTTCGCTCTTTGGCAAAACCCTTGCTTGTGTTTTGTTTACTTGATTGTTGGTCTGATAACCTTGGAGTTAATCTATGCTGATCTGAGTGCTGATTGCTGGTGGAGAGGTGCTTGGGGCCTTTTTGTTCCCTTTTGGGTTGCATGATAGTCTATTTTGCATAGTCTATAGATCAGAGGTGGGTTTCAGCAGGTTTTGACCAGTTCTGGAGAACTGGTAGCAGAAATTTTGAGTAGTTTAGAAAACCGGTAGTAAAAATTCTGACTGGCCCCGCTCACATTTATTTTCTGCCTCCTGAGTCCCAGCTGATTGGGAGAAAATGGGGATTTTGCAGTATCCTTCCCCGGAGTGGGGTGGGAATGGAGATTTTACAGTATCCTTCCCCTGCCACGCCTACCAAGCCACACCCACAGAACCAGTAGTAAAAAATTTTGAAACCCATCACTGCTATAGATGTTGATATCTACTTATCTCTTGATGGCTGATGTGTCTGAGTGCTTCTAGAAATTACCTGGTGTTTTTGGACTTGACTTAGTCTAGGATGGTCACATTTATCAGAATCAGAAGTGCTATACAAACACAGGGTACTGTCTGCTTATTTCCCTCCCCTCTGTCATTAGATTCATATTCAGTCTATTAATATTTGGTTTTGAGAGACTTCTAAACAAATCTCATTGCTAATGAGGAAGCCAATGTCCATAGGCCTCCCAAAGGGCTACTTATTAATTGAGTAATGGAAACATAACAGATGCCCAAGTGGGATGAGGCACACACTACTCTGAGCAAGCAAGCTGAATAACTGGAGGAAGGAGTCTTCGGGAAAATTAGTAGTCAGAAACCTTTGGAATGCTTTTATTGTAGCTCATTAACCAGTTTATTTTAAATGATAAAATAGTTTGTTCTTTCTAACATCACCCCTTGTAAAATTGATCAGAATTGATATTCTTTCCTCTTGGTTAACTTCTCCAATGGTCTCAGTATTGTTTTCAAATTGAATAGATAGATAGATAGATAGACAGACAGACAGACAGATAGCGTAGATAGATATGATAGATATAATTATGACATTCGTGTCCAGATTTACATTAGTTTTTGAAAGACACAAGAATATTCCTGGAGAATTCGGAAAGACACATATAATTTTGACAATATCTGAATATGCCCTTATAAAAACTGCTCTGCTGTTTAGATGGGCATGCTTGAGATAAATTAATTCTAACCCAAAAGAACAATCAAACTCTAATCATCTATAAATCAATATTTTAATTTCTTTTAATTATCCAGAAATTGGAAATGCTTGATTGTACCTACCACATCATCATCAAAACCCTATCCTCACATTTGTTACTGATTTAACTCTCATGCTTCAGAATATTGGGAACTGTAGAAGACTGAAGGCTGATGAAGACTTTACAACAAATATATTCAGAAGACTACAGTTCCCAGAAGCCATGACAATTTCTTTGGTTTAGATGTTAAAACAGGAAATTTTAAAATTCACAAATAATGAGACGATACTGGTTGCATTTTTTGTCATTCCAACTTCCATCAGTTTGCATCTCAACACAATTTTCTGACCCTTTTCCATTTGGCTCATATCGACGCCAGTTGGTATAATTCACAGGAGTTTCATTGAAATACTCGAAGGCTCCTGGAACTGAACTCTCCTTAATTCCCGAGTAGGTGTATTGATTTTGTTCTTTCACAATTTGCAAAATAGCTTCATTCTCCTTTTCATTCATGGGTTTTGCAATGGAACCCCCTGAAAGTTGACATGCTTGGATTATTGCATCAAAGCCAACTGTCTTCCCATTGGTAGTAAATATTTTGTCCTCCACCTTATTTATCAGTCCCCTCAAGGCTAGAACTGCAAAAGAGAAGAAAAAGCATGATTATACATTTTGTCCTACTATTTGGCAATTCCTAAGTGCAAATTATCATTTGTTTTTGCAACAGCCACACCATGACTATGCATTGCATAAACTAAATACATTTGAATTAATCCTGGTCTGATACATGCTACTCTCTCAGATGTCCCTCTATAAATCTGTTCCATTTCCGTAGTAATCAAAAATATCTCTCTAAATGAAAATTCAGATTGAAATGTTTCGGAGTTTACTGGCCAGATACCCTTCCTGACGCCTATGCGGAGTTTGCAGCAGATATTTTCTCTTTGTGTCCAGAGAGAAAAATATCTGCCACTACCTAGGATTGAACTCACAGCCTCCTGATTATGAGGAGAGAGCTCCACCTTTAGGCCACCATGCTGCTCTTTTGAAAGTTTACCATAGAAAATTTAAGATCAAAATTATCAAAATGAATCTAATTTAGATCCTAAAAAATTATCATGTATGTATTCTAATGTGCAAGCTAAATGTTGGAGATGTGACTGTGATGATGCAACTTATTATCATATATGGTGGACTTGTAGAAAAATCAAAGCATTTTGGATAAAGATTTGGTGGGTGATGCAGAATATTCTCAAAAAGAGACTGAAATTTACTCCACAGTTGTTTTTACTGGGTATAACTACGGACTGTACAGTTGCAGAGACTAAATTGATTTTGAACTTGATAACAGCAGCAAGATTGTTGGTAGCACAATACTGGAAGAAGGACTTTTTGCCTACTATTGATGACTGGATATTGAAAGTAACTAATTTAGCTGAAATGGCTAAAATTTCAGCATATCTGAAGGATCATACACAAGAAAGGTACATACAGGACTGGAGAAGATGGATTGATTATATTGAAAATAAGTATCAGACTAAAAAATATCAAATAGCTTATGAATGATTTCTTTTATTTGTATAAGCGTTATATAAGTGACATTAGAAGTATTATGTTTAAGAAATAGGATTTTATATATGGGGGGTTAAGAATTTTTTTTTATAGGGATGTTAGTTTAATGATTGGTTATGCAATTTAGATTATTGTTAAAGATCAATAGAAATACCTTGTGTTCTGCTCTGGGAAGTCGGGGAGGGGGAGGGGGGTTGGGGGGGTTGTGGGGAAAATATGTTTGTTTTTAAAACTTTTTCAATAAAAAAAAAAATTATCAAAATGAACATGGTTTAATTTAATTATTTAATTTAATTTAATTTAATTTAATTATTTAATTAATTTAATATTTAAATTTATATACCGCCCTTCTCCCGAAGGACTCAGGGCTGTGAACAGCCAGAAGTAAAAAACATCAAATACAAAATATAAAAACAGTTTAAAAATGAATTAATCAATTTGGCCCGACAGTTAAAATCCCCCATTAAAAATCCAAATTAAGACTTCCGGGTTGGCTCCGCAGCACCATTGACGGTCTTTTTAGACCGCCGCCCCCGTGATTCCGTTGAGCCGTTCTGACAGCGTTAATCAGCTGTCAAACGGCTTGAAAATCTCCCCTTCGGGAAAAGAAGGGGAGGAGAGCAGGTGGGTGAGGGTAGAGCTCCCTGAAAACCCCTGGATTAATTCCAGGGGTTAGGAGGGTGAGAGCTCCCCGTTCAGCCCACTGAAGCTCCGGATCCGGGGGGACTCTGTTTTTTTTACAGAGCTAGGTGTTGCGTCCAATTTCTGCTGTCAAACAGAAGATTAAATGATTTCAAAAAAGCAGGCGGAACAGAAGCAGGAGGACAAGCTTTTTGCAAGTATAGCACTTAACTCCGGGGATACAATGTTTCTAATTGGATTTTCTGAGCTGGAAGTTAAGATGGCGTTTCTTTGTTGCGATTTTAAAAGGGAAAGTTAGAAAAAGTTTTTGCTAATAGACTCGTGCTCAGAGACTGGCTTTAAGTTGCTGGAATAGATTTTGAAGAGCTGTTTGGGAAAAGATTGTTTATAAAGAAATTGCTGAATGCTGCTCAAAAGGATGGCTCTGACTTTATGATTTTATGGTTGTGGGAAGAAAGAAAATTTCTTTAAAATAAAATGGCTTCTAGGAAAGGAGATCTTGAAAGTGCTGGATGCTATTTGGAGGTGTCAGAAACGAAACAGTTGTCTGATTTACAGAGTTGTAAGGATTTTGATGCAGAACTTACAGAATTTATAAAAGAAGCCATGAATAATCATACTGCAGCTATAAGTAACCAAATAGCAATTCTTAAAGGGATAACAACAGAAATGACTGAGGAAATCAAAACAACTACGGAGCATGATGACAACTCAGGAGATATTGCAGCAGAGAGGGTGGAAGAATTTTCTCAAGAATTTTCGAGCTTACTCTCTGCTCTTTTCGGAAAAATTGATAGAATCCTTCAAAATTATGACTTGGTTTGGAAAAAAGTAGTAAATGACCAGACTTTCGAAGTTTCAGAAGATGAAGGAGATTTGTCAGTGGCATCTATACATTTAATAGAAAAGAAACAATTGAACTTTTCTTCACAAACTCTTGACAAACTTTGGTTTTACAGACGAAGGAATGAACTGATTTATATAAGCATGAAGAGGCGATTTGGGGGCTCTAAATCAGAGGAAACTTTTTTAAAAAGGGGACAATTTTTGCAGTTATATCAACCTCAAATTAAAATGAAAAACCTCCTCAAAATAGAAGTAGGAGGGATGCAGAAAGATTGGAAAAAATATAAAAAGAAAGCAAGAATGGAAGATTAATCTTTTCTTTTGGCTTTGTAGTTGTTCTACTCATGGTTAAAAATGATTATGTTGTAGGTATTATAACTACTGAGGGGGGAAAAAGTATAAAGTTAAATATTGATTTTTAAATATGATGTACTAATGGTTGATTAATCCTTTTTGGTTTTTTAGTTTATGTATTAATGGTTAATTATGTTGTTGATTATCTTTTAAATTTTAAAAATTGGAGGGAGGAATAATGAAGGGGGGAAATTTAGAAATTTAAAAAATGTAGAAATTTAATTAGTGAATATCTAAGGTTTATTTTTTGTTATGAGATTTTAAAATAAGAAACCAAGAATGGAAGATTAATTTTTTTTTTTTTTTGGCTTTGCAGTTGTTCTATTCATGGTTTAAATTGATTATGTTTTAGGTGTTATAACTACTGAGGGGGAAAAAGTATAAAGTTGAATATTGATTTTTAAATATGATGTATTAATGGTTGATTAATCTTTTTTGGTTTTCTAGTTAATGTACTAATGGTTAATTATAAAAATGTAGAAATTTAATTAGTGAATATCTAAGGTTTATTTTTTGTTATGAGATTTCAAAAAATCTGAACTTTGAGAAAAGTAGGAGGGGGAAAAATGTTTTTAGGTTTGAATGTTTAAGATTTGTTAATGGTTTTAAAATTCTTAGAGTTATTGGATTACATGTTACTTTGTGTTTATATAAAGGGAGGTTGATGAAATTGTAAAAGGGGAGTTAAGGGGTCTTGGGAGTTATTAAATCTTGCAGTTAGCTAGTTTATTTTAGCGAATGTTTGGTGAAATCTATGCCCTGTTTTTGTTCTGGGAAGTCGGGGGTGGGGGGTGGTGAGGAGGGGTTGAAGATTGAGTTTACCAAATTGATTTTTTTTTCTTTTTTTCTGATGATAGCATGAATGATTGTTTATATTGTATACTTGTTTGATCAGAAAATAAAAACTTTTTTATTAAAAAAAAAAAATCCAAATTAAAATATACAATTGGAGAGATTAGGCCAGCCCGACTTGATGAAATAAAAAGGTTTTGAGGACCCGACGGAAAGTACGTATGTCTGGAATCGTCCGTATCTCTGGGGGGAGCTCGTTCCAGAGGGCAGGTGCTCCCACAGAGAAAGCTCTCCCCCTGGGGGCCGCCAGTCGGCATTGTTTGGCCGATGGCACCCAGAGGAGCCCCTCTCTGTGGGAGCGTACTGGCCGGTGGGAGGCTCTTGGTGGCAGAAGGCAGACCTGTAAATATCCAGGCCCTAAGCCATGGAGCGCTCTAAAGGTGGTCACTAACACCTTGAATCGCACCCGGAGGACCACCGGGAGCCAGTGCAGCTCATACAGGAGAGGTGTTACATGGGAGTGCCATGGCACTCCCATAATCACCCGCGCGGCCGCATTCTGGACCAGTTGGAGCCTCCAGGTGCTATTCAAGGGGAGCCCCATGTAGAGAGCACTGCAGTAGTCCAGGCGGGAAGTGACGAGGGCATGAGTGACCATGCGTAAGGAGTCCCGATCCAGAAAGGGACGCAACTGGCGAATCAGGCGAACCTGATAAAAAGCCCCCCTGGCCACAGCCGTCACATGCTCTTCTAAAGACAGCCGTGCATCCAGAAGGACACGCAAGTTGCGAGCCCTCTCAGTGGGGGCTGTACAGCCTCCAGACAATGGGACATCACATCAAGGGCATCATTGGGGTGGTCCGGGGTGGAGATTTAAAGCTGAGTGTCAGCGTACTGATGGTACTTCACCCTGAAACCACGGATGATCTCACCCAGCGGCTTCACATAAATGTTGAACAGAAGGGGCAAGAGGACCGACCCCTGCGGCACCCCACATACAAGGCACCTCGGGGTCGACCTCAGGCCCCCCCGTCAACACAAACTGCGACCGGTCAGAGAGATAGGAGGAGAACCACCGCAACACGGTGACCCCCACCCCAACCCCTCCAACCGGCGCAGCATGATACCATAGTCGATGGTATCAAAAGCCACTGAGAGATCTAACAGGACCAGGACAGATGAACAGCCTCAGTCCCGAGCCCTCCAGAGATCATCAACCAATGCGACCAATGCCGTTTCCATGCTGTGCCTAGGCCTGAAGCCTGACTGGAACGGATCAAAATAGACTGCTTCATCCAGGTATTGGGGGAACTGTCGCGCCACCACACTCTCAACAACCTTCGCCACAAAGCGAAGGTTGGAGACTGGATGATAATTTGCTAAAACAGCTGGGTCCAAGGAGGGCTTCTTGAGGAGAGGCCTCACCACCGCCTCTTTCAAGGCGGTGGGAAAGTAGCCCTCTCTCAAAGAAGCGTTAACAACCCCTTGGAGCCAGCCTCGTGTAACCTCCCAGGAAGCCAGCACCAACCAGGAGGGACACAGGTCCAATAAATATGTGGCCGCGCTAAGTCTACCCAGAATCCTGTCCATGTCTTCAGGGGTCACTGGGTCAAATTCTTCCCAGATAATGCTCTCAAGACCTGTCTCCATCACCCCACCTGTATCTACCCAGTCAGAGTCCAGGCCTTCCCGAATTTGAGCGACTTTGTCATGCAGATACTGCACAAGATCCTCAGCCCTGTCCTCCAAGGGGTCTTCTTGCGCTCCCGGATGGAGCAAGGAGCAGGTCACTCTGAACAGGGCTGCTGGGCGGTTATCTGCAGACACGATAAGCACGGAAAAATAATTAAACTTTGCCGTTTTTATCGCCACTAGGTAGGTCTTAATATGAGACCTTACCAGTGTTCAGTCGGATTCGGAAAGGCTAGTCCTCCAACTGCTCTCTAGGCGTCTTTTCTGGCGCTTCATCTCCCTCAGCTCCTTGGAGAACCAGGGAGCTAAGTGAGATCGGCGGCAGGTCAGAGGCCGCAAAGGCACGACATGGTCCAAAGCTCCAGTGGCCGCCCTATCCCAGGCAGCCACCAGGTCTTCAGCCGGGTCGTGAGCCAGAGCCTCAGGAAATGGCCCAAGCTCCGTCTGGAACCTATCACGATCCATCAGGCGTCTGAGGGGGAACCACCTAGTCGGTTCTGCCACACTGAGGCGGGGTGTAGAGGTTTGAAGGTCAAATTGAAGGAGAGAATGGTCAGACCATGACAAGGGTTTAAAACAAAAAACAGGACAGTCCAATCAAAAAGCTTCCCAGAACACTCAATCTCCAAACATTTATTCAGATATTTTTGAATGCTAGAACTTTAATTATTTAATTTGATTTGGAAAATGGTTACACCTCTGATTTCCAAATAGGAAAATGAATATTTCTCTTATTTTTACGTTTGAAAATATACGTGCAAAGCTTCCTTCTCAAAAAGCAATGGAGAGTCCAAATAAATGCAAGATTTTAGAGGAAATGAAGCCTATCTCACCATCCCTTTTCAAAAAATATTTTTTGCCTCTCATGAAAGCTACTCCTGGTAGCAGGTATTTGTTTTACAGTTTTGGTCTCCATAATTCTAGAATAGGAAAAGCAAGCAGCACACCTCCTTCAAGTCTTAGGATCCTGTCTCCCAGATTTCTGAGCACTTTCTGCATGTCTGGATCGAGAAAAGCTGCACGGCCTGGAAATAAATAGAAAAGCGATCCATTTAGCTTCGAGGAGCAGAGCAAATCCATTTCTTTGCTCTGAATTTTGTCTCTGGAGAATACTGAATTTTCCTGTGGCCTGTCAAGTATTCCACATGGAATACTACATCCAGTTATGATCACCAGAATACAAAAAAGATGTTGAGTGTCAGCCTCCGCCTTTACTGCTTTGGCTGCCATAGTAACGGGAGGGGGGAGAGCTAGATAGCATGGGGGGGGAAGCGTGCTGGAGGAAACGAAACTGATAGTTAAGCCACCAGATTGTATCTTTGAAGCTGCCATCGGGCCAACGGTCGTGGCATTCCTGATTGATGAATCTGCCAGACATGTGCTTCCACCTGACCGCTGGGAGACCTTTGGATTGGATGATTTATGGTGGACAGTGGGAGGAGATGCTTTCTATATGCAATTTTCGCGCGCATTGCCTTAGATTCTGCTTTCCTTTGGTTGCATTCACTTCATTTTCTAGTAAAAGTACCTTTCTCTATAAACAATGGAGTTTGGGTCATTCTTTCCTGGACTTTGAAGGAAGCACACCTGACATTAAGCAGAATCTCACCTCCAGCCATCCCGGATAAACACCGAGGGGGCTGAACCCAAGATATGTCTGACCAAGAGAGTGAAGGAGATCAGATGTGAGCTTCTGGCTCTACTATAATTTCACTTCAAGTGGAGAAGGAAGCTGAAGAATGGATGGAAAAAATTCAGCTGAGAGAGGAGCCAGAGGAAGCTAGATGGTCGAGGGAAGGTTGCCGGACTTGGGGAGGACCCCCCAAGGAGTAAGCAGCTCCAGACCTCGTAAGGGAGAGGCGGTGTGGCTGCAAGAGCAAAAGGAGAGCCTCATGATTGCTCAAGTGATGAAACTCCTCCCCGATGCCAAGGAAAACCGGAAAAAACATTGAGTCTTATGTATTCCCTGTGGGGAAGGGAGACTACCCCAGACTGGATCCAGAAGAGACAGCCTGTGGGGGAGAGGAAGAGGAAGCTGGGGAAGAAACATCAGGCTTCTGGGGCTCAAGCGAGGGATGCAGCAGCCCAGGGACCCCCAGCCTTACAGGCCCCACCCCGCAGGTGCAAAAAGCCAAAAATTCCCCCCTAACTGGAAAATATGATGGGAACCCGAAGACCTTGGGGCTTTTCTTGACCCAAGTGTGGAACCACATGCAGGACTGGGGGGAGGATTACTTATCAGATGCGGCATGAGTGAGATGCGTCACGAATGTCTTAGAGGGAGTAGCAGCTGAATGGATAGTGGTCCTCCACAATAATAACTCTCCCTTGCTGAGGAATTACAACCTGTTCATGGAGGCGGTTTGAAGACCACCTAGCCGAGCGGAAAGCGAGACTCAGAATGAAGGGTATCCAGCAGGGCCGGAGATCGGTGGCAGAATACACCCAAGAATTTCACGAACTGGAACCCTACATGACAGGGTGGTCAGAAGCGGCCCTACTGGAGAGTTTCAAGGACGGACTGAATGAAGACATATACAAAGACTGTAGAGCACGGGGGGTCCCCGAAGACTTGCAGAGTTGGTACGTAGTAGCTGAGGATGTGGAAATCGAGCTGGCCCGAAGCCGACTCCGAGGGGGCCGTGCAGGGGACCCGTCATCCCCCTTCTACCGCAAAGGAGCCCCAAAGACGGGCGCGGGGAGAGTGCAATTCAAACCAAAATTGAAGCCCTTCACATGTTTCAAATGTGGAAAGGAAGGCCATCGGGCTGCCGAATGTTTCTCCAAGCCAGTGCCAAAATCTACCGGCTCGGGACCAAAGAAGGCTGATAAAGCACCCGCAAAAGCTCGTGAAACCGCCCTGAAAGGAGAAGTCATTGAGTTCATTCCCCAAAACCAGGATGAGTTGGGAACTCCGACCACCGCGGATGACAGCGGGACGGACTCCGACTCCGACGATCTGGTGAGTCACACTGAGGGCCCCATGCTCATCCCCATAGAAATAAGGGTGCCGTCCACAGGGGCACATGCGCAGATGTTAGCCCTATTAGACTCTGGGTGCACCAGGTGCATAATCAGCCCGAAAATGGTGGAGAAAATGGGCCTGAGGCTAAAAATGTTAAAAAGGCCCATTGCGTTCTGTCAGTTGATCAATTGCAGGAGGGGGCCCAGCCAGCTTTGTGACCGAACCCATTGAAATGCAATTGGGGGATCACATAGAGACCCTCAGGTTTATTGTGGCCCCTGGCATGGAACGACCCCTCATACTTGGACTGCCCTGGCTCCATAGATGGAACCCATGTGTTAACTGGAAAATGGGGTTTTTTCACATTCACACCGGAAAACCGAGACTAGAGAGGGAAGAAAACCCCCTGGAGTGTTATGAAATGGGGGTGAGGGGTACCCCAGACCGTGAACCAGCTCATGAGTAAACACACTGAGACTGAAATAATTCTGACAGAGGCGTCTTGTGTAAAAATATAATTTATTTTAAAACATTTAAAAAGCACTATGTCTTTAAGAAAGCACGTTAAAAACAAAGTCTTATCTGGGTATGTGAAGCAAGGCTATCTCCCTAGATCCCTCTCCACAATACCGAAACAGTTCACAAGAGAATAAAGCCAGCATGAAGGTAAGCAGCTTCGGTGTCGATACATCATCAAGGCAATCCAAGTGGGGGCAGCACAAACTTCACAGCTAAAAGTCACCTGAAGTAAAAACAGTTCAAACAGAAAACATTGCTTGAAGCTTGTGGGAGGAAAAAGGTCCAGCAGAAGTCCCGATGATAGCTTGCGTGCTTCAAAACAGCAAAAGGCAAGCATCCGTGGGAGTTTCTCTGCAACAGCGTCTGGAGTCCTTATCTGCATTCTTCTCCCATTTGCGGCGTTGCACTAAGCTTCCTGCAGGAGCTGTGCATTTAGGCCTAAACCAGGAGTCTAGGCCCGAGTAGCAAGCGAAAAGGTCCTTGCTTATATGGGGAGTTAACCTGCAATTAACTAGGGCGGGGAAGGCTTGCAGGTAATTACAAACAGGAGATGGCTTGATTGAGACCATACTGTTTGTGAGTAGGCAAGTAGCCACAGCAATCCTGGAAATACTTGTGACATGGAGGACGGAGTAGAACACGAAAGGGCGGAAGTGGCAATAGGCCACATCGAAGGGGAGGAAAAGATTCCAAAGGAGTATTGGGATCTCCGAGAAGTTTTTAGTGAAAAGGCCTCGGATGTGCTACCCCCCCCCCCCCCCACACACACACAGAGCTACGGACTGTACCATTGAAATACTCCCTGGGGTGAAGCTCCCTAAGCCAAAGATCTACCCCATGACCCGAGAACTAGGGGAATTGCAAAACTTCATTGATAAAAACCTAGAACGGGGTTTTATCCAACTAGCCAGACCAAGGGTGGTGGCACCTGTAATGTTCCGAGAAAAGAAAGATGGCTCCTTTCGTTTGGTAGTTGATATTTGCGTGGAAAACGTTTACCCCCTGCCGCTCATGAAGGACATGCTAGCACATTTAGGAAAGGGGAAAATTTTCACCAAACTGGACTTACGAGAAGCATACTACAGAGTGAGAATCAAGGAGGGGGATGAATGGAAAACCGCGTTTAACTGCCCACTGGGATGTTTCCAGTTTCGAGTGCTCCCTTTTGGACTACAAGGAGCCCCTGCTGTGTTCATGCAATTGATTAACAAAGTACTGCATGAGCACCTGTATAAGGGGGTGCTGGTTTACCTGGATGACATTCTTATCTACTCTGAGAGCATGGACGACCATGTGAAATTGGTGCGAACTGTCCTGAAAAAACTCAGGGCTGCTGAACTATATACCAAACTCTCTAAATGCAAGTTCCACCAAAGCAAAATTGACTATCTTGGATATCGCATATCGCATGAGGGAATAGAATTGACTATCTTGGATATCGCATATCGCATGAGGGAACTGGAAAAGTTTGGGCAGTATTAGAATGGGCCATGCCACGCACCCGCAAACAACTACAGAGTTTCCTCGGATTTGCTAACTTCTATAGACAGTTTATCCCCTCGTTCGCCAAAATCATGCTGCCAATAACAAATCTTCTGAAAACAAAAGGTGAAGTAAGACCAAAGTCCTCACAAGCCCTTGAATGGACTATGGACTGTCAGGGAGCATTCGAAAAGTTGAAACGGTTGTTTGCTGCTGAACCAGTCCTCAAACATCCGGACATGGAAGACCCTTTTATAGTACAGGCTGACGTGAGTGATGTGGCAGAATGCAGAAGGGAAATTACAACCCTGTGCCTATACGTCCCGCAAATTGTCAGAGACCAAAAGGAGATGGGCCATATGGGAGAAGGAAGCTTTTGCAGTGCGATGGGCATTGTTAACGTGGAGACAATTTCTTGAAGGAGCTAAGCATCCTTTTGAAGTTTGGACTGACCATAAAAACTTGGAAGCTTTGAAAACACCGCGTAAGCTGTCACCAAAGCAAGCTCGCTGGACTCAACATTTCAACCGTTTTAATTTCACTTTACATTACCTTCCTGGTGGAAAGAACTTCATGGCGGATGCACTTTCCAGATGCAATACAATACAATACAACAGTACCAAGGAGGAAGTGGTTCGGCCTATCATACCTGTGACACAACTAGCAGTGCCAGTAACTACCAGAGTGTCAGCATTTCGCTGGCATAGAGATAGATAGATAGAAAGATAGAGAGAGAGAGAGAGAGAGAGAGAGAGAGAGAGAGAGAGAGAGAGAGAGAGAGAGAGAGAGAAGCTCTGAACTTCTGCCTGCTAAATCCCTTTGATGTCCGGTTGTCATGGAAATGAAGGGGGGAGACATTCCTGGGAAATGATGTGACAAGAAGTCTGAAGAATGACTTGGAAGATAGCCAATGAGAAGCAGATATTTGGGGATCGGAAAGGGAGGGATTGGGGGGCAAAAGGTCAGTCTTGTCCGCATCGAGTCATGATCCGGTGGCTGTGCTCAATTAAAGAAAAGATTTCCTTAAAAATTGGCAGTTTGGAAATTCATTTATTTTGAGATAGCATCGAAGTCTGACAGACGGACAAGACTCAACTTTCCAAGCCAAACTGGCAAACCTCCAGCCCTCCAGCTCCCTACCAGATGTTTGGACAAATTGGAGGCAAGGTTCTGAAGCCATGGCAGCAAGCCAGCTCTCTACTGAAAGTCTACTTCAAACGGCTGTGAACCAGCCACCCCTCCCTACTCCAGCCAGCTTGGATGCAACGGGGCCACCCCCTCTCCCAGCAAAGCTGCAACCCCCCCTTCCCCCCCACTGCCACAGAATTATCAAGGACAGATGATTGTGCTCCAGCCCAAGAGAAGAAAAAATGATGAACCTTGGTGGACTTTGCCAAAATCTGCAGAAGCTGAATTCCCCTTTCCAGACGCTAAAGGTAAGGGGAAGCCCCTGAGTGAACTGGGAAGGGCGGATTGGTTATGGGATTGGCAGAAGGCCAGACAGAAAGAAATTTCAACCCTGCCACTCGAAAGCCCCATGAAGGAGTTAAAGCAAAATTTTGAACGTGCTGTCAGCCTGGAAGACGGTCCATCCTGCAGGCCCAAAGATAGAAGGAGGCCAGCTGACCCTGTTGAACTAAGTCACCATAGAAGGGGGCCCAGCCCTTCCCCCTCCCACACCAGAAGGAAGGAAAGTCCCAGTTTGCATCCATGGGTTCCTCCTCTGCCCAGCAAACATACCAGCCTACGCAAGGCATCACCCCCCCGCCCCCGAATGAGAGATGAGGAAGAAGCCCAACAATACCCCAGACAGGCACACAGAGCCCAGCCATGAGAGGACGGGCCACCGAGGGCAGAGCCACCCCGGTTCAGAGGGAAATTTGATGGGGATCCAGACCAGGTGGCGCAGTTCGACGCAGCTGAGGTCTATATCGAGAGCTATGGGCACCTTTACCCATTCCCCAGAGCCCTGGTCAATGCCATTTCAGAAGGGCTGGAGGGAGAAGCAAAGACTTGGTCATCAGCCCTCTACAAGAAGAGCCCCCCAACTGCAAGATGCAGATGATTTCTTGCAACTACTGCGGGCGAGGTATGAGGAAGTAGGGGAGGACCCATATGTGGAAGACGAACTCAGAAGCCTAGTCCAGAGAGGGAAGCCCATCAAGGAACACATTCGTGAATTCCGAAGAGTTGTGGGCACCTTGCCTCCCCTACCTGAGCGACTGCTAGTGTATTTTTTCAGAACGAGCCTAGATAAGCGGATCGCTCAAGTGACCGCTTATCGGGACATCCCAAACCGACTCTCTGAATGGTTCCGCGTGGCGATGCAAGTTGAAAGGGGACTGCGCGCCAACGACATGCTAAAGCAACCAGAGGCCAGGGAGAGATACCAATCGGACCCGAGGCCACAAACCAGACGAGGAACCATGGCACCATGGCCTACCCAAAGGCCTTTCGTTCCACGGAGCCCAATGAGATGCTACAGATGTGGAGGAATAGGCCATCTAGCAGCAGCCTGTGGAACCCCGGGCCCGAGGCCAAACCCTCAGCCAAAGGCATGACGAGAATGGGTCCCCAAGTGAGCCACTGATGCGCCACGAAGTCTCCTCCCCGGCACAGAGGTCTTCGCCCACCTGACCAAGACAAAGGGAATCCCGGATGATGGAGACCAATTCCCCGACTTGTATGACAGCGAGGACGAGGGTGAAGACGACCCAATGGTGAGTGGACCCATCCACCCTTTCCTTTTCCCCATACGCCTAACAGCCCCAAAGACAGGTACCCAAGAGACTTTCCAAGCCCTGATAGACTCGGGCTGCACTAGGTGCCTGATTAATCTACCCACAGTCCTAAAATTGGGGATCCAAGCTAAGAAGCTCAACCACCCAATTCGATTTGAGCAAGTTGATGGGACCCTAGTAGGTGGAATTTGAGCCACACACCTGACCGAACCAGTGAAGCTAGAACTAGGGGATCACTGAGAGATGATACGGTTCATAATAGCCCCCAAGATGGCCGATCCAGTCATACTGGGACTTTCCTGGCTAGACAAGTGGGGTCCAGTTATCTGGTGGCAAGAGGGGACCTGCAGATTGAGGATAGCCAAAGGGCCCCAACCTCTGCTGTTCCAACCAGAACAAACACCCCACACACTCGGGCCCCAATGTCTCCCGGCTGAACAAAAGAAAATGGCACCGACGCAAGGGCCCCTCCCAGAGGGCACCACAAAGCAGCTGGGGCCCACATCCAACAGCACCCATGAAACAGAGCAGATCCCAAAAGACTACCAAGACCTAGCACAGGTATTTAGCGAGACCGAGTGCGACGTCCTACCTTCCCACTGCGATTCCGACTGTGCCATCGAAATCATCCCTGGGGCGAAACTTCCTAAACCTAAATTGTATGCCATGACGCCCTGTGAAATGCAAGAGATGCATACACAAAAACCTATGAAGGGGTTTCATCGAGCCAGTCAAACCGTGGGTCGCAGCAGCGGTCCTCTTCAAAGAGAAGAAAGACGGCTCTATGCATCTGGTAGTTGACTTTCGGGACTTCAATGCGGTCTGCGTACACAACTTATACCCCCTCCTCCTCATGAAGGACATGCTAGCCCACCTGGCCAAGGGGAAGATTTTCATCAAACTAGACCTCCGCGAAGCCTACTACCGAATGCGCATCAGGGAAGGAGACGAGTGGAAGACAGCGTTCAACTGCCCCCTGGGAAGTTACCAATTCAAGGTGATGCCATTTGGGCTACAGGGAGCCCCAGCCGTGTTCATGCAATTGATAAACGAAGTTCTGCATGACCACCTGTACAAAGGGGTCCTCGTCTACCTAGATGACATTCTCATTTACACGGAGACCATAGTCGAACACATACCCCTCATACGCAAAGTGCTGGAAAAACTGCTGAAAGTGAACCTCTATGTCAAACTGTCAAAATGCGAGTTCCACCGATCGCGTCTGGACTATTTAGGTTACCGAGTGTCAAACGAGGGTATAGAGATGGACCCGGCTAAAGTACAATCAGTCCTAGATTGGTGACCCCCGCGCACCCGCAGGCAACTACAAAGCTTCCTGGGTTTCGCGAATTTCTACAGGCAATTCATCCCCTCCTTTGCAAGAATTGCCAAACCTCTGACGGGCCTCCTAGAGACAGGAAGTCCGACAACGAAACCCCACCTGGGACAGCCTCTACAATGGGACTCGGCCTGCCAACAGGCATTCGAGACACTAAAACAAATGTTTGCAAAAGAACCGGTCTTGAAGCATCCTGACCCCGAACAACCCTTCGTCATCCAAGCAGATGCCAGCGATGTAGCAGTAGGGGCAGTCCTACTCCAAAAGAACAGCCAGGGGGACCTGCAACCTTGTGCCTACACATCCCGCAAACTTACCGATGCAGAGAGACGATGGGCAGCGTGGGAAAAAGAAACGTTCACGGTGAGATGGGCGCTGCTAACCTGGCGACACCTGCTAGAAGGAGGCCAGACCCCGTTCGAGGTTTGGACTGACCATAAAAACCTGGAAGCCCTCAAGACCCCATGGAAGTTATCGCCCAGGCAAGTCCGGTGGGCCCAATACTTCAATCGTTTCAACTTCGAGCTGAAGCACATCCCAGGGGGGAAGAACTTTCTGGCTGATGCCCTCTCCCGAATGCCTCAATATAACAGTGAACATGAGCAGATAGTGAATGCCATCATCCCCTCTGCCCAAGGAGTGGGCCAAGTAACCACCAGACGGCAGCATCGAGACCAGCAGGGGCAACCAGCAAGTGACCTAATGACAAGGCTCAAGGCAGAAATGTTGGTGGATCCCTGGTTCCAAGACAATCAACATCTCCTAACAAAGAGAGATGGCCTAGCATGGAGAGGGATGAAACTTTATGTCCCAGAGACCTTACGCACCTTGGTCCTCAAGAGGAGTCACGACGTCAAACCAGTGGGACATTTTGGTTTCCTAAAGACTCTTTATTTAGCACGGAGACAGTTCTGGTGGCCCCACATAAGAAAAGACGTAGACAGCTATGTAAAAAGTTGTATCACCTGTGCCACAATGAAAACCCGACCAGGGAGGCCCCCGGGGCTGCTACAGCCAGTAGCTGAACCGTCAAGGCCATGGGAGGAGATTGCTATAGACTTCATAGTCGAACTGCCGAGGAACAGCGGAAACACAGTAATCTGGACTGTAATAGACTTATTCTCCAAACAGGCACATTTCATACCCTGCAGCGGACTACCCTCAGCCCGCCAATTGGCCAAACTGTTCATAAAACACATCTACCGCCTGCACGGAGTACCCAGAAGAATCATCTCCAATCGAGGCGTCCAGTTTACTGCGAAGTTCTGGAGGGAATTCCTTCGATCCATAGGATCATCCCAAGGCCTCAGCTCAGCGTTTCACCCGAGCACCAATTGGGGGGGGGGAGGCGGAGCGATTGAATGCCATGATAGAGCAGTATCTGAGGTGCTACATGGACTACCAACAATCGAACTGGGCGGACCTCTTATCGTTTGCTGAGGTCGCATATAACAATGCTGTCCACAGTAGTACAGGACTAACCCCATTTAAGATAGTGAGCGGCATCGATTTCGTCTCCATGCCAGAGTACCCGAGGGAGCCTCCTTCCTCAGTTACCTTGACCGAATGGATGGCAATGCTAAGAGAAACCTGGGAGAACGTCAAGAGGGCGTTAGACAAGGCAGCACGGTCTTATAAGACACAAGCAGATAAGGGGCTTCCGGTCTGGCTTCTGCTGCCGCCAGATGGTCCTTTGAGACCGCCATCCCCGATGCCTGTAAAGAGCCGCCTTTACACTTGAAAAACTCCATTTCCTGATGGAAATGTGAGTCAGAGCAGGCGAGGGCAGGTAGAGCCCTCTGCGAAGTCCCCAGAGTTTTTTTTTAACTCTTGGGGACGAGCAGGTTGTGGCTCCCTATTCCCGCTCGCCGCTGCTCCGGACTTCGGGAGAACTCTGCCTTTTTGCAGAGCTAGGCGCTGGAACCAGATCAATCAACGAAGCTAACAGATGGATTAATTAAAAAAGATGAGACTTGGACTTGGGACCCTAAATCGCAAGTATCCTTAATGATTTTACAAGCATTTTAGAGTGAAGGAGAAAAAAACTTTAAAATGGCGACTGCTGAGGCTTGGGAAGTAGAAGAAAGCCGAAAGTGAGAGTCCTTCCGTAACAAGCTACAAAGTAGCGGAATAAATAGTCCTGGTTAGAATCTGGAAGAAAAATATCTATTTTAAGTTCCTTTTTTCTTGGAGATTTGTACTTGATCTTGTTTGGGGAAAAGTTTTCTTTTCTTAAAAAAGAGTTTGTGTGGCAAGATGGCATTAAAACTAATAAAGCCTGACAAACAAGCAGTTGGGGGGGGTGTTTCCCCATTTGCAATTATGTGAACAAGCTCTGAGCTTACAGACTCAGCAGAATGGCTTTAATTTAAAAGAATTTCTCCAGGAGGAAATGGCTAGATATCACGAGACTGTGAACCAGAAACTTGAAAAATTTAGGCAAGAAATTAAAGAAATGATACAACTAAAGTATGATAATTTGCAACGAAAGATTGTAACAGTGACTAATGCTTTTTCAGAAATTGTTATAAAAAAGGATACAAATATCAAGTTATTAGAGTCTAAAATGGAGGAAGTTGATAACAAGATTTATACTTTGGACAATAAAATACAAATAATTGAAAATGATTTGATAAATATTCAAGACAAAAGTTTAGAAGTAAAGTTTAAAAAGGAAGCTGGTCATGAGACCTACAATGCAGAAGATATAAAGCAAGGAATTGAAAAAGAAATTACAATGATGTAATACAGGCTCACAGAATTTGCGGTCAGAATGAGAGGGTTACAGGAAAATAATAGAGATGATTTAAGAAAAATATCTGCTCAAGTTCTGGCCGGGATTTTAAAGGTTCATCCTGAGGAGGTATCTTGCAAGATCGACAAGGCTTATAGAGTAAATTCTTGGATTGCAAAGCAAAGGCAATTGCCTAGAGATGTGGTGATTTATTTTACAGATAAAGAAATAAGAAATGATATTGTGCAAAAATCTTTCAATTCTACTCTACAACTGTACGGAAGAAAGATCTGGATATATAAAGAGTTGCCGCCTAAGATTCTAAAAGATAGAAAGAAATTTGAATTTTTGGTGACTGAGCTAAAGAAACAAAATATTTCATTTAGGTGGGACGTTCCAGTGGTATAATATTGAGATATCAAGGATAAAGATATCAGCTAAATACTGTTGAAAAAGCGGAAGAATTTTACTACAAGGTTCTCCAAAAGCAAAACCAACAAGAGATAGAAATTCAAGATAAGCAAAAGGAGGTGGAAGTAATGGAAAAACAACAAGTTACAGAGGTTCTTGTAGATGAGCCGCTTTCGGATTTTTCTTTAGAGATCTCAGCTGGATCATTTATAAATACAAGAGAGGCGGCTCTGGATTCTAAAGTGATGACTTACCAAGTTACAGACCAGCATGGAAATCAATCAGTGGATATAAAACTCACAGAACCAGAATGGAGATTTAAACCACAAAAGCAAACCAACAAGATCAAGTTATAGATCAGCATGAAAACCAAATAGTTGATATACAAATTACAGAAATGAAATCAGGATGGAGATCCAACCCACAAAAAGTCAAGAAAAGAAGAAGCAGGTCTCACAAAAACAAAAACTTTTAAACTAAACAACAGTGTAATGCTAGTTATTTAAGAGATGATTGAATATATGAAAAGATAATCAAAGTATTGGTTTATATTATCCTGAGGAGAGTGACAGATCTCTGCAGTGCTGTACTTTTGGGATGTGAAAAGGGCCTTAAATTGAATGGATTGGAACTATCTTTTTTTGGATTCTTTGATAAATATACTACGTTTATGCTGAGCCACAAGGCAAGAGTGTTATGAGATTGGGGCACGCAGATGATCTGGCTGTTACCCAATTACGGTGGTTGGAATTAATAATTTGGATAAAAGACACCTCTACAGACACTATATGGAATACAAATATAAAGTCACTTGGGTGGTTGTTGTTTTTTTGTTTTTTTTATGAAGATTTTTGTTATTGATGGGGGTAGATGGTAATTGAAGATACCGAACATACTGTTGGAATTAGGATGTGATGTTACCCTAACATGGGTGATGGAGTTTACAATCCAGCTGAAAGACATTACAGAAGATATTATATGGATTACAAGCCTAAAGTCTTTTTAAGTGGATTTTATTTACATAAGGGAATATTTTTTAGTGTTGTGGGCAGAAGAATAAAGATACTAAGAATTATTAAGTATGGTAGTCTTGTAGGAAAGTGGGTGGAGACAGGTTAGTTTATTGATTGTTTAGTCTAAGAAAAGGGATATTATGTTTAGATATGAATATATGTAAAAGATTTGAGTTAAGAGTTATAACGATGGGGGTGAAGGAAATGGGTAGACTATGAACTGAATAATTGTTAAATTAGGATTTATTATATAGTTTTATAGCGGAAGGTTGCTTTGAAATGTTATATTAATATATATAAAAGATTTGACTTAAGAGATATACGTATGGGGGGTAGAAAAGGATAGATTATGAGCAGAAATCGCTAAACTGGGAGATATAATATTATTATGCTAAATTAGGAGTTATTATATAATGTTATAGTAGAATGTCATTTTGAAATGTATAGTATAAGGGGGATATGATAATCTTATTAGAAAGAAAGGGTCAGCATATGGGATGGAGTAAGGGGATGGTAAAGTATTATATAATCTGTTATGAATTTGGGTTTTACTATGAAGAAGTCACAGGGGGGAGGGGATGGCGAGGGGGGGTTAGGGAGGAGGGGGGGAAAAGGGGAGAAAAAAGTTGTATTTGAAAAACTTTTTCAATTAAAAAAAAAAAAAAAGACACAAGCAGATAAGCACCGAGCCCCCCAGAGACCGTTCCAAGTGGGGGAAAAGGTCTACCTCTCCACCAAGTACTTGAGACTCAGACTCCCGATCAAAAAACTGGGGCCGAAATTCATAGGGCCATTTCCAATAGTAAAAGTAATCAACCCGGTTACAGTACAATTGCAGTTGCCCTGGTTACTAGGGAGGATACACCCCGTTTTTCACAGTAGACTCCTGAAGCCTGTAGTAGGTTCAACTTTAAGGCCGGTGCCACGGGATCCCCCAGGGCCCTTAATTGTTGGAGGCCAGACCCACTATGAAGTACAGCAAGTTCTTGATTCGAGGTGGCACAGAGGGCGCCTCCAGTACTTAATTAAGTGGAAGGGCTACCCTTTGTCAGAAGCTTCCTGGGTGAAGAACACAAACATCCAAGCTGACCGCCTCATAGCTAAATTCCATGCAGATCACCTGGACAAGCCGGGAGGGGGTGGGGTACCCCCTCGGAGGGGGTGAGGTACTAAACTTGTTGTTTATCTTATGCAGGCCCCGCTGGGAGAGTGAAGGGAGAGGGGCCGGATGTCAGCGTTTCGCTGGCATAGAGATAGAGAGAGAGAGAGAGAGAGAGAGAGATAAGCGCTGAACTTCTGCCTGCTAAATCCCTTTGATGTCCGGTTGTCATGGAAATGAAGGGGGGAGACATTCCTGGGAAATGATGTGACAAGAAGAATGACTTGGAAGATAGCCAATGAGAAGCAGATATTTGGGGATCAGAAAGGGAGGGATTGGGGGGCAAAAGGTCAGTCTTGTCCGCATCGAGTCATGATCCGGTGGCTGTGCTCAATTAAAGAAAAGATTTCCTTAAAGATTGGCAGTTTGGAAATTCATTTATTTTGAGATAGCATTGAAGTCTGACACAGAGCACAGACGAGGGCCGACCCAGCCCTCTCGGGCAATTTGCTTCAGAAATTAGAAGAAGCTCTAAAGACTGACAAGTGGTTTCGAACCCACTCGAATGAATGTACACTCCATGATGGACTAGCTTGGATTGGGGCCAAATTGTATGTTCCGGCCAGTTTAAGAGTACCGGTGTTGCAGCATGCTCATGACGCCAAGACGGCGGGACACTTTGGATTTGTTAAAACTCTACATCTCGTTAAAAGACAATTCTGGTGGCCTGCACTCAAAAAGGACATAGAGGCATATGTAGCTAGCTGTCTGGTGTGTGCCTCAACTAAGAGACCTCCGAGGAAGCCACCTGGTTTACTTCAGAGTGTGGCAAGGCCAAATGCTCCTTGGAAAGAGATATCCATGGATTTTATTGTAGACCTGCCGGAGAGTGGGGGATGCACAGTCATTTGGGCAGTAACGGATTTGTTTTCCAAACAAGAGCATTTCATCCCTTGTTTTAAAATCCCTTCAGCTAAAACCCTTGCAAAATGTTTTATTCAACATGTTTATCGATTACATGGGGCTCCAAAATGTATAATCTCGGACAGGGGTGTGCAATTTACCTCCAACTTTTGGAAGGAGTTTTTAGGGTTAATAGGCTCGGCCCAGGGGTTAAGCTCCGCCCACCACCCCCAGACAAATGGGGCTTGTGAAAGAACCAATGCAGTGTTAGAACAGTACCTGAGATGTTACATAAATTACCAGCAAGATAATTGGGTGGACTTATTGCCATTTACGGAGGTGGCGTATAGTAACTCTATACATAGCAGCACTGGTTTCCATTTAAGGTGGCCTCTGGCCAAGAGTTTGTGCCAATCCCAGAGCTACCACAGGATAACCCACAGAACCCCTCTTTAATTGAGTGGATTGAACAACTATAGGGTACTTGGGCAGTAACTCGAAAAGCTTTAGATGACGCACACTGAGCACATAAAGCCCAAGCTGACAAAAAGAGGTGCCCGGCACACATTTACAAAGTGGGTGATATGGTTTATCTTTCCACTAAATATTTACAGACCTCCCAGAAATCAAAAAAGCTCGGAGCAAAGTATGTGGGAACTTTCCCAATCACTAGACTCATCAACCCAGTCACAGTTGAATTAGAATTGCCAAAAAATTTGAGACAAATCCACCCTATGTTTCATGTTAGCTTACTGAAACCGGAACATTCGTCCCCTTTGCGTCCAAACCAGGACTCTCCTCCGGTCCCCATACTGATAGAAGGGGAACAACATTTTGAAGTTAAGGAAATCTTGGATTCTAGGAAGCATCACGGTAAAGTGCAGTATTTGGTGGCCTGGAAGCATTTCCCATTATCTCAAGCTGAATGGGTGAATAAACGTGATGTTGTTTCACACCAAATATCCTGATAAACCCTAATTTCTGTGTTGTGTTGTTTTCTCTTTCCCTATTTAGGACTAACATCTCTTCTGCAGAGGGGCTGAATGTCAGCCTCCGCCTTTACTGCTTTGGCTGCCATAGTAACGGGAGGGGGGAGAGCTAGGTAGCATGGGGGGGAAGCGTGCTGGAGGAAACGAAACTTATAGTTAAGCCACCGGACTGTATCTTTGAAGCTGCCATCAGGCCAATGGTAGTGGCATTCCTGATTGATGACGCTGCCAGACATGTGCTTCCACCTGACCCCTGGGAGACCTTTAGATTGGATGATTTACGGTGGACAGTGGGAGGGGATGCTTTCTATATGCAATTTTTGCGCTTATTGCCTTAGATTCTGCTTTCCTTTGGTTGCGTTCACTTCATTTTCTAGTAAAAGTACCTTTCTCTATAAACAATGGAGTTTGGGTCATTCTTTCCTGGACTTTGAAGGAAGCACATCTGACACTGAGATTCTAGAAAAAGAGTGACTTCCGGTCAGCACCGCAGGCTTCGTGGACGGTCTCCTTAGACCGCCAGCCCCATGACTTCCTAAAAGCAGCTTGGACAGCGCAAATCAGCTGTCTGGCGGCTGAAAAACCTCCCCTTCGGGAAAAGAAGGAGAGGAGAGCCGGTGGGCGAGAGTAGAGCTCCCCAAAAGTCCTCTGGAATAATTCCAGAGGCTTGGAGAGTGAGAGCTCCCCAGTCAGCCCGCCAAGAAGCTCCGAATCCGGGACAACTCTGTGTAAGCAGAGCTAGAAGTCGCGTCCGGTCCTGCTGTCAAAAAGTGAGTCTGACTGATTACAAGCGCAGGCAGAGCGGAAACAGGAGAACAAGCCTTAAAAGTAACAAAGCTTAACTCCAGATTTACTTTGTTTCAAACTGAATTTCTTTGAGCTGGAGGCTGAAGATGGCGTCTTTGTTATGGTTTTGAAAGTGAAAGTCAGAAACGAAAGTGCTTATTGAGAACTTTGCATTGTAAGAGTGGATTAAAGCTGCTGGGAAGTGAGAACTTGTGGAGAAAACACTATTTTGCTTGATAAATTAGAGACTCTAAATTACAAGCATTTTAAAGTTGTTCAAGGGACTTTGTGGCTTTGAAAAAAAAAAGATCTTTTTAAAAAGGAAAAAAAAAGATAGCTTCTAAACAAGTTAAGCCAGGAGTTGTTAAAGGAGGGGGAGGTTCTCCAGTTGTGTCAATGGTGACACAGAAAGCACAACTACCAAGGCACAAAGAGCCTTGGTAGTACAGTGGTCTAAAGCACCCTGTTATTAAGAACAGCTGCCTGCAATTACTGCAGGTTCGAATCTCGCCAAGGCTCAAGGTTGACTCAGCCTTCCATCCTTTCTAAGGTAGATAAATTGAGGACCCAGTTGTGGGGGCAATAAGGTGATTCTGTATAAATATACAAAAGAATGAAGGCTATTGCTTAGCGCATTGTAAGCCGCCCTGAGTCTCCGGAGAAGGGCGGCATATAAATCAAATTAAAAAAAAAAAAAAAAACTTCCGGCTGATTCACAGAGTCAGGAGGCTGCTCTTAATGATTTCAAAGAATTTATGAAAGAAGCCATGAATAATCAAGCAACAGCAATGAAAGAAGCCATGAATAATCAAGCCACAGCAATGAATAACTTAACAGTACTTGTGGAAGGGATATTAAAGAAAGTTGAGGAGGATATAAAATCAATTAAAGAAGTGGTTGCAATAAAGCACGATGAAATAAGAGATGATATTGTTTATGCAGTATCAGGATTGTCAAAACTTGTTATTCAGTTGGATGAGAAAGTGGAAGAAATTAATGAAGCCAATTTAAATTTGGAAAGCAAAATGGGAGATGTCATGACCAAAACAGAGAAAGTGGATGATGAATTGGTAATGTTACAATACAGGTCCATGGAATTTGCTTTGAGATTGAGAGGCCTGAAAGAGAACAGCAAAGAAAATTTAAAGGATATTTGTGCTGATGCTATTGCAGAGATAATTAAAGAAAGACCAGAAGATGTGGCAAACTGAATTGATAAAATCTACAGGGTTAACTCCTGGCTGGCAAGACAAAGACAGCTGCCAAGAGGTGTGGTGATTTATTTTACAACCAGGAGGATCAGAAATGATATTTTACAAGCTTCCTACAAGAATAAGGTTCAGGTGGCTGGGCAAGAAGTGGTGGTTTTGAAAGAGATCCCTCCAAAGATGTTGAGAAGTAGAAAGGACTTTGGCTTTTTGGTAAATGAGCTGAGAAATCAACAAGTGGCATACTAGCCTAATAGTGACTTATAGTGGAGAAAGATACCGGTTAAACACAGTCTGGAAGGCAAAAGATTTCTATGTCAACGTTTTAAAGGCTGGATACCCACCCTCACCCGGGGAGACAGAAAGAAAATGGAGATGATACAACAAGAAAAAGATGGAAAGCAGATACAAACTTATGCTGAAGTTGCAGCTGGAAGAATCATCATGGAAGAAGATCTGGATCTTGGGGGCTTACCCGCAACTCTGGAACCATCTAAGAAGGGAGAACCAAAAGTACAACGACTGACCCAATCAACTTATAAACTTCAAGAACAACAGTTAAAAATGCAACAATCTCAAGATCGATCTCAAGAAGTTCAGAAAACAGAAGCAGTGGGGGGGGCTAGGGCGAAGAGTAAGGTGGAGGAGGATCTTCAGCTGATGCTCATGTGGCTTTGAAAAGCTAAAGATGGCAACTAAATATCTATCTTGGAATGTTAACGGCCTAAATTCACCACAAAAAAGAAAGAAAGTATTTCATTACTCGAAACAATTTAACAATGATGTTATTTGTCTGCAAGAAACACATATTAGGTTATTAGACCAAAAATATTTGATAAATTCAAGATTAGGTACACACTTTGTGGCATCAGCGCCAGAGAAGAAAAATGGGTTAGTTATATATGTAAAGAAAGGATTATCAACTAATTTAATCGAGGCAGATGATCAAGGAATATATATTGCAATTGAATTATTAACACAGACTGGAAAAATGCTTTTAATTGGAATATATGGCCCTAATCAGCAACAAGACAAGTTTTATAAATTTTTACACATTAAAATAATACAATGGGATTATAAATATTTTATATTAATGGGTGACTGGAATGGAGTAATAGACACACAGAAAGATAAAAAAAGCTTATCAAAGATTTCAACATGTGCAAAATTATCTAAATCTTTTTTTGATATGATGGAAGATATAGAACTGAGAGATATTTGGAGAGAACGCAATGTGGAGGAAAGAGACTTCACTTTCTTTTCTGATAGACATCAATCCTTCTCCAGGATTGATTTTATACTAACCACAAATGATTTTATTTCTAGGGTGAAGAAGACGAAGATATGTCCAAGAATTTTAACTGATCATAGTCTGGTTTGGGTGGAATTTGAACAGGAGAGGGGAGAAAGGAGGTCTTGGAGGTTAAATGAAAATTTATTTAGATATGAAGAAAATGTGAAAGATTTTAAAAAACAAATGAAAGAATTTTTTGCTATTAATATGAACAAGGGTACCTCTATGGAAATGGTTTGGGATGCTAGTAAGGCTTATATGAGGGGTATGTTAATACATATGAATAATAAACATAGACTAAAACAAAAGAAGCAGAAAGAGATAGAGGAAGAAATAAAAAAGAAAGAACAATTACTTATACTTAATCCAGGAGATAAGAAGGTAAAAGAAACAATAAATATATTACGAGCGCAATTTAATATGTTAATGGCTGATCAGATGGCAACTAGCTTACAATATGCTAAACATAATACATTTTGTAATGCCAATAAACCTGGTAGGTGGTTGGCGTACATGCTGAGGAAAAAACAGAAATCACGAGTCATTGGTAAGAGAGAATTTAGAGGTAAAGAAGTTTACCAACAGAATATGATCAAAAAGGCTTTTTTAGAATTTTATACAAAGTTATATGGTAGTGACTCAATACAAGGTATAGATATAGATAGATACTTAAAGGAAGGGAATATTCTGGAATTAACGTTGGAACAGAGGGAAGAATTGAATCAACCAATAACTTCTGAGGAGATCATTGCTGCAATTAAGCAGTTAAAAACAGGGAAAGCTCCGGGAACAGATGGATTAACAGTTGTTTATTATAAGAATTTACAGGTCGACTTCCGGTGGCTCCGCAGATCGTCGAGGACGGTCTCTATAGACCGCCAGCCACCCGATCTGTTAAAACCGCCCTGACAGCGCTAAACAGCTGTCCGGCGGTTTGAAAAAACTCTCCTTCGGGCAAAGAAGGAGAGGAGAGCCGGAGGGGGTGGGTAGAGCTCCCCGAAAGTCACTGGATTAATTCCAGGGACTCGGAGGGTGAGAGCTCCCCAGTTCACCCCTCCCATCGCTCCGGATCGCTGGTGCCTCTGTCTTCAGAGCAAGACGTCTGCGTCCAATTCTGCCGGCAAACAGTGAGTTTTAATGATTTCCAGCAAGGCAGACAGAGCGGAAGCAAGAGTGCAAGCTTTTTAAGAGAAACAGAACTTAACTCTGTGAATACATTGTTGCAAACGGAGCTCTCTGGAGCTGGAGGCTGGGAGGAAGCCTTTGTTATGGGCGGAAGGGAAAGTGAAAGTTAAAAGGAAACTGCTTGTTAATAGCCCTCTGCCTGAAGAGAAAATTACTGGGTTTTGAGTATAGTTTGAAGAGAGGATTGTTTATTTTGGAAAAACTTCGGAATATACTTTTTAAGACTGTTTACAAGATTTTTTGGCTGTAAAAGGAAAACTTTTCTTTAAATAAAATGGCTGCTAAACAACTAAAGCCACCAACTTCTAAAGGGGGAGGAGGTTCCCCTGTAGTGACTCAAAAACAACAACTTCCGGCTGATACACAGTCACAAGACCTTAAAGAATTTATAATGGATGCCCTGAATAATCAGACAGAAATGATGAAAGGATTTTCAGAGGAGTTAAAGAAACTTACAAGTGTGGTGGAGGAGAAACATGATGAAATAAGAGATGACATTGTTTATGCAGTTTCAGGATTGGCTACTCACATGTTAAAGATTGAGGAGAGAGTGCGGGAAATTGATGATGCTAACTTGGAGATTGCAACTAAGTTGGGAGAGGTTATGATACAGACAGAGAAAGTGGATGACGAGATGGTTATGTTACAGTACAGGTCAATGGAATTTGCCCTGAGGCTGAGAGGTTTGAAAGAAAAGAGTGGTGAAAATTTAAAAGATGTTTGCTCCAATGCTTTAGCAGAGCTGATTCCAGAAAGGCCAGAAGACGTGGCAATTCAAATGGACAAAATTTACAGGGTCAATTCCTGGCTGGCAAAACAAAAGCAGTTACCAAGAGATGTGGTGATCTATTTTACAACAAGGAGAGTTAGAAATGACATTTTGCAAGCGTCTTATAGAAATAAGATTAAAGTGGAAGGACAAGAGCTGGTGGTCCTGAAAGAGCTTCCTCCTAAAATGTTAAGAGATAGAAAGCAATTTGGCTTTTTGGTGAATGAACTAAGAAACCAGCAAATTCAGTACAGATGGGATGTCCCATTTGGGATAATAGTGCCATACGCTGGGCAAAGACATCGTTTAAACACAGTTGGAAAAGCAAAAGATTTTTATGCCAACGTTTTAAAGGTTGGAAGGCCACCCTCACCAGGGGGTGCTAGAAAGCAATTGGAAATTACTCAACAAGAGAAAGATGGAGGGCAACCACAAACCTATGCTCAAGTGTTAGCTGGAGGAGCTATTCTGGAAGAAGATCCATTACTGACTGGGGGTCCACCACCAACCTTGGAGTCATTAACGATGATTCAGCTGCCAAAAGATCAACGACTGACAAGGGCTACCTATAAACAACATATGGCACAACAGCCTCAAGATTCAACTCAACAAGTCCAAAAAACGCAAGCAGTGGGAGGAGCTAGGCCGAAGTCTAAAATGGCGGAGGAGGTTCAGCTGATGCTCTCGAAGCTTGGAACGCCCAGAGATGGCAAATAAATTTCTATCTTGGAATGTTAACGGTTTAAATTCTCCACAAAAAAGAAAGAAAATATTTCATTATTTGAAGCAATTTCAGAACGATGTTATTTGTTTGCAAGAAACGCATATTAGATCTTCTGATCAAAAGTACTTGATAAATTCAAAATTAGGTACACACTTTGTGGCATCAGCACCAGAAAAGAAAAACGGCCTAGTAATATATGTTAAAAGAGGCTTAGTGGCCAATTTAATTGAGGCTGATACTCAAGGTAGATATATTGCAATTGAACTAACAACACAGAGTGGGAAGCTGCTTGTAATTGGGGTATATGCACCTAATCAACAACAAGATAAATTTTACAAACTTTTACATACCAAAATACTACAATGGGATTATAGATCCTTATTTTTAATGGGTGATTGGAATGGGGTATTAGATACTCAGAAAGATAAGAAAAGTCTTTCCAAGATCTCAATGCGTGCTAAGTTGCCTAAATCTTTTTTTGATATTTTGGAGGATATGGAGCTTAGAGACATTTGGAGAGAAAGGAACGTATTGGAGAGCGATTTTACTTTTTTCTCAGATAGGCACCAATCTTTTTCGAGGATTGATTTTATATTAACTACAAATGATCTTTTTTCTAGGGTGAAGAGTACGAAGATATGTCCAAGAACTTTAACTGATCACAGCCCGGTTTGGGTGGAACTAGAGCAGGAGAGAGGGGAAAGGAGGTCTTGGAGGCTAAATGAGAATTTATTTAGATATGAAGACAATTTGTGTGAGCTTAAAAAACAAATGAAAGAATTTTTTATTAATAATATGAACAAAGGAACTTCGATGGAGATGGTATGGGATGCGTGTAAGGCTTATATGAGAGGAACATTAATTTTTTTGAATAATAAACATAGATTAAAACAACAAAATAGACGGAAAGAGATAGAGGAGGAAATTAAAAAGAAGGAACAATTGCTTATAATCAATCCGGGAGATAAAAAGGCAAAAGATATGATTAATATTTTAAGAGAGCAATTTAATATGTTAATGGCGGGGCAAGTCGCAACTAGTATACAATATGCCAGACATAATACATTTTGTAATGCTAATAAACCTGGGAGATGGTTGGCTTACACGATGAGGAAAAAACAGAAATCACGTATTATAGATAAAATAGAATTTAGAGGTAAAGAGATTTATCAACAGAATTTAATAAAAAAGGCTTTTTTGGAGTTTTATACAAAATTATATGCTAAAGATGCAATTCAAGATGTCGATATTGATAGATATCTAAAGATGGAGATTCCTGAATTAACGTTGGAACAGAGAGATAGATTGAATCAACCTATAACTTCTGAGGAAATTGTTGGAGCAATTAAACAATTAAAAATAGGTAAGGCTCCGGGAACAGATGGACTAACAGCTGTTTATTATAAACATTTACAATCCGAAATGTTAGAACCATTAAAAATTTTATTTAATAAAATACAATTAGGAGGAGGAGTACCACCTTCTTGGAAAACAGCCTTTGTTTCACTAATTCCAAAGGAGGACCGAAATTCCATTAAACCGGAGAATTTTAGGCCAATTTCACTTTTGAATACTGACTATAAGATTTTTGCTAAAATATTAGCTAATAGACTAATGCCAGTTATGCAACAAATAATTCACAATGATCAATCTGGGTTTATAAAAGGTAGACAAATGAGATATAATGTTAGACAAATTGTAAACTTATTGGAATATTTGGAAAAAAATAATCAAGTCCCTGCAGCGTTTATATTTTTGGATGCAGAGAAGGCATTTGATCGTTTGAACTGGCAATTTTTGTTTAAAATAATAGAAAAAATGCACTTTGGGGAATATTTTACACAATCAATTAGAGCGATATACCAGCAGCAATCAGCACAAATCATAGTTAATGGAGGTTTAACAGAGGCTTTTAAAATTGAGAAAGGAACAAGACAGGGGTGTCCTCTGTCCCCACTATTATTTATTTTGACTTTGGAGGTATTACTGAATAAGATACGTGATTCACAAAAATTGAAGGGTATTGTAATTAGACAACAAGATTACAGATTAAGAGCCTTTGCAGATGATTTGGTTATTACCTTATCTCAACCTATAGAGTCGGCTCCATACATATTGGATATAATTAATCAATACGGGAAAGTATCAGGATTTAAAGTTAATTCACATAAGACAAAGATGATAGTTAAAAATATGACTACATTTGAAAGAGACAAATTAGCAAGATTAACAGATTTTGAAATAGTTAAAAAAGTTAAATATCTAGGGGTATACATAGCAGCTTCAAATACAAAATTATACAAAAACAATTATGAGGTACTCTGGCAGAAGGTACAGAAGGATATGGAAAATTGGAAAAAATTACAGTTGTCCTTATTGGGAAGAATTGCAGCAATTAAAATGAATGTTTTACCTAGATTTTTATTTTTGTTCCAAATGATACCTGTGCTTAAGAAAGATGAAAATCTGAGAGAATGGCAGAAAGGTGTTAATACTTTTATTTGGGCTGGGAAAAAACCTAGAATAAAAATGAAAATTATACAAGATACACGTGAAAGAGGGGGTCTTAAAATGCCTAATTTAAGATTATATTATGAAGCAGCGGTTTTATCACAAATCAGTGATTGGTTTAATTTAACTGAGGGGAGAATTTTGAATTTAGAAGGTTATGATTTGTTATATGGATGGCATGCCTATTTGTTATATGACAAAAAAGTGGATAAAGTATTTAAGGTTCATATATTAAGAAATGCTTTGTTAAGGGTTTGGAAAAAATATCAATATAAGTTAAATTATAAGATACCTTTATGGGCAAATCCTAGACATGCAATAGAAAATATAAGTATAGAACAAAAACAGGAGGTGATTACCTATAAAGAGCTTCTTATTATGGAAAGGGGGGTAATGTATTTGAAATCTTTAGATATACTGAGAGAAGAAGGTATAATTTATACATGGTTTCAGTATGGTCAACTTCAAGCTAGATGGAAGGAAGATCAAAAAATTGGCTTTGTGCAAAATGAGGAGAATTTGGTAAAACAAATTAGAGATCAAAAACAAATGCATATTAAAAGGTTGTATAATGCTTTATTGGAAATAGATTCTGAGACGGAATTGGTTAAAGACTGTATGATTAAATGGGCACAAAATTTTCAAGAGCCAGTAATGATGGAAACTTGGGAAAAGATTTGGATTAGAAATGTGAAATTTACACAAGCACAAAATTTAAGAGAAAATTTTTATAAAATGTTTTATAGATGGCATTTAGATCCTAAAAAATTATCATGTATGTATTCTAATGTGCAAGCTAAATGTTGGAGATGTGACTGTGATGATGCAACTTATTATCATATATGGTGGACTTGTAGAAAAATCAAAGCATTTTGGATAAAGATTTGGTGGGTGATGCAGAATATTCTTAAAAAGAGACTGAAATTTACTCCACAGTTGTTTTTACTGGGTATAACTACGGATTGTACAGTTGCAGAGACTAAATTGATTTTGAACTTGATAACAGCAGCAAGATTGTTGGTAGCACAATACTGGAAGAAGGACTTTTTGCCTACCATTGATGACTGGATATTGAAAGTAACTAATTTAGCTGAAATGGCTAAAATTTCAGCATATCTGAAGGATCATACACAAGAAAGGTATATACAGGACTGGAGAAGATGGATTGATTATATACAAAATAAGTATCAGACCAAAAAATATCAAATAGCTTATGAATGATTCCTTTTATTTGTATAAAGCGTTATATAAGTGACATTAGAAGTATTATGTTTAAGAAATAGGATTTTATATATGGGGGGTTAAGAATTTTTTTTTAGGGATGTTAGTTTAATGATTGGTTATGCAATTTAGATTATTGTTAAAGATCAATAGAAATACCTTGTGTTCTGCTCTGGGAAGTCGGGGAGGGGGAGGGGGGTTGGGGGGGGGTTGGGGGGAAAATATGTTTGTTTTTAAAACTTTTTCAATAAAAAAAAAAAAAAAGAATTTACAGGTTGAAATGGTAGAACCGCTTAAAGCTTTATTTTGTAAAATTCAATTAGGGGGAGGAGTTCCACCCTCCTGGGGAACAGCTTTTGTTTCACTGATTCCGAAGGAAGATCAAAATTGTATCAAACCTGAAAATTTTAGGCCAATTTCACTTTTGAACACTGATTATAAAATGTTTGCTAAGATATTAGCGAACAGATTAATGCCAGTTATGCAACAAACAATTCATAATGACCAATCAGGTTTTATAAAAGGGAGGCAAATGAAATATAATGTTAGACAAATTGTAAATTTATTGGAATATCTGGAAAAAAACAACCACGTCCCTGCAGCGTTCATATTTTTGGATGCAGAGAAGGCATTTGATCGATTGAATTGGCAATTTTTGTTTTAAGATAATAGAAAAAATGCATTTTGGAGAGCATTTTATACAATCAATTAGAGCAATATATCAGGAACAAACAGCACAAATAATAGTTAATGGAGGCTTAACAGATGCTTTTAAAATTGAGAAAGGTACAAGGCAGGGCTGTCCTTTGTCTCCATTGTTGTTTATTTTAACTTTAGAAGTTTTGTTGAATAAGATACGTGACTCTGATAAAATAAAAGGAATTGTAATTACACAGCAAGATTATAGATTAAGAGCGTTTGCAGATGACTTGGTTGTTACTTTATCTCAACCTACAGAATCGGCTCCACATATGTTGGACATAATAGGTCGATATGGTAAGGTATCTGGATTTAAAGTAAATCAACATAAGACAAAGATGATAACTAAAAATATGTCCATATCTCAAAGAGAAAATTTAGGGAGAATAACGGGGCTTGAAATAGTTAAATTTAAGAGTATATATTGCAGCCTCAAACACGAAATTGTTTAAAAATAATTATGAAGTTCTTTGACAAAAAGTACAGAAAGAAATGGAAAATTGGAAAAAGCTACAACTATCATTACTGGGAAGGATAGTAGCAATAAAAATGAATGTTTTACCTAGGTTCTTATTTTTGTTTCAAATGATACCAGTGCTTAAGAAAGACGGAAATTTGATGGAATGGCAGAAAGGGGTTAATGCTTTTATCTGGGGTGGGAAGAAACCAAGAGTGATACTGAAAATTATACAGGATATACGTGAGAGAGGAGGTCTTAAAATGCCTAATTTAAGATTGTACTATGAAGCGGCTGTTTTATCACAAATTAGCGACTGGTTTAACTTAACTGAAGAAAGAATGTTAAACATAGAAGGTTATGATTTGTTATATGGATGGCATGCTTATTTGTTATATGAAAAAAAGTGGATAAAGTGTTTAAGGGTCATATACTTAGAAATGCGTTGTTGAGGGTTTGGAAAAAGTATCAATATAAGCTAAACTATAAGATACCCATATGGGCAAATCCCAGACATGCAATAGAAAATATAAGTATAGAGCAAAAAACAGAGGTGATTACTTATAAAGAGCTTCTTCTTTTGGAAAGGGGTAAACTGCAATTGAAATCTTTAGATGTATTGAGACTTCCGGTTGGCACCGCAGGCTCATTCATGACCACCAGCCCTGCGTCCCGTAAAAGCCGTTTTGACAGCGCAAATCAGCTGTCAAATGGCTGAAAAAACTCTCCTTCGGGAAAAGAAGGAGAGGAGAACCGGTGGGCGAGAGGAGAGCCCCCCCCGAAAGCCCTCTGGATCATTTCCAGAGGCTTGGAGGGTGTGAGCTCCTCAGGCAGCCCGCCAAGAAGCTCCGGAGCCAGGACGTCCCTGCAAAAGCAGGGCGAGAAGCTGCGATCCGATCCTGCTTTTAAAACGTGATTTTGACTGATCCCAAGCGCAGGCAGAGCGGAAAACAAGAGAACAAGCCTTAAAAATACAGAGCTTAACTCCAAAGTTACTTTGTTTCGATCTGAATCTTGAGCTGAAGGCGGAAGATGGCGTCTTTGTCAGGGCTTTGAAAGTGACAGCCTGAAATGAAAGTGCTTGAGAACTTTGCGCTGGGAGAGTGGATTAGCTGCCTATTAACTGCTGGGAACGGAGAGTGCGGAGGGAAGAGAACAAGGAGGAAAAAAAACTACTTTGTCTGGCAACTCAGAGACTTTAATTTAACATCTTTAAAGACTTTGTCGCTTTTAAAGAAAAGGGGGGGGAGGAAAAAAATGGCTTCTAAGCAAGTGAAACCAGGAGTTGCTAAAGGAGGGGGAGGCGGTGACACAGAAAGCACAACTTCCGGCTGGTTCACAGAGCCAGACCCAGAGTCAAGACACAGCACTTAATGATTTTAAGGAAGCTATGAAAGAAGCCATGAATAATCAAGCAATAGCAATGAGAGAAGCAATGAACAATTTAACTTTACTTGTTGAAGGGAAATTTAAGAAAATAGAGGAAGATATAGGTTCGATCAAGGGAGCAGTTGCAAAAGAGCATGATAAAATAAGAGATGATATTGTTTTTGCTGTATCAGGACTCTCAAATCTTGTTATCCAGCTTGATGGGAAAGTTGAAGAAATTAATGAAGCCAATTTAAATCTGGAGAGTAAAATGTGTGATGTCATGACTAGAACAGAGAAAGTGGATGATGAATTGGTAATGTTACAATACAGATCTATGGAGTTTGCTCTGAGACTGAGAGGCCTGAAGGAAAATAGCAAAGAAAATTTAAAAGACATTTGTGCTGATGCTATGGCTGAGATAATTAAAGAAAAACCAGAAGATGTGGCAATCCAAATTGACAAAATTTACAGGGTTAATTCCTGGTTGGCAAAACAAAGACAGCTGCCACGAGATGTGGTGATTTATTTCACAACTAGGAGGATCAGAAATGAAATTTTACAAGCTTCTTACAATAATAAAGTTCAGATGGCTGGGCAGGAGGTGGTGGTTTTGAAAGAGATTCCTCCAAAGATGTTGAGGAGCAGGAAAGACTTTGGCTTTTTGGTAAATGAGCTGAGAAATCAACAAGTGGCATACAGATGGGACGTTCCAACTAGCCTAATAGTGACTTATAAAGGAGAAAGATACCGATTAAACACAGTTTGGAAGGCAAAAGATTTTTATGTAAACGTGTTACAGGCTGGATAACCACCCTAATCGGGGGTGGGGGAAGGAAGAAAATGGAGATGATACAACAAGGAAAAGATGGAAAACAGATACAAACCTACGCTGCAGCTGCAGCTGGAGGAAGTATTATGGAAGAAGATTTGGATCTTGGGGGTTTACCCCCAACTTTGGAACCACCTAAGAATGGAGAGCCGAAAACACTACGACTGACCTGAGCAACTTATAAATTGCAACAACAACAACCAAAAGGGCAACAATCTCAAGATTCATCTCTAGTAGTACAAAAAACAGAAGCAGTGGGGGGAGCTAGGCCGAAGAGTAAGGTGGAGGAGGAGCTTCAGCTGATGCTTACAAAGCTTCGAAAGGCTAAAGATGGCAACTAAATTCCTATCTTGGAATGTTAATGGCCTAAACTCTCCACAAAAAAGAAAGAAAGTATTTCACTACTTGAAACAATTTAACAACGATGTTATTTACTTACAAGAAACACATATTAGATTATCAGACCAAAAATATTTGATAAATTCAAGATTAGGTACAAACTTTGTGGCATCAGCGCCAGAGAAGAAAAATGGATTAGTCATATATGTAAGGAAAGGACTATCAGCTAATTTAATTGAGGCGGATGATCAAGGAAGATATATTGCAATTGAGTTATTGACACAGTCTGGAAAAATGCTTCTTATCGGAATATATGCCCCTAACCAGCAACAAGACAAGTTTTATAAATTTTTACATACTAAAATAATACAGTGGGATTATAAATCTTTTATACTAATGGGTGACTGGAATGGAGTAATTGATACGCAGAAAGATAAAAAAAGCTTATCAAAGACTTCAGCATGTGCAAAACTACCTAAATCTTTTCTTGATATGATGGAAAATATAGAATTGAGAGATATCTGGAGAGAACGTAACCTGGAGGAAAAAGATTTTTTTTTTAATTGCAAAAGTTTTACAATTACATTTTCACCCCTTTCCCCCCCCCCTCAACCCACCCCAACCTCCCTAACCCTCCCTAACCCTCCCCTCCCCCCGGACTTCCACACAGTATACTCATATCAAATAACCCCCCCCCTTTATATAAAACTTATATAAAACTTGAACCCCTCCCTCCCCCTTAATTTTCTTTTTTATCTTCATTACATTAACATATTTCTATCTTAATATATCATTTTCAAATAAAAGCTATTTGATACTTCCTAGTTTGGTATTTGTTCTGAACATAATCTATCCACTTTCTCCATTCCCATTCATAAGTCTCTTGTGAACAGTCTTTTAGATATGCTGAAATCTTCACCATCTCTGCAAAAGTGGCCATCTTCATAGTCCATTCCTCGATAGTGGGCAAAACTTCATTTTTCCAGTATTTACCTATCAATAATCTTGCTGCTGTTATCATATACAATATCAACTTTGTTTCACCCAATGTAAAACCCTTAACTATACCCAGTAAAAACAGTTGTGGAGAAAAATGAATTTTTTTCTTAAACACATTCTGCATAACCCACCAAATTTTTATCCAGAAAGCCTTAACTTTCCTACAAGTCCACCAAACATGATAATATGTAGCATATGTAGATTTTTTTCTGATAGACATCAATCCTTCTCCAGGATTGATTTTATACTAATCACAAATGATTTTATTTCCAGGGTGAAGAAGACGAAGATATGTCCAAGAACTTTAACTGATCATAGTCCAGTCTGGATTGAATTTGAACAGGAGAGGGGAGAAAGGAGGTCTTGGAGGTTGAATGAAAACTTATTTAGATATGGACTTCCGGTTTGCTTGCCTTCGGCGACGACGGTGCCTTTTGAAGGACCGCCAGCCCCGCCGCCTGTAGAGCCGCTTCATGATCGAGAAGCGGCTTGAAAACTTCAAAATCCTAAGGATTGTTGGAGGAGAGATAGCAGGGCACAGGTCGAGCCCCTGTAACCCCCCAGGGAATTGATTCTGGGGAGGAAACAGGCGCGGCTCCCTCCCAACCTGCTGAGACTCCGGGCGGCGTGGGACGATTCTGCCTTTGCAGAACAAGCCGGCAGCAGTAAACATTTAAAGCGAAAGGAACCAACCTGTACAAGCAGCGGAAATATACTTGAACCCTGAAACTCGGAATCGCAAGTATTAGCGCTTTGTTGACTTTTTAAGAAAAAATGCGAATGAGTGAAAGTGACTTGAAAAAATATGGCGCTCAGCATTAGAATTAACGAGTCAGCGAATGTGAATTGGTGAAGTCATCTTGCTTTGTTACAAAGTTACCAAGTTGCTACAAAGTTGCTTCGCTTGTAACAAGAGAAACAAGAGAAAAATTTCTCCCCTTTTAATACTTGACTTTGTTTTACTCCAGTTCCTATTTGATTAAATCTGGGGGACTTTTTTAGAAGTCTCTGTGGAGGTGGGAAAGGAAAACGGACTTCCCTCTTCAGAAAAACTAGCTTACGTGGCAGGATGGCCTCAAAGAAGCAGGAAGGGAAAGCAGCAGGGGGGGGGATCCCCCACACACAAACATGAAATGCAGCTTTTCCCTCTGCTCAACAGTTACAGACTCAGAAAAAAGATTTTGATGTGGGAGATTTAAAAGAATTTATTTCTAAAGCTTTGGATGATAAATTTCAAAAATCCCAACAGGAAATAGATGATAAACTTCAAAAGTCTCAACAGGAAATTATGCAGGAAATTAATGAAGTTAAAGATATGGTGAAACAGAATCAAAACAAGGTGACTAAAAAAATATCAGAGGTGGCGTCTGGCCTTGCAGAATTTATTATTAAAGTTGATTCTAAAGTGGAAGAATTTAAATCAGAAGTCAATGTTAAGATGAAAGACAATGATTATAAAATTTCTGATGTTGATGACAAAATGCAGAGTCGAAAATGAAATTGTTATGATGCAATTCAGGGCAATGGAATTTGCAATAAGGCTTCGAGGAATCAGAGAAGATGACAGACAGGATTTGAGACAGGTTTGTGCTGAAGCTCTGGCTGTGATTTTAAAAATTAATCCTGATGTGGTTTTTTACAAAATAGATAAAATTTACAGAGTGAATTCTTGGGTGGCCAGACAAAGACAACTGCCTAGAGATGTGGTCATATATTTTACGGATAGAGCAATAAGAAATGATATCCTGCAAAAATCTTTTCATACTTCTGTGCAAGTGGGGGGCTCACAAATTGGAATTTACAAAGAACTACCACCTAAAATGCTGAAAACCAGAAAAGATTTTGGCTTTCTTATTAAAGAATTGCAAAATCAACAGATACCATTTCGGTGGGATGCCCCAACTGGTATAATTTTGAGATACAAGGGAGAAAGACATCGTTTGAACACTGTGGAGAAGGCGGAGCATTTTTACACTGTTATTTTTAAAGAAAGAACACCATCTCCACGTACATCCACAGTTTTGGAGATTAAGGAGAGTGATAAGAAGCAACTTCAACAAGAACCGCAAGGACAGTCTAAGCAGGAACCAGAGGAAACGCAGGGCGCTGAAGGAGGTTTTCTGGATGAGCCTTTGTTGGAATCTTCTCCAATCTTGGACCCGGTTCGGATGGTTGAAGTTAAGGATCAGCGTATAACTCGAGCAAAATCTAAGCAACTTAAAGAAAAGCAGCAACAGGAAAGACAAGATAAAAAGGGAGCTAAGAGTACTACACAAGAGACTGGAGCCATGGGGGGAGCAAGACCGAAGATTCCAGAAGACATTCGGTTATTCTGCTCTTTGCTCCAGAAAGATAAAGATGATGATTAAGTGTTTATCTTGGAATGTGAATGGGTTGAATTCAGCACAGAAAAGGAAGAAACTATTTGCATATTTGAAACAATTTAATAATGATATAATTTGTTTACAAGAAACGCATATCACAACTCAAGACCAAAAATATTTGATAAATTCCAAATTAGGAACACATTTTATATCTTCAACTTTGCAAAAAAAGAATGGTGTGGTTATTTATGTAAATAAAAAATTAACAGCTAAAGTTATAGAAGCAGATGAAGATGGTAGGTTTATAGCAATTGAATTGCTTACAGCAAATGGCCAAATTCTTCTGATTGGAATTTATGTTCCCAATCAACAACAGGACCATTTCTATAAAATGTTACATACTAAAATACTACAATGGGACTACAGATCTATTTTAATTATGGGAGATTGGAATGGAATAATTGATTCTAAATTAGATAAAAAGAACTTGGCGAAGTCTAGGATCAGATTACCACAGACTTTTTTTGATATGAAAGAAGACTTGGAACTAAAAGATATTTGGAGAATACATAATCCAAAAGAACTGGACTATACTTTTTTTTCTGACAGACACAGATCCTTCTCTAGGATTGACTTCATTTTGTTGTCAGATGATTTACTTGTCAAGACAAAAAGAACAAAGATTTTTCCAAGAACTTTGACTGACCATAGCCCAGTATGGATAGAAATTGAGATAGGCAAGACTGAGAGACGCTCTTGGAGACTAAATGAAAACCTGTTCAGATATGAAAAAAATATAATAGAACTTAAAAAGCACTTGAAAGAATTTTTTGAAATAAATTTGAATAAAGGTACCCCAATTGAAATTGTGTGGGATGCAAGCAAAGCTTACATGAGAAGGGTGCTTATTTATATGAACTCTAAACATAGACTGATTCGACAAAAGAAAAGATCTGAATTGGAAGCAGAAATAAAGAATAAAGAACAGCTACTTATTAAAAACCCAACAGATGAAAGAATACGTGGTGCTATAAAACTTTTGAAAGACCAATTTCAAATGCTTATGGCGGAACAAGTTGCAACAAACTTACAATATGCGAAGCATAATACATTTTGTAATGCCAATAAACCGGGCAGATGGTTGGCCTATACATTGAGGAAAAAACAGAGTATATGGACTATTGATAGTATTGATATTGGAGGGAAAGAAATTTTTCAACAAAAATTAATCAAAGAAGCTTTTGTGGATTATTACACTAAACTATATGCTAAAGAGGATGTGCAGAATGGACTTATAGAAAAATATTTAAATGATAAAAGAGTTACAAAAATTACTGATCAACAAAAGGAAAGAATGAATTATCCTATAACAGAGGAGGAGATAATAGTAGCAATTAAACAATTAAAAACAGCCAAAGCTCCTGGAACGGATGGTTTGACTGCAGTGTATTATAAAACTTTGCAAGCAGAAATGCTGGAACAACTTAGAGATCTATTTTGTAATATTCAACAAGGGGGTAAAATACCCCCATCATGGACAACAGCTTATATATCTTTGATACCAAAAGAGCAAGCAGGTCCTAAAAGACCGGAGAATTACAGACCAATATCTCTTCTGAATACTGATTATAAAATTTATGCAAAAGTATTAGCCAACAGGTTGATGCCAGTAATCCAAAAGGTGATTCATGATGATCAAGCGGGATTTATCGAGGGTAGATACATGAAGGATAACGTAAGGCAAGTAATAGATTTATTGGAATATCTTGAGAAGAATAAACAGATTCCTGCAGTGCTGGTTTTCTTGGATGCAGAGAAGGCCTTTGATAGAGTGGACTGGAATTTTCTACTAAAAACTTTTAAAAAGATGGATTTTGGGGATCAATTTATACAGGCGATCTCAGCAATTTATCAAGAGCAAAAGGCACAGATTATTATTAATGGAAGTTTGACAACAGAGTTTAAAATTGAAAAAGGAACAAGACAGGGATGTCCGCTGTCCCCACTTTTATTTATTTTAACACTAGAAGTTTTGTTAAATACGATACGGGACTCTAATATCTTGAAAGGTATAATGATAAGGCAAGAGGATTACAGAATAAAAGCATTTGCAGATGATCTGGTTGTTACCCTAACACAGCCAATGGAATCAATAATCCTGATGAAGGACATTATACAAGACTATGGTAAAGTTTCAGGTTTTAGATTGAATCAAAAAAAACCTAAGATGATAGTTAAAAATATGACACAAGATCGTAAACACAAGCTTGAGAGGTGGCAGGTTTTGAGATTGTACCAAAGGTAAAATATCTAGGAGTTCAGGTTGCAGAATCAAACACAAAATTGTTTCAAAATAATTATGAGGTGTTGTGGCGAGAGTTGCAGAAAGATATGGAGACTTGGAAAAAACTGCAGCTGTCCCTACTTGGAAGAATAGCAGCAGTTAAGATGAACATTTTGCCAAGATTTCTTTTTTTGTTTCAAATGATTCCGGTGCTTAAAAGTGATAAACAACTGAAAGTGTGGCAAACTGGAGTGAATAAGTTTGTCTGGAACGAGAAAAAACCGAGAGTGAAATTGAAAATTATGCAAGACGTTCCAGAAAGGGGAGGTCTTAAACTTCCAAACCTACAGTTATATTATGATGCAGCAGCTTTGACTTTAACAAGTGATTGGTTTGGAAGGAAAAAGACTGGAATATTGAATATAGAAAGTTTTGATCTTGAATTTGGATGGCATGCTTACTTATTTTATGATAACAAAGTGGATAAAGTATTTAAAAGCCATATACTAAGAGACTCTTTGATGAGAGTTTGGAAGAAGCACCGACTCAAATGGGATTATAAATTACCGCTATGGCTGGATCTTGGTCATACTTTGTGGAATACAAATATAATGTCACTCGGGGGGGTTTTATACAAAGAGGTTCTTTTTACAGATGCGGGCAGATGGCAGCTGAAAACACTACAGACACTGTTGGCTGAAGGGATTAATTTAACTTGGCTACAATATAATCAATTACAATTGAGATGGAAAGAGGACCAAAAAACTGGTATTATGTTGCATGAGGAAGAATTGGTTAGACATATAAAAGAGAAAGGTCCAATGCATATTAAAAGGCTTTATAATGTTTTGTTAGAAAGGGATTCAGAAACTGAATTAGTTAAAGATTGTATGATTAAGTGGGCACAAAATTTTGAAGAACCAGTGATGTTGGAAACATGGGAAAAAATTTGGGTTCAGAATGTAAAATTTACACAGTCGCAGAATCTGAGGGAAAACTTTTATAAAATGTTTTATAGATGGCACTTAGACCCCAAAAAATTGTCGTGTATGTACCCTAATGTTCAGCCAAAATGTTGGAGATGTGACTGTTTAGATGCTACATATTATCATGTTTGGTGGACTTGTAGGAAAGTTAAGGCTTTTTGGATAAAAATTTGGTGGGTCATGCAGAATGTTTTAAAGAAAAAAATTCAATTCTCTCCACAACTATTTTTATTGGGTATAGTTAAGGGTTTCACATTGGGTGAAACAAAGTTGATATTGTATATGACAACAGCAGCAAGATTATTGATAGGTAAATACTGGAAAAATGAAGCTTTGCCCACCATCGAGGAATGGACTATGAAGATGGCCAGTTTTGCAGAGATGGCGAAGATTTCAGCATATCTAAAAGATTGTTCACAAGAGACTTATGAATGGGAATTGAAAAAGTGGATAGATTATGTTCAGAACAAATACCAAACTAGGAAGTATCAAATAGCTTTCATTTGAAAATGATATATCAAGATAGAAATATGTTAATGTAATGAAGATAAAAAAGAAAATTATAAGGGGGAGGGAGGGGTTCAAGTTTTATATAAATTTTATACAAAGGGTTTTTTTTTTTACTTGATATGAGTATACTGTGTGGAAGTCCAGGGGGAGGGGAGGGCTAGGGAGGGTTAGGGAGGTTGGGAAGGTTGGGGTGGGTTGGGGGGGGGGAAAGGGGTGAAAATGTAATTGTAAAACTTTTGCAATAGAAAAAAACTTATTTAGATATGAAGAAAATGTAAAGGAGCTTAAAAAACAGATGAGAGAATTTTTTGTTATTAACATGAATAAGGGTATTCCTATGGAAATGGTTTGGGATGCTAGTAAGGCTTATATGAGGGGTATCTTAATACATATGAATAATAAATATAGATCAAAACAACAGAAGAAGCGTAAAGAGTTAGAGGAAGAAATAAAAAAGAAAGAACAATTACTTATATCTAATCCAGGCGATAAGAAAGTAAAAGAAACAATAAGCATACTACGAGGGCAATTTTTGTTTAAAATAGTAGAAAAAATGCACTTTGGGGAGTATTTTATACATTCAATTAGAGCAATATATCAGGAACAAACAGCACAAATAATAATCAATGGAGGTTTAACAGATGTGTTTAAAATTGAGAAAGGTACGAGGCAGGGTTGTCCATTGTCGCCATTGTTGTTTATTTTAACTTTAGAAGTCTTGCTGAATAAGATACGTGATTCTGACAAAATAAAAGGAATTGTAATTAGACAGCAGGATTATAGATTAAGAGCGTTTGCAGATGACCTGGTTCTTACTTTATCTCAACCTATAGAAGTGGCTCCCTATATGTTGGATATGGTAGCTGAATATGGTAAAGTATCTGGATTCAAAGTAAATTTACACAAGACAAAGATGATAACTAAGAATTTATCTATAACTCAAAGAGAAGAGTTAGGGAGGATAACGGGGTTTGAAGTAGTTAAAAAGGTTAAGTATTTAGGAGTATATATTGCAGCCTCAAATACGAAATTGTATAAAAACAATTATGAAATTCTTTGGCAAAAAGTACAGAAAGAAATGGCAAAATGGAAAAAGTTACCACTATCACTACTGGGAAGGATAGCAGCAATAAAAATGAATGTATTACCTAGGTTTTTATTTTTGTTTCAAATGATACCAGTGCTTAAAAAAGATGGAAATCTGATGGAATGGCAGAAAGGGGTTAATACTTTTTTTTGGGCTGGGAAGAAACCAAGAGTGAAACTGAAAATTATACAGGATATACGTGAGAGAGGAGGTCTTAAAATGCCTAATTTAAGATTGTATTATGAAGCTGCAGCTTTATCACAAATTAGTTGTCACAAGTAAATGCCTTATTCTCTAATAGAGGAATTGTATATATACGGGGTATCAGGGGTTAATTTATTCTTCCTCCCTTAATATATTCATATGTAACCACTCCCATCCTTTACTCCGCCTTGTTAATATAAAAGGAGATGTATGTACCTCCTCCTTGCTTCTATCTACAATCATTCAGAGAATATAGAATGCCTACTGTAAATAAATAGTGTTATGTTTGAATACTTCATTCTTGAATCATTTATTGAGTCTGATCCTTAAAATTACGCAACAATCTGGTAGCAGAGGATGGTTGAATTGACTCAATAAAAATCAGATATGCCTAAGAGAGAAAACTCCAGAAACAGAAGAGAAAGACCCAACACCAGGGCACATAATAAAGAGATGGAAACGGATCAAGAAATGATCGATGAATCCACAACTATAATAACAAAAGAATCTGAAGACTGCACTACAGACGAGGAGATAATTGATGAAACTGATGACCAAGAAGAGAACGAGATAGAAAACAACGAACTCAGATCAGAGATACTGAGACTTTTGAAAAGCCAAAAGGATGACGAAAATCTCATCGCGAACCTCCAAGACATCATAAAAAACAGCGGAGCAGCGAGAGAAAAACACATCGTAACAGATGAATCTAAAGAACTAAAAATGGTGAGCGAATTGCCTGTAGATAAGAATATAACAAAAAAGAAGACTAACGGTCCCGCACAAAATTTTGAATGGCAGCCATCTTGGTTTCAACAGACCACTAAGATGAGCGAAGCAGAGCCAATCAGAAAACAGAATTCAAAATGTCTGGCGTGAAAAGCCCTACATAATGCAAAAAGCAAAAAAGAAAAAATTTACTCTTCAGAAGAATCTGACACAGACATCGAAGAAACTTCAATCGAAACGCAAATAGAATCAGCAATGAAAACTCTTTTTGCAACATTCGGTCCAAAATTAAGAATTACAAAAGAATCAACGAAAGCTAGCAATCAAGGAATAAAGAAAAGGCAAGCAAGCAAGCAAACATCTCAGAATCTACCCGCTTCTATCCAAACGACGAGAGCACCGACGCCTGAACCCAGAGAACCCTGCAAATACTCCCCCACGCCACAGATGATTCCAGGAACCAGAGATCTCAACAAGAACTATTTCAGCGAAAAGAAACAAGCGCCAGTCGTCACCTGGACACCCAAGATCGAACCGGAGACCGAGTCATCGGAAGAAGAACACTACGAGGGAGCTGCAGCAGCGAGAACGTCTTCCGACAGCTTCAGAAGCGAAATGAGCAACGCGCATGCGCAAACATACGCAGACAACTACGGAGGACATGAAGAGCAGAGAGAGCCATTCAGACTCATTGCAAGCATACCCACACCATTCTGCAACTATCAACATTTGCAAGATCACGGACTACCTCCAGTTGTAAGTAATGGAACAAATAATATTGGGAACTTGCCCAATGATTTCCCAAAACTGAGAATAGATGGTATTAATTTGCAGGAATGGTGTCAACAACTTCAGGTTGTTTTTCTAAAAGAGAACTTATTATTCTTTATAACTAACCCCCCCCAAAAGACCTTGGACTCTAAAATTGGACTGCCTGCACCACAGAGCATTCTACTTATTAATATCTAGTATATCTCCTGCTATGTACCATAGTATTAAGCATAACTTGACTGTCTCAGAAATTATTCAATGCATGTTTAAATTGTTTCATAGTGAAAGTGTAGCAACTACTACAAGAATGTCTAAAGATTTCTTCTCAGCTAGGATAAAACCTGGGGTTACTATAAGTGAACATTTGATATCTCTAAACAAAATCAGAGCAGAGCTACATTTAAGGGGAGAGATAATTTCAGATCAAACAATGAAAAGTGTTATCATTAATTCATTAGACCCATCGTGGGATAACTATATATCACATTTAGACACAATTAATTTAGGATACTTATCCATAGAAAATTTATCAAATAAGCTAATAGCTGAAGATAATTCAAGAAGGAGTCGCTGTAATAATCACATAGAACATAGACAAAGTAAGAGAGTAGTATTTCAAGAGAAATATCGAGAATCAATTGAATGTCACAATTGTGGATCCAAAGAACATTGTAGAAGAGATTGTCCTAAATTCCTTAGAGAAAGGCAAAAACATGACTATAGAAGTAGATACCATAACAGACAATCATCCATTGATAGACATAGATATAGAAGCTCACCTAATTACAGAGAACATAGAGGGGGGAGGGATAATTCGAGAGATAGAAAATCAGGATCACTAAATGGATTAAATAAACATAATACAACTAACATACAACATTCAGGGGATAATGATTGGCTCATTGATTCTGGGGCAACTAATCACAAAACACATAACAAAAATATATTATCTTCATTTATAGAAGACAAATTTGTAATTAAGGTAGCCAATCAAGAAAAAGTCCAAGTTATTGGTAGAGGAAATGTAAACTTACCCGGTCTAGGAAAAATAGAGGGGGTATTATTAATACCAGAAATACCTCGTAACATACTTAGTGCAATAAAACTAAGTAGAGATTCTGACATAAATATAGTATTCTCAAAAGGAAAAGCAACACTGGAGAAAAACAAAACAAGCTTGGGTAGTGTGATTATCAAAGGAGGTCTACCATATTTGGTTATAAAAGAAAAATGGTTACACAATATTGATTCTAACATGGAAGATGACAATAACATAGAAAATGAAGACAATAGCAATAGTGATAATGAGGAACATGAAACAATTCATAACCACAAAGACACATCTATTAATGACACATCCAATAACAAAAAACCTACAATTGGAAAGCCAATCCACGATGAATGTGCACATATTTTACATAGAAAATTGGGACATGCTAGTTTTCCTGTAGTACAAAAAATGATTGAACATGCTGAAGGTGTTAAAATAAAAAATTGTAAAAATTATTTGTAATGCTCAGTATGTAAGTCCACAAAACTCAGAACTAATCCCAAACCAAGAAAGGCAACAAGATCAACTAATCAAATTTTTGATTTGGTACATATGGATCTGGTTGGTCCATTAACACCATCAATCACATATAGAAAATGATACTTTCTGACTATTGTAGATGACTATAGTCGTTACGGATTTGTCTACACTTTAAAACACAAAGATGAAACATTTCAAAAATTTAAAGAGTTTTACAAACGTGTAGAAACACAACATAATATTAAAATAAAACAAATCATGACAGATAGGGGATCTGAATTCATGTCAAAAGAATTCTCCCAATGGCTAAAAAACAAAGGGATGCTACAATTCACGTCTAGCCCTTTCTCTGCATTTCAAAATGGAGTGGTAGAGAGAAAGAACTCGACACTACAAACCATGATTAGGTGCACATTAGAAGATGCTGGCTTAGGAAAACAATTCTGGTCAGAAGCGTTACAATATTCCAATTATACACAAAATAGAACTTGGTCCAGCATTATAAACAAGACACCATACGAATTAATGTACAATAGAAAACCCAAAATAACACACATGCACATATTTGGAGTCACAGCGGATGTACACATACCAAAACAATTGAGGCGTAAAGGAGAGAACGTATCCAGAAGACTTAGATTCATGGGATACGAAACAGGCACAAAAGGGTACAGATTTATTGATAATAACAACAAATTTATAATTTCTAGAACAGCTGTATTTCATGAACAGGCCAATTGGTCTAAAATACATCTTAATGAAATATTCCCAACCACAAATTTAGACACTGAGCATCAAAATATAATAAGTAGAGAAGAACTCAATCACAACACACATAGAAACAAAAATAAAACATGGACAAATAGTCAACACAGAATAAAAACAGATTCATTAACAAAAAAAGAGGCAAGATACCTACACGATAACGATAGCAAACCAGAAAAAACAATCAGATGTAACAGAAATCAAGTGCCAAGCAAATACAAGGATTACATAATGTACATGAATAGTGAAGCATCAACGCCAAACACATACGAAGAAGTATTAAAGCTCCCCATTGAAGAAAGAAAAAAATGGGAACTAGCCATGGCCAAAGAGATGGACAGTTTACGAGAATTAAGTGTATTTACACCTACCCCTGCACCTAAGGACAAAACTATTATAGGCACCAGGTGGATATTTAAAATTAAAAATCTGGAAGAAGGCAACACATTATATAAAGCTAGATTAGTTGCACAAGGTTATGCTCAAAAATATCCTGAGGATTACACAGACACATACTCTCCCACAGTAAGGACTGAGAGTGTTAAGACAGCTTTAGTTATAGCATCTGCACTTAACCTTGATGTATTTCAATATGACATACAGACTGCGTATCTACACGCAAAACTTGATAAAGAGATATATGTAAGAGCACCTCATAGTCAATACACAAACAAAAATGAAACTTGGTTAGTGAATAAAAGTTTGTACGGATTAAAACAATCTGGCAAACGTTGGTATGAATGTTTAGTCAAAGTACTCAAAACTATGAATTTCAATGCCACCACTGCAGACAACTGTTTCTTTGTCAAAAAAGAGGGTGATTCTCTAGAATTTGGGTTAATTTATGTGGATGATATTTTATATATCGGTAAACATAAAGAAAAAAGAGATACATTTGTAACAAAACTAAATGAACATTTTTCTTTAAAATCATTGGGAAAGGTAAATAAATATCTTGGAGTTCAAATCAGTAAAACCAAAAAAGGATTTAAACTTTCCCAGAAAGATAAAATTATAGAACTCCTAAACAAATGTAATTTGAATGATGCTAAGACTTGTGACACTCCTATGAAAACAGATTTCTTAAGAAACATGGATGAATCATCCCCTGAATTTAAGGATAATACGCTTTACAGATCAGTCATTGGTTCCCTTTTGTATATCTCTAATTGGACTAGACCTGATATTGCTTTGCCCCTCAATCTGTTATCCAGGTATGTTAGCAAACCCTTAATGTATCATTGGGAAGCCGTTAAAAGAATATTAAGATATTTAAAGCACAGCTTAGACTTCTGTTTACTACTGGAACCTAATAATGTTAAAGAGCCCATCCTCACTTGTTACGCTGATACGGATTGGGCAGGTGATACCATATGTAGAAAACGCACATCAGGTTATATATTTTTTCTTAACGATTGTCCAGTCTACTGGTATACTGGAAAACAGGATTTAGTAGCTACATCAACAACCGAGGCAGAATATGTTTGTTTGTCTAAAGCCTCCAACAATCTTGTATGGTTTAATGATTTATTATCAAATATTTGGAAAAATCCTTCATTACCATTTATCATACATGAAGATAACAAAGCTGCTATTGAGATATCTAGATCTGATGCTATTGGTCAAAGATCCAGACATATAGATATCAAATTCAAACACGTAAGACAATTATCTCAAGATGGATTTATTAAAGCAGTTCACTGTGAAACATCAGAACAAATAGCTGACATATTGACTAAGCCTTTGCCATCTAAACAACACAAATATTTAACTTCTAAATTACAAGTTTTGTATTGTTCTGAATCTGAATGTAATTATTGCTGTATATCGAATCGGCATTTAGAGGGGGATTTGTCACAAGTAAATGCCTTATTCTCTAATAGAGGAATTGTATATACACGGGGTATCAGGGGTTAATTTATTCTTCCTCCCTTAATATATTCATATGTAACCACTCCCATCCTTTACTCCGCCTTGTTAATACAAAAGGAGATGTATGCACCTCCTCCTTGCTTCTATCTACAATCATTCAGAGAATATAGAATGCCTACTGTAAATAAATAGTGTTATGTTTGAATACTTCATTCTTGAATCATTTATTGAGTCTGATCCTTAAAATTACGCAACATTAGTGACTGGTTTAACTTAACTGAAGAAAGAATGTTAAATATAGAAGATTATGATTTGTTATATGGATGGCATGCTTATTTGTTGTATGAAAAAAAAGTGGATAAAGTGTTTAAGGGTCATATACTTAGAAATGCATTGCTGAGGGTTTGGAAAAAGTACCAATATAAGCTTTGAGCCTTGGTAGGACAGTGGTCTAAGGCACCCTGTTATTAAGAACAGCTGTCTGCAATTACTGCAGGTTCGAATCTCGCTAAGGCTCAAGGTTGACTCAGCCTTCCATCCTTTCTAAGGTAGGTAAATTGAGGACCCAGTTGTGGGGGCAATAAGCTGACTTTGTATAAATATACAAAAGGATAAAGGCTATTGCTGAGCACATTGTAAGCCACCCTGAGTCTCCGGAGAAGGGCAGCATATAAATCAAATTAAAAAAAAAAAAAAGCTGAACTACAAGATACCTATATGGGCAAACCCCAAACATGTAATAGAAAATATAAGTACAGAGCAAAAAATAGAGGTGATTACTCATAAAGAGCTTCTTCTTTTGGAAAGGGGCAAGTTGCAATTGAAATCTCTAGATGAATTAAAAGAAGAAGGGATAATTTTTACTTGGTTTCAGTATGGTCAGCTCCAAGCTAGATGGAGGGAGGATCAAAAAATTGGGGTTATGCAAAATGAGGAAAATTTGGTGAAACAGATTAGAGATCAAAGTCAGATGCATATTAAAAGGTTGTATAATGCATAACTGGAAATAGACTCAGAAACTGAATTGGTTAAAGATTGTATGATTAAATGGGCACAAAACTTTCAGGAACCAGTGCTGATGGAAACGTGGGAAAAGATTTGGGTCAGAAATGTTAAATTTACGCAAGCACAAAATTTGAGAGAGAATTTTTATAAAATGTTTTATAGATGGTACTTAGATCCTAAGAAATTATGTATGTACTCGAATTTGCAAGCTAAATGTTGGAGATGTGAATGTAATGATGCAACCTATTATATATGGTGGACTTGCAAGAAAATCAAGGCTTTTTGGATAAAAATTTGGTGGGTGATGCAGAACATTTTGAAAAGAAGGTTGAAATTTACCCCTCAATTGTTTCTATTGGGTATAACTACAGACTGTACAGTTTCAGAGACTAAATTGATTTTGAACTTAATATCAGCAGCTAGGCTGCTGGTAGCTCAATATTGGAAGAAGGACTCTTTGCCTACTATTGAAGAGTGGATATTGAAAGTAACAAACCTAGCAGAAATGGCGAAAATCTCGGCGTACTTGAAGGACCACACGCAAGAAAGATACGTATCGGAATGGAGAAGATGGATTGATTATATTCAAAATAAGTACCAGACAAGAAAATATCAAATAGCTTATGAATGACTGTTAGTATTAGAAGTATTTGGTTATCGGTAGTGGAGTTAAGGTTTCAGTGGGGGAGGTAGTACTTTGAGGATAAGTAGATTAATCTAGTTTATATTTGACTAAATGAAATACCTTGTATTTTGCTCTGGGAAGTCGGGGGGGGGGGAGGGGGGGATGAAGGGGGGCAAAGGGTGGGTGGAACGGGGGGGGGGAATTTTTTCTTTTTTGTAAAACTTTTCAATAGAAAAAAAAAATCTTTAGATGTATTAAAAGAAGAAAGGATAATTTATACTTGGTTTCAGTATGGTCAGCTTCAAGCTAGATGGAGGGAAGATAAAAAAATTGGTGTAATGCAAAATGAGGAAAATTTGGTGAAACAGATTAGAGATCAAAGTCAGATGCATATTAAAAGGTTGTATAATGCTTTATTGGAAATAGATTCAGAAACGGAATTGGTTAAGGATTGTATGATAAAATGGGCACAAAACTTTCAGGAACCAGTGATGATGGAAACATGGGAAAAGATTTGGGTCAGAAATGTTAAATTTACGCAAACACAAAATTTGAGAATTTTTATAAAATGTTTTATAGATGGCACTTAGATCCTAAAAAATTATCATGCATGTACTCGAATTTGCAAGCTAAATGTTGGAGATGTGAATGTGATGATGCAACCTATTATCATATATGGTGGACCTGTAAGAAAATCAAGGCATTTTGGATAAAAATTTGGTGGGTGATGCAGAACATTCTGAAAAAAAGGTTGAAATTTACTCCTCAATTGTTTTTACTGGGTATAACAACGGATTGTACAGTATTAGAGACTAAGTTGATTTTGAACTTAATATCAGCAGCAAGGCTGTCGGTAGCGCAATACTGGAAGAAGGACTTTTTGCCTACTATTGAAGAGTGTATACTGAAAGTAACGAACTTAGCAGAAATGGCGAAAATCTCAGCGTATTTGAAGGACTATACACGAGAATCGGAATGGAGAAGATGGATTGATTATATTCAAAATAAGTATCAGACAAGAAAATACCAAATAGCTTATGAATGAACGTTAAGTATTAGAAGTATTATGTTATCTATAGTGGAGTTAAGGTTTCAGGGGGGGATTTAGTAGTCTTGAGGATAGATAGGTTAATTTAACTTATGATTGTTAATTGAAATACCTTGTATTTTGCTCTGGGAAGTCTGAGGGGGAGGGGAGGGAAAGGGTGGGGGGAATATTGGGGGGGGAAATTCTTTTTTCTGTAAAACTTTTTAATAAAAAAAAAAGATTCTAGAAAAAGAGCAACGAAGATGATTAAGGAGCTGAAGGCTAAAATATATGGCAAACAGTTGCAGGAATTGGCTATGTCAAGTTTAATGAAGGAATAGGAATGACATGATAGTAGTCTTCCAATATGCGAGGGGTTGTCACAAAGAAGAGGGGGTCGACCTACTCCCAAAAGCCCCTGAAGGCAGGATAAGAAGAAATGAATGGAAGCTTATCATGTAGAGAAGCAACCTAGAACTAAGGAGAAATTTCCTACCAGTGAGAACAATTAATCAGTGGAATGACTTACCTCCAGAACAGGGGTGGGTTCCAAATTTTTTTACTACCGGTTCTGTGGGTGTGGCTTGTTTGGTGACCATGACTTGGTGGTCAAGTGACCATGGAAGTGGCTTGGTGGTCATGTGACTGAGTGGACATGGCAAGGTGGGGCAGCACCTTGCTTTGAGTGACATCAAGTTGGCCACGCCCACTCAGTCACATGACCAATGCTGCAGAGACAGGGTGATTTCCCACATACCTCCCCCTCCCCTTGGGCTGACAAAATAAAAGCCTATCTGCCAAGCAGCCCGGACTGGAAAACGCATGGCTGGGGCAGAGGAACATTTAACAACCTCCAAACTGTTGCTGCAAACCTGGGTTTTGTTTTGGCTTTTTTTTTTTTGTTTTTTGCCAGAAGCCCCTCAGAGATGCACTATTTTTTTACCGAACAATTTCTGCACCACCAAATCTTACTGTACCTCATTGTTGTGGCGCTGCTTGTTGCTGCTTTGGTCGTCAGGGCTGCCCAAGTAAAGAATTGCACTGTCTCAGTTTAGGGCGACTGTGAGGAGCAAGAAGGGAAGCCAAGGCGCTCACCCCACAGCGGCCAACTTCGCACGCTCTTGCTCCCGTGCATGCTTTCCTGCTCTGATCCGGCGTACACAAAGAGTGTGAAGGGAGGCAGACACCGCGCCGAGAATCCAAGAGCAAAAGTAGCAGCAGCAAGGGTCCTTCCACAGTCCCCTCCCAGGTGACAGCCAGGGCTTTGCTGCCTCGTCTTTTCCTCAGAGACGTGGAGTCCTTGCGGAGGGACACACACCCCTGTCTCCCCCACTACTTTTGCTCTCGGCTTCTGCCAAACTCATTGTTGGGAGCGTCAGGCTAGCCCCTGAATGTACAAGAAGTCTTGGGCAAAGTTCTTAAAAAGTTCAGCCAAGTCTTCTCCTCCTTCTCGGCCTTAATGTGTGTGAGCAAACACACACACCATGAGGTGTGTGCTACTCTGCGTGTTTGCTCTGTGATATGAGGCGAAGAAGGAGAAAACTTGGCCGCACTTTGAAAGAGTCTTTGCCCAAGACTTCTCGTATATTCAGGGGCTAGCCTGACGCTCCCAACAATTAATTTGGTGGTGATCTAAGGAAATGTCTTCCAGCTCTTCAAGATAAACTTTTAAGTGTGTGTGTGTGTGTGTGTGTGTCCCTCCACAAAGACTTGGAGGCAGACACCGCACCTCTGAGGAAAAGAGGAGGCAACGAAACCCTGGCAGTCACCCGGGATGGGACCACACACACACACACACACACACACATATGCCCCTGTCACCCTTGCTGCTGCTACTTTTGCTCTCGGCTTCTCGGCGCGATGTCTGCCTCCCTTCACACTCCTTGCACACACCGGAGTGGAGCAGGAAAGCATGCATGGGAGCAAGAGCGTATGAAGTTGGCCGCTGTGGGGTGAGCACCTTGGCTTCCCCTCTTGCTCCTCACAGTCGCCCTGAGCTGAGCTGGAAAAAGCTGCTTCCATCATCCCCATGTTCTTTGCACATGCGCACCCCATTGGACTTGCAAGGCAATGGGATGCGCATGCGCGAAGAACATGGCGGCAACGAACATGGTAGCCGGGGCAAGCGAATGGTGACCGGGGGACTATTTCAGGGGTGTGGCCAGCCGGCCATTGCTACCAGTTTGGCGACCTTCACCAAATTTCCGCCAATGGTACGCACAAACCAGTGCAAACCAGTAACAACCCACCACTGCTCCAGAACTTGTGGATGCTCAATCATTGGAGGTTTTGAAGAAGAATAGCCGTTTGTCCAGAATAGCATAGGGTCTCCTGCTTCAGCAGAGATTGGACAATATTCTGACTTAGTATCCCAGGAGGTGCCTTATTTGAGCTGAGAAGCTGGGTCAGACCTAGTTAATCCTTGGATAGGAGCTACCTAATAATTTTCCTGGAGAAGAAAGCAAAACTAAAACCCACATATTCGAAGAAGGCAGTGGCAAATTGTCACAGAAAACTACATACAGTAGATATGTATGTCATGCCATCAAGAGTTGATCCTGACTTGAAAGATCACATTCATGGTTAGTATTGGATACTTAATTATTATATAGGCTTAGTTTCACACAAAGTGTTTTCCACTACCTAATGTTTTTCTTTAGGGAACTAGTTTTTTCAACAGACAGAATTCAGAGTGTTGGAGGAAATAACCCTTTGTTTTGAATTGGTCAGCATAGGAAGCATAGCTGTAGCGCAGAATTCCCTTCTTCTGTTCTGTCCCTGCTTGACTTGAGTGTGTCTTTCTTTGGTCCTACATTTCTCAATTACTGAAAAATCATTTTGAGACTTCTTTTTGCACTGTCCCATAGGCATTCTTATTAAGAACAGTTCTCCTACCCATTAAAGCAGTCTGACTTTCCCCCAAATTTCTGCATGAGTTTGAAAATGTGTTGCCACAACTGTGGCCATTAGAACAATTTTTACCAGTGGTCTCCTTAAAGCAGCCATCCCCTTTTTTTCCCTTCTCAAAAGTTGGTCTCCTTTAGTGAGTATCAGAGGTGCTGTATCTGCATGAACTCCTAATCACTTTTCTGAATTATTTTTCACTTATTCAAAACCATGGTATCAAAGTACAGCTTTAGTAACACACTCAATAGAACTATCACTGTAGTTCAAGGTTGAACTATGGAGACCATGATACGGTCTGAGCTTGGTTGATTTCTTGCAGATTTGCTAGCAGGAGGTGGGGTTTGTGGACTGGAGGAGGGAGAGGAGGAGGAAGAGAAGGAGGGGGAACAACTGTGGGGTCCTCAGTGCTCTCTATGCTTACTTCCGCTTGCAAAAGTTTCATTAGCTGATTACATCATAAATGTTTGCAAGCAAACAGCCAAGTTTAGAGAACACCAAGGATGCCATAATGATATACTCCCAGCCAGGTATAATGATATTGTTGTGGAATGGAAGGACTAAAAAACATTCCCAGGCCAGTCAGAGACAGTTTATTGCGCAAGGTTCAGAGCCAGATTTGTACCTGAAGCTTTGAACAAAGAAAGAACTCTGATACAATGGTTTTTATACATTTCTAAGACAAAGGATTCAGTGAGATCATACATTTTCCATATATGATTAATCATGAGATCATACATCCGATTTTCCTTCTATGGTTACATATACTTGTTAATAAGTTCATCTAATTACTTAAAGCATTAATCTTAGTTTATAAGTTTATTTTAGCCACACAACTTTTCTTAAGTGCTCAGAGTCGCTAATGGGAGAGTTACTACTGTCCTTGGGTAAATTCATTAGATTAAGTAACTCTTAGTAACATATAGGTCTTTGTGTCATTCACAGTCAGGTCACTCAGATGTTTTTCTATATAGCAGTCCTTTCCTTGACATCTAGGTATCAGAAGATATATTACCACTTAAAAGGGTTTAACTGTTTGTTAATGTAATTTCCAACAAGCACTTTCCTCTCTTATAATAATGTGAATAGATAGGGTCTCTCAGAGTTCATGTATCCAAGCACATCTTCCCCTTATAATAATGTGAATAGAGAGGGTCCCCCAGAGCCAATATATCTGACTCTGTATGATTCCTATTTTATTCACATTATTTCTTTTATCTACATTATTCTTTATTTGCTCTTTACCTCAATATTAGTGACATAATATTAGGGGGAGATCAATTAATTGGTGGGGCCTTGAAATCACAACAAAAGCAATAATTCTCCAACTACCTTCTGGCCCAGGGGGTCCATGGTCTCCTTTCTCTCCTGTTTCACCTTTCAGCCCTCTTGATCCTGGAAGCCCATCTCTTCCAAGAGCACCTGGCAAACCATTGGGGGGTCCCATGGGGCCTGGGAAGAAACAAGGAATTGCAAGCTGAAAGTAGAGTGTATTCATTTTTTTATTATTGTAAAGAAACAGATTAAGACATTATTTTAAATAAATAAATAAGAAGCATTGACAGCAATTAAAATAAAGAATAAATTCAAGGCTGCGAATAACTTTCAAGAAACAAACACTTCAGAACTGAATGGTCTCTCTCTCTCTTTGTATTTATCATCTATCTATCTATCTATCTATCTATCTATCTATCTATCTATCAATCATCTATCTCAGAGAGAGAGAGAGAGAGAGAATGATCTTGGAAGGATTAGAAATCCACAGTTCAGATATTCTAGATATAACAATAACAGAGTTGGAAAGGACCTTGGAAGTCATCTAGTCCAATCCCCTGCTCACGCAGGAGACCTTCTTTCTTTATTTCTTCATAATATAAATATGTGCAGTTGTGGGATTTCACCACAGAGAAACATCTCTCCTTTAGTTGCAATAATGTATTCATCCATGCTCAGACTGTAGAGGGAAGAAGCCATCAATCCCAGTGGGCATACTCTGATTTTACTGTCATTTTAGCAAAATGATGGCACAAGATTTCTACAGTCATAGCCAACTGAGCCAATCTCATCACTTAAGGAAGCTTCACTACTACCATCCATTGCTGTTCTCTACAATTTGAGTAATGTGAATCAGTTGCAGACCCGTTCTCTATTCTTAAGAGTAGAACATATATACAATACCTGGTGGTCCTGGATCCCCTTTCATGCCATCCCGTCCATCTCTTCCAGGTATCCCATTAGCCCCTGGGGTCCCTGGGATTCCTGGAGCCCCTGAACATTTCCCCTCCTGCCCATGACATGGTGGGAAAAAAATAGCCAGTACTGATGCCACATAAAGCAACATCAATGATGTCATTTTTGCTTAGCTGGAAACAAAGAAAAAGAATGTGCATTAACATTTTGTAGCATTGCTGGACAAGAGATGCCCATCGTATTACCCATTCCAAACCCTAATTATAACATTTCAAATGGTACGTTCACCTACTCACAGCTGCTTGTTCCCATTACGTTTATCTGACCCAGTAACAGAAAGTTGCGGTAGGGAAAGTGCACCACAGAATTCAGCAGAACAAAGTAAAATAAATATTGCCATGCAAAATGTAATAGGTTATCTCCCAAACCAAAAAGAACAAGGTTAGCCCTTAAGACTGGCAGTTACGTGCCAGTTGAAATTACTATGATTTCCCAGGTCAACTTACCATTCTTTGCCACAGTAATGAAGTTTTGAAAGCAGTTTTGAAAGCATCTGATTTATACTTGTATTTATGATTGGGAAACAGCAAACTTAAGTGGACATGTGGTATGTGCTTGTAAAATACAATAGAAGCTAGGGGTGGGTGAAGTTGATTTACTTGGCAAATACCTGAAATGGGGTGAAAACTCCATGATGGGGACAAAAAACATATTGTGAAAGTGCAGATCAAATTTCTTCTCCAAGTGGATTATTCTCTACTATATAGTGGCACCTTGATACTCAATATTAGTTAATTCCTGGAAGTGCGATGAGTACCAAAAATGATGAGTACCAAAGAAATTTTTCCCGTAAGGAATAATGTAAGGTAGCCCACACAGACAAGTTGTAGCTTGTACATTTGAATATCAAAACAAGCAATGAATACCAGAACAAAAAAATTCAGGTCAAAATGCATTGAGTATCAAATTGACTAAGTTTCAAAGCAGTTGAGTATTTTAGAAGGAATGAGCTGAAAGGGACCTTGGAGGTCTTCTAGTCCAGCCCCCTGCTCAAGCAGTAGACCATTTCAGACAGGTGGCTGTCTAGACTCTTCTTAAAAACCTCCAATGATGGAGCAACCACAATTTCTGGTGGCAAGATGTTCCACTGGTTAATTGTCCTCACTGTTAGGAAGTTTCTCCTTAGTTCTAGGTTGCTTCTCTCCTTGATTAGTTTCCATCCACTGTTTCTTGTCCTGCCTTCTGGTGCTTTGGAGAATTTGGCCCCCTCTTCTTTGTGGTAGCCCCTCAAATACTGGAATACTGTTATCATGTAACCCCTAATTCTTCTTTTCTTTAGACTAGCCAAACCCAAATCCTGCAGCTGTTCTTTATATGTTTTAGTCTCCAGGCCTTTGATCATCTTAGTTGCTCTTCTCTGAACTTTTTAACAAGGCAACACTGTAATATGTTGAGAGAGAGAGAGTTGTAATATGGAGAGAGATTCACTTGGCAAAACATACCTATAAACAATTAAATTTATCAAGAGGGAAATATTTAAAAGATGTTGGACTCTGTATATACTGAGTCCCACTGTATGTGGGGAGAGCTAGTCACCTTTGCTGTCCAAGGAATGCTTGGGAACCTTCAGAAGCACCACAATGAGTAGATTTTCTTCCTGTCTTGATTTTTTAAGGTCCAACTTTCACAACCATAGGTAGCTATGGGGAACAGGATAGAGCAGACATCTGGCGGCCAGGCTGGTGTCCTTGCTTTTTCATATTCAACTCATGTTCATCATTGCTGTGCAACCCAGTGCAATCTGACAATTTATTTTTGAGGTGCATTCACCAGTTTGCATCTCATATGTAGTATCTGCCTACAATCCAGCAATGGTGTATCAGAAGGAGGAAAAATTTGGTTGCTCAACAAAATGCATGAAACAGAGATCCATTCTTGCATCTCCTGAACATTAGTTTTCGACTTGGAAGTGACTTTCTCACACAGTCCCAGCACATGGACTGCAACCTGCAGCAGTGAGATCAACATGGAAGATGATTAGGATGGATTTATTTTGTGGTGGAGATCTTAGGGTACCCAGTTCATTGAGGCTTGGTAGGACACTATTCTGAATATGAAGACGAAAGAATGACTGTCTTCCAGTACTTGAGACGCTTTCACAGAGAAGAGAGGATTGACAATCTCATGAAGTCAGGACAAGAAGTAAGGGATGAAAGTTTATTAAAGAGAGATCCAACCTCAAGTACGGAGAAATTTCCTGACATTGGGAACAATTAATCAATGGAATGGTTTGTTTCTCTCAGTTGTGGGTGCTCTGTCAGTGAAAGTTTTCAAGAAGAGATTGGACAGTCATTTGTCTGGAATGATCTAGGGTCTCCTGCCTTGATCAGGAGGTTAGATTAGAAGACATATGAGGTTCCTTCCAGCCCTATGATTCTGTATTCTAAGTAAAAATGCAAAAATGTAAGCTTCTATCTACACCCCTTCCTTGCTGTAGTAGTTTTCTAATTACATTACTCCATGAAATCTAAGGTGACACTCTTTCATATCATAAACAGGTAGATCACATTTTAATTCTGATGATTTTTTTTTCCAGATAAGCTTTCCCTCACATAGGGAAGATATGCTGGGATCCCAGAATGTCCCAACACATACTGAAGATGTGAAGTTAAGAAGATTGCTTTAGAAAAAACACAACAGTGTCTTGAAAGCAAGGCCATTAGGGCACAGTTCCAATCTTGCAACCACAACAGAACTGAGTCAACAATGACTCTCAGAACAACCATTCTTGGAATACAAAGGCTTCGTTGATCTTCTGCTTTCTTCTATGTGATATTTTCCTAAAGTATGAATAGTCTGTGAATAATACCAGGGACGATTAAGAGCAGTACTTCTTTAATGTAAACATCTCTCATAATTTGAGTAGATCAGGAGGAAAACAGTAAACTTAGCTTGGCTTTGAATGAAAAGAACATTGTGTTCATTTGTCCAAAGAGCTGCATGTTCCTTCTGCTTATTTATTTATTTATTTATTTATTTATTTATTTATTTATTTATTTATTTTTCATATTTGTATACCGCCCTACTCCCGAAGGACTCAGGGCGGTGAACAGCCATAATAAATACAAATACATATAGAAGTTAAAAACTATTAAGAAACAGATTAAGTAATTTAGGCTCAAAGATTAAAAACATCCAAATTTATCTAAAGAGGTTTAAAACCCAATTTAAAAGCCAGTTTAAAAGCCAATTAAAAAGGGAGAGTTAGGCCAGACCAGCTTGTTGGAATAGAAATGTTTTCAGGGCACGGCGGAATATGCGTAAGTCTTGGATGTTTCGTAACTCCGGGGGAAGCCCGTTCCAGATGGTAGGTGCCCCCACAGAAAAGGCTCTCCCCCTGGGGGCCGTCAGTCGACATTGTTTGGCCAACGGCACCCTGAGGAGTCCCTCTCTATGGGAGCGAACTGGTCGGTGAGAGGCTATTGGTGGCAGGAGGCGGTCTCGTAAGTACCCTGGTCCTGAGCCATGGAGCGCTCTAAAGATAGTAACCAAAACCTTGAAGCGCACCCGGAAGACCACTGGGAGCCAGTGCAGCTCACGCAGGAGGGGGGTTACATGAGAGCGCCACATTGCTCCCATTACCACCCGCGCGGCCGCATTCTGGACCAGTTGGAGCCTTCGGGTGCTTCTCAAGGGGAGCCCCATGTAGAGAGCATTACAATAATCCAGGCGTGAGGTGACAAGGGCGTGAGTGACCGTGCGTAACGAGTCCCGATCCAGAAAGGGATGCAACTGGCGAATCAGGCGAACCTGATAAAAAGTCCTCCTGGCTACGGCCGTCATATGCTCTTCAAAAGACAGCCGTGAGTCCAGGAGGATGCCCAAGTTGCGAACCCCATCTGTGGGGGCCAACGACTCGCCCCCAATAGTCAGAGATGGCGCCAACTGACTATATCGGGATGACGGAAACCACAGCCACTCGGTCTTGGATGGGTTGAGTCTGAGTTTGTTCCTCCCCATCCAGATCCGTACGGCCTCCAGGCACCGGGACATCACCTCGAGGGCATCATTGGGGTGGTCTGGGGTGGAGATGTACAGCTGGGTGTCATCAGCGTACTGATGGTACTTCACCCCAAAACCACGGATGATCTCACCCAGCAGCTTCACATAAATGTTGAATAGAAGGGGCGAGAGGACCGATCCTTGTGGCACCCCACATATAAGGGGCCTCGGGGTCGACCTCTGCCCCCCTGTCAACACAGACTGCGACCGGTCAGAGAGAAAGGAGGAGAACCACTGTAGAACAGTGCCCCCCACCCCCAACCCTTCCAACCGGTGCAGCATGATATCATGATCGATGGTATCAAAAGCCGCTGAGAGGTCTAGTAGGACCAGGACAGAGGAGCAACCCCTGTCCCAAGCCCTCCAGAGATCATCAACCAATGCGACCAATGCTGTCTCTGTGCTGTACCCGGGCCTGAATCCCGACTGGAACGGATCTAGATAATTTGATTCATCCAGGTACTGAGGCAGTTGTCGTGCAACCACACTCTCAACAACCTTTGCAACAAAGCGAAGGTTGGAGACAGGACGATAATTTGCTAATAGAGCTGGATCCAGGGAGGGCTTCTTGAGGAGGGGCCTCACCACCGCCTCTTTCAAGACGGTGGGAAAGACACCCTCTCTCAAAGAAGCATTTATAATCTCCTGGAGCCAGCCTCGCGTCACCTCCCGGGAGGCCAGTACCAACCAGGATGGACACGGGTCCAATAAACATGTCGCATTTAGTCTGTTCAGTATCCTGTCCACGCTTTCGGGAGTCACAGGATCAAACTCTTCCCAAATAATATTCTCAGGACCTGCCCCTGTCATCTCCTCTGGATCAATCCAGTCAGAGTCTAGCTGTTCACAAATCTGAGCAATTTTGTCATACAGATATTGTACAAAATCCTCAGCTCTACCCTCCAAGGGGTCTTCCCGCGTCTCTTGATGGAGCAGAGAGCGGGTCACCCTAAACAGGGCGGCTGGGCGATTATCTGATGATGCAATAAGAGTAGAAAAGTAGTTACTCTTCTCTACTCTTATCGCCACAAGGTAATTCTTAATATGAGATCTTACCAGTGTTCGGTCGGATTCAGAACGACTAGCCCTCCAACTGCTCTCTAGGCGTCTTTTCCGGCGCTTCATCTCCCTCAGCTCCTCAGTATACCAAGGAGCCAGGTGAGACCAGCGCCGGGTCAGAGGCCGCAAAGGCACGACTCGGTCTAAAGCATCAGCCGCCGCCCTATCCCAGGTGGCCATTAAGTCCTCAGCCGAGTCGTGTGCTAGAACCTCAGGAAATGGCCCAAGCTCCATCTGGAATCTCTCAGGATCCATCAGGCGCCTGGGGCGGAACCACCTGGTCGGTTCCGCCTCCCTGCGGCGGGGTGTGGTGGTTCGAAGGTCCAGGCGAAGGAGGGAGTGATCTGACCATGACAAGGGTTCAATCACTATATCCCCTATCTCGAGATCACTCAACCACTGTCCAGAGACAAAAACAAGGTCCAGTGTGTGTCCCCCCATGTGAGTAGAGCCATAAATTAACTGGGTCAGGTCCATAGCCGTCATGGAAGCCATGAACTCCCGAGCCACCTCAGATGTCTCGCCAACTGATGACAGGTTAAAATCCCCCATGACCATAAGCCTGGGGGTGTCAACAGCCACCGCGGCTATAACATCAAGCAGCTCAGGCAGGGCTGCTGCCACATGGCAGGGAGCCAGGTACGTGACTAGCAAGCCCAACTGCACCCTATGACCCCACTTCACAAGAAGGGACTCACATCCAGCCGTCTGAGGAACAGTGGCCTCCCTTGGTCCAAGACCTTCGTTAATAACAACCGCCACCCCTCCGCCCCTCCCCTGAGACCTTGGCTGATGGAAAGCACGGAAACCTGGTGGGCACATATCAACAAGGGGGGCTCTCCCTTCCTGGCCCAACCAGGTCTCCGTAATACCCGCCAGGTCCGCACCCCCCTCCTGAATAAGATCACAAATGAGGGGGGCTTTATTTACCACGGACCTGGCATTGCACAGCATCAGCCGAAGGCCTGGGGCCCGAGGTTCCATACAACCTGGGGAACGAGAAGAGCTTTGAGGGTTGGAGCGCGCCACCGCTTGTAAACAGCGAGGATGCACTCTCGTAGGATGATGTGGCCCCCTGCTCCCGCCATATCTGCCCCTCCCACCTACAGTATCGATGTTATGGGCATCTGTATCGTAAGATCTAATCATCTCCTTGACCCCAGAGTTCACACCTCCCATGCCACGCCCTACGGCTGGACCAGATACCCTCCCCCGCGGGTCTTCCCCCGAACCCACGTAATCTACCCCCCTCCCAGAATCCCTTAAAATCTTATTAAGAAATTTCCCTAAAAAACCCCATAACCCTCTTTTTGCTGTATGCCATCTCTCCGGACTCCAAAGTCCATCATCGAGATAGGCCCTCGATAAAGAAGAGGGCCAGACCTGCGAGAGGGGGGCATCTCGCAGTTTGAGGAGTTCTCCCAATGAGTACATTTTGTAGCTAGATAGTCTATAGCTGGTAGGCATGTCCTAGTTATCCAGGGTCCTGTGGAGAGAGTATCAATTAGAGGTACAAGTCATTTTAGTCCCGCTGAATGATTCAGGCATCACATGATCACTCAACTGTTGTTGCTTGGGGAACATGAAATAAACTATAATTACCCCAAGCAGTGGTGAAATCCAAATTTTTTACTACCGGTTCTGTGGGTGTGGCTTGGTGGGCTTGGTGTGGTTTGGTGGGTGTGGCTTGGTGAGCATAGCAGGGGAAGGATATTGCAAAATCTCCATTCCCACCCACTCTGGGACCAGACAGAGGTGGTATTTGCCAGTTCTCCGAACTACTCAAAATTTCTGCTACCGGTTCTCCAGAACCTGTCAGAACCTGCTGGATTTCACCCCTGCCCCCAAGGCATTCTTCCAAATCCATTGCAATCATAGACTCATAGGGCTGGAAAGGCCCTGAGGGATCTTTTAGTTCAACCTCCTGCCCAAAGCAGCAGACTTTATTCCATCCTGGACAAGTGGTCAACTTTTTCTTTAGATCTCCAGCATCCATGATTAAATGGAAAAAATTAGAATCAAATTAAATTATTTAAATCTAATTAAATTAAAAAGTTAGAATCTGTAGCATTCCTGTAAGGAGATCTAGTTGTATCAAATATCTTTCCCCTGTTATGCAGCAAACATATTCAATGAATCCCTGCCAAGTTTGTGGAATAGCCAATACCTTCTTGTAAAACCTTGTGATCCATTTTATTTCAGGATCAGATCTGCTCAGTTTTGATAGGTGGCCTTTGACCTTTCAAGAGCAGGATAAGAAACAATGGAGAGAAACCAATTCAAGGAGAGAAGTAACCTTAGAACTAAGAAAAAATTTCGTGACAGTGAGAACAATTACTATATTTTTTTGGACTATATGACGCACCCCAAAAAAAGTGGGTGGAAATGTCTGTGCATCTTATAGAGCGAATGTTGCTGAAGCCCCGCCCACCTGCTGGCCCTCAACCTTCTGCCTCCCAGCAATTTGCCTCCTTGCAGCAAACAGCAAACAGCCTGGTCAGCTTCAGCACAGCCTGATTTAGCACGAGCAGCTGATTGGCAGTTGGATTGGCCTCCCGGAATACCGACGATCACCTGTCCGAGGCTGCAGGGTTTGCCACCACTACCTATCGCCGCCTTCGTACGCCCCATTTTTGGCCTCCATGCATCCCATTTTTGGCCTCTGTGTGTCCCATTTTTGGTCTGTTTGAAAAACGGGATGCACAGAGGCCAAAAATGGGGTACACGAAGGCAATGATAGGCGGCCGCCGCAATCCCAGCCTGAGAAAACCAATCTTGTCTGTTCATAGGCATTATGTTTTAAGTAAAATTTTAAAGATTTGATTTGAAATTGTCTGAAATTTATTCTGCGTCTTACCTAAATTGCTGTTAACTCTTGTTGGTGAGGACTCGCTTAAAGTTTCTGAACTTTGGCCTTATTGGAACATGAAAGATGAAATGCAACAGATGTCCCATTCTGATCAGCATGATGTGTTTATGCTAATGTGAGCAATAATTTTGGCAGGCCGATTGCACAAATCCATCCTGTGTCAGTTTTCCTGATGCATTTAAGCAGAGGGGGAAGCGGCGCTGCAAAAGCTTTGGAAAACAGGGTTCTTAAAAAAAAAAAAAACCAACATTGTAGGAAAAAGAATTCTGTGCAATAGCCAGCCTCCATGGGGTGCGTCCCATACACAATTCAAAAGCAGCTACAGATTTATCACAGAGCTTTATCTGTGTTTTTTCTCCTTAATGACAATTGTATAAAATGATAAATGAGATTATATCTTCACAATTAAAATTATATTACATTGGGGGCTTCCGCTTGGCTCCACAAGCTTTGAAGACGCTCCTTTTTGAGCGCCCGTTTCCTGGTTCCATAAAAGCCCCAGAACAGCCGAAAAACTGCTGTCTGGAGGCTTGGAACCTTCTCCCCGGGCAAAGGGGAGAGAGAAGAGTCGACAGGCGGAGGTAGAGCCCCCCAAGTGCGCTAGGAGAAATCCTGAGGCGCAAAGGGTGTGGGCTCCCTATTGAAGCCTGTCAAGCTGCTCCGGACCAGGAACGACTCCGGGAAAGCGGAGCTAGAAGCTGCGACCAAAATCTGCTGAAAATCAGCGGGAGGACTTTTAACATCTGTACTTTGATTGCAGACAGAGCAAATCAGGAGAAAACAAAAGGAATTTGCAAGTAACACTTTAACTCCTCTTTAAAATGCAGAAAATGGCGCCTGAGGGCGGGAGGAGGAAACTACCAGGGAAAGTGCTTGTTAAGGCTTGTTAAAGTTTGCAACAGTGATACAGCTACTGGATTACACCCTAAGGGAAAGTTTTAAAGGGGAAGCGTCCAGGGCCGGATTTAGATGAAAAGAGGCCCTAGGCTATTCCACTTATGAGGCCCTTTCACCAGTGGTGGGATTCAATTTTTTTAACAACAGGTTCTGTGGGCGTGGCTTAGTTGGGGGTGTGGCTTGGCAATCATGTGACTGGGTGGGCGTGGCTAGCTGGTCGCATGACTGTGTAGGTGTGGGTAGCTCGTCATGTGACCGGGTGGGCGTGGCTATGTGCATAGGGACTACTCAGAGGACTGAAAAAAGTCATTTCTGACTGGGCCTCGCACTTTTGACCGGTCCTCACACTTATGACCATCCTCACATTTATGCCCATGCAGCTTTCTTAACAACCGTGTCACTCATTTCACAACTGCTTCTCTTCACCATGGTGACAAGATAGGGCAAAAACGTAAAATGTGAGGACAGTCGTAAGTTCGAGGACTGGTCAAAAGTGCGAGGACCAGTCAGAAATAACTTTTTCAGCCCTCTGAGTAGTCCATATGCATAAAAGGATACAGCAATAGAGAGGGATGAAGGAAGGGAAGGGAAATTAGAGTAGGAGTGAGGGTAAGAGAGGGAGGAAGAGAGGAGGAGAAGGAGAAAGGAAGAGGAAGTAGGGAGGAGAAGAAGAGGGGGAGGAAGAGAAAGTAAGAAGGAAAGAGAGAGAGGTGGTAGGTTTGAGGAGAAAGATTGCTGTACAATAAAAAAGATGAAAGGGAAGAAAGCCAACCCCAAACAAATATAAAGATATTAAGATAAAGAATGAATTGTTAAACTTTAAAGAATAAAAGAGAACAAATATGAATAAATAACAATTAGAAACACACATACAAACATACAATGTATTTTCTTTGAACAGAGTATTTGGCTGGTTCACAAATTTAAAAGTGTTTAGTCATTTCAATTAAATTTACAATTTCTATATTTCCTTTTTGCCATATTTATTCCTCATCTATTTTTGTAAAAAAACAATATTACCCTTCATCCTCATCTCTAATCTTAATCAAATTCAATTTTTCCCTTCTATTCTATATTATACGCCTTCCCATTGTCATCTATTTTTATATCCATCCTCACATTGGTTAATTATGTAATATTAGTTGTTTAATATAAATTCAACATTTTAATATAAATCAATTAGTTATATAACTACCTTTTTTGTATATTAATCAATATGAACATGAATATTTCAATTATTTCCATGCAATCCAATTTCTTACAAATCAATTAATTATATTTACCAATAATAATAAACCAAATAATTTCCCCCATATATTCCTCCAAACCACAACTTAACCATTTCTGCTTTCAGAAATATACAATTAATAGTATCTCAATTATTACAATTCTCTAGTTAAATAGAGCTTTTTTTCTTTTGTGTTTTAAAATCCTGAACTCTCCTCTTTTTCCCTAAATTTCCCATTGTTTGCACCTACCTTTTTTGGTGAGGAAAAAGAAAAGAATTCTGCTTGCCTAATTTTCCAACCTTGCAGCAACAGCAAAGCAGTTTCACTTTCGTTTCTCAGCATAGTTAGGGGAAAAAAAATCAGCACTCTTTGCAAGGAAGCAGAAGAGCCCTGAGCAAAACAGCTGAGACAAATCAGCTGAGAGCCGGGAGGCCAATTAGCCTATGCTGAAGCTCCGTGGGCCAATAAAATTACAAAAAAACCACCGAACCCTTTGTTAAATTGCTGGCTCCCCCGCCCCTCGCCCACCACTATTTATTGGCAATAAATAGTGGTGCGGAGGGGCGGGGCAAGCCAGCAATTTAACAAAGGGTTCGGCTGCACCACTGGCTCTAGGGCGGCCCTTTGAAGGCCCGCGGCAAGAATTTGAAGTTTTTTTTTCCTCTAGTCATCGGAGGCAGCAATAGATGGGGAGTGGGCGGGCTAAGCGAACGGCCGGCGATCCAACAGAGCAGAAAGTGAGGGTGAGTGAAGGCGTGGAAGCTGCTTTCTCCATCCTGCTCTCTTGCGTCCGGAGCCGGTGGGGAGCCACGTGGCAGCCCACGTGGATCCCAGGCAGCGGAACTCAGGCTAGGGAAGGGGTGGGCAATTGTGGCTCTTTTACAACCTGTGGCCTTCAACTCCCAGAATTCCTGAGACAGCCAAGCTGTCTCAGGAATTCTGGAAGTTGAAGGCCACAGGTTGTAAAAGAGCCACAATTGCCTACCCTTGGCTACGGTAGGCTGGCGCCGTGCGGGTGGGAGGCGAGGGGCGGGCGAGCCAGCAATTTAACAAAGGGTTCGGCCGAACCCCCTAGAACCCCCAGAATCCCACTACCGTGTAGGCCCCTCTTGATCTTGAGGCCCTAGGCTGAAGCCTAGTTAGCCTATAGGAAAATCCGGCCCTGGAAGCGTCCATGGAAAGAATTTGGTATTGAGGAAAAGAATTTGGTACTGACTTTAATTAAAATCTGGTTTTTATACTGTGTGGAAAAGAGTTGAATTGTTGTCCAGATAGTTGGATGAATACAAAGTGGCTGAAATATGGCTGACAATAGGGCTGGTGAATCAGCAAATTTCCAAGCCGTGACAGTCCAGGCTTTTCAAGAACTTTTAGACTCTTTTACTTCAGCCCTGCTGAATACAATTGAGAGGGCTTTTTCAAAAAACAGCTTGGGAAAATATAAGCAGTTGTTAGCAGGACAGCAGGAAATTATTCAGAAGATTTGTTTTTGGAAGATCAGAAGATGGACAGGTTTAAGGGACTGGCTGGCACAGTTGAAACAAAGATTTTGGTGGACGTTTCCATTCAAATGACAGAAAAGCAACAAATAGTTTCTTCATTGCAAGCTGACAATCTTTATGGCAACAAATTTTGGCTATATGGACAAAGAAATGGACTGAATGATTATACAAGCAAGAAGAGACGAACTGGGGAATTCAAGTTAGAAAACGTGATCTCAAGAAGAGAGCGAGTATTTCAGAAACATCAACCTCAAATCACCATTTTAAAAGTTTCAAAAATAAAACTGGGGGGGCTGTTGAAAGAATTTATTAAAAAAAAGGAATGAAAAAAATATAGAAAGAAGAGAAGAACAGAAGGTTAAGAAAGATGTCTTCCTGTGGATTTTGAAATTGGCATCGGACAAATATGTGTTTTAATAGTATTAAGAGATTTATAAAATGCTTAACATAAGGTTATATTATTTTAAAAGATGTAGATTTTAAGATGAAAAATTTTTCTTTTTTTTTTTTCTCATTGAAGGAAGAGGATTAATGTTAAATTTAGAATTTTACTAGGGAGTAATGTTTGTATAGAAATGGAATTTATTCATGATTTTTACTGTTTGTAAAATTGCTAAAGTATCGGATTATACATTAAGGAAAAAAAATTTTTTTTTTTTTAAGGTAGGAAAAATGAACTTAATTTAATTGGTTTTGAGAATATATAAAAGGGAGGTTGATGAATTGGAGCAAGGGAGTTAAAGAACATGTGAGAGTTTTGAACTTTATAATTTGTTAGTTTATTTTAGCATATGTTTGTTAGATGCTATACCCTGTTTTTGCTCTGGGAAGTCGGGGTGGGTGGTGGGGAGGGTGGGATAAGGGATGGGGGGAAAAGGGGTCAATATGAGTAGAATATAGGAGTTGCTCAGGAAAATAAAGGAGGAAAATATTTCACAGCAGAGAAGTTAGAAAGGAGAGAGGAGGAGGGGGTAGGAAGAGGAGAGGGAGGGTGAGGAATGGAAGAAAGGAGAGGAGCAGGGAAGGGGACAGGAGTAGGAGTGAAGGCAAGAAGGGGGGAAAGAAGAGAGAAGTGTGGGAAAGGGAAGGGAAGTAGGATGAGGTGGGAGAGGAGGCAGGAGAAAGTAGGAGAGAGGAGGAGGGAGGGAAGGGAAAGAAAGGAGGAGAAGAAGAAGGTTTGTTGTGGAATGAGGGGAGAAAAAAAAGAGCAAATCCGAATGTAATTAAAATGTTTTATTTAATGCTTTCTTTAAGGGAAACATGTATAAGTAGGATTTCTTATGTATAAGAAAGTGTACAAATTTTATTATGTGGGGAAGGGGAAAGGGTGGGGGGGAGAAAATTGTTTGTATTTCTTATAAAACTTTTCAATAAAAAAAAATTATATTACATTGGGATTACTGTGCGGGCGATTATTTTTCAAGCAAATCTTTAAATCTCATTTCCTGTTGTGTTCCAACTTGCTGAAATATGTACAGTTTTAAAAGGCAGGTTGAGGTTTAGATGTGATAACTTGCTGAAGCTGTTTTTTTACAATTCCAGATTTATTTTTGACCTCTAAATTTTTGCTTATTGCAGAAAGTTGCATTGGCGAACCTCATTGGTCAGTCCTAAATTAATATAGTAGTACTGAAAAAGGGAAAGACAGCTTTGAGCTTCCTCTTCCTCAACAATTGTTCTATGGTGGTAAAAAATCACATGTAAAAGTGAAATGCAGTATAAATAAGAACAATGGATGTGAAGAACAAAGTTTAAATAATGGCTGATACAGCTGGCATACCCTCTGTAGTCATACCCATCCTCCACAGCTGAGGGCCTGGGTGAAGAATTGAGTCTTGAAGTTCCTCTAGCCTAGGAGTGATTACAGTAGCCAAGATTTCAGAGCGTTTTTCTTTTTTTTTTCTTTTTAAGCATTCTTCTGAAGATTAAGGCTTTGTGGTATACTTTGTTGTCCCAAGAAATAAATATAAAATGTCTTTCTTGGTTTTTAAGCATTGCTTCGTGCAGATTTTTTAAGGAACCAGATAATGCACATCATGAGCAAGCAATCTTGCACAATATGTTTAAAAGTTTGCATATCAGTGGCACAATCACAACAAAAGGAATCTTTCCATCCCCACCGATGCAGGGCAGAGGCACTTCTTCCAATACCACATCTCATTCCGTTCAGTTTCATCCAGACACAGCGAGGCAGGTTAAGTGCAGGTGGTTTGAGGGATGACTAACAGCCAGGCAGGGGTGGGTTCTAAATTTTTTTACTACTGGTTCTGTGGGCGTGGCTTATTTTGTGGGCGGGGCTTGGAGGTCATGTGACTGGGTGGGCGTGGCTAGCTGGTCATGTGGCCGGGTGGCCATGACTCTGTGTATAGGGACTACTCAGAGGGCTGAAAAAAGTCAATTCTGACAGGTTCTCGCACTTTTGACTGGTCCTCACACTTATGACCATCCTCACATTTATGCCCGTGCAGCATGCTTAACAACTATGTCACTCATTTCACAACTGCTTCTCTTCACCATGGTGACAAGATAGGGCAAAAACATAAAATGTGAGGACAGTCGTAAGTTCGAGGACTGGTCAAAAGTGCGAGGACCAGTCAAAAATAACTTTTTCAGCCCTCTGAGTAGTCCATATGTACAAAAGGATTCAATTATTTCTTCAAAGTGCTGATGATTGTACCCTGGCTGGAAGAACTCCAACAGGGGAGTATTCCCTCCCAACAGCGGTGTAACAAGCTTAAAACAACCCTTCCCGTTTAAGAAAGTCAAGCAAAAAAATAGCCTCCGGAACCGGAAGTGATAGTAAGTCTAGGCATACTGCCTGAGAGGCAGTTTAAATGTAATAAAGATTAGGCTAGGAAACACCACCAAATGTTGTAATTAATCCTTAGAGGATTAACCCTGTAAAGTGAAAAAAACAAAAGGAGATTTCTTTTAACGACCAGTTCTCCAAACTGCTTAACTACTTAACTACTTAACAACCGGTTCTACTGAAGTAGAATCCCACCACTGAGTCTACCCATTTATTTTTGCAGGCATTGGTCTACTTATTTGTTTTCTTTTAACACTGATCAGCTGTAGGGCGGCCCTTTGAGGCCCGGGGCAAGAGTTTAAACAGTTTTTTCCCTCTAGCCATCAACTGGGACTCAGGAGGCAGCAATAGATTGGGGGTGGGGCCAAATAAAAGGTAAGAATAACCGGGGGGGGCCAGAACCGATTCAGTGACATCATATCATCACCGCTACCGGCTCGGCCGAACCGGGAGGAACCCACCACTGGGGCCAGGCCACTAGAAGGTACCTTGGCCCATTCCTCTCTCCAGGCACTCTGAGGGTTAAACTGGGTAGATGATGTTAAGATGAATAGCTATTTTCCATGGTGGCCTATGTGAATCCTAATAGGCTAGACAAATTTCTGGAAGTGAAAGAAGGGAAATTAATATCCAAAATATATAAATACTTATTAGAAATTGACTTAAATGAGAATATAATTAAAGGACAAATGGTCGCCTGGACTAGAAATATAGGTAAAAATATTCAACTAGAAGAATGGGAAAGGATTTGGGAAAACAACATCAAAATAATGAAATCAGTAACCTACAAGGAAAACCAATACAAAATGTGGTATAGGTGGCACCTTGCCCCCACGAGGCTAGCACATTATTAGGAATATATAAACAAAATATCAGAAAAGAAATGACATATTTGATACATCATATAATTACGGCGGCCAGAATAGCAATTACACAAGTTTGGAAGACTGATCATTTGCCAACTGATCAGCAGATAATAGAAAAAAAATATATGCAAGTGCGGAATCAGATCAACTAACACTGAAATTAAAGGATAAGGAAAGCTCAAAGTATTTTAAGGTATGGGACAAGTGGTACGATTGGATTAAGTGACAAGAAAGTGGATAAAGATATACGTAGTAAACCATATAGATAATCTTAATGAGTACTAAATTTTACCTTTCTTTAATAGTGAATTTTAAATTGAGAACTGATAATTGAGAGGGTATTTCCATGCTTACTTCATATAAATACCAACAACAACTTCACCGTCAGGAAAATGAATATGGGACTAGGTTAAGAAATATATAACGTGTAGAGAAGAAGAATATATATAGATATGTAAAAGAATAGAAATGAAATGTCAAATATATGATATGATCTATGTATATGAATATCTTATTATTGTTTTAATTGTTTTTATAATTGTTTGATAATTTAATAAAGTTTGTTTTAATTTTTTTTTAAAAAGGGATGCCGTCTCTATAAATCTCTCTATAAACTGGTGGGGAGGTGGGGAGTGTTGGCTTTGTTGTTGTAAGCGGGTTGGTTGGCTGTGTTGTTACATCTTGATTAGTTGATGGAGCAGATTAGTCAGCTGTTCTGTAACATCCTGTGTGGGCAAGGTCCTAGCTGTGTGCCCATTAGGCTTTTGTGTTTTAACGACCTGGGTAATGGGCCGTGTGGCAGCATCCTGAGCTCCAGTGTTGTGACATCCTGAGTCCTGAGCTGCAACATCCTGGGTAGTTGGCTATGTTGTAGCATCCTGAGTTTTAGTGTTGTAATATCCTGAGTTCTATGATTGCTCAAGACAATATATCAAAGAACTCAATATATCAAAGAACTCGACCTTGACAGCTATCCAAAACAAATATAAACCCCCTAAGTACATCCTAGATCTGACCAACCACTGCCTAACCAACACATACTTCATCCACAATGGACAAAGATACAAACAAGTAGAAGGAGCACCTATGGGATCACCCCTCTCATCCGTCATCGCAAACTTATACATTGAACACTTTGAAACCAACGCTTTAGATAAATCTGAACACAAACACAAACTCTGGCTTAGATATGTAGATGACACTTTCGTAATTTGGCCACATGGAAAGGAAAAACTGGACAACTTCCTCACACATCTCAACAGCCTACACCCCAAAATACAATTTACTATGGAAATAAAAGCTAACAACCAACTCCCCTTTCTGGACGTCCTAATCTACAAAAAACCCAACAGCTCCCTAGGACACACCATCTACCAGAAAAAAAAACACATACCAATTGCTACTTAAACTCACAATCACATCACCACCCTGCACAGATCAACTCTGTAGCCAAGACTCCAGAACCAAACGCCTATCCGACAAAGACCACCTGAAAACTGAATTACACACTCTCACAAACATATTAATCTCTAACGGATTCCAAAGAAACACAATTACCAACCTAATCCAAAGAGAGACACCCCCCCAAGAACCGAGACTCAGAACAGGACAACAGCATCACCCTCCTCCCTTACATCAAAGGCACCACAGATAAAATCAGCAAAATTCTCCACAAACACAATATCAAGACAGCCTTCTGCACTGACCAAAAAATAGCCAACATTTTAAGAAACCCCAAAGAAAAGATCCAGCTAGAAAACCAAAGAGTCTATGAAATACCATGCAAAATCTGCCCAGCCACATAAATTGGACAAACTAATAGGAGAATAAATGCATGCATTGCAGAACATAAGAACGCAATCAGAAAAGAAGAAAAAAATTCCTCCCTTTTCCAGCACTTTAAAACAACAGGAGACAAAATGACTTTGAAGGAACCAAATTAATCTCCAAAACTGAACACTTCAATAAGAGAATAATCACGGAATCCATCGAAATAGAGAAACACCCCCATAACATGAATAAACGTGACGATACCTCCCGCCTACCAGACATCTGGAAACTAGCCCTAGTCAACAGACAAGTCCCAGCCACGAAGATTAACACCAAACCCAAGATAACACATGACATCACCACCAATCATCCTCATCAGATTCAAACTCAAACCCATCCCATAGATGAAGTGCAACCACCATCCAGAGGCCAGACCACAGCGGCATCACCAGCTGCTGCGCCTCCCTCCGATCCCCACACAAAGCAAACTGACACACGCCATGAACACATGGCAAGACCTCAAACTCGGAGCCAAACCAAAACCCGAGGTGTGGCATCACAGCCGTCTGCTCAGGATGTTACATCAACTACCCAGCCCATTACCCAGGTCGTTACAACACAAAAGACTAATGGGCACATATCAAGGACTCACCCACACAGGATGTTACAAAACAGCCAACTAATCTGCAAATATCAACTGCATCAACTAATCAAGATGTAACAACACATGCAACCAACCCGCTCACAGCAACAAAGCCAGCACCCCACACCTCCCCACCAGTATTTATAGAGAGATGGCAGCTCTGATCACGCTTTGCTCGCACAGGCACGAAGCCAAAGGCACCAGCCGGAAGATGACGAGTGGGACCTCATTGAAACATTGCCAAGATACTCTCAATCTTACAGGGGAAAAGACCCAAATACGCCAAGAGTTGCATATATATCCCACTCGTCATCTTCAGGCTGGTGTTTTCGGCTTCGTGCATGTGCAAGCAAAGCGTGATCGGAGCTGCCATCTTTCCAACCATCTTTCCAAGCAGTCTCCATATTTCCAGTGTCTTTTTTCCCCAGTTGGAACTGAACCCAGAATCTATCATGGCAGGGAAATAGAAATAGAGAGACTAGTCCAGCAGAGGCCCTGGTAAACCAGTCCCGCCCGTGTCCCAGTAGACCAGGCTGTCTGCCCATTATGGACACCCCCGGAGCCCGGCCCAGGCACTGAGGCAACGGCGGAGGTCCTCAACTGAGGCACATGGCCCCCGCGCTGGGATCCCGAACATCCATCATGGGCGGGAAACAGAAACAGAGACTCTAGTCCGGCTGAGACCCCGGTACTCGGTCCCGCCCGAGGCCGCCCGAGTGTCCCAGTAGACTGGGCCGTCTGCCCGTCGCGGACCCGTTGCGGACTCCTCCACGACCGAGGCCCACGGCCCCCGTGCTGGAATCCAATCCCGTGATCCCCGCTTGTGCTGTCCCGGTCTCCACACTCTGCCACTGGGACCAAAGTGGAGCCGTTCCGCCCCAGTCCACTCAGAAGGAACCCCTCGCATGCTACATCAAGGCAGGAAAATAGAAACGGAGACTCCGGTCAACCGGTCCCGTCCGCGTCCCAGTAGACCGGGCCATCTGACCACCGCGGATGCCCCCGGGCCCCGGCCAAGACACCAAGGCGACAGCGGAGGTCCCCAACCGAGGCCCATGGCTCCCGAGCAGGGATCCAGTTCCGCGCTGCTGGGGTCACTACATTCCGGCACGGTAGACTGGCATCTTTCCCTAGCCAGGGCCCGCCGGGACCAAAGTGGAGCCGTTCCGCCCTGGTCTACTCGGAAGGCGGCGAGGAGACAGAGTCAGTGGGTCGGGGCATCATCAGCATCCGAGAGTCCCAGCATTCCCCAGCCACCACAGCTGGGAAGCCCCACGGCGTCGGGGATCCAAAGTCCGGGTCTGCCACATGCGCAGAAATTTCTGGCAACTGGGTTTTCAGAACTCGTAGGAGCACCGGTCTACCAGGTCCTCGACCGCCGGCAAGCCGACCGCGCTGTGCCGGGCCGCTCTCATTTGGCAGGCAGACCACGAGCGGTCGGACCAGTCCTCCTTCCCGCCTCTCTCCCGATCGATTGGGGAGGGACCTCCGCTGGCCGGTCCTCCAAGGCCCGGTGTTCAGGCAGAGCGGACGCCTCCCCACCTCGGTGACCCTCGAAGCGTAACCGGGGGAGCGGATCCTCCTCCGTACTCAAACCATGGTGTGCCATCGGCCCCACGCCTCCCCAGGGCACAGGTTGCAGCTGTCCTCCGCTGTGGAGCGGCTCGAGCATTGCCGGGGGCCTCAGCCTCCCAGAGCTGCAGGTCCGCCACCGGCGTTCATTCGCCTCTCTGAGGGTGCGACTTTTTCTCTAGCGCCACCTCGAGCCCCGACCCTCCCAGAGAGACCTCCGAAGGGCCTGGTGGGGAAGGCCTCCAAAGGCCTTCCCGCTCCCTGGCCCGACCGCCACAAGTGCCGCATTCCCACCTCCAGCGCCAACATGTGGCGGAGGGGGTGACCCGAAGCCAGTCCCTGCCGATGCTTGGCTTGTGCCGTCACCAGCCCACTCCTTCACCGGCTCCGATCCTCCGTGCAGCTTCGGCGGCTACCTGGTTGATCCTGCAATTAGCATATGCTTGTCTCAAAGATTAAGCCATGCATGTAAAAGTACACATGGGCATGACAATGAAACTGCAAATGGCTCATTAAATCAGTTATAGTTCCTTTGGTCCCTCCCACCGTTACTCGGATAATTGTGGTAATTCTAGAGCTAATACATGCCGATGAGCGCTGACCTCTGAGGATATGTGCATTCATCAGACCAAAACCAACCCGGGCTTGCCTTGGCCACTTTGGTGACTCTAGATAACCTCGGGCCGATCGCACGCCCCCGTGGCGGCGACAATGCATTCAAACGTCTGCCCTATCAACTTTCGATGGTACTTTCTGCGCCTACAATGGTAACCACTGGTAATGGGGAAATCAGGGTTCGATTCCAGAGAGGGAACCTGAGAAATGGCTACCACATCCAAGGAAGGCAGCAGGCAGCAGGCAGCAATTACCCACTCCCGACGCGTGGAGATAGTGATGAAAAATAACAATACAGAACTCTTTTGAGGCCCTGTAATTGGAATGAGTCCACTTTAAATCCTTTAACGACAATCCATTGGAGGGCAAGTCTGGTGCCAGCAGCCGCGGTAATTCCAGCTCCAATAGCGTATATTAAAGTTGCTGCAGTTAAAAAGCTCGTAGTTGGATCTTGGGATCAAGCTGGCGGTCCGCCGCGAAGCAAGCTACCACCTGTTCCAGTTCCTGCCTCTCGGCACTCCCCCAATGCTCTTAACTGAGTGTCCCGGGGGCCCGAAGCGTTTACTTTGAAAAAATTAAAGTGTTCAAAGCAGACCGGTTGCCGGAATACTCCAGCTAGAAATAATGGAATAGGACTCCGGTTCTATTTTGTTGGTTTTCGGACCTGGGGCCATGATTAAGAGGGATGGCTGGGGGCATTCGTATTGTGCCTCTAGAGGTGAAATTCTTGGACTGGCGCAAGATGACCCAGAGCGAAAGCATTTGCCAAGAATGTTTTCATTAATCAAGAATAAAAGTCGGAGGTTCGAAGACGATCAGATAACGTCATAGTTCCGACCATAAACGATGCTGACTACCGATCCAGCGGCGTTATTCCCATGACCCGCTGGGCAGCTTCCGGGAAACCAAAGTCTTTGGGTTCCGGGGGGAGTATGGTTGCAAAGCTGAAACTTACAGAAATTGACAGAAGGACACCACCAGGAGTGGAGCCTGCAGCTTAATTTGACTCAACACGGGAAACCTCACCCGGCCCGGACATGGAAAGGATTGATAGATCCATAGCTCTTTCTCGATTCTGTGGGTGGTGGTGCATGGCCATTCTTAGTTGGTGGAGTGATTTGTCTGATTAATTCCAATAACGAACAAGACTCTGGCATGCTAACTAGTCCAACTTCTTAGAGGGACAAATGACATTCAGCCACCCGAGATTGAGCAATAACAGGTCTGTGATGCCCTTAGATGTCCAGGGCTGCACACGCGCTACACTAACTGGCTCAGCGTGTGTCTACCCTATGCCGACAGGTGCGGGTAACCTGTTGAACCCCATTCATGATGGGGATCGGAGATTGCAATTATTCCCCATGAACAAGGAATTCCCAGTAAGTGCGGGTCATAAGCTCGCATTGATTAAGTCCCTACCCTTTGTACATACCGCCCATCGCTACTACCGATTGGATGATTTAGTGAGGTTCCTGGATCGGCCCCACCGGGGCCGGCCTCAGCCCTGGCAGAGCTCCGAGAGACGGTCGAACTTGACTATCTAGAGGAAGTAAAAGTCATAACAAGGTTTCCGTAGGTGAACCTGCGGAAGGATCATTACCGGACCCAGCCGGGGAGGCGTCCCATGCGCACGGGGGTCCCGACGCTGCCTCCCGTGCTGTGCTGCAGCCTCACGGGGTGAGTGCCTGAGGCTGGCCATCGGCAACCCGCTTTGTCCGTCCTTCCTTCCATCTGTCTTTGCGACCAAGAGCCGAACCCCACAGACTGGACCGGCTCCTCCTCCTCTCCCCCTCGGGTGTGTTGGACTGATCAGAAGGAACCGTCCTCAGGCCCGAAGGGTGGAGCCGCGACAGCCGTTCTCTGCTCCGGGTGTCCCTTCTGTGTGCGGTCAGCATGCCGCCTGGCCACGGACAGGGCTGGCGGCATTGCAGTCACCGCACCAGAGGGGTTGGCCTCTTTCCACACCGCCAGTTTCCCTCCCCAAACACATGGGCCGGGTACCCGAGATGTCACTCCCTTCCGAAGGTCGGCAGCAGTTCAAAGCCTCAAACTGCCTCGCGCCCTTCCTTGACTCCCTACGTTTCCCCCGGCGGCCACGGGGCATCCCGAGCAGAGTGATCACAGGCCGAGCCGAGTGCCCAGTCCTTTATGTGTTGAAACCAAGCCGTTTGCGTCTCATCTTGTTTACCTTTCCGTGGGCGGGGGCGCGTCCTCGGCGCAAGGCACGACCCACCACGGTTTAACTGACAGTGACAACTCTTAGCAGCGGATCACTCGGCTCGTGCGTCAATGAAGAACGCAGCTAGCTGTGAGAATTAATGTGAATTGCAGGACACATTGATCATCGACCCTTCGAATGCACTTGCGGCCCCGGGTTCACCCTGGAGCTATGCCCGTCTGAGCATCACCGAGGTTTCAATCGCCGCGAGCATGACGTGCCCTCCCGCCTGGATCTGGGCACCTCCCCGTGTGCGGCACGGGGGTTCAGTATCTGAGTCCCTTCCAGGTTGGGCGAGCGCCATCTCTGGCGTGGCTGGGGTTCGCGGGCCTCTGGGCCCCCAAGCCCAGACCCAACCATGTCCGGCTCCAACCGCTGACCAGCCCCGCTCCCCGGGGACCTTGGCGGCAGAGCGAGGGGAACTTCGTCCATTCGTGTGTGCACGTCGGTCCCGTCCGGGGACACCCCGAGCATGGTTGCCCCTGGGGCTGCGGGAGGTGGCCGCTGGATCCGCGGCATCGCAATGGGCCCCATCTTCCCAAGTCGGCTCCAGCGTCACACGGGCGCAGCCAGATGGTCAGGTCAGAGTGTGCCCGCTCTCCATGGTTGTCTGCAGTTTCACAGGCCCCTGCGAGAGTTTTGGCACCCGGGGCCAGTCTTGAGGTACCGCGAGGTGCGGTCCCAGGATCCGACCGGGTGACCGGTGGACCTTGTGTGTCCTCCCCCTCTACACGCGCCCTCCTCTCCTCTTGGACCGTGACCTCAAATCGGACATGGCAACCCGTTGAATTTAAGAAGTCAGTGGAAGTCAGTGGAAGAAAAGAAACGAACCAGGGTTCCCTCATTAATGGCAAGTGAAGAGGGAAGAGCCCAGTGCCGAATCCCTGTCCCAGATGGGGCACAGGAAATGTGGTGTACGGAAGACCCAACCCCTGGCGGTGCTCTGGCGAGCGGCCCAAGTCCTTCTGATCGAGGCACAGCCCATGGACGGCGTGAGGCCTGTAGCGGCTTCCGGAGCACTGGGACCAGGTCTTCTCGGAGGTGGGTTGCTTGGGAATGCAGCCCAAAGTGGGTGGTAAACTCCATCTAAGGCTAAATACCTGCACAAGACTGATAGTCAACCAGTATCATAAGGGAAAGTTGAAAAGAAATTTGAAGAGTAGACTTCCGGGTTGGCTCCGCAGCACCATTGACGGTCTTTTTAGACCGCCGCCCCCGTGATTCCGTTGAGCCGTTCTGACAGCGTTAATCAGCTGTCAAACGGCTTGAAAATCTCCCCTTCGGGAAAAGAAGGGGAGGAGAGCAGGTGGGTGAGGGTAGAGCTCCCTGAAAACCCCTGGATTAATTCCAGGGGTTAGGAGGGTGAGAGCTCCCCGTTCAGCCCACTGAAGCTCCGGATCCGGGGGGACTCTGTTTTTTTTTTACAGAGCTAGGTGTTGCGTCCAATTTCTGCTGTCAAACAGAAGATTAAATGATTTCAAAAAAGCAGGCAGAACAGAAGCAGGAGGACAAGCTTTTTGCAAGTATAACACTTAACTCCGGGGATACAATGTTTCTAATTGGATTTTCTGAGCTGGAAGTTAAGATGGCGTTTCTTTGTTGCGATTTTAAAAGGGAAAGTTAGAAAAAGTTTTTGCTAATAGACTCGTGCTCAGAGACTGGCTTTAAGTTGCTGGAATAGATTTTGAAGAGCTGTTTGGGAAAAGATTGTTTATAAAGAAATTGCTGAATGCTGCTCAAAAGGATGGCTCTGACTTTATGATTTTATGGCTGTGGGAAGAAAGAAAATTTCTTTAAAATTAAATGGCTTCTAAGAAAGGAGATCTTGAAAGTGCTGGATGCTATTTGGAGGTGTCAGAAACGAAACAGTTGTCTGATTTACAGAGTTGTAAGGATTTTGATGCAGAACTTACAGAATTTATAAAAGAAGCCATGAATAATCATACTGCAGCTATAAGTAACCAAATAGCAATTCTTAAAGGGATAACAACAGAAATGACTGAGGAAATCAAAACAACTACGGAGCATGATGACAACTCAGGAGATATTGCAGCAGAGAGGGTGGAAGAATTTTCTCAAGAATTTTCGAGCTTACTCTCTGCTCTTTTCGGAAAAATTGATAGAATCCTTCAAAATTATGACTTGGTTTGGAAAAAAGTAGTAAATGACCAGACTTTCGAAGTTTCAGAAGATGAAGGAGACTTGTCAGTGGCATCTATACATTTAATAGAAAAGAAACAATTGAACTTTTCTTCACAAACTCTTGACAAACTTTGGTTTTACAGACGAAGGAATGAACTGATTTATATAAGCATGAAGAGGCGATTTGGGGGCTCTAAATCAGAGGAAACTTTTTTAAAAAGGGGACAATTTTTGCAGTTATATCAACCTCAAATTAAAATGAAAAACCTCCTCAAAATAGAAGTAGGAGGGATGCAGAAAGATTGGAAAAAATATAAAAAGAAAGCAAGAATGGAAGATTAACCTTTTCTTTTGGCTTTGTAGTTGTTCTACTCATGGTTAAAAATGATTATGTTGTAGGTATTATAACTACTGAGGGGGGAAAAAGTATAAAGTTAAATATTGATTTTTAAATATGATGTACTAATGGTTGATTAATCCTTTTTGGTTTTTTAGTTATGTATTAATGGTTAATTATGTTGTTGATTATCTTTTAAATTTTAAAAATTGGAGGGAGGAATAATGAAGGGGGGAAATTTAGAAACTTAAAAAAAAATTTAATCAACTTAGAAATTTAATCAGTGAATATCTAAGGTTTATTTTTTGTTATGAGATTTCAAAATAAGAAACCAAGAATGGAAGATTAATTTTTTTTTTGGCTTTGTAGTTGTTCTATTCATGGTTTAAATTGATTATGTTTTAGGTGTTATAACTACTGAGGGGGAAAAAGTATAAAGTTGAATATTGATTTTTAAATATGATGTATTAATGGTTGATTAATCTTTTTTGGTTTTCTAGTTAATGTACTAATGGTTAATTATAAAAATGTAGAAATTTAATTAGTGAATATCTAAGGTTTATTTTTTGTTATGAGATTTCAAAATATCTGAACTTTGAGAAAAGTAGGAGGGGGAAAAATGTTTTTAGGTTTGAATGTTTAAGATTTGTTAATGGTTTTAAAATTCTTAGAGTTATTGGATTACATGTTACTTTGTGTTTATATAAAGGGAGGTTGATGAAATTGTAAAAGGGGAGTTAAGGGGTCTTGGGAGTTATTAAATCTTGCAGTTAGCTAGTTTATTTTAGCGAATGTTTGGTGAAATCTATACCCTGTTTTTGTTCTGGGAAGTCGGGGGTGGGGGGTGGTGAGGAGGGGTTGAAGATTGAGTTTACCAAATTGATTTTTTTTTCTTTTTTTCTGATGATAGTATGAATGATTGTTTATATTGTATACTTGTTTGATCAGAAAATAAAAACTTTTTTATTAAAAAAAAAAAAAGAAAAAAAAAAGAAATTTGAAGAGAGAGTTCAAGACGACATGAAACCGTTAACCTGCCTCCCCCCGCCCCTGACGTGACTGTCTTCTGGGACAGACTGTCCTCAATGCGCCCCGACCGCATCACACCACGGGCGGGGACGGGTCCACGCAAGGCGCCCCGGGGTCAACGGCGACATCGGCCACGAGGTGATGGTGGAAGTCCCCGACCGAGGCCTGCGAGCCCCACGCAGGAATCCCGTACATCCATCATGGCAGAAACAGAGACTCTAGTCTGGCCGAGGCCCTGGTAAACCAGTCCCACCCTAGGCCACCCTAGGCCGTCTGCCTGTCATGGACCCATCGCAGACTCCTCCATGACCGAGAACTGCGACCCTCAGCTGAGAACCTGTCCCGCAATCTCTACTCACGCCGCCCCGGTCTCCGCACTCTGCCGCCGGGACCAAACTGGAGCCATCCTGCCCCGGTCCACTCAGAAGAAACCCCTCGCATGGCAGGGAAACAGAAACGGAGACTCTGGTCAACCAGTCCCGCCGACGGGGGACGAGCGGGGAGTGGCGGGGTTCGTCCGTCTGGTCGACGCCCAGCAGAGCGGCATAGCCGCGTCTGCATCGTGGCACACTCCGGTCACGAGATGCGAAGGAAGAAACAAATGATAAGGGAGAAAGAGGGGGTCATCCGATGGCCGTTTGGCACGTGAGGGCTGTGGCGAGTGAGCGACAGACACTGAGGAGAGGCCAGGGCTCACGGCAGGCCGTCCCGTTCGACACTTCCTCCCAGAGGGGTTTTGGGCTGGGTAGCGCCGCTCATGGGGTCAAGTTGCACTCCCACTGCCCTACCCGTGGCACGTGCGGGATTGGACGGCACCATGCCCCGGATGTCTGAAGCAGCACCAGCACGCATTACCTGCCCTCCCTTGTACCAGTCGCTGCTACGCGGTGCGAGGGGTTAGTGGTGCACATGCTCTGGCGCCGTGACCAAAGTTTCCCCCGCCATCATTGGCTGGGCTGTGACCCCAGCTTCCCAGGAAGGGCTCGATGGGTCAACCCCCATCACCACCCTCTGCGCCTCCTGCTCCGGGGTGCTCTCCTCCTCCCATGGCCTCTGCACAGTGGCCCAGCACGATGCCTCCCCTCCTCTCTCACTTCGTCCATCCTTCCTTCCATCCTTCTTCGCGACCGAGAGCCGGACCCTGCGGACCAAACCGGCTCCCACCCCTCTTCACCTCGGGTGCGTCAGACCAATCAGAGGGAAACTTCTGCAGGCCCGAAGGGTGGAGAGACGAGAAGCTCGGATTTTAAAATTGAATATGTTTTGGGCTTTTCAGTACCTGGGAAACTTGAATATGTTACCCGTAGGATTCAATTCAGCCAAAAAATCAATTCTCAGATACAACTTGGTCTAACTCCTAAGGGAAAGCTTGGATTTAAAATTGAATGTGTTTTTGGCTTTTCAGAACCTGGGGAACGTGCATATGTGTTTCTTTTGAAAATCTGAGCTCTGTGTCAAAAGTTACATTTCCTGGGTAAATTATCAGTAGTATCCTACTGGGTAGATACCAGTAGTATCCTACTGGTAATTCTGAGATTTACCTTGGTCTAACTCCGAATGAAAAGGTCGGATTTGAAAATTGAATGTGTTTTGGGTTTTCAGAACCGGGGAAACATATGTTACCCGTAAGACTCAATTCAGCCAGAAAACTTAACTTCTGACAAAGAGCTAAGGTTTACAAGGAAACACATATTCATGTTCCCCTGGGTTTGATAAGCCTAAAAAAAATTCAATTTTCAAATTGAGCTTTCCCTTAGGAGTTAGACCAAGGTATATCTCAGAATTAACAGTACGACTCAATTCAGCCAGAAAACTTAACTTCTGACACAAAGCTCAGATTTGCAAATGAAACACATATTCATGTACCCCAGGTTCTGAAAAGCCCAAAACACATTCAATTTTAAATCGAGTTTTCCCTGAAGAGTTATCCCAAGCTTTATCTCAAAATTGATTTTTGATTGAATTGTCCTACTGGTAATTCTGAGCTCCAGCTTGTTCTAAAACCTCACAGAAAGCTCAGATTTTAAATTGAATGTGTTTTGGGCTTTTCAGAACCTGGAAAACATGAATATGTGTCTCCTTACAAATCTGAGTTTTGTGTCGGAAGTTAAGTTTTCTGGCTGAATTGACTGGTAATTTGGCAATACAGTTTGGTCTAACTCCTCAGGGAAAGCTTGCATTTCAAAATTGAATTGTTTTTGGGCTTTTCAGAACCTGGAAAACATGAATATGTTACCCATAGGACTCAATTCAGCCAAAAATCAATTCTGAGATAAAGCTTGGTCTAACACCGAAGGGAAAGCTTGGTACATGAATATCTGTACCGAGATAAAGCTTGGTCTAATACCAAAGAGAAAGCTTGGTACATGAATATCTGTTTCCTTCGCAAATCTATGTCAAAAGTGAAGATTTCTGCCTGAATTGAGTTTTACTCGAATTTGGAGTTAAAGCTTAGTCTAACACCGAAGGGAATGTTCGGATTTGGAAATTGAATGTGTTTTTGCCCTTTTTCAGACCGTAGGGTTTTCTGGCTGAATTGAGTCCTACTGCCAATTCTGAGATACAGGTTTGGTGTAACTCCTCAGAGAAAGCTCATATTAAAAATTGAATGTCTTTTTGCCCTTTTTCAGACCGTGGGGAACATGAATATGTGTTTCTTCTGCAAATCTGAGCTCTGTGTCAAAAGTTAAGTTTTCTGGCTGAATTGAGCCCTACTGCCAATTCTGAGAGACACTTTGCTCTATCTCCTCAGGGAAAGCTCAGATTTGAAAAAAAATTGTCTGTTTTTTGGGCTTTTCAGACTGTGGGGTACATGAATATGTGTTTGTTTTGCATATCTAAGCTCTGTGTCAAAAGATATGTTTTTTGGTTGAATGCAGTCCTACTGCCAATTCTGAGACACTTTGGTCTATCTCTTCAGGGAAAACTCTGATTTGAAAAAATGGTCTGTTTTTTGGGCTTTTCAGACTGTGGGCTACATGAATATGTGTTTGTTTTGCATATCTAAGCTCTGCGTAAAAAGTTATGTTTTCTGGTTGAATGCAGTCCTACTGCCTATTCTGAGATACAGATTTGGTCTAACTGCTCAGGGAAAGGTCAGATTTGAAAATTGTGTGTTTTTGGTGTTTTCATACCTTCCGTAACATGAATATGTGTTTCTTTTGAAAATCTGAGCTTGTGTCAAAAGTTAACTTTTCTAGCTGAATTGAGTCCTACTGCCAATTCTGAGATACAGGTTTGGTCTAACTCCTCAGAGAAAGCTCGTGTTGAAAATTGAATGTCTTTTTGCCCTTTTTCAGACCGTGGGGAACATGAATATGTGTTTCTTCTGCAAATCTGAGCTCTGTGTCAAAAGTTAAGTTTTCTGGTTTAATTGAGCCCTACTGCCAATTCTGATGCCCTTTGGTCTAACTCCTCAGGGAAACCTCGTACTTGAAAATTGAATAGGTTTTTGCCCTTTTTCAGACCATGGGGAACATTAATATGTGTTTCTTCTACAAATCTGAGCTCTGTGTCAAAAGTTAATTTTCTGGCTGAATTGAGCCCTACTGCCAATTCTGAGAGACACTCTGGTCTATCTCCTCAAGGAAACCTGGTACTTGAACATTGAATGTGTTTTTGCCTTTTTTCAGACCGTGGGGAACATGAATATGTGTTTCTTCTGCAAATCTGAGCTCTGTGTCAAAAGTTCCGTTTTCTGGCTGAATTGAGCCCTACTGCCAATTCTGAGAGACACTTTGGTTTAACTCCTCAGGGATAGCTCAGATTTGAAAAAATTGACTGTTTTTTGGGCTTTTCAGACTGTGGGGTACATGAATATGTGTTTGTTTTGGATATCTAAGCTCTGTGTCAAAAGTTATGTTTTCTGGTTGAATGCAGTCCTACTGCCAATTCTGAGACAGCTTTCGTCTAACTCCTCAGTGAAAGCTCAGATTTGAAAATTATGTGTTTTTGGTGTTTTCATACCTTGCATAACATGAATATGTGTTTCTTTTGAAAATCTGAACTTGTGTCCAAAGTTAAGTTTTATGGCTGAATTGAGCCCCACTGCCAATTCTGAGATACACTTTGGTCTAACTCCTCAAGGAAACCTCGTACTTGAACATTGAATGTGTTTTTGCCTTTTTTCAGACCGTGGGGAATATGAATATGTGTTTCTTCTGCAAATCTGAGCTCTGTGTTAAAAGTTAAGTTTTCTGGTTTAATTGACCCCCACTGCCAATTCTGAAGCCCTTTGGTCTAACTCCTCAGGGAAACCTCGTACTTGAAATTTGAATGTGTTTTTGCCCTTTTTCAGACCATAGAGAACATGAATATGTGTTTCTTCTGTAAATCTGAGCTCTGTGTCGAAAGTTAAGTTTTCTGGTTTAATTGAGCCCTACTGCCAATTCTGAGATACACTTTGGTCTAACTCCTCAAGGAAACCTCGTACTTGAAGATTGAATGTGTTTTTACCCTTTTTCAGACCGTAGGGAACATGAATATGGGTTTCTTCTGCAAATCTGAGCTCTGTGTCAAAAGTTCCGTTTTCTGGCTGCATTGAGCCCTAATGCCAATTCTGAGAGACACTTTGGTCTATCTCGTCAGGAAAAGCTCAGATTTGAAAAAATTGTCTTTTTTTGGGCTTTTCAGACTGTGGGGTACATGAATATGTGTTTGTTTTGGATATCTAAGCTCTGTGTCAAACGTTATGTTTTCTGGTTGAATGCAGTCCTATTGCCAATTCTGAGATCCACTTTGGTCTAACTCCTCAGAGAAAGCTCAGATTTGAAAATTGTGTGTTTTTGGTGTTTTCATACCTTGCATAACATGAATATGTGTTTCTTCTGCAAATCTGAGCTCTGTGTCAAAATTTCCGTTTTCTGGCTGAATTGAGCCCTACTGCCAATTCTGAGAGACACTTTGGTCTAACTCCTCAGGGATAGCTCAGATTTTGAAAAATTGACTGTTTTTTGGGCTTTTCAGACTGTGGGGTACTGAGAAACACTTTGGTCTAACGCCTCAATGAAACCTCGTACTTGAACATTGAATGTGTTTTTGCCTTTTTTCAGACCGTGGGGAACATGAATATGTGTTTCTTCTGCAAATCTGAGCTCTGTGTCAAAAGTTCCGTTTTCTGGCTGAATTGAGCCCTACTGCCAATTCTGAGAGACACTTTGGTCTAACTCCTCAGCGATAGCTCAGATTTGAAAAAATTGACTATTTTTTGGGCTTTTCAGACTGTGGGGTACATTAATATGTGTTTGTTTTGGATATCTAAGCTCTGTGTCAAAAGTTATGTTTTCTGGTTGAATGCAGTCCTATTGCCAATTTTGAGACAGCTTTCGTCTAACTCCTCAGGGAAAGCTCAGACTTGAAAATTGTGTGTTTTTGGTGTTTTCATACCTTACATAACATGAATATGTGTTTCTTTTGAAAATCTGAGCTTGTGTCCAAAGTTAAGTTTTCCGGCTGAATTGTGCCCCACTGCCAATTCTGAGATACACTTTGGTCTAACTCCTCAATGAAACCTCGTACTTGAACATTGAATGTGTTTTTGCCTTTTTTCAGACCGTGGGGAACATGAATATGTGTTTCTTCTGCAAATCTGAGCTCTGTGTCAAAAGTTAAGTTTTCTGGTTTAATTGAGCCCTACTGCCAATTCTGAAGCCCTTTGGTCTAACTCCTCAGGGAAACCTCATACTTGAAATTTGAATGTGTTTTTGCCTTTTTTCAGACCGTGGGGAACATGAATATGTGTTTCTTCTGCAAATCTGAGCTCTGTGTCGAAAGTTAAGTTTTCTGGTTTAATTGAGCCCTACTGCCAATTCTGAGATACACTTTGGTCTAACTCCTCAAGGAAACCTCATACTTGAAGATTGAATGTGTTTTTACCCTTTTTCAGACCGTAGGGAACATGAATATGGGTTTCTTCTGCAAATCTGAGCTCTGTGTCAAAAGTTCCGTTTTCTGGCTGCATTGAGCCCTACTGCCAATTCTGAGAGACACTTTGGTCTATCTCGTCAGGGAAAGCTCAGATTTGAAAAAATTGACTCTTTTTTGGGCTTTTCAGACTGTGGGGTACATGAATATGTGTTTGTTTTGGATATCTAAACTCTGTTTCAAAAGTTATGTTTTTTGGTTGAATGCAGTCCTACTGCCAATTCTGAGATAGCTTTGGCCAAGCTCCTCAGGAAAAGCTCAGATTTGAAAATTGTGTGTTTTTGGTGTTTTCATACCTTGCATAACATGAATATGTGTTTCTTTTCAAAATCTGAGCTTGTGTCCAAAGTTAAGTTTTCCGGCTGAATTGAGCCCCACTGCCAATTCTGAGATACACTTTGGTCTAACTCCTCAATGAAACCTCATACTTGAACATTGAATGTGTTTTTCCCTTTTTTCATACCTTGCATAACAGGAATATGTGTTTCTTCTGCAAATCTGAGCTCTGTGTCAAAAGTTCCGTTTTCTGGCTGAATTGTGCCCTACTGCCAATTCTTAGAGACACTTTGGTCTAACTCCTCAGGGATAGCTCAGATTTTGAAAAATTGACTGTTTTTTGGGCTTTTCAGACTGTGGGGTACATGAATATGTGTTTGTTTTGGATATCTAAACTATGTGTCAAAAGTTATGTTTTATGGTTGAATGCAGTCCTACTGCCAATTCTGAGACAGCTTTGGTCTAACTCCTCAGGGAAAGCTCAGATTTGAAAATTGTGTGTTTTTGGTGTTTTCATACCTTGCATAACATGAATATGTGTTTCTTTTCAAAATCTGAGCTTGTGTCCAAAGTTAAGTTTTCCGGCTGAATTGAGCCCCACTGCCAATTCTGAGATACACTTTGGTCTAACTCCTCAATGAAACCTCGTATTTGAACATTGAATGTGTTTTTGCCTTTTTTCAGACCGTGGGGGACATGAATATATGTTTCTTCTGCAAATCTGAGCTCTGTGTCAAATTTTCCGTTTTCTGGCTGAATTGAGCCCTACTGCCAATTCTGAGAGAAACTTTGTTCTAACTCCTCAGGGAAACCTCCTACTTGAAAATTGAATGTGTTTTTGCCTTTTTTCAGACCGTGTGGAACATGAATATGTGTTTCTTCTGCAAATCTGAGCTCTGTGTCGAAAGTTAAGTTTTCTGGTTTAATTGAGCCCTACTGCCAATTCTGAGATACACTTTGGTCTAACTCCTCAATGAAACCTCGTACTTGAACATTGAATGTGTTTTTGCCTTTTTTCAGACCGTGGGGAACATGAATATGTGTTTCTTCTGCAAATCTGAGCTCTGTGTCAAAAGTTAAGTTTTCTGGTTTAATTGAGCCCTACTGCCAATTCTGAAGCCCTTTGGTCTAACTCCTCAGGGAAACCTCATACTTGAAATTTGAATGTGTTTTTGCCTTTTTTCAGACCGTGGGGAACATGAATATGTGTTTCTTCTGCAAATCTGAGCTCTGTGTCGAAAGTTAAGTTTTCTGGTTTAATTGAGCCCTACTGCCAATTCTGAGATACACTTTGGTCTAACTCCTCAAGGAAACCTCATACTTGAAGATTGAATGTGTTTTTACCCTTTTTCAGACCGTAGGGAACATGAATATGGGTTTCTTCTGCAAATCTGAGCTCTGTGTCAAAAGTTCCGTTTTCTGGCTGCATTGAGCCCTACTGCCAATTCTGAGAGACACTTTGGTCTATCTCGTCAGGGAAAGCTCAGATTTGAAAAAATTGACTCTTTTTTGGGCTTTTCAGACTGTGGGGTACATGAATATGTGTTTGTTTTGGATATCTAAGCTCTGTGTCAAACGTTATGTTTTCTGGTTGAATGCAGTCCTATTGCCAATTCTGAGACAGCTTTGGTCTAACTCCTCAGGGAAAGCTCAGATTTGAAAATTGTGTGTTTTTGGTGTTTTCATACCTTGCATAACATGAATATGTGTTTCTTCTGCAAATCTGAGCTCTGTGTCAAAATTTCCGTTTTCTGGCTGAATTGAGCCCTACTGCCAATTCTGAGAGACACTTTGGTCTAACTCCTCAGGGATAGCTCAGATTTTGAAAAATTGACTGTTTTTTGGGCTTTTCAGACTGTGGGGTACTGAGAAACACTTTGGTCTAACGCCTCAATGAAACCTCGTACTTGAACATTGAATGTGTTTTTGCCTTTTTTCAGACCGTGGGGAACATGAATATGTGTTTCTTCTGCAAATCTGAGCTCTGTGTCAAAAGTTCCGTTTTCTGGCTGAATTGAGCCCTACTGCCAATTCTGAGAGACACTTTGGTCTAACTCCTCAGCGATAGCTCAGATTTGAAAAAATTGACTATTTTTTGGGCTTTTCAGACTGTGGGGTACATTAATATGTGTTTGTTTTGGATATCTAAGCTCTGTGTCAAAAGTTATGTTTTCTGGTTGAATGCAGTCCTATTGCCAATTTTGAGACAGCTTTCGTCTAACTCCTCAGGGAAAGCTCAGACTTGAAAATTGTGTGTTTTTTGGTGTTTTCATACCTTACATAACATGAATATGTGTTTCTTTTGAAAATCTGAGCTTGTGTCCAAAGTTAAGTTTTCCGGCTGAATTGTGCCCCACTGCCAATTCTGAGATACACTTTGGTCTAACTCCTCAATGAAACCTCGTACTTGAACATTGAATGTGTTTTTGCCTTTTTTCAGACCGTGGGGAACATGAATATGTGTTTCTTCTGCAAATCTGAGCTCTGTGTCAAAAGTTAAGTTTTCTGGTTTAATTGAGCCCTACTGCCAATTCTGAAGCCCTTTGGTCTAACTCCTCAGGGAAACCTCATACTTGAAATTTGAATGTGTTTTTGCCTTTTTTCAGACCGTGGGGAACATGAATATGTGTTTCTTCTGCAAATCTGAGCTCTGTGTCAAAAGTTAAGTTTTCTGGTTTAATTGAGCCCTACTGCCAATTCTGAGATACACTTTGGTCTAACTCCTCAATGAAACCTCGTACTTGAACATTGAATGTGTTTTTGCCTTTTTTCAGACCGTGGGGAACATGAATATGTGTTTCTTCTGCAAATCTGAGCTCTGTGTCAAAAGTTAAGTTTTCTGGTTTAATTGAGCCCTACTGCCAATTCTGAAGCCCTTTGGTCTAACTCCTCAGGGAAACCTCGTACTTGAAATTTGAATGTGTTTTTGCCCTTTTTCAGACCATGGGGAACATGAATATGTGTTTCTTCTGCAAATATGAGCTCTGTGTCGAAAGTTAAGTTTTCTGGTTTAATTGAGCCCTACTGCCAATTCTGAGATACAATTTGGTCTAACTCCTCAAGGAAACCTCGTACTTGAAAATTGAATCTGTTTTTGCCTTTTTTCAGACCGTGGGGAACATGAATATGGGTTTCTTCTGCAAATCTGAGCTCTGTGTCAAAAGTTAAGTTTTCTGGTTTAATTGAGCCCTACTGCCAATTCTGAGATACACTTTGGTCTAACTCCTCAATGAAACCTCGTACTTGAACATTGAATGTGTTTTTGCCTTTTTTCAGACCGTGGGGAACATGAATATGTGTTTCTTCTGCAAATCTGAGCTCTGTGTCAAAAGTTAAGTTTTCTGGTTTAATTGAGCCCTACTGCCAATTCTGAGATACACTTTGGTCTAACTCCTCAAGGAAACCTCGTACTTGAAGATTGAATGTGTTTTTACCCTTTTTCAGACCGTAGGGAACATGAATATGTGTTTCTTCTGCAAATCTGAGCTCTGTGTCGAAAGTTAAGTTTTCTGGTTTAATTGAGCCCTACTGCCAATTCTGAGATACAATTTGGTCTAACTCCTCAAGGAAACCTCGTACTTGAAAATTGAATCTGTTTTTGCCTTTTTTCAGACCGTGGGGAACATGAATATGGGTTTCTTCTGCAAATCTGAGCTCTGTGTCAAAAGTTCCGTTTTTCTGGCTGCATTGAGCCCTACTGCCAATTCTGAGAGACACTTTGGTCTATCTCGTCAGGGAAAGCTCAGATTTGAAAAAATTGACTCTTTTTTGGGCTTTTCAGACTGTGGGGTACATGAATATGTGTTTGTTTTGGATATCTAAACTCTGTTTCAAAAGTTATGTTTTTTGGTTGAATGCAGTCCTACTGCCAATTCTGAGATAGCTTTGGCCAAGCTCCTCAGGAAAAGCTCAGATTTGAAAATTGTGTGTTTTTGGTGTTTTCATACCTTGCATAACATGAATATGTGTTTCTTTTCAAAATCTGAGCTTGTGTCCAAAGTTAAGTTTTCCGGCTGAATTGAGCCCCACTGCCAATTCTGAGATACACTTTGGTCTAACTCCTCAATGAAACCTCATACTTGAACATTGAATGTGTTTTTCCCTTTTTTCATACCTTGCATAACAGGAATATGTGTTTCTTCTGCAAATCTGAGCTCTGTGTCAAAAGTTCCGTTTTCTGGCTGAATTGTGCCCTACTGCCAATTCTTAGAGACACTTTGGTCTAACTCCTCAGGGATAGCTCAGATTTTACAAAATTGACTGTTTTTTGGGCTTTTCAGACTGTGGGGTACATGAATATGTGTTTGTTTTGGATATCTAAACTATGTGTCAAAAGTTATGTTTTATGGTTGAATGCAGTCCTACTGCCAATTCTGAGACAGCTTTGGTCTAACTCCTCAGGGAAAGCTCAGATTTGAAAATTGTGTGTTTTTGGTGTTTTCATACCTTGCATAACATGAATATGTGTTTCTTTTCAAAATCTGAGCTTGTGTCCAAAGTTAAGTTTTCCGGCTGAATTGAGCCCCACTGCCAATTCTGAGATACACTTTGGTCTAACTCCTCAATGAAACCTCGTATTTGAACATTGAATGTGTTTTTGCCTTTTTTCAGACAGTGGGGGACATGAATATGTGTTTCTTCTGCAAATCTGAGCTCTGTGTCAAATTTTCCGTTTTCTGGCTGAATTGAGCCCTACTGCCAATTCTGAGAGAAACTTTGTTCTAACTCCTCAGGGAAACCTCGTACTTGAAAATTGAATGTGTTTTTGCCTTTTTTCAGACCGTGTGGAACATGAATATGTGTTTCTTCTGCAAATCTGAGCTCTGTGTCGAAAGTTAAGTTTTCTGGTTTAATTGAGCCCTACTGCCAATTCTGAGATACACTTTGGTCTAACTCCTCAATGAAACCTCGTACTTGAACATTGAATGTGTTTTTGCCTTTTTTCAGACCGTGGGGAACATGAATATGTGTTTCTTCTGCAAATCTGAGCTCTGTGTCAAAAGTTAAGTTTTCTGGTTTAATTGAGCCCTACTGCCAATTCTGAAGCCCTTTGGTCTAACTCCTCAGGGAAACCTCGTACTTGAAATTTGAATGTGTTTTTGCCCTTTTTCAGACCATGGGGAACATGAATATGTGTTTCTTCTGCAAATATGAGCTCTGTGTCGAAAGTTAAGTTTTCTGGTTTAATTGAGCCCTACTGCCAATTCTGAGATACAATTTGGTCTAACTCCTCAAGGAAACCTCGTACTTGAAAATTGAATCTGTTTTTGCCTTTTTTCAGACCGTGGGGAACATGAATATGGGTTTCTTCTGCAAATCTGAGCTCTGTGTCAAAAGTTAAGTTTTCTGGTTTAATTGAGCCCTACTGCCAATTCTGAGATACACTTTGGTCTAACTCCTCAATGAAACCTCGTACTTGAACATTGAATGTGTTTTTGCCTTTTTTCAGACCGTGGGGAACATGAATATGTGTTTCTTCTGCAAATCTGAGCTCTGTGTCAAAAGTTAAGTTTTCTGGTTTAATTGAGCCCTACTGCCAATTCTGAAGCCCTTTGGTCTAAATCCTCAGGGAAACCTCGTACTTGAAATTTGAATGTGTTTTTGCCCTTTTTCAGACCATGGGGGAACATGAATATGTGTTTCTTCTGCAAATATGAGCTCTGTGTCGAAAGTTAAGTTTTCTGGTTTAATTGAGCCCTACTGCCAATTCTGAGATACAATTTGGTCTAACTCCTCAAGGAAACCTCGTACTTGAAAATTGAATCTGTTTTTGCCTTTTTTCAGACCGTGGGGAACATGAATATGGGTTTCTTCTGCAAATCTGAGCTCTGTGTCAAAAGTTAAGTTTTCTGGTTTAATTGAGCCCTACTGCCAATTCTGAGATACACTTTGGTCTAACTCCTCAATGAAACCTCGTACTTGAACATTGAATGTGGTTTTGCCTTTTTTCAGACCGTGGGGAACATGAATATGTGTTTCTTCTGCAAATCTGAGCTCTGTGTCAAAAGTTAAGTTTTCTGGTTTAATTGAGCCCTACTGCCAATTCTGAGATACACTTTGGTCTAACTCCTCAAGGAAACCTCGTACTTGAAGATTGAATGTGTTTTTTACCCTTTTTCAGACCGTAGGGAACATGAATATGTGTTTCTTCTGCAAATCTGAGCTCTGTGTCGAAAGTTAAGTTTTCTGGTTTAATTGAGCCCTACTGCCAATTCTGAGATACACTTTGGTCTAACTCCTCAAGGAAACCTCGTACTTGAAAATTGAATCTGTTTTTGCCTTTTTTCAGACCGTGGGGAACATGAATATGGGTTTCTTCTGCAAATCTGAGCTCTGTGTCAAAAGTTCCGTTTTCTGGCTGCATTGAGCCCTACTGCCAATTCTGAGAGACACTTTGGTCTATCTCGTCAGGGAAAGCTCAGATTTGAAAAAATTGACTCTTTTTTGGGCTTTTCAGACTGTGGGGTACATGAATATGTGTTTGTTTTGGATATCTAAACTCTGTTTCAAAAGTTATGTTTTTTGGTTGAATGCAGTCCTACTGCCAATTCTGAGATAGCTTTGGCCAAGCTCCTCAGGAAAAGCTCAGATTTGAAAATTGTGTGTTTTTGGTGTTTTCATACCTTGCATAACATGAATATGTGTTTCTTTTCAAAATCTGAGCTTGTGTCCAAAGTTAAGTTTTCCGGCTGAATTGAGCCCCACTGCCAATTCTGAGATACACTTTGGTCTAACTCCTCAATGAAACCTCGTATTTGAACATTGAATGTGTTTTTGCCTTTTTTCAGACAGTGGGGGACATGAATATGTGTTTCTTCTGCAAATCTGAGCTCTGTGTCAAATTTTCCGTTTTCTGGCTGAATTGAGCCCTACTGCCAATTCTGAGAGAAACTTTGTTCTAACTCCTCAGGGAAACCTCGTACTTGAAAATTGAATGTGTTTTTGCCTTTTTTCAGACCGTGTGGAACATGAATATGTGTTTCTTCTGCAAATCTGAGCTCTGTGTCGAAAGTTAAGTTTTCTGGTTTAATTGAGCCCTACTGCCAATTCTGAGATACACTTTGGTCTAACTCCTCAATGAAACCTCGTACTTGAAATTTGAATGTGTTTTTGCCTTTTTTCAGACCGTGGGGAACATGAATATGTGTTTCTTCTGCAAATCTGAGCTCTGTGTCAAAAGTTAAGTTTTCTGGTTTAATTGAGCCCTACTGCCAATTCTGAAGCCCTTTGGTCTAACTCCTCAGGGAAACCTCGTACTTGAAATTTGAATGTGTTTTTGCCCTTTTTCAGACCATGGGGAACATGAATATGTGTTTCTTCTGCAAATATGAGCTCTGTGTCGAAAGTTAAGTTTTCTGGTTTAATTGAGCCCTACTGCCAATTCTGAGATACAATTTGGTCTAACTCCTCAAGGAAACCTAGTACTTGAAAATTGAATCTGTTTTTGCCTTTTTTCAGACCGTGGGGAACATGAATATGGGTTTCTTCTGCAAATCTGAGCTCTGTGTCAAAAGTTAAGTTTTCTGGTTTAATTGAGCGCTACTGCCAATTCTGAGATACACTTTGGTCTAACTCCTCAATGAAACCTCGTACTTGAACATTGAATGTGTTTTTGCCTTTTTTCAGACCGTGGGGAACATGAATATGTGTTTCTTCTGCAAATCTGAGCTCTGTGTCAAAAGTTAAGTTTTCTGGTTTAATTGAGCCCTACTGCCAATTCTGAAGCCCTTTGGTCTAACTCCTCAGGGAAACCTCGTACTTGAAATTTGAATGTGTTTTTGCCCTTTTTCAGACCATGGGGAACATGAATATGTGTTTCTTCTGCAAATATGAGCTCTGTGTCGAAAGTTAAGTTTTCTGGTTTAATTGAGCCCTACTGCCAATTCTGAGATACACTTTGGTCTAACTCCTCAGGGAAAGCTCAGATTTGAAAATTGTGTGTTTTGGGTGTTTTCATACCTTGCATAACCTGAATATGTGTTTCTTCTGCAAATCTGAGCTCTGTGTCAAAATTTCCGTTTTCTGGCTGAATTGAGCCCTACTGACAATTATGAGAGACACTTTGGTCTAACTCCTCAGGGATAGCTCAGATTTTGAAAAATTGACTGTTTTTTGGGCTTTTCAGACTGTGGGGTACATGAATATGTGTTTGTTTTGGATATCTAAACTCTGTGTCAAAAGTTATGTTTTATGGTTGAATGCAGTCCTACTGCCAATTCTGAGACAGCTTTGGTCTAACTCCTCAGGGAAAGCTCAGATTTGAAAATTGTGTGTTTTTGGTGTTTTCATACCTTGCATAACATGAATATGTGTTTCTTTTCAAAATCTGAGCTTGTGTCCAAAGTTAAGTTTTCCGGCTGAATTGAGCCCCACTGCCAATTCTGAGATACACTTTGGTCTAACTCCTCAAGGAAACCTCGTACTTGAACATTGAATGTGTTTTTGCCTTTTTCAGACCGTGGGGAACATGAATATGTGTTTCTTCTGCAAATCTGAGCTCTGTGTCAAAAGTTCCGTTTTCTGGCTGAATTGAGCCCCACTGCCAATTCTGAGAGACACTTTGGTCTAAATCCTCAGGGATAGCTCAGATTTGAAAACATTGACTGTTTTTTGGGCTTTTCAGACTGTGGGGTACGTGAATATGTGTTTTGGATATCCAAGCTCTGTGTCAAAAGTTTTATGGTTGAATGCAGTCCTACTGCCAATTCTGAGACAGCTTTCGTCTAACTCCTCAGGGAAAGCTCAGATTTGAAAATTGTGTGTTTTTGGTGTTTTCATACCTTGCATAACATGAATATGTGTTTGTTTTGGATATCTAAGCTCTGTGTCAAAAGTTATGTTTTATGGCTGAATTGAGCCCCACTGCCAATTCTGAGATACACTTTGGTCTAACTCCTCAAGGAAACCTCGTACTTGAAAATTGAATGTGTTTTTGCCTTTTTTCAGACCGTGGGGAACATGAATATGTGTTTCTTCTGCAAATCTGAGCTCTGTGTCAAAAGTTCTGTTTTCTGGCTGCATTGAGCCCTACTGCCAATTCTGAGAGACACTTTGGTCTAATTCCTCAAGGAAACCTCGTACTTGAAAATTGAATGTGTTTTTGCCTTTTTTCAGACCGTGTGGAACATGAATATGTGTTTCTTCTGCAAATCTGAGCTCTGTGTCGAAAGTTAAGTTTTCTGGTTTAATTTAGCCCTACTGCCAATTCTGAGATTCACTTTGGTCTAACTCCTCAGGGAAACCTCGTACTTGAAATTTGAATGTGTTTTTGCCCTTTTTCCGACCATGCGGAACATGAATATGTGTTTCTTCTGCAAATCTGAGCTCTGTGTCAAAAGTTCCGTTTTCTGGCTGCATTGAGCCCTACTGCCAATTCTGAGAGACACTTTGGTCTAATTCCTCAAGGAAACCTCGTACTTGAAAATTGAATGTGTTTTTTGCCTTTTTTTAGACCGTGTGGAACATGAATATGTGTTTCTTCTGCAAATCTGAGCTCTGTGTCGAAAGTTAAGTTTTCTGGTTTAATTTAGCCCTACTGCCAATTCTGAGATACACTTTGGTCTAACTCCTCAATGAAACCTCGTACTTGTAATTTGAATGTGTTTTTGCCCTTTTTCAGACCATGGGGAACATGAACATGTGTTTCTTCTGCAAATCTGAGCTCTGTGTCGAAAGTTAAGTTTTCTGGTTTAATTGAGCCCTACTGCCAATTCCTGAGAGACACTTTGGTCTAACTCCTCAGGGATAGCTCAGATTTGAAAACATTGACTGTTTTTTGGGCTTTTCAGACTGTGGGGGTACATGAATATGTGTTTGTTTTGCATATCTAAGCTCTGCGTCAAAAGTTATGTTTTCCTGGTTGAATGGAGTCCTACTGCCAATTCTGAGACAGCTTTGGTCTAACTCCTCAGGGAAAGCTCCGATTTGAAAATTGTGTGTTTTTGGTGTTTTCATACCTTGCATAACATGAATATGTGTTTCTTCTGCAAATCTGAGCTCTGTGTCAAAATTTCCGTTTTCTGGCTGAATTGAGCCCTACTGACAATTATGAGAGACACTTTGGTCTAACTCCTCAGGGATAGCTCAGATTTTGAAAAATTGACTGTTTTTTGGGCTTTTCAGACTGTGGGGTACATGAATATGTGTTTGTTTTGGATATCTAAAACTCTGTGTCAAAAGTTATGTTTTATGGTTGAATGCAGTCCTACTGCCAATTCTGAGACAGCTTTGGTCTAACTCCTCAGGGAAAGCTCAGATTTGAAAATTGTGTGTTTTTGGTGTTTTCATACCTTGCATAACATGAATATGTGTTTCTTTTCAAAATCTGAGCTTGTGTCCAAAGTTAAGTTTTCCGGCTGAATTGAGCCCCACTGCCAATTCTGAGATACACTTTGGTCTAACTCCTCAATGAAACCTCATACTTGAACATTGAATGTGTTTTTCCCTTTTTTCATACCTTGCATAACAGGAATATGTGTTTCTTCTGCAAATCTGAGCTCTGTGTCAAAAGTTCCGTTTTCTGGCTGAATTGTGCCCTACTGCCAATTCTTAGAGACACTTTGGTCTAACTCCTCAGGGATAGCTCAGATTTTGAAAAATTGACTGTTTTTTGGGCTTTTCAGACTGTGGGGTACATGAATATGTTTTGTTTTGGATATCTAAACTATGTGTCAAAAGTTATGTTTTATGGTTGAATGCAGTCCAATTCTGCCAATTCTGAGACAGCTTTGGTCTAACTCCTCAGGGAAAGCTCAGATTTGAAAATTGTGTGTTTTTGGTGTTTTCATACCTTGCATAACATGAATATGTGTTTCTTTTCAAAATCTGAGCTTGTGTCCAAAGTTAAGTTTTCCGGCTGAATTGAGCCCCACTGCCAATTCTGAGATACACTTTGGTCTAACTCCTCAATGAAACCTCGTATTTGAACATTGAATGTGTTTTTTGCCTTTTTTCAGACAGTGGGGGACATGAATATGTGTTTCTTCTGCAAATCTGAGCTCTGTGTCAAATTTTCCGTTTTCTGGCTGAATTGAGCCCTACTGCCAATTCTGAGAGAAACTTTGTTCTAACTCCTCAGGGAAACCTCGTACTTGAAAATTGAATGTGTTTTTGCCTTTTTTCAGACCGTGTGGAACATGAATATGTGTTTCTTCTGCAAATCTGAGCTCTGTGTCGAAAGTTAAGTTTTCTGGTTTAATTGAGCCCTACTGCCAATTCTGAGATACACTTTGGTCTAACTCCTCAATGAAACCTCGTACTTGAACATTGAATGTGTTTTTGCCTTTTTTCAGACCGTGGGGAACATGAATATGTGTTTTCTTCTGCAAATCTGAGCTCTGTGTCAAAAGTTAAGTTTTCTGGTTTAATTGAGCCCTACTGCCAATTCTGAAGCCCTTTGGTCTAACTCCCAGGGAAACCTCGTACTTGAAATTTGAATGTGTTTTTGCCCTTTTTCAGACCATGGGGAACATGAATATGTGTTTCTTCTGCAAATATGAGCTCTGTGTCGAAAGTTAAGTTTTCTGGTTTAATTGAGCCCTACTGCCAATTCTGAGATACAATTTGGTCTAACTCCTCAAGGAAACCTCGTACTTGAAAATTGAATCTGTTTTTGCCTTTTTTCAGACCGTGGGGAACATGAATATGGGTTTCTTCTGCAAATCTGAGCACTGTGTCAAAAGTTAAGTTTTCTGGTTTAATTGAGCCCTACTGCCAATTCTGAGATACACTTTGGTCTAACTCCTCAATGAAACCTCGTACTTGAACATTGAATGTGTTTTTGCCTTTTTTCAGACCGTGGGGAACATGAATATGTGTTTCTTCTGCAAATCTGAGCTCTGTGTCAAAAGTTAAGTTTTTCTGGTTTAATTGAGCCCTACTGCCAATTCTGAAGCCCTTTGGTCTAAATCCTCAGGGAAACCTCGTACTTGAAATTTGAATGTGTTTTTGCCCTTTTTCAGACCATGGGGAACATGAATATGTGTTTCTTCTGCAAATATGAGCTCTGTGTCGAAAGTTAAGTTTCTGGTTTAATTGAGCCCTACTGCCAATTCTGAGATACAATTTGGTCTAACTCCTCAAGGAAACCTCGTACTTGAAAATTGAATCTGTTTTTGCCTTTTTTCAGACCGTGGGGAACATGAATATGGGTTTCTTCTGCAAATCTGAGCTCTGTGTCAAAAGTTAAGTTTTCTGGTTTAATTGAGCCCTACTGCCAATTCTGAGATACACTTTGGTCTAACTCCTCAATGAAACCTCGTACTTGAACATTGAATGTGGTTTTGCCTTTTTTCAGACCGTGGGGAACATGAATATGTGTTTCTTCTGCAAATCTGAGCTCTGTGTCAAAAGTTAAGTTTTCTGGTTTAATTGAGCCCTACTGCCAATTCTGAGATACACTTTGGTCTAACTCCTCAAGGAAACCTCGTACTTGAAGATTGAATGTGTTTTTACCCTTTTTCAGACCGTAGGGAACATGAATATGTGTTTCTTCTGCAAATCTGAGCTCTGTGTCGAAAGTTAAGTTTTCTGGTTTAATTGAGCCCTACTGCCAATTCTGAGATACACTTTGGTCTAACTCCTCAAGGAAACCTCGTACTTGAAAATTGAATCTGTTTTTGCCTTTTTTCAGACCGTGGGGAACATGAATATGGGTTTCTTCTGCAAATCTGAGCTCTGTGTCAAAAGTTCCGTTTTCTGGCTGCATTGAGCCCTACTGCCAATTCTGAGAGACACTTTGGTCTAACTCCTCAGGGATAGCTCAGATTTGAAAAAATTGACTGTTTTTTGGGCTTTTCAGACTGTGGGGTACATGAATATGTGTTTGTTTTGGATATCTAAGCTCTGTGTCAAAAGTTATGTTTTATGGTTGAATGCAGTCCTACTGCCAATTCTGAGATAGCTTTGGCCAAGCTCCTCAGGAAAAGCTCAGATTTGAAAATTGTGTGTTTTTGGTGTTTTCATACCTTGCATAACATGAATATGTGTTTCTTTTCAAAATCTGAGCTTGTGTCCAAAGTTAAGTTTTTCCGGCTGAATTGAGCCCCACTGCCAATTCTGAGATACACTTTGGTCTAACTCCTCAATGAAACCTCATACTTGAACATTGAATGTGTTTTTCCCTTTTTTCATACCTTGCATAACAGGAATATGTGTTTCTTCTGCAAATCTGAGCTCTGTGTCAAAAGTTCCGTTTTCTGGCTGAATTGTGCCCTACTGCCAATTCTTAGAGACACTTTGGTCTAACTCCTCAGGGATAGCTCAGATTTTGAAAAATTGACTGTTTTTTGGGCTTTTCAGGACTGTGGGGTACATGAATATGTGTTTGTTTTGGATATCTAAACTATGTGTCAAAAGTTATGTTTTATGGTTGAATGCAGTCCCTACTGCCAATTCTGAGGACAGCTTTGGTCTAACTCCTCAATGAAACCTCGTACTTGAACATTGAATGTGTTTTTGCCTTTTTTCAGACCGTGGGGAACATGAATATGTGTTTCTTCTGCAAATATGAGCTCTGTGTCGAAAGTTAAGTTTTCTGGTTTAATTGAGCCCTACTGCCAATTCTGAGATACAATTTGGTCTAACTCCTCAAGGAAACCTAGTACTTGAAAATTGAATCTGTTTTTGCCTTTTTTCAGACCGTGGGGAACATGAATATGGGTTTCTTCTGCAAATCTGAGCTCTGTGTCAAAAGTTAAGTTTTCTGGTTTAATTGAGCGCTACTGCCAATTCTGAGATACACTTTGGTCTAACTCCTCAATGAAACCTCGTACTTGAACATTGAATGTGTTTTTGCCTTTTTTCAGACCGTGGGGAACATGAATATGTGTTTCTTCTGCAAATCTGAGCTCTGTGTCAAAAGTTAAGTTTTCTGGTTTAATTGAGCCCTACTGCCAATTCTGAAGCCCTTTGGTCTAACTCCTCAGGGAAACCTCGTACTTGAAATTTGAATGTGTTTTTGCCCTTTTTCAGACCATGGGGAACATGAATATGTGTTTCTTCTGCAAATATGAGCTCTGTGTCGAAAGTTAAGTTTTCTGGTTTAATTGAGCCCTACTGCCAATTCTGAGATACACTTTGGTCTAACTCCTCAGGGGAAAGCTCAGATTTGAAAATTGTGTGTTTTGGGTGTTTTCATACCTTGCATAACCTGAATATGTGTTTCTTCTGCAAATCTGAGCTCTGTGTCAAAATTTCCGTTTTCTGGCTGAATTGAGCCCTACTGACAATTATGAGAGACACTTTGGTCTAACTCCTCAGGGATAGCTCAGATTTTGAAAAATTGACTGTTTTTTGGGCTTTTCAGACTGTGGGGTACATGAATATGTGTTTGTTTTGGATATCTAAACTCTGTGTCAAAAGTTATGTTTTATGGTTGAATGCAGTCCTACTGCCAATTCTGAGACAGCTTTGGTCTAACTCCTCAGGGAAAGCTCAGATTTGAAAATTGTGTGTTTTTGGTGTTTTCATACCTTGCATAACATGAATATGTGTTTCTTTTCAAAATCTGAGCTTGTGTCCAAAGTTAAGTTTTCCGGCTGAATTGAGCCCCACTGCCAATTCTGAGATACACTTTGGTCTAACTCCTCAAGGAAACCTCGTACTTGAACATTGAATGTGTTTTTGCCTTTTTTCAGACCGTGGGGAACATGAATATGTGTTTCTTCTGCAAATCTGAGCTCTGTGTCAAAAGTTCCGTTTTCTGGCTGAATTGAGCCCCACTGCCAATTCTGAGAGACACTTTGGTCTAAATCCTCAGGGATAGCTCAGATTTGAAAACATTGACTGTTTTTTGGGCTTTTCAGACTGTGGGGTACGTGAATATGTGTTTTGGATATCCAAGCTCTGTGTCAAAAGTTTTATGGTTGAATGCAGTCCTACTGCCAATTCTGAGACAGCTTTCGTCTAACTCCTCAGGGAAAGCTCAGATTTGAAAATTGTGTGTTTTTGGTGTTTTCATACCTTGCATAACATGAATATGTGTTTGTTTTGGATATCTAAGCTCTGTGTCAAAAGTTATGTTTTATGGCTGAATTGAGCCCCACTGCCAATTCTGAGATACACTTTGGTCTAACTCCTCAAGGAAACCTCGTACTTGAAAATTGAATGTGTTTTTGCCTTTTTTCAGACCGTGGGGAACATGAATATGTGTTTCTTCTGCAAATCTGAGCTCTGTGTCAAAAGTTCTGTTTTCTGGCTGCATTGAGCCCTACTGCCAATTCTGAGAGACACTTTGGTCTAATTCCTCAAGGAAACCTCGTACTTGAAAATTGAATGTGTTTTTGCCTTTTTTCAGACCGTGTGGAACATGAATATGTGTTTCTTCTGCAAATCTGAGCTCTGTGTCGAAAGTTAAGTTTTCTGGTTTAATTTAGCCCTACTGCCAATTCTGAGATTCACTTTGGTCTAACTCCTCAGGGAAACCTCGTACTTGAAATTTGAATGTGTTTTTGCCCTTTTTCCGACCATGCGGAACATGAATATGTGTTTCTTCTGCAAATCTGAGCTCTGTGTCAAAAGTTCCGTTTTCTGGCTGCATTGAGCCCTACTGCCAATTCTGAGAGACACTTTGGTCTAATTCCTCAAGGAAACCTCGTACTTGAAAATTGAATGTGTTTTTGCCTTTTTTTAGACCGTGTGGAACATGAATATGTGTTTCTTCTGCAAATCTGAGCTCTGTGTCGAAAGTTAAGTTTTCTGGTTTAATTTAGCCCTACTGCCAATTCTGAGATACACTTTGGTCTAACTCCTCAATGAAACCTCGTACTTGAACATTGAATGTGTTTTTGCCTTTTTTCAGACCGTGGGGAACATGAATATGTGTTTCTTCTGCAAATCTGAGCTCTGTGTCAAAAGTTCCTTTTTCTGGCTGAATTGAGCCCTACTGCCAATTCTGAGAGACACTTTGGTCTAACTCCTCAGGGATAGCTCAGATTTGAAAACATTGACTGTTTTTTGGGCTTTTCAGACTGTGGGGTACATGAATATGTGTTTGTTTTGCATATCTAAGCTCTGCGTCAAAAGTTATGTTTTCTGGTTGAATGGAGTCCTACTGCCAATTCTGAGACAGCTTTGGTCTAACTCCTCAGGGAAAGCTCCGATTTGAAAATTGTGTGTTTTTGGTGTTTTCATACCTTGCATAACATGAATATGTGTTTCTTCTGCAAATCTGAGCTCTGTGTCAAAATTTCCGTTTTCTGGCTGAATTGAGCCCTACTGACAATTATGAGAGACACTTTGGTCTAACTCCTCAGGGATAGCTCAGATTTTGAAAAATTGACTGTTTTTTGGGCTTTTCAGACTGTGGGGTACATGAATATGTGTTTGTTTTGGATATCTAAACTCTGTGTCAAAAGTTATGTTTTATGGTTGAATGCAGTCCTACTGCCAATTCTGAGACAGCTTTGGTCTAACTCCTCAGGGAAAGCTCAGATTTGAAAATTGTGTGTTTTTGGTGTTTTCATACCTTGCATAACATGAATATGTGTTTCTTTTCAAAATCTGAGCTTGTGTCCAAAGTTAAGTTTTCCGGCTGAATTGAGCCCCACTGCCAATTCTGAGATACACTTTGGTCTAACTCCTCAATGAAACCTCATACTTGAACATTGAATGTGTTTTTCCCTTTTTTCATACCTTGCATAACAGGAATATGTGTTTCTTCTGCAAATCTGAGCTCTGTGTCAAAAGTTCCGTTTTCTGGCTGAATTGTGCCCTACTGCCAATTCTTAGAGACACTTTGGTCTAACTCCTCAGGGATAGCTCAGATTTTGAAAAATTGACTGTTTTTTGGGCTTTTCAGACTGTGGGGTACATGAATATGTGTTTGTTTTGGATATCTAAACTATGTGTCAAAAGTTATGTTTTATGGTTGAATGCAGTCCAATTCTGCCAATTCTGAGACAGCTTTGGTCTAACTCCTCAGGGAAAGCTCAGATTTGAAAATTGTGTGTTTTTGGTGTTTTCATACCTTGCATAACATGAATATGTGTTTCTTTTCAAAATCTGAGCTTGTGTCCAAAGTTAAGTTTTCCGGCTGAATTGAGCCCCACTGCCAATTCTGAGATACACTTTGGTCTAACTCCTCAATGAAACCTCGTATTTGAACATTGAATGTGTTTTTGCCTTTTTTCAGACCGTGGGGGACATGAATATGTGTTTCTTCTGCAAATCTGAGCTCTGTGTCAAATTTTCCGTTTTCTGGCTGAATTGAGCCCTACTGCCAATTCTGAGAGAAACTTTGTTCTAACTCCTCAGGGAAACCTCGTACTTGAAAATTGAATGTGTTTTTGCCTTTTTTCAGACCGTGTGGAACATGAATATGTGTTTCTTCTGCAAATCTGAGCTCTGTGTCGAAAGTTAAGTTTTCTGGTTTAATTGAGCCCTACTGCCAATTCTGAGATACACTTTGGTCTAACTCCTCAATGAAACCTCGTACTTGAACATTGAATGTGTTTTTGCCTTTTTTCAGACCGTGGGGAACATGAATATGTGTTTCTTCTGCAAATCTGAGCTCTGTGTCAAAAGTTAAGTTTTCTGGTTTAATTGAGCCCTACTGCCAATTCTGAAGCCCTTTGGTCTAACTCCTCAGGGAAACCTCATACTTGAAATTTGAATGTGTTTTTGCCTTTTTTCAGACCGTGGGGAACATGAATATGTGTTTCTTCTGCAAATCTGAGCTCTGTGTCGAAAGTTAAGTTTTCTGGTTTAATTTAGCCCTACTGCCAATTCTGAGATTCACTTTGGTCTAACTCCTCAGGGAAACCTCGTACTTGAAATTTGAATGTGTTTTTGCCCTTTTTCCGACCATGCGGAACATGAATATGTGTTTCTTCTGCAAATCTGAGCTCTGTGTCGAAAGTTAAGTTTTCTGGTTTAATTTAGCCCTACTGCCAATTCTGAGATACACTTTGGTCTAACTCCTCAATGAAACCTCGTACTTGAACATTGAATGTGTTTTTGCCTTTTTTCAGACCGTGGGGAACATGAATATGTGTTTCTTCTGCAAATATGAGCTCTGTGTCGAAAGTTAAGTTTTCTGGTTTAATTGAGCCCTACTGCCAATTCTGAGATACAATTTGGTCTAACTCCTCAAGGAAACCTAGTACTTGAAAATTGAATCTGTTTTTGCCTTTTTTCAGACCGTGGGGAACATGAATATGGGTTTCTTCTGCAAATCTGAGCTCTGTGTCAAAAGTTAAGTTTTCTGGTTTAATTGAGCGCTACTGCCAATTCTGAGATACACTTTGGTCTAACTCCTCAATGAAACCTCGTACTTGAACATTGAATGTGTTTTTGCCTTTTTTCAGACCGTGGGGAACATGAATATGTGTTTCTTCTGCAAATCTGAGCTCTGTGTCAAAAGTTAAGTTTTCTGGTTTAATTGAGCCCTACTGCCAATTCTGAAGCCCTTTGGTCTAACTCCTCAGGGAAACCTCGTACTTGAAATTTGAATGTGTTTTTGCCCTTTTTCAGACCATGGGGAACATGAATATGTGTTTCTTCTGCAAATATGAGCTCTGTGTCGAAAGTTAAGTTTTCTGGTTTAATTGAGCCCTACTGCCAATTCTGAGATACACTTTGGTCTAACTCCTCAGGGAAAGCTCAGATTTGAAAATTGTGTGTTTTGGGTGTTTTCATACCTTGCATAACCTGAATATGTGTTTCTTCTGCAAATCTGAGCTCTGTGTCAAAATTTCCGTTTTCTGGCTGAATTGAGCCCTACTGACAATTATGAGAGACACTTTGGTCTAACTCCTCAGGGATAGCTCAGATTTTGAAAAATTGACTGTTTTTTGGGCTTTTCAGACTGTGGGGTACATGAATATGTGTTTGTTTTGGATATCTAAACTCTGTGTCAAAAGTTATGTTTTATGGTTGAATGCAGTCCTACTGCCAATTCTGAGACAGCTTTGGTCTAACTCCTCAGGGAAAGCTCAGATTTGAAAATTGTGTGTTTTTGGTGTTTTCATACCTTGCATAACATGAATATGTGTTTCTTTTCAAAATCTGAGCTTGTGTCCAAAGTTAAGTTTTCCGGCTGAATTGAGCCCCACTGCCAATTCTGAGATACACTTTGGTCTAACTCCTCAAGGAAACCTCGTACTTGAACATTGAATGTGTTTTTGCCTTTTTTCAGACCGTGGGGAACATGAATATGTGTTTCTTCTGCAAATCTGAGCTCTGTGTCAAAAGTTCCGTTTTCTGGCTGAATTGAGCCCCACTGCCAATTCTGAGAGACACTTTGGTCTAAATCCTCAGGGATAGCTCAGATTTGAAAACATTGACTGTTTTTTGGGCTTTTCAGACTGTGGGGTACGTGAATATGTGTTTTGGATATCCAAGCTCTGTGTCAAAAGTTTTATGGTTGAATGCAGTCCTACTGCCAATTCTGAGACAGCTTTCGTCTAACTCCTCAGGGAAAGCTCAGATTTGAAAATTGTGTGTTTTTGGTGTTTTCATACCTTGCATAACATGAATATGTGTTTGTTTTGGATATCTAAGCTCTGTGTCAAAAGTTATGTTTTATGGCTGAATTGAGCCCCACTGCCAATTCTGAGATACACTTTGGTCTAACTCCTCAAGGAAACCTCGTACTTGAAAATTGAATGTGTTTTTGCCTTTTTTCAGACCGTGGGGGAACATGAATATGTGTTTCTTCTGCAAATCTGAGCTCTGTGTCAAAAGTTCTGTTTTCTGGCTGCATTGAGCCCTACTGCCAATTCTGAGAGACACTTTGGTCTAATTCCTCAAGGAAACCTCGTACTTGAAAATTGAATGTGTTTTTGCCTTTTTTCAGACCGTGTGGAACATGAATATGTGTTTCTTCTGCAAATCTGAGCTCTGTGTCGAAAGTTAAGTTTTCTGGTTTAATTTAGCCCTACTGCCAATTCTGAGATTCACTTTGGTCTAACTCCTCAGGGAAACCTCGTACTTGAAATTTGAATGTGTTTTTGCCCTTTTTCCGACCATGCGGAACATGAATATGTGTTTCTTCTGCAAATCTGAGCTCTGTGTCAAAAGTTCCGTTTTCTGGCTGCATTGAGCCCTACTGCCAATTCTGAGAGACACTTTGGTCTAATTCCTCAAGGAAACCTCGTACTTGAAAATTGAATGTGTTTTTGCCTTTTTTTAGACCGTGTGGAACATGAATATGTGTTTCTTCTGCAAATCTGAGCTCTGTGTCGAAAGTTAAGTTTTCTGGTTTAATTTAGCCCTACTGCCAATTCTGAGATACACTTTGGTCTAACTCCTCAATGAAACCTCGTACTTGAACATTGAATGTGTTTTTGCCTTTTTTCAGACCGTGGGGAACATGAATATGTGTTTCTTCTGCAAATCTGAGCTCTGTGTCAAAAGTTCCTTTTTCTGGCTGAATTGAGCCCTACTGCCAATTCTGAGAGACACTTTGGTCTAACTCCTCAGGGATAGCTCAGATTTGAAAACATTGACTGTTTTTTGGGCTTTTCAGACTGTGGGGTACATGAATATGTGTTTGTTTTGCATATCTAAGCTCTGCGTCAAAAGTTATGTTTTCTGGTTGAATGGAGTCCTACTGCCAATTCTGAGACAGCTTTGGTCTAACTCCTCAGGGAAAGCTCCGATTTGAAAATTGTGTGTTTTTGGTGTTTTCATACCTTGCATAACATGAATATGTGTTTCTTCTGCAAATCTGAGCTCTGTGTCAAAATTTCCGTTTTCTGGCTGAATTGAGCCCTACTGACAATTATGAGAGACACTTTGGTCTAACTCCTCAGGGATAGCTCAGATTTTGAAAAATTGACTGTTTTTTGGGCTTTTCAGACTGTGGGGTACATGAATATGTGTTTGTTTTGGATATCTAAACTCTGTGTCAAAAGTTATGTTTTATGGTTGAATGCAGTCCTACTGCCAATTCTGAGACAGCTTTGGTCTAACTCCTCAGGGAAAGCTCAGATTTGAAAATTGTGTGTTTTTGGTGTTTTCATACCTTGCATAACATGAATATGTGTTTCTTTTCAAAATCTGAGCTTGTGTCCAAAGTTAAGTTTTCCGGCTGAATTGAGCCCCACTGCCAATTCTGAGATACACTTTGGTCTAACTCCTCAATGAAACCTCATACTTGAACATTGAATGTGTTTTTCCCTTTTTTCATACCTTGCATAACAGGAATATGTGTTTCTTCTGCAAATCTGAGCTCTGTGTCAAAAGTTCCGTTTTCTGGCTGAATTGTGCCCTACTGCCAATTCTTAGAGACACTTTGGTCTAACTCCTCAGGGATAGCTCAGATTTTGAAAAATTGACTGTTTTTTGGGCTTTTCAGACTGTGGGGTACATGAATATGTGTTTGTTTTGGATATCTAAACTATGTGTCAAAAGTTATGTTTTATGGTTGAATGCAGTCCAATTCTGCCAATTCTGAGACAGCTTTGGTCTAACTCCTCAGGGAAAGCTCAGATTTGAAAATTGTGTGTTTTTGGTGTTTTCATACCTTGCATAACATGAATATGTGTTTCTTTTCAAAATCTGAGCTTGTGTCCAAAGTTAAGTTTTCCGGCTGAATTGAGCCCCACTGCCAATTCTGAGATACACTTTGGTCTAACTCCTCAATGAAACCTCGTATTTGAACATTGAATGTGTTTTTGCCTTTTTTCAGACCGTGGGGGACATGAATATGTGTTTCTTCTGCAAATCTGAGCTCTGTGTCAAATTTTCCGTTTTCTGGCTGAATTGAGCCCTACTGCCAATTCTGAGAGAAACTTTGTTCTAACTCCTCAGGGAAACCTCGTACTTGAAAATTGAATGTGTTTTTGCCTTTTTTCAGACCGTGTGGAACATGAATATGTGTTTCTTCTGCAAATCTGAGCTCTGTGTCGAAAGTTAAGTTTTCTGGTTTAATTGAGCCCTACTGCCAATTCTGAGATACACTTTGGTCTAACTCCTCAATGAAACCTCGTACTTGAACATTGAATGTGTTTTTGCCTTTTTTCAGACCGTGGGGAACATGAATATGTGTTTCTTCTGCAAATCTGAGCTCTGTGTCAAAAGTTAAGTTTTCTGGTTTAATTGAGCCCTACTGCCAATTCTGAAGCCCTTTGGTCTAACTCCTCAGGGAAACCTCATACTTGAAATTTGAATGTGTTTTTGCCTTTTTTCAGACCGTGGGGAACATGAATATGTGTTTCTTCTGCAAATCTGAGCTCTGTGTCGAAAGTTAAGTTTTCTGGTTTAATTTAGCCCTACTGCCAATTCTGAGATTCACTTTGGTCTAACTCCTCAGGGAAACCTCGTACTTGAAATTTGAATGTGTTTTTGCCCTTTTTCTGACCATGCGGAACATGAATATGTGTTTCTTCTGCAAATCTGAGCTCTGTGTCGAAAGTTAAGTTTTCTGGTTTAATTTAGCCCTACTGCCAATTCTGAGATACACTTTGGTCTAACTCCTCAATGAAACCTCGTACTTGAACATTGAATGTGTTTTTGCCTTTTTTCAGACCGTGGGGAACATGAATATGTGTTTCTTCTGCAAATATGAGCTCTGTGTCGAAAGTTAAGTTTTCTGGTTTAATTGAGCCCTACTGCCAATTCTGAGATACAATTTGGTCTAACTCCTCAAGGAAACCTAGTACTTGAAAATTGAATCTGTTTTTGCCTTTTTTCAGACCGTGGGGAACATGAATATGGGTTTCTTCTGCAAATCTGAGCTCTGTGTCGAAAGTTAAGTTTTCTGGTTTAATTGAGCGCTACTGCCAATTCTGAGATACACTTTGGTCTAACTCCTCAATGAAACCTCGTACTTGAACATTGAATGTGTTTTTGCCTTTTTTCAGACCGTGGGGAACATGAATATGTGTTTCTTCTGCAAATCTGAGCTCTGTGTCAAAAGTTAAGTTTTCTGGTTTAATTGAGCCCTACTGCCAATTCTGAAGCCCTTTGGTCTAACTCCTCAGGGAAACCTCATACTTGAAATTTGAATGTGTTTTTGCCTTTTTTCAGACCGTGGGGAACATGAATATGTGTTTCTTCTGCAAATCTGAGCTCTGTGTCGAAAGTTAAGTTTTCTGGTTTAATTTAGCCCTACTGCCAATTCTGAGATTCACTTTGGTCTAACTCCTCAGGGAAACCTCGTACTTGAAATTTGAATGTGTTTTTGCCCTTTTTCCGACCATGCGGAACATGAATATGTGTTTCTTCTGCAAATCTGAGCTCTGTGTCGAAAGTTAAGTTTTCTGGTTTAATTTAGCCCTACTGCCAATTCTGAGATACACTTTGGTCTAACTCCTCAATGAAACCTCGTACTTGAACATTGAATGTGTTTTTGCCTTTTTTCAGACCGTGGGGAACATGAATATGTGTTTCTTCTGCAAATATGAGCTCTGTGTCGAAAGTTAAGTTTTCTGGTTTAATTGAGCCCTACTGCCAATTCTGAGATACAATTTGGTCTAACTCCTCAAGGAAACCTAGTACTTGAAAATTGAATCTGTTTTTGCCTTTTTTCAGACCGTGGGGAACATGAATATGGGTTTCTTCTGCAAATCTGAGCTCTGTGTCAAAAGTTAAGTTTTCTGGTTTAATTGAGCGCTACTGCCAATTCTGAGATACACTTTGGTCTAACTCCTCAATGAAACCTCGTACTTGAACATTGAATGTGTTTTTGCCTTTTTTCAGACCGTGGGGAACATGAATATGTGTTTCTTCTGCAAATCTGAGCTCTGTGTCAAAAGTTAAGTTTTCTGGTTTAATTGAGCCCTACTGCCAATTCTGAAGCCCTTTGGTCTAACTCCTCAGGGAAACCTCGTACTTGAAATTTGAATGTGTTTTTGCCCTTTTTCAGACCATGGGGAACATGAATATGTGTTTCTTCTGCAAATATGAGCTCTGTGTCGAAAGTTAAGTTTTCTGGTTTAATTGAGCCCTACTGCCAATTCTGAGATACACTTTGGTCTAACTCCTCAGGGAAAGCTCAGATTTGAAAATTGTGTGTTTTGGGTGTTTTCATACCTTGCATAACCTGAATATGTGTTTCTTCTGCAAATCTGAGCTCTGTGTCAAAATTTCCGTTTTCTGGCTGAATTGAGCCCTACTGACAATTATGAGAGACACTTTGGTCTAACTCCTCAGGGATAGCTCAGATTTTGAAAAATTGACTGTTTTTTGGGCTTTTCAGACTGTGGGGTACATGAATATGTGTTTGTTTTGGATATCTAAACTCTGTGTCAAAAGTTATGTTTTATGGTTGAATGCAGTCCTACTGCCAATTCTGAGACAGCTTTGGTCTAACTCCTCAGGGAAAGCTCAGATTTGAAAATTGTGTGTTTTTGGTGTTTTCATACCTTGCATAACATGAATATGTGTTTCTTTTCAAAATCTGAGCTTGTGTCCAAAGTTAAGTTTTCCGGCTGAATTGAGCCCCACTGCCAATTCTGAGATACACTTTGGTCTAACTCCTCAAGGAAACCTCGTACTTGAACATTGAATGTGTTTTTGCCTTTTTTCAGACCGTGGGGAACATGAATATGTGTTTCTTCTGCAAATCTGAGCTCTGTGTCAAAAGTTCCGTTTTCTGGCTGAATTGAGCCCCACTGCCAATTCTGAGAGACACTTTGGTCTAAATCCTCAGGGATAGCTCAGATTTGAAAACATTGACTGTTTTTTGGGCTTTTCAGACTGTGGGGTACGTGAATATGTGTTTTGGATATCCAAGCTCTGTGTCAAAAGTTTTATGGTTGAATGCAGTCCTACTGCCAATTCTGAGACAGCTTTCGTCTAACTCCTCAGGGAAAGCTCAGATTTGAAAATTGTGTGTTTTTGGTGTTTTCATACCTTGCATAACATGAATATGTGTTTGTTTTGGATATCTAAGCTCTGTGTCAAAAGTTATGTTTTATGGCTGAATTGAGCCCCACTGCCAATTCTGAGATACACTTTGGTCTAACTCCTCAAGGAAACCTCGTACTTGAAAATTGAATGTGTTTTTGCCTTTTTTCAGACCGTGGGGAACATGAATATGTGTTTCTTCTGCAAATCTGAGCTCTGTGTCAAAAGTTCTGTTTTCTGGCTGCATTGAGCCCTACTGCCAATTCTGAGAGACACTTTGGTCTAATTCCTCAAGGAAACCTCGTACTTGAAAATTGAATGTGTTTTTGCCTTTTTTCAGACCGTGTGGAACATGAATATGTGTTTCTTCTGCAAATCTGAGCTCTGTGTCGAAAGTTAAGTTTTCTGGTTTAATTTAGCCCTACTGCCAATTCTGAGATTCACTTTGGTCTAACTCCTCAGGGAAACCTCGTACTTGAAATTTGAATGTGTTTTTGCCCTTTTTCCGACCATGCGGAACATGAATATGTGTTTCTTCTGCAAATCTGAGCTCTGTGTCAAAAGTTCCGTTTTCTGGCTGCATTGAGCCCTACTGCCAATTCTGAGAGACACTTTGGTCTAATTCCTCAAGGAAACCTCGTACTTGAAAATTGAATGTGTTTTTGCCTTTTTTTAGACCGTGTGGAACATGAATATGTGTTTCTTCTGCAAATCTGAGCTCTGTGTCGAAAGTTAAGTTTTCTGGTTTAATTTAGCCCTACTGCCAATTCTGAGATACACTTTGGTCTAACTCCTCAATGAAACCTCGTACTTGAACATTGAATGTGTTTTTGCCTTTTTTCAGACCGTGGGGAACATGAATATGTGTTTCTTCTGCAAATCTGAGCTCTGTGTCAAAAGTTCCTTTTTCTGGCTGAATTGAGCCCTACTGCCAATTCTGAGAGACACTTTGGTCTAACTCCTCAGGGATAGCTCAGATTTGAAAACATTGACTGTTTTTTGGGCTTTTCAGACTGTGGGGTACATGAATATGTGTTTGTTTTGCATATCTAAGCTCTGCGTCAAAAGTTATGTTTTCTGGTTGAATGGAGTCCTACTGCCAATTCTGAGACAGCTTTGGTCTAACTCCTCAGGGAAAGCTCCGATTTGAAAATTGTGTGTTTTTGGTGTTTTCATACCTTGCATAACATGAATATGTGTTTCTTCTGCAAATCTGAGCTCTGTGTCAAAATTTCCGTTTTCTGGCTGAATTGAGCCCTACTGACAATTATGAGAGACACTTTGGTCTAACTCCTCAGGGATAGCTCAGATTTTGAAAAATTGACTGTTTTTTGGGCTTTTCAGACTGTGGGGTACATGAATATGTGTTTGTTTTGGATATCTAAACTCTGTGTCAAAAGTTATGTTTTATGGTTGAATGCAGTCCTACTGCCAATTCTGAGACAGCTTTGGTCTAACTCCTCAGGGAAAGCTCAGATTTGAAAATTGTGTGTTTTTGGTGTTTTCATACCTTGCATAACATGAATATGTGTTTCTTTTCAAAATCTGAGCTTGTGTCCAAAGTTAAGTTTTCCGGCTGAATTGAGCCCCACTGCCAATTCTGAGATACACTTTGGTCTAACTCCTCAATGAAACCTCATACTTGAACATTGAATGTGTTTTTCCCTTTTTTCATACCTTGCATAACAGGAATATGTGTTTCTTCTGCAAATCTGAGCTCTGTGTCAAAAGTTCCGTTTTCTGGCTGAATTGTGCCCTACTGCCAATTCTTAGAGACACTTTGGTCTAACTCCTCAGGGATAGCTCAGATTTTGAAAAATTGACTGTTTTTTGGGCTTTTCAGACTGTGGGGTACATGAATATGTGTTTGTTTTGGATATCTAAACTATGTGTCAAAAGTTATGTTTTATGGTTGAATGCAGTCCAATTCTGCCAATTCTGAGACAGCTTTGGTCTAACTCCTCAGGGAAAGCTCAGATTTGAAAATTGTGTGTTTTTGGTGTTTTCATACCTTGCATAACATGAATATGTGTTTCTTTTCAAAATCTGAGCTTGTGTCCAAAGTTAAGTTTTCCGGCTGAATTGAGCCCCACTGCCAATTCTGAGATACACTTTGGTCTAACTCCTCAATGAAACCTCGTATTTGAACATTGAATGTGTTTTTGCCTTTTTTCAGACCGTGGGGGACATGAATATGTGTTTCTTCTGCAAATCTGAGCTCTGTGTCAAATTTTCCGTTTTCTGGCTGAATTGAGCCCTACTGCCAATTCTGAGAGAAACTTTGTTCTAACTCCTCAGGGAAACCTCGTACTTGAAAATTGAATGTGTTTTTGCCTTTTTTCAGACCGTGTGGAACATGAATATGTGTTTCTTCTGCAAATCTGAGCTCTGTGTCGAAAGTTAAGTTTTCTGGTTTAATTGAGCCCTACTGCCAATTCTGAGATACACTTTGGTCTAACTCCTCAATGAAACCTCGTACTTGAACATTGAATGTGTTTTTGCCTTTTTTCAGACCGTGGGGAACATGAATATGTGTTTCTTCTGCAAATCTGAGCTCTGTGTCAAAAGTTAAGTTTTCTGGTTTAATTGAGCCCTACTGCCAATTCTGAAGCCCTTTGGTCTAACTCCTCAGGGAAACCTCATACTTGAAATTTGAATGTGTTTTTGCCTTTTTTCAGACCGTGGGGAACATGAATATGTGTTTCTTCTGCAAATCTGAGCTCTGTGTCGAAAGTTAAGTTTTCTGGTTTAATTTAGCCCTACTGCCAATTCTGAGATTCACTTTGGTCTAACTCCTCAGGGAAACCTCGTACTTGAAATTTGAATGTGTTTTTGCCCTTTTTCCGACCATGCGGAACATGAATATGTGTTTCTTCTGCAAATCTGAGCTCTGTGTCGAAAGTTAAGTTTTCTGGTTTAATTTAGCCCTACTGCCAATTCTGAGATACACTTTGGTCTAACTCCTCAATGAAACCTCGTACTTGAACATTGAATGTGTTTTTGCCTTTTTTCAGACCGTGGGGAACATGAATATGTGTTTCTTCTGCAAATCTGAGCTCTGTGTCAAAATTTCCGTTTTCTGGCTGAATTGAGCCCTACTGACAATTATGAGAGGCACTTTGGTCTAACTCCTCAGGGATAGCTCAGATTTTGAAAAATTGACTGTTTTTTGGGCTTTTCAGACTGTGGGGTACATGAATATGTGTTTGTTTTGGATATCTAAACTCTGTGTCAAAAGTTATGTTTTATGGTTGAATGCAGTCCTACTGCCAATTCTGAGACAGCTTTCGTCTAACTCCTCAGGGAAAGCTCAGATTTGAAAATTGTGTGTTTTTGGTGTATTCATACCTTGCATAACATGAATATGTGTTTCTTTTGAAAATCTGAACTTGTGTCCAAAGTTAAGTTTTATGGCTGAATTGAGCCCCACTGCCAATTCTGAGATACACTTTGGTCTAACTCCTCAAGGAAACCTCGTACTTGAAAATTGAATGTGTTTTTGCCTTTTTTCAGACCGTGGGGAACATGAATATGTGTTTCTTCTGCAAATCTGAGCTCTGTGTCAAAAGTTCCGTTTTCTGGCTGCATTGAGCCCTACTGCCAATTCTGAGAGACACTTTGGTCTAATTCCTCAAGGAAACCTCGTACTTGAAAATTGAATGTGTTTTTGCCTTTTTTTAGACCGTGTGGAACATGAATATGTGTTTCTTCTGCAAATCTGAGCTCTGTGTCGAAAGTTAAGTTTTCTGGTTTAATTTAGCCCTACTGCCAATTCTGAGATACACTTTGGTCTAACTCCTCAATGAAACCTCGTACTTGAACATTGAATGTGTTTTTGCCTTTTTTCAGACCGTGGGGAACATGAATATGTGTTTGTTTTGCATATCTAAGCTCTGCGTCAAAAGTTATGTTTTCTGGTTGAATGGAGTCCTACTGCCAATTCTGAGACAGCTTTGGTCTAACTCCTCAGGGAAAGCTCCGATTTGAAAATTGTGTGTTTTTGGTGTTTTCATACCTTGCATAACATGAATATGTGTTTCTTCTGCAAATCTGAGCTCTGTGTCAAAATTTCCGTTTTCTGGCTGAATTGAGCCCTACTGACAATTATGAGAGACACTTTGGTCTAACTCCTCAGGGATAGCTCAGATTTTGAAAAATTGACTGTTTTTTGGGCTTTTCAGACTGTGGGGTACATGAATATGTGTTTGTTTTGGATATCTAAACTCTGTGTCAAAAGTTATGTTTTATGGTTGAATGCAGTCCTACTGCCAATTCTGAGACAGCTTTGGTCTAACTCCTCAGGGAAAGCTCAGATTTGAAAATTGTGTGTTTTTGGTGTTTTCATACCTTGCATAACATGAATATGTGTTTCTTTTCAAAATCTGAGCTTGTGTCCAAAGTTAAGTTTTCCGGCTGAATTGAGCCCCACTGCCAATTCTGAGATACACTTTGGTCTAACTCCTCAATGAAACCTCATACTTGAACATTGAATGTGTTTTTCCCTTTTTTCATACCTTGCATAACAGGAATATGTGTTTCTTCTGCAAATCTGAGCTCTGTGTCAAAAGTTCCGTTTTCTGGCTGAATTGTGCCCTACTGCCAATTCTTAGAGACACTTTGGTCTAACTCCTCAGGGATAGCTCAGATTTTGAAAAATTGACTGTTTTTTGGGCTTTTCAGACTGTGGGGTACATGAATATGTGTTTGTTTTGGATATCTAAACTATGTGTCAAAAGTTATGTTTTATGGTTGAATGCAGTCCTACTGCCAATTCTGAGACAGCTTTGGTCTAACTCCTCAGGGAAAGCTCAGATTTGAAAATTGTGTGTTTTTGGTGTTTTCATACCTTGCATAACATGAATATGTGTTTCTTTTCAAAATCTGAGCTTGTGTCCAAAGTTAAGTTTTCCGGCTGAATTGAGCCCCACTGCCAATTCTGAGATACACTTTGGTCTAACTCCTCAATGAAACCTCGTATTTGAACATTGAATGTGTTTTTTGCCTTTTTTCAGACCGTGGGGGACATGAATATGTGTTTCTTCTGCAAATCTGAGCTCTGTGTCAAATTTTCCGTTTTCTGGCTGAATTGAGCCCTACTGCCAATTCTGAGAGAAACTTTGTTCTAACTCCTCAGGGAAACCTCGTACTTGAAAATTGAATGTGTTTTTGCCTTTTTTCAGACCGTGTGGAACATGAATATGTGTTTCTTCTGCAAATCTGAGCTCTGTGTCGAAAGTTAAGTTTTCTGGTTTAATTGAGCCCTACTGCCAATTCTGAGATACACTTTGGTCTAACTCCTCAATGAAACCTCGTACTTGAACATTGAATGTGTTTTTGCCTTTTTTCAGACCGTGGGGAACATGAATATGTGTTTCTTCTGCAAATCTGAGCTCTGTGTCAAAAGTTAAGTTTTCTGGTTTAATTGAGCCCTACTGCCAATTCTGAAGCCCTTTGGTCTAACTCCTCAGGGAAACCTCATACTTGAAATTTGAATGTGTTTTTGCCTTTTTTCAGACCGTGGGGAACATGAATATGTGTTTCTTCTGCAAATCTGAGCTCTGTGTCGAAAGTTAAGTTTTCTGGTTTAATTGAGCCCTACTGCCAATTCTGAGATACACTTTGGTCTAACTCCTCAAGGAAACCTCATACTTGAAGATTGAATGTGTTTTTACCCTTTTTCAGACCGTAGGGAACATGAATATGGGTTTCTTCTGCAAATCTGAGCTCTGTGTCAAAAGTTCCGTTTTCTGGCTGCATTGAGCCCTACTGCCAATTCTGAGAGACACTTTGGTCTATCTCGTCAGGGAAAGCTCAGATTTGAAAAAATTGACTCTTTTTTGGGCTTTTCAGACTGTGGGGTACATGAATATGTGTTTGTTTTGGATATCTAAACTCTGTTTCAAAAGTTATGTTTTTTGGTTGAATGCAGTCCTACTGCCAATTCTGAGATAGCTTTGGCCAAGCTCCTCAGGAAAAGCTCAGATTTGAAAATTGTGTGTTTTTGGTGTTTTCATACCTTGCATAACATGAATATGTGTTTCTTTTCAAAATCTGAGCTTGTGTCCAAAGTTAAGTTTTCCGGCTGAATTGAGCCCCACTGCCAATTCTGAGATACACTTTGGTCTAACTCCTCAATGAAACCTCATACTTGAACATTGAATGTGTTTTTCCCTTTTTTCATACCTTGCATAACAGGAATATGTGTTTCTTCTGCAAATCTGAGCTCTGTGTCAAAAGTTCCGTTTTCTGGCTGAATTGTGCCCTACTGCCAATTCTTAGAGACACTTTGGTCTAACTCCTCAGGGATAGCTCAGATTTTGAAAAATTGACTGTTTTTTTGGGCTTTTCAGACTGTGGGGTACATGAATATGTGTTTGTTTTGGATATCTAAACTATGTGTCAAAAGTTATGTTTTATGGTTGAATGCAGTCCTACTGCCAATTCTGAGACAGCTTTGGTCTAACTCCTCAGGGAAAGCTCAGATTTGAAAATTGTGTGTTTTTGGTGTTTTCATACCTTGCATAACATGAATATGTGTTTCTTTTCAAAATCTGAGCTTGTGTCCAAAGTTAAGTTTTCCGGCTGAATTGAGCCCCACTGCCAATTCTGAGATACACTTTGGTCTAACTCCTCAATGAAACCTCGTATTTGAACATTGAATGTGTTTTTGCCTTTTTTCAGACCGTGTGGAACATGAATATGTGTTTCTTCTGCAAATCTGAGCTCTGTGTCGAAAGTTAAGTTTTCTGGTTTAATTGAGCCCTACTGCCAATTCTGAGATACACTTTGGTCTAACTCCTCAATGAAACCTCGTACTTGAACATTGAATGTGTTTTTGCCTTTTTTCAGACCGTGGGGAACATGAATATGTGTTTCTTCTGCAAATCTGAGCTCTGTGTCAAAAGTTAAGTTTTCTGGTTTAATTGAGCCCTACTGCCAATTCTGAAGCCCTTTGGTCTAACTCCTCAGGGAAACCTCGTACTTGAACATTGAATGTGTTTTTGCCTTTTTTCAGACCGTGGGGAACATGAATATGTGTTTCTTCTGCAAATCTGAGCTCTGTGTCAAAAGTTAAGTTTTCTGGTTTAATTGAGCCCTACTGCCAATTCTGAAGCCCTTTGGTCTAACTCCTCAGGGAAACCTCGTACTTGAAATTTGAATGTGTTTTTGCCCTTTTTCAGACCATGGGGAACATGAATATGTGTTTCTTCTGCAAATATGAGCTCTGTGTCGAAAGTTAAGTTTTCTGGTTTAATTGAGCCCTACTGCCAATTCTGAGATACAATTTGGTCTAACTCCTCAAGGAAACCTCGTACTTGAAAATTGAATCTGTTTTTGCCTTTTTTCAGACCGTGGGGAACATGAATATGGGTTTCTTCTGCAAATCTGAGCTCTGTGTCAAAAGTTAAGTTTTCTGGTTTAATTGAGCCCTACTGCCAATTCTGAAGCCCTTTGGTCTAAATCCTCAGGGAAACCTCGTACTTGAAATTTGAATGTGTTTTTGCCCTTTTTCAGACCATGGGGAACATGAATATGTGTTTCTTCTGCAAATATGAGCTCTGTGTCGAAAGTTAAGTTTTCTGGTTTAATTGAGCCCTACTGCCAATTCTGAGATACAATTTGGTCTAACTCCTCAAGGAAACCTCGTACTTGAAAATTGAATCTGTTTTTGCCTTTTTTCAGACCGTGGGGAACATGAATATGGGTTTCTTCTGCAAATCTGAGCTCTGTGTCAAAAGTTAAGTTTTCTGGTTTAATTGAGCCCTACTGCCAATTCTGAGATACACTTTGGTCTAACTCCTCAATGAAACCTCGTACTTGAACATTGAATGTGGTTTTGCCTTTTTTCAGACCGTGGGGAACATGAATATGTGTTTCTTCTGCAAATCTGAGCTCTGTGTCAAAAGTTAAGTTTTCTGGTTTAATTGAGCCCTACTGCCAATTCTGAGATACACTTTGGTCTAACTCCTCAAGGAAACCTCGTACTTGAAGATTGAATGTGTTTTTTACCCTTTTTCAGACCGTAGGGAACATGAATATGTGTTTCTTCTGCAAATCTGAGCTCTGTGTCGAAAGTTAAGTTTTCTGGTTTAATTGAGCCCTACTGCCAATTCTGAGATACACTTTGGTCTAACTCCTCAAGGAAACCTCGTACTTGAAAATTGAATCTGTTTTTGCCTTTTTTCAGGACCGTGGGGAACATGAATATGGGTTTCTTCTGCAAATCTGAGCTCTGTGTCAAAAGTTCCGTTTTCTGGCTGCATTGAGCCCTACTGCCAATTCTGAGAGACACTTTGGTCTATCTCGTCAGGGAAAGCTCAGATTTGAAAAAATTGACTCTTTTTTGGGCTTTTCAGACTGTGGGGTACATGAATATGTGTTTGTTTTGGATATCTAAACTCTGTTTCAAAAGTTATGTTTTTTGGTTGAATGCAGTCCTACTGCCAATTCTGAGATAGCTTTGGCCAAGCTCCTCAGGAAAAGCTCAGATTTGAAAATTGTGTGTTTTTGGTGTTTTCATACCTTGCATAACATGAATATGTGTTTCTTTTCAAAATCTGAGCTTGTGTCCAAAGTTAAGTTTTCCGGCTGAATTGAGCCCCACTGCCAATTCTGAGATACACTTTGGTCTAACTCCTCAATGAAACCTCATACTTGAACATTGAATGTGTTTTTCCCTTTTTTCATACCTTGCATAACAGGAATATGTGTTTCTTCTGCAAATCTGAGCTCTGTGTCAAAAGTTCCGTTTTCTGGCTGAATTGTGCCCTACTGCCAATTCTTAGAGACACTTTGGTCTAACTCCTCAGGGATAGCTCAGATTTTGAAAAATTGACTGTTTTTTGGGCTTTTCAGACTGTGGGGTACATGAATATGTGTTTGTTTTGGATATCTAAACTATGTGTCAAAAGTTATGTTTTATGGTTGAATGCAGTCCTACTGCCAATTCTGAGACAGCTTTGGTCTAACTCCTCAGGGAAAGCTCAGATTTGAAAATTGTGTGTTTTTGGTGTTTTCATACCTTGCATAACATGAATATGTGTTTCTTTTCAAAATCTGAGCTTGTGTCCAAAGTTAAGTTTTCCGGCTGAATTGAGCCCCACTGCCAATTCTGAGATACACTTTGGTCTAACTCCTCAATGAAACCCTCGTATTTGAACATTGAATGTGTTTTTTGCCTTTTTTCAGACAGTGGGGGACATGAATATGTGTTTCTTCTGCAAATCTGAGCTCTGTGTCAAATTTTCCGTTTTCTGGCTGAATTGAGCCCTACTGCCAATTCTGAGAGAAACTTTGTTCTAACTCCTCAGGGAAACCTCGTACTTGAAAATTGAATGTGTTTTTTGCCTTTTTTCAGACCGTGTGGAACATGAATATGTGTTTCTTCTGCAAATCTGAGCTCTGTGTCGAAAGTTAAGTTTTC